>NC_050573.1:34591760-35191760 GCF_011100635.1 Trichosurus vulpecula | reverse complement strand
ACTCCATGTTTAGAATTAAGGGGTTCTAGCTCTCCGCATAGTATTATTAAATGTCTCCTACATTAGAACTTGTAGACTGGGCCTAGGCCACCCTAGCTGAGGTATGGGCCAACTGTGCCAGCAACTCTGATAGCTAGAGGCTGTCAGCCTCCTTTTGCCTCCCTGGTAACCTCTTCCTGACCTTACAGCAGGAGCGTTGGCTAGTAGTTTTCCTATTGGGGTCATTGCTCATTATTTGCCTAATTCTCTAACAATCTTTCAAGGGAACACATGGGGTGGATTACTCTTTGTGAGCAATGAGTAATGTTAACGGGAGGCAGAATCATTTTTAATATTGATTCTTTGTAATGTGAGTGGTAGCAGATCATTGAGTCTCTTGTTTTGGGGTATGAGAACTGTATTAGAATATGGATAATTCACTCTCCCAAGCTGTCTCCTCAGCTCTCTTCTTTGGGGCAGGAGCAGAATCTCTCAGACTCAGGGACTTGTTAGGTGTGAGATATTGCTACTTATTGCATAAGCATTTCCTGAAGGAATTTCTTTCTGCTTGGAGTGTCCCTGCCGTCAAGTGAAAGGCTGCACTTTTATCTCTTGAGATTATGCATTGCCAGTCTCCTTGTTATGCTGGCTAGTGATGATCACCTGCCCTGGTTAAGTTGTAACCTTTAGTGAAATGGAACTCGATTTAAAGAGTCAGCCCAGACTCTGCATGACTGGATGTTCATGATCAAAAGTGGGGCAATAAATAGAGTTGAGAGTTGGAATAAGTTCTGTGGTGTAACTAAGCTCCCTTTGGACAGGAGGTAGAGAATTGTTGAATGTGGATGGCATAGCTGTAGCTCCCATCAAGTCCGATAATTTCTGAACCAGAAGGAACCACATTGGTCCAAAGAATCTCCTCTACAACATACCCATAGAGTGACTTGGTAATGAGCATTGAGGAAAGCTGCTCTATCTTGGGGAAGCTCACATCGGGTGCCTTTTCTACAAGATGGCCCTTCAAATACCTGAATGCTGCAGCTTTTGGGTTCTGCCTTGTTGGAGCTGAACATCCTTCAGCTAGTCTTCATATGGTTTGAACTTCAGGCCCTTGCTCTGCTGGCTTCTCTCTGGCATACCCTACCAGCCCATCTCCACCAGATTACCAGCACCATTATTTGTGCCTAGTCGTCTTCAGTCTCTCCTTATCTATAGGCTCGTTCCCTGTTCCTCCCCAAACCCTCACATGATCCTGCAATCCCCATGAGCTATGGCCCTCTCTCTCTTCTGGTGATGTCCTTGGAAAAGCCCTCCACAATCTGGCTTCTTTGTCATCCGCCGGATCTGCTTTCTCTAAAGTTCCTGACTATCTTTCTTAATTGCCACCCACATCTAATGCCTTTTCCCAGACCTTTTCTCTCTTGACCACCACCTCCTACTGAATCCTTCTTGGGGTTTTTATGACGCTTCCCTGTTTTCACCATTTTTTTTTGAGTCTCCTTTTGCTGGATCTTCCTCCTTTCACCCACCCAACTCTGTTTCCCAAGGCTGTGTCCTGGGACCTTTTTCCTCGCTGTCTTGATCTTCCTGGTGATCCCAGCAGTTCTCACTGATTAAGTTATGATCCCTACATATCTGATACCCACATTTCTGTATATCCAGCCCTAGTCTCCATTCTGAGCTTCAGTTCTGCATCTCCAACTGCCTTTTAGATAGTACTTCAGTAGACATTCATTAAGCACCTACTATGTGCCAGACACTGTGCTGAGCACTGGGGATACAATTAATTAAAAGACAATCCCTCCCCTCAAGGAGCTTACAGTCTAATGGGAGGAGGCAGGAGTGGAGAGAAGACCAGGGGGTGCTTGGTACACGAGCAGCTTGTTCTGGGAAATTGAAACCAGGCAGAGCAGCAGATGCAGAGTGGGGTGAGCCCTCGACTCCTTGGGTAGAGTAGATGGGGAGAGGTAACACATTGAACTCAGGGTCCTTGGGCATCTCAGGCTCTTCCCCCCGATCCTGTCAAGGTGCTCAACGTTCTCCCAGCCTCCTAGCTTTGACTCTCACTCATCCCGTAGATGGGAGCCATTGCCTGAACTTGGACTTAGGTTCTGTCACCTTCCTAGGGGCTCGGCCTGAGCTCGCCTTAGCTTCCTTGGCTGCTGCTCTTCTGTAACACTTCCCTGAACCCTCCGCCATCTGTGGTCCAGACATGCCAACCTCACTTTATACATGTGCACTTTGGCCCAAGGTCCTGCCTGTCAGTCATCTTTGTGTTAGCTGTCTCTTCCATCTTAGTGTCATTTGCAAATTTGATGCCGTTTTTGCCTTTATCCAGATCATTGATAAAAGTATTAAGTATCACAGGACCCCACATAGGGTGTTGATGGCTCCAGGGGAGAGCGTCCAAATTAGCAGTGAATTATTAATGGACTTATCTTTGATTCTGACCATTCGTAATAGCAGCTAACATTTATATAGTGCTGATTGTTTGCCAGGCCCTGTGCTAAGTTATCCTCATAACAACCCTAAGAGGTAGGTGGGGGTGGTGTCTCCATTTTACAGACTAGGAAACTGAGGCTGACAGGTTAAGTGACTTGCCCAGGGTCACATAGCTAGTAAGCGAGGCAGTAGTTGAGCTCAGGTCTTCCAGAATCTAGGCCCAGTGCTTTGTTCATGATGGCGCCTGCTTGCAGCTGTAAAGGCAATGACACCGTGATTACTTTTGTGGATGCCTTTTTGAAGCCTGGTTTGTCACCTGACAGTGACCACCTCTGCCCCTTGACTGGCACTCTGCCTTCTCAGGCCTCCTTCCTACTCTCAAGTTAATAAATGTGTCGATAGAGGGGCCCTCCTCAGCTTTGCCAGGGATGCCCTGGGCCAGGCCCTTTTGTAGATCTGTTTTCAATTCCTGGCAAAGACCAGAATGTATTGAAGTCTGCTTGTTAACTGATGGCTTGGAGATAAAGTCTCGTCCCCTTTGAAAATCAGGCCCTCTGCCCTCTATTCCAATGAGCCTGCTCTAGCTCTCTGTGATCTTTGGAAAAAAAAATACCCCGAGTAGCCCCAAAGTTGTCTTTGCTAGTTCTTTCTGTGCCAGAGGGTGTTGTTCATCAAGTGATTTACTCATTAAGGGCAGCTCGGTACTCTCCCTATCTCCGTATTTACCTGGGCTATCATCTCCCTGCTGGCCACCGTGCTTCTCCCCTTTCCAAAGACCGTTCATTCTCTTTGGCAGAGAAAACAGCCTAGATGAGTCACCTGAAGGCAGAGGTGAAGAGTTCATGAGTTCTCTCCATTGTGCAACATTATTGACCCACCTAACCCAGTAAATAGTTAAGTGCCTACTGTGTCAGACACTGTGCTAGGCACTGGGGATGCGCTTAGTAAAGAGAACGACCATCCCTGCCCTCCAGAAGCTTACAGTCCAATGGAAGGAGGCACCAGGGTCAGGGTTGGGGGTGGGGGGCAGTGGCTCAGGGGCATCTTGCTGTGTGGAGGTGATGCCAGCCAAGGCAGCAGGTGCAGACCAAGTGAGCCCCAGAGCCCAGACTCCCTTCTAGAGAGGAAGGCTTTGGGAGGAGTGGTCAGTCACGGCGGCAAGGAGCTTACCATAGGAAGGGCATCTTGTCTGAGGAGGTGAGATCCAACCAGAGGGCCCCTCCATGCTCGTTGTCCTGATACAACCTCTGCCTTCTTTACTTGTCCTGCAGTCTAATGTTCCTTGGAGCATGGTAGGGTTGTAGCACACTTTTCCCTGCTTCCTGTATCTGTATTAGGGGTTGCTGAGCTCCCTCATGCCTGCTTGTTCTTTCCCACCCAGCTCACTGAGCTGCTTGGCGGGCTTCAAGGCTAGAAGGTTAGGACAGCCAGCTGTCCATGGGGGTGGGAGATAGGATGCATACTTATCTCTACTTGTGTTTATTCTCCTGACCACTTTTTTCCTTGGCCATTTTGATGCATTTTGAAAATGTTTGGGAAGCCATTGGTTCCCCTTCTTTTTCTGGTCTTACAGAAAAGGAATAGATGTTTCTAGAGGCACATTGAAAAGCCAACTACAGGGTCTATGGATCAGGGGTTGGTGGGCCTGGGTGCAAATCCCAGCCCTGCCACACCTCTTGTGTGTAACCCACAATGCTGAGGCTAGGGGACCCACTCACATCCTTTCCTGTCCTCTGGTATCGTTCTTAGGCAGTGATTGAATTAATCACATCTCACTTAGGAAGGTTCAAAGATTGAAGAGTTGAGGCAGATTTAGGTCAAATGTATTGCCAGATATGTAAAGGGAATTTTTCTTAAACCAAATAGAAAACTGAATGCTGGATCTCCATCAAGTTAACTTTTAGGTATAGTTTCACCACCTAAACTTGCATACAAAACAGGTTTGATCTTGAGTAGCAAGGACCTATGTGGTATTATTGTCAGTCACCCTGCCCTTCTCAACTCTTTGTGACGAGGTTCCCAAGGTGGGTGATACTGCCCCTTGGGGGCACTGGAACGATGGGGGGGCAGTAGTAGCCTTGGGTGCAGTAACTGGCATTGAATAAAAATAAGGGGGTGGTGGAAGCATAAGGAAAAAAGGGAAGATAAAATTTTGAAAAAAAGGTTCCTACAAGTTTCCTCTATTGTATAACAGAGTTAAAGTCATAGTGACTATGTTATTTTCCAAATAAACACACAAAATGCAAATTGTAACTGATCAGGTCAAGTCCACTGACGGGTCTTAACAAGCAAGTGTTGTTGCGCAATGTCAGGAAGTCCAGCATGCATCTGCAGGAATGTGTGCATGTAATGACTTGTTTACAATGCAATACTGTATGGTTACATGATACAGTATTGTGTCACCAAAATTTCAAAGTAGGAAAAGGCCCACAAATTTACAATAAATTATTAAATTTAAGATGCATCATATGTGTATATGTATATATGTGTATATTTATATATGGAAATGATGCAAATTTTAAAAAAAGTTAAAGGGTTAAAGAAAGTAAATTTCCAGGGGGCCACTGAGTAATTTTTCTTTGAAAAGGAGGTGATAGGCCAAATAAGTGGGAACCTCTGGTTTGGGCCTCTTCCCTGGAAGGATGTGAAGGAGGGGGGAAAAGCACCTGATGAGGAACTAAAGAGTAGGCCTTTTTATAACATGTTCATAAGCTCAATAAATATGCAAATACAAAGTTGTAAATCCCAAAGGATCCATTTGCATCTGAGAAAAGTCTGGATTTTCATCAGAACAGTGGCAGTATGTTTACCTGTATCCCCTTCCGCCATCTTTGGCCTGCATGTTCAGAGGCTTGGTTTGAGGTTTTATGTCATTGTAGTCAGGGATGTGTTTCCAGTTCTGCTTTCTTTCTTTGCATTATTTATGTTCCACATTTGTCACGTTAATGTTGTAGTTTCCATTCTGTTGATAACCCACAATTGGCTTGGTAGTTTACTGATCCTTGAATATAGGAGTTTCTTCTAGGGTTGTCATTTTTTATTTGTTTTGGGGTTTTTTGCCATTACAAATAGTTGTGAATGGTTTTATTCAGAATTCCTGTTTTGTTTTTCTTCTAGAATATCTTCCTTAAGATGAGATCACTAGGGCAGAGTGTACTTTCTAACTTCCTCTGCAACATTAGGTTGCACTCTCCCAAAATTCTATCATTGTACCATTAGAACAGTAATGTGAGAGAGTGCTTATTTTCCCACATCTCCATTTAAAACTCGATTTGCCAACTTTATTGGCAGTAATAATAAGTAGATATGAGTCCATAGAAACTCCCAGTGTATGTCCAAGTCACAAAGGTTGAAGTCTCAGGTGTTTAAGGCATGATAGTACCTCAAAGTTCTCCTAACCTGCATTTCTCTGATCATCCAAGAGCTGAGCATTATTTAAAATTTGTTAACAGGGGCATTATTTACAATTTCTAACTTCGATAAAGTGTTCCTTTCTTTTGGCTGTTTGTCCACTTGGGAACAGTTGTGCTATGAAAGCCTTGTACACCACCGAGGAAATCAAAGCCTATCTGCTGGAGCCCCCACTTCCCTCTTCTTCTACGCCTCAGCCCTTTGAAGTCTAGTTCTTCTCCCCGAGGCTTACCCCTCTACATGTGCCCTGAATCCTTTCTTCTCCTGGGAATTGGCCCCAGCATCACCCACTCCACACTTTAGCTGCAAATGAACCCAGGAGCTCCTCCCTCTTCATTGGAACCTGCCTTTCTTTCCTCTGGCTCCATCACTTCCCCCCTCTCTCCCGTGCCCTCTGTCTTCCAGTCTCTTCATTTTCCTCCCAGAACTCTCCCACTCTTGAGTTTCCCCTTTTCTGTTGAGGATGCAACCCAGCACCCCCAGCCTCTGTCTCGGTTCCATCCCTTCCTCCTCCCTCAACCCAGGTATAGTTAGATGCCAGATCTTGTCCCTCTGAGCTCAGGTCTTTGCCACCCCTCGCCTGGCCCATTGCAGTCCCCTCCCAGGTGTTCTGCTGGCCTTGAGCCTTTCCACATGGCTGCCCTTTACCAACTGGCCCTAATTTACCTTCCCAGCCTTGTTATACACTCCCATTCACACCATCTGGGGTCCAGCTAAATGTGCTGGTCACCATCTTGTTTTTCTCTGTATGTGGGTGGCCTGTATTTCCCACCCCCTGCCCTTGTATGGCCATGTCCCCCTTGCCTGGAGTTGAGGGTCATAGTTCACATCAAAGTTTGGTTTGATTTATTTCCCCTCTTAGAATGTCAGCTCCCTGAGGGATCACCTTGCTTTTGTTTGTCTTTGAATGCCTAGTGCCTGGTGTGTAGCACAGAAGGCCCTTAATAAAGTCTCCCTGGCTGGACTGGCTTGGAGGGAGGAGATTAGAAACTTCCAAGGCTCTACTAGTGCCCACAAGAGGAGGTGCTCAGACATTTAATGAATGAATAGTCGTAGAAGCAGAAAGCAATCGGTGAAGGGCCTGTAAGAGTTTATTGGGTTGCTGATGGGTCTGTGTCTCTGCTTCCTGAGTGTTCCAAGGAAATTTTGTGTGGTTTTTGTTGGGCCCTGAAGATTTTCTCTATGAATGCTTTGGCACACTTGCCTGGGGGCCTTGGATGGGGAGAGGAGGGAGAGGCTCAGGGCCTTAGGGAGAGCCCCAGTATGATGAATAACCATTAGATTGTGAGCTCCTTGAGGGCAAGAATCATCCTTTGCCTCTTTTTGTACCTCCTGAGTGTAGTATAGTGCCTGGCACATGGTAGGTACTTAAATAATCATTGGTTATAATTAAGGTCTGCTTGTTCTGAGTCATTGTACTTGGCTTGTTTGAAAAATGGTTGTACTTGCAGAGAGGGATGGATGAAATGTATGTGTAAAGGGCCCCTCACATTCATGGTTTCTATATGGATCATTCTAAAATTGTAAGCGCGGATTTGCTGGTTTAATTGTTGATTCGCATGTTTGCTTTCTTAATACAGTTGGTGACAAAGTTCCTGCTGACATACGTTTGACATCCATCAAGTCTACCACCTTAAGAGTGGACCAGTCAATTCTCACAGGTAATTTGTTGGTGCTAGCAGAAAGCCTTCAGGCACCTGATTCAGGTCACTATGAAACTGCTAAAGGGCTCTCCCAACGTGAAATGGCTATTAATGCTACTGGGTCCAGAGCTTTTATTAAGCACTAAGGGGGCCTGGTCCATGCCCTTGAGATCAGGATTGAAGAATCGAATCAGTGATGGAGATCACCTTTGACCAGGCACCTCCGCCCCGCCCCCGTTCACAGATAGAACCTGTACCGTTTTCATCCTTCAGAAAATAGTCATTTCTAAAGTACTTCTAGCCAAGCATTTCTTGCGGTTTTATTTTTAAACAAAGCCTGGGGGAGAGGGGGAAGGTGTAAAGGAAAAAACTATGGTAATGCATACATGTTTATATAATTGTGGGCAGTGGGGTCTGGGATAGCTGGAATCAGGGGAACGGTATGGTCTGGTGGAAGGTCAATAATGAATGACCTATAAGAACTTATTTTCCTTCCTAGAGATCAGTAAATGCCTGTTCTGCTGCTGATTAGTTTTGTGAAAGTGGGCCTCAGTTTCCTTATCTGTAGAAATTGTTGAAATGTTCCCAGAGGACCCTTCCAGCCCTGATTCCATCTTTTTTTGCCTCAAGAGAAAAAAGTCTTAGATTGTTATTAACAATGCCTCATTTTGTAGAATCTGAGGCTGCAGGCTTGGTGCTTTCTAATCTCCTAATCTCTGATCTGATCTACTTTACAGCAATCACCTACCAAACAGGCATGATTAACAATAAAAGTGAGCCTCACAATAAGCCCTACTTCTACCTGGACTCTGTGCACTGAAGCTGGAAGCTTGCTAGGGGCCCTTTCTTTGCCCTGTTTATTCAGTCAAGGCACCGGGCGGGGTAGGGTGGAGAGCTCCCTGGAAGGACCCGAAGGACCCGGGGAAGGAAGGGTGTCAGAAGAGCAGCACAAAAAACAATGAAAACCTGAAGTAAAGCCCACAGATTGGTAGAGAAAAATAAAAATTGTAAAGGTTATCAAGATTTTATATCAGATTATTAATTTGTAAAGCAGTTGCTTGTATAGAGGAGGTGATGTGAGAAAAGTAGAAACAATAGCCCAGGCTGGCTGGCAGCTTTCCCACCGTTCTTTATGGTAAAAGAAAATTCCCAAAGGCCACAAGTAAACCCATTACCAGCGTACATGAAGCCTATGCATATGTCTGGAAAGGAAAAATAGGAATCCCTTCTAAGCTGTTCAGATCTGGTTTTGAAAATAGAAACTGTTAATAAAGGAAGCTAAAACCTAGCATTGATTTGTCAAGAGATAGGGAATGTGAGTGGGAGCCCTCTCCTCTTGGCCCCCTCGTGTCTGCATGGTACCTGAATGCTTTATTATATAACAAAGGTAGGGTTCTTTCAAGATTCTAAATATTGCTGCTGGAAAACTAAGGATCCTCTGATGCAGCCTCTCTTGTTTGAACACAAAAGTAGCTCTCGGAGAAGTCGCCAGGACTGGCTCGGTCTCCTGAGAGGCGGCCAAGTGTCCTGACTCTGTAGCTTGGAGCCTGAGAGCCAGAGGGTGAGGAGGCCTTTCTCACCTCCTCCTGTCCCATCTTTGTCTTGACTGCATTGTAAGAACAAAACGTCGGGCTCTGTCCTCTCTAATCTTTTGAGTAGCAAGCCTGCCTCCAGAGCCCCTAATATGTGAATCTGTTAATGACTCAGTGCAAAATCCTGATTGAAGAGGAAGTGAACTTCAAAAGTGACTCTAGAAAAATGGGAGATCTTCCTTTTAAAACTGCACTGCCACCAAAAGATCTGCATCAGTTAAACAGGATTTTGCTAATAGGTGTTTAAGAACATGATTAACACATAATTCCTGGTTAAAGCCAGGGAGGGCAAGGCAGTCCTTGAGACGCAGGCAGGCAGGCAGGCTCAGGTCATTGAGAGCCAGGTCAGCAATGCTGGCTCTCAGCAGCTGCTGGCCTTTCTGTGAAATCGTTGGTTTTTTTCCTTTCTCTTTGTATTATTTGACAGTTGCTTTTAATTGGTGATCTGTCTTTCTCATGGAAAGTATTAGACTTTTGCAACTTTAAGCTTACTGACTGTTCCTCATCAGGGGGCATCCATTTCAGTATCTCCATTTTATTGCTTATAATTTAGGTGAATCTGTCTCTGTTATTAAACACACGGACCCTGTGCCTGATCCCCGGGCTGTCAACCAAGATAAGAAGAATATGCTCTTTTCTGTAAGTACTTTCTCAAAGCCCATTTTCACTTTTCCTGTGTTTTGTGAAAAACTTCCAAACACACTGAGGATTTCTTGAAAGAGTAGCTAGCCCTCAGGGTTATGGGTCTTGGGGAATCTTAGATCTTAAAATGAATAACCAAAAACCTGACCACAAATCGGATTGCTAAAGGGAACCCTGCTTAGCTAATAGGCATTGCACTCCAAAAATTTCCAGAACTTGAAATTGTTCTGAAAAACAGGAATGTTTTTCTGAGTAAATGGCGGCTCTTGAGCTCATGGCCGTCATGGGTGCTGTGAGCCATGGAGCTGGCCCAGGGAAAAAGGGACTTAAAAATGACACCTGCCCCCATTTCTTCCAAAATTCTCTTTTAGGGTACAAATATTGCCGCTGGAAAAGCCATGGGAGTGGTCGTTGCCACTGGCGTGAACACTGAAATTGGCAAAATCCGCGATGAAATGGTGGCGACTGAGCAGGAGAGGACCCCCCTGCAGCAGAAACTGGACGAGTTTGGGGAGCAGCTGTCCAAAGTTATCTCCCTCATCTGCATCGCCGTCTGGATGATCAACATCGGTCACTTCAATGACCCCGTGCACGGGGGATCCTGGATCAGAGGCGCCATCTACTACTTTAAAATCGCAGTCGCCCTGGCTGTCGCAGCCATTCCTGAGGGTCTGCCCGCCGTCATCACCACCTGCTTGGCCCTGGGTACCCGCCGAATGGCCAAGAAGAACGCCATCGTTAGGAGCCTGCCATCTGTGGAGACCCTGGGCTGCACATCGGTCATCTGCTCGGACAAGACTGGCACTCTGACCACCAACCAGATGTCCGTGTGCAGGGTAAGGAGCTCTCCCTCCCGCTGCCTCGTATGCAGGGAGTAGGAGTGGGCCAGGCGGGCTCAGCACAGCAGACTCTGTAGCCAGGGTGTGGGCCGCCATCCCACTCCCCATTCTGGCTCCGCTCCACATGTATGCCTGGTGTGGGACCCTGAGCAAGCCTCTCAGCAGCTCTGAGCCAGTTTCCAGGGCTACCACAGGGGAGGTTGGGAGGTCCCTGGATCTGCCTATTTGTGGCTGTTGAAGGAAGCCTGTGGACCCCTCCCTCTGGGGTTTTCACCACCTCTTTGAAGTCATTGGCCCAAAGATTCCAGGCTGGGCGAGGAACCTGGGAGTTGTGGGGAGATCTTGGGTATGATCTCGTTCCGGTGGGGCCTCCTCTGTTGTCAGGCCCGATTGGGCTGCTGCCTGCTTGAGTTGGTGGTTTGGTTTTTTCCTGTCTGTCAGAGCAAGAGGTGGGGCCTTCTCCATAGTGGAGGGGCAGGGTCTGGGTATCTGTCCTGCCCCTTGTATCATCAGATGTGCTGTCCTCATGTTCTGTACCAGCAGAGAGATGTTGGCCTTGGTCCGTTCTCACTTCTCCTTGGTCCCTTTGGTGGCATTGAGGATTATGGGCACACGGTCGGCACCAAGCTATGGAAAGGTGGGCTGGTGATGCTCTGGCCGGGTTAGCCAGGTAAACGGCCACAGGGCAACATAAGCCTCCTGATAAGGAGACAACATCCCATGACCCCACTTGCTGTTGTAGTTCCACGCAGATTAGGTGCACGGGTGGTTTGGGGGGGTGGGGGCATGATCCACACTGTACCCAGTTTCTTCCTATAGAAGCTGGCAACCTTTATTAAAGCCTGTTTGTTCATTCATTTCAGTCATATCCGACTCCTAGTGACCCCATTTGGGGTGTTCTTGGCAGAGATACTGGTGGTTTGCCATTTCTTTCTCCAGCTCATTTTAAGGATAAGGAAACTGAGGCCGACAGGGTTAAGTGACTTGCCCAGGGTCACCCAGCCAGGAAGTGTCTGAGGCCGGATTTGAACTCAAGTCTTTCTGACTCAAGGCCTGGTGCTCTATGCACTGTGCCACCTACCTTCTTGGCAAAGCCTGGTCAGAATGCCTAAAATACGTAGTTCTGTAGAAAAGAATAACACCGCTGCTGCCCCCGTGAAGGTGGCTTTTTTTTTTTTTTTTTTTTTTTTTTTTTTTTTGGGCATTCTTGGAGAGAACAGTGTTTGAGATGAGAGTTCGGCCTCCTTCCTAAGAGCTCACTCTGAAACCTTGCTGGAGTGGACCATGGCAGGGGTTTAGTTTTTCTCCTATGTATGTGCCTGCTTGGAGGCTTGTTGGCTTTTGTTCTTGTAAGCGTAGGAGAACACTGTCCCCCCTGCTTGTGGGATGGCTCGGCAACCCTAGGCCACAAGCCATCAAAATGGTGTGTTAGCCCCTCGGGGTAAAGGGCAGTCTTCTGTCTGCTTTCCATCTTATTTTTTATTCTAACAAGAGAATATTTCTCTGAAGAACTTGGTGGCTCAGGGAAGGAAAGTGCTAGACCTAGAATCAGGAAGAGCTGGGTTCAAATCCTACCTTAGATCCTGAGCTCTAAGCCCCCTCAGCAAGTCCCTTCTCATCGGCCTCAGTTTTCTCATATATAAAATGGGATTAGTGATAGCTCCTGCCTCCCAGGGTTGCAAGGATTAAATGAAATTATACTTAAACCTTAAAGTGTTATATAAGTGCTGGCCATGATACAATTTTGATCAAGAAATGCTCCTGAAATGAAGGCTTTTTAAAGTGACCTGAATGGGTGTAATTCTAATCACCCATAGGACACATTTTTTCCCTTTTAATGAGGGTTTTATTTGCCCTTTATATGTATTGGTTTAAATGCTATGAAAATGTTTATGTCCCCCATAGACCGATGAGGCCGCTTTGTCTTAGGAATTTTAAATATTTTGTTGAAATTTTTTCATCTGTCTTTGCAAGTGCAGTCGGCTGTCCTGCTCGCCGTGGTTTTGTCTTTCTCCCGGCCCCCAGTAGAGTTTGAGGGAAATGAGGGGAACACGAGTTGAGACCTTTGTGCTAAATTATAACCAGCATCAAACACTTTAGTCTTCCTGAAATGTCAGTTTAGAAGTAAAGAGCCCCCTCTTAGCTCACCCTGCCAAGACATTTAGGAAAACACAGCAAAAATGGTTATCTCTGTGCTCTGGCGCTTTGGGGCCTTCCAGTGTCTAGTGAGCTGATCTGAAGGACTCTAGGTTCTATAGACGTTTACAAACTAGACAACTTCTGAGAAATCTCACCACAAAGGAACTCCACTGCTACAGAGAAGCAAGCAAGTATTGGCCCTGGGAAATAGCTGCGTTTTTAAGAATAGCTGTTTTTTAAGAATAAACTTGAATTTCCACATTGTACATGTTTTACTTAACTCTATACCTTAGAATTACCCCCAGTCTGAGAAAGCCTGGAGTCAGGAAGACCTGAGCTCAAATCCTGTCTCCTATACCCACTGTGTGACCTTGGACAAGTCAACTGACTTCCATGTGCCTCGGTTTCCTATCTGTAAAGTGGGATAACAGCCCCTCCCTCCCAGAGCTGTTGTGAGGATCGATGAGATATTTGTCAGGGCTACAGTTATCGTAGTTATCATCATAGTGGCATCACTATTTTCAAGGTGATGACATTTTCCTTTCTGTGACCAACCTTTTGAAAGTTCCTCATAATGAAATCTATCAGTTCTAAATGCTGCTGCTTTTACTGCTTAGGAATGTTCTCCTTGATTTCTTCTGCACCCAAAGTGCTTCTTAGATAGCAGCCACCCAAGGCAAGGACTGACCAGGTCATCTGTCTCTTGGCTGACCTCCTGCAGGTTAATGCTGTTATGTGCTATGCATGCAGTTGGTGCTTGATACATAGAAAGAACATCAGGGTACCTAGGTCTTGAATGTTTGGCCATCAGCATATTACAAAACAGTAGATAAAAATGATTGTGACGGTGTTCATCCTAATTTCCATGGGAAATGCTGTGGTTTCTAGTATTGAGAAAATGGAAAGTGCCTAGAGTCTTAACTGTAGGTGTTCAGAGGCCCCTGGGAGGAGAGCTCCTGGGGTGGGGAGCCCACAGCCTCGAGGCCATGTGTGGCCCTCTGAATCCAAGCTTCAGAGAGCACATCCCCTTCACAAAAGGATTAGGACCTAGTCCGGATGGGGGGAGGGGTGGGGCAGGCAAAGTGCACCCCCGCCCCCAGCACAGAGCCCAAGTGGCAGCCCCAGGACACCGCTCTTCCGCTCCTCCGCCATCTCTCTCTTGCAGTAGTTTCCTTCTTTACTCCCAGCCCTATTTGTAAAGTTGTTTCACTACATTAATTGCGTGCTGAGCCTCACTCTTATTGGTGTTACAGAATAACATCATAGAATGATAATTAATGTTATAGAAGATGAGGTTGAGCTTTGTGACAAGCACAGGTGACCAGTGGCAGGAAGCAGGGTCCTTCCATTCAGGTCAGAGGAATCTTTCCACTGTGGTGCAGGGGGGTTGCCCGTTGGCTTGGACCAAAGAGCAGCCGCCCTCTGCTTGAGGCCCGGGGCCTGCTGCTTGGCATCAGGTGATCAGCTCGATTCACTTCGACTTTCCACCAAAGTTGTCAAAGACAACTGCTCTCATGTCAGGCTGAAACAGTAATTGATTTTTACCCAGCCCAAAGCTCATCCTGTTTTACTATTTTCTTCCGCAGATGTTTATTCTGGACCGAGTTGAAGGGGACAGCTGCTCCTTGAATGAGTTTACTATCACTGGGTCAACATACGCACCCATGGGAGAAGTGTAAGTAGTGTGTCCACGTTTGAGCTTCCCACCCACTCACCCAGAAGCAGCCTGATCGTCATGGAGAGGGCTTGGCACGGCATTGGGAGGGCCAGCTTCTCCCTGTACCTCTGGCCACAGCTCTGGGCAAATAATCACTTGTCACAAATGCAAGCACTTAGTAAGCCCCTGCTGTGTGCTAGGCACTAGGGGCACAGAGACACAAGTGAAGTCGGCCTGCCCTCAAGCTTACTTACATCCTAACCATATCCTGCATGTACGTGTGCATGTTCTTAAAGGAAACCAGGAATTCCAGCACGTTAGGACAGGGGTTGAAGGTGAGAGGTGGCCAGTGCAGTGACATATAGCTAGACTCAGGAGAGAGGCTCGGGCTGGATCTGTGGGTCTGGGAGTCATCCATGTAGAGCTGATGAGAAACCCTGGAAGATAGTGTAGAGAGAAAGGAGAAGCAGTCCCAGGATGGAGCCTCAGGGGCAGGATGCTCCATCCCAATGGCCATCAAAGGAGACTGAGAAAACGTGGACAGGCAGGCAAGAGAACTGGGGGGAGAGAGGACGTGAGCACCGGTCTTTTCAAGGTGTTTGAGGCCTGGCAGGCTCCTAATCGTGGTTTTTAACTTGGGCATGTTTGTGGGCAGCAGAGAAGGAGCTGTAGGTAAGGGGAGGTAGTTGGGAAGATGGGAGGGGGGGCCTCAAGTAAAGGAGTTTTAAAATGAGTGTCTTAGCGATTGTTGCCTACCTCACAGAAGATCGAGGGAGACTGTGTGGAAGACACTTTACAGATGTTAAAATGGCATACAAACATCAGCCCTGGCCTAAAAAAGGTAGTACTGATTTGTACTAGTCCTAGATAGAGGAAGGAGGCATGGTGGGGACTGGGCTTGTCTGGGACACACTGTAGGAGAGAGGCCTTGCAAAGGTAGCTTGGGGCCACTGGCAAACCAGACTGGATGAAGGTGATGGTGGATTCTCTAAGGAAGATTAAAAATCTAAGCATTTGGTGGATCTGAAGCATTTTAATGGAAAGTAAATTGTCTATCTTCTCCTGTGATCTCAAGTAGTTCATTTTCCCAAGGCAGAAGTAAAGTTATTTCTTATTCTCAAAGGATGGGATCCTCTGAGCTCCTTTCTAAAGGTAATGATTGGGTGACTACTTACAGACTTAAAGTCAAATGATATTTAAAAGAAAAGGTTGTGAATCTAACATTTTAATCCAAAGTAAATTATTTTGTGAATGAGAAGTAGCTTATACAGTAGGTGGGGAAAGGAAGATTTCCATGATTTCCATCTTCTCACATATCACTGTACCTACTTCCCACTGAGTGTCATTGAATAACAGTGACATTTCTTTTTCATTTTAAAATAAGATACTTAAAACAGAAACAAGGAAAAGACCTTTTACACATCCCCTTTAATCTTCTGCCTCTTGTCTTAGAGACTCCAAGAACAGATCAATCATTTATCTTCTGTGAGAGATGACTTCCTTTGAATTTTTAGAAATGGCTTCATTCACCTAGTTGTACATTGTGTATTTACAGACCTCTCTATCCAGAAGTCGTTCTAGACCTTCTTGAGTTGAGGGCCTGTACTGGATGGGCCTGGCCGGCCAGAGGAGGGAAGTCCTGTGTGAAGAATGGGCTTCCTTCATTTTAAGGGTGTAAAGGTGTGGGTCTCTGTCGCAGACTAGATGGAGCCCCATGTAGCATTTGACTTCAAGGGGAGACAAATAAATGGAGAGTACCCCCATTTTAATATGTCCTCTCTCCAGTCGGCACAGTGTCATCACTCCCGTCACTTTGGAATAAAAAAGGTCATTAATAGAGAACTGAAACTTAAAAAGGAAGCCACCTTGGAACCCACGCCGTCAGAAGGGATGTGCTCTGAGCTCGCTGTCTTCTCTTCCTTTGAACAGGCATAAAGATGACAAACAAGTGAAGTGTCATCAGTATGACGGTCTCGTAGAGCTGGCCACCATCTGTGCCCTTTGTAATGACTCTGCTTTGGACTACAATGAGGTGAGGATCACCTGCCTGAGGGGCAGGGTCCCACACTGGCCAGCTGGCACTAGTATTCCTGTTCTTGTTACTTGAACTTTTCTTCTTTAAGGGCCCTGTGGGTGGTCTTAGAGCCCAGCTTCCTTAATCCCTTTTGGAGAGGGCTGAGCTTTCTTTATGTTCTCCATTTATCAGAGGCATCCTGCATCCAGCCAGAAACACTTGAGATCCATCACTCAGGTTCCCTTTACTGCTGTTCATTGTAGTTCTGTAAATGGCACATCTGTGAGTTTACATGGCTGGAGCAGCTCATGCAAGTGAGTTGTTAGGCTTCTCTTAATTTGGGGCCACATAGCCACAGCCAGCCAGCCGTCTCCTCCCAGAGAATGCCACATGTTTTATCTTGCTTCAGAAATGGCAGGATCCTGTCTTAGAGACAATAGGCTGAGACCACGAAGGCTTAAACACAAAACTTTGTCAAGGTAGAATTGATTATGAAAATATTTGGTCTCTGCCCCCCACCTCCCAAGAAGGGAGCAGCCAAATCGAGGGAAGCTCTGCACACATGGGCACTTTAAAAAGCATTTACAAAGCACATCCTTCAAAACCAAACTGGAATTGTCAGTGAGCCTCGAGAAGACAGCACAGAGATTGTCCAGCCAGACTCCACTTTGGGCCGGTCCCAGCACTGGAGAGCCTTTACCATGGTAACGACCCTCACCTTTTTCTCTCCGTTTTTCTTTTCTTTAAAATAAAGGCAAAAGGAGTATATGAAAAAGTCGGGGAAGCCACAGAGACTGCCCTCACTTGTCTGGTTGAGAAGATGAATGTCTTTGATACGGAGCTCAAAGGCCTCTCCAGGATCGAACGTGCCAACGCCTGCAACTCGGTCAGTCCTCAGGATAATGGGGGCTGGGGGCGCCCTGAGGGTGCCATGTCTCATCTCACAGTGTCTCTGCTTCTTGGGGTCCTTCTAGGTTATAAAACAACTGATGAAGAAAGAATTCACCCTTGAGTTTTCAAGAGACAGAAAATCAATGTCTGTCTATTGTACGCCGAATAAACCGAGCCGGACGTCAATGAGCAAGATGTTTGTTAAGGCAAGTGATGAGAAGGAAAGCTTCTTGTTGCCTTAATAAAGCCAAAAATGGTTGATCTGCTTCACCTCAGTGTTGCAATATGGAGGTGACTCAGAGCCCACTTGGTAACCTGGAAGTCTTGTCCTTTTCTTTCCAGGGAGCCCCCGAAGGCGTCATCGACAGGTGCACACACATTCGTGTGGGGAGCACCAAAGTTCCCATGACTCCTGGGGTCAAGCAGAAGATCATGACGGTCATTCGGGAATGGGGCACTGGCAGAGATACGCTGCGCTGCTTGGCACTGGCTACCCATGACAATCCTCCCAGAAGAGAAGAGATGAATCTGGAGGACTCTGCCAACTTTATTAAATATGAGGTTAGCCAGGATTCTTTGTTCACACCCTCCAGATCCAAGGTCACACGACTCCACCTTTCCCCAAGAAAGAGACGGGGCTTATTCCCCCAGAGGCCAATGGCCAGTTATGGCTTAGGGGTTTTCTGCTCCCAGTAGATAAGTCTTTTTTGCTGTTTCGAAATCCTGTTTCTTCTGTCAGAAGACTGGACTGGGTTGGGCCAAGACTAGGTGGCTTATCGGGCTGCCTGCTTTATGATGAGTGGCTGAGGAGACTCTGGGCGAGGCATCTTCAGAAAAGGATGGAGCCAGGAAGTGAGTTTCCTGCCGCTTTGGTTTCTGGCTCCTGCAGTTCTTGAACAGGGATGGAGCACTGTTCACTAGTGGGAGGGAGTGGGGTGAGCTTCCTCGGCTTGAGTCTGTCTTCACAGTTCACCCTCTGTGGGTGCTCTTAGTTGTGGAGATGCCGGGGTCTTTGGGTCAGTGAGGCTTTTAATCTTGTCTCTTGGCCCATTTCAAAGTGTAGGTGAGGCCCTGGGAAACTAGTGACTTGGCTGTCACAGCTTGTAATCCTGTGTAACATTCATTTGGCTTGATAGACCCAGCCTGAGAGGTGCCAGGACTGGGGGCTGAGGGAATGGTCTGCAGGTGGGTGGGTGGCCAGCTGGGGTGCATCTCTGTCATTGTGCTGCCAGGAAGTTCACTTGCCTCTCGTCCTTTGCAGACCAACCTGACCTTTGTTGGCTGCGTGGGCATGCTCGACCCCCCGAGGACCGAAGTGGCCTCGTCGATAAAGCTCTGTCGGCAGGCTGGCATCCGCGTCATCATGATCACCGGAGACAACAAGGGCACCGCCGTGGCCATCTGTCGTCGGATCGGCATCTTTGGGCATGAGGAAGACGTCACTGCCAAGGCTTTCACGGGCCGTGAGTTTGATGAGCTGAGTCCTTCTGCCCAGAGGGATGCCTGCCTCAATGCCCGCTGCTTTGCCAGGGTGGAGCCTTCCCACAAGTCCAAGATTGTAGAGTTCCTCCAGTCCTTTGATGAGATTACAGCCATGGTGAGTCTGCGAGAAGACCCCTGGCATGGAGTCAGAGAGAGGTGTGGGTTGGCAGGGTCTGGGTGAAGCTGGTGGAGCCATTCTCTTGGAGGATTGAGCTGCGTGGGATTCTGGCTAGGCATTAACCGCAGCATCCCATCCAGCCAAACAGCAGCAGCAGCTTACCCTGTGGGACAGCTAAGCTGTTCAAAGAAAGCCATTCTTAGCAGAGGGCGTACTTATAGGCCCAAGTCACAATTTTCATTTCCCTGTTAAGTGCTTAGAGATTAGTATCATGTGATCATCTTAATGTTTTTGTAGTACCTGTTTGACTGGAGTCTCTCCAAGAGTCAGTCAATAAATATTAAGTGCCTACTCTGTGCTAAGCACCCTGCTAAGCTGCTCTGAAGATGCAAATAAAAACAAAGACACTCCCTGCCTTCAAGGAGCTTACAGTCTGATAGGGGAAGGAAGCTAAAGAGAGTGAGGGAAGAGATAGCTCTGCAGGGGCAAGAAGGCGAGAAGTAGTGCAGTTGGTGGGGAATGGGGAGCAGCCTGTGCCAAGCCCCCTTCTAGAGAGGGGCCCTACAGTCCACGTCCCTGCCCTCACATGACATGGGAGGACCATCTTGCAGGGGAAGGAGATTTCCCAGTGATGAATCTTCTGGGGAAGGAAGACAGGCCATATGATACAGAGAAATCTAAAAGCCTCATGGCAGCTAGGAAATGGGGGCTGGTATCCTGCTCCTCTGGGACGCAGGCGAGCTCTGATGTTGTTTTTATACGTATTCAAGTTGGCTTCCCTATAAGACTAGGGGGCCACATCCTGTACTGGGGGTCTGCAGGCCCAGGTCTGGTCACTCACTGGCTGGCCTAGGGCAGGACAGGTTACCTCAGGCTTAGGAAAGAGACATGGCAGCGAAGGCTGTGACGTTGTCTGATCCAGTGAGTCTGTCATGGTCTAACGGTTTGCTCTCAAACTACCTGCCCTTAGACTGGGGATGGTGTCAATGATGCACCGGCCTTGAAGAAATCCGAGATTGGCATCGCCATGGGGTCTGGGACTGCAGTGGCCAAAACAGCTTCAGAGATGGTGCTGGCGGACGACAACTTCTCGACCATTGTGGCAGCTGTTGAGGAAGGCCGCGCTATCTACAACAACATGAAACAGTTTATTCGCTACCTCATCTCTTCCAATGTGGGGGAAGTCGTGTGGTGAGTGTCTAGGACACAGCTGTGAGCGGGCATGCTGGTCTGGGATGAGCCATTTAAAGTAATCATCGTCATAACGGGAACAGTGACTCCCATGGTGGAAGGGGAGGCAGAGTCTTGGAGTGGGGTAGGGGCTTGGGGAGTGAGGGTGAAGCAGGACCCCAAGAGGAGGGGGCAGGGTGGAGAAGGGCATCGGGAGTTCCAAAGCACGGTCAGGTTTAAGCAACCCAGAATTACATACCAATTCCTCATGCTCTAAAAATTAACTGTTTATTCTGATCTCTGTGTAACAGAAGAATTGTGTATGAGCTAGAATACAAGTTTGTGCTTTGTTTCTGCCTCAGTCCCAAACTATTCATTTTCTCTCGTTTTATTTAAAGTTGTGGCCCACAATAATGGCCCTACTATGTGTCCTTCTCTTCTTTTTGGGGAGTAGTATTTTCCTGACTGCTGCTTTAGGGTTTCCTGAGGCTCTAATCCCCGTCCAGCTCTTATGGGTAAACCTGGTGACAGATGGTCTCCCAGCCACAGCCTTGGGCTTCAACCCTCCTGACTTGGACATCATGAACAAGCCACCCCGAAATCCCAAAGAGCCCCTCATCAGCGGCTGGCTCTTCTTCCGCTACCTGGCCATCGGATGTGAGTAGACACTGGACAGCAATTCTTCCTTGTCAGTGCCTTGTGAAGTGTTAGTAGATGAGTCAAGGTGACTCACTCATGTTACCCATTTTAGGCCTGGAACTTTCCATGAACATGTTTATGCCATCACATCCTTCTCCCTCTCCCCCCAGCCCCAGCACCTTCACACCTCCAGGCACAGAATTTTTTTCCTTCTAAAGTGCCATATGCACCATGAAGGGTGCTCAGAATGGACGTATTGGCTCATTGTGAATGAGACCTATTTGCAAATGCAACTGTGCCTCAGAAGGTGATTTCTTGTAGGCTCTGAAGGATCTAAGTCCCAGCGCATGTGCGCGCGCGCGTACACACACACACACACAGAGTTAGCCAAGGGGGTGGTCCTAGACTCACTGTGGGGCTCCAGAGCCAGCTGTCAGAACATCTCCCGGTTAGTTGTTAATCACTCAATGTCCAACAGCCATCACCAGGAGGGATGTCCCATTGGTAAACCAGATGATGGTGGTGTGCAGAGGGCCATGGAGAACATCATGTCACTGGGTCTTTTCTAGCTGCGCTATGAGGGACAGAAGGAGGATGAGGCAACATGCTTAGCATGTCTGACACATGGTCCTCCTGACTTCAACTTCAGAGCGGAGGGAAGGGGCAGAATCTTTGGAGCAATCCTGGGGTTTTACTTTTATTTCTAAGAACTGGACTTTACGTAAATCCAGCCAGCCAGCCACAGAGCGTTTCTAAGGGACAGCGTTGAAAGAACCGTTGACTTGTCAGTAACACCATTTTTTAATTCAAGGAACATACTGAAACCTTCTAAAATTTGTCGTTTCTTGGTAGGTTGAACTTTTCCCCCATAGTCTTACTTTTGTTCTACAAATATTTATTAGCAAACTTTGTTCATGGATGGTGCAGAAGTGGGCTTGAGGGCACTCTCGCATTTCTTCCCATTGGCGGGAGAGGCGTGCCCTGGAGGCTCATGTGCCTTGGGTGTTTGCAGCCAACCGCACCATGGAGAGCCGGAGGTATCTCCCTTGGCTCTTAGCCTTGAGTGGCTCGCTGGCCCAAATGGCTCACCCCAAGCGTCCCTCCCCTAAGTGCTAGAGAAGACCTGGGCATCCCTCACGTGTGCCATTTGTTCGGTCCCCAGGTTATGTCGGAGCAGCAACCGTGGGGGCAGCTGCATGGTGGTTCATTGCTGCTGATGGCGGTCCAAGAATTACCTTCTACCAGCTGGTACGGCCCCATCCTGCGGGCTGAGGGGCGGCGGGGAGGGTGGCAGAGATGCCAGGCGTGACCCTGCCCTCTTGCTTGCAGAGTCACTTCCTGCAGTGTAAAGAGGACAACCCAGACTTCGAGGGCGTGGACTGCGGTGTCTTTGAGTCACCATATCCCATGACAATGGCGCTTTCTGTGCTGGTGACCATTGAGATGTGCAATGCGCTCAACAGGTGAGGGGCTCCAGTGCCTTTTAAACAGCTGTCATCGTCATGTGTCTGTAGCACTTACTGTTTACAAGATGGTTTCCTCAACAAGTCTGTGAGCAGCAGGGCAGGGACTTCTAAGAAATGGCCCCCCAATGTCAGTGCTAGAGGAGGGGGACCCTCCCTGCAGATGGGAGAGCAGGAAGGCCTCATTTCTGAACCCCAGCATGTTTTTCCTTAATTCACAAAGTAGGTCCTGCTGTTGGGGTGACTGGTTATTGTCCAGGTGGAACAGAAATTTCTGAATTACTTGAGATGTTAGAGGGCAAAGGGAACAGAACTTGGAGATTGCTGAAATTGGAGGAACCCCTTGGGTCTGGAGGAGCAGAGAAAGATGCCTCAGCTGCCCCCCACCACCACCCCAGGAAGATCATTCTTCTTTACCCCTATGAAGATAGGACAAATGAAGCCAGGGTTTGGGTCAGGGACCATTGGAAAGATGGCAGCCTGGGATTATAATCCTCGTTGCTTGGTTTTTATTCTGGTGGTTGTAGTCCTCTAGTAGTCTCTAGTCTCTAGTTCTCTTCCACATGGGTAATGGGGTGTGTGTGCGTTTGCTGTCAATGTCTCACTGCAGCTTATCGGAAAACCAGTCCCTGCTGAGGATGCCGCCCTGGGAGAACATCTGGCTGGTGGGCTCTATCTGCCTCTCCATGTCCCTCCACTTCCTCATCCTCTATGTGGAACCCCTGCCGGTGAGTCCTTTGGGCCCAAGGGGTCCCTCTCTGCCCTGCCTCCCCAGCCTCCACCCCTGTGGGGAAGCACCACCATGACACCGCCCCCTTCTTCAGCTTATCTTCCAGATCACACCTCTGAATGTGACCCAGTGGCTTATGGTGCTGAAGATCTCCCTGCCCGTGATCCTCATGGACGAGACCCTGAAATTTGTGGCCCGTAACTACCTGGAACCTGGTAAAGAGTGTGCACAGCCCGCCTCCAAAACGTGCTCCTTCCCAGCCTGCACCGAAGGCATTTCCTGGCCGTTTGTGCTGATCATTATGCCCCTGGTTATCTGGCTTTATAGCACAGACACTAACTTTAGTGACATGTTCTGGTCTTGACTGATGCAGTTTTACCTAAAAGATGTTTAACTTAATCAATTAATTTTTTTTATTGTTTAAAGCAACTGTCTATTTCTGCTGAATTTCCCCTGAACGTGTTTGCTGGTGAAGGAGGTTTCATACTCTAGGTTTTGTTTTGCTTTTTCTGACTCCAGTGGGGCAAGATTTTCCTTTTTTATACACATAATTAAAGTGTCCATTGACATGTACAGAGAACTAACACTATTTTATGCAAATATTTTTTTGTAGATGAAAAAGCATGTACAGTGTTCTGTCTAATAGTCTCATACTTGTATAAAGAAATCGTTGAGCCAGCAGACATTGTCAGCAAATTAATTGGCGGCAGATTTTAGGGAATGAATGTGTGTGGTTTTTTTCTAAAACTAAGTAGCATGTATTGTCTTCTGCATGATCACCTGGATTTAATTTGACGTCACAGTCTAATTTTTTTATTCATAAGCCAATTTTTCTGCACTGAGCAGAGTACTGCTACCTCAGTCAGTATTTTTGGTTTGCCGCCCCTCCCGCCCCTCACCGTCAGCACCGCCCCCTGCCCTTCCCCCGCTCCCTCTTGGCTTCTTGGCTCTCGGATGCCGATGGTTTTGTTTACATCCGTCTCAATGAGAGGTAGGCCTATTCTCGCTTGTGCAGAAAACATTGTTCCAGATTCACTCTCCTGGACTCATCTCCCCGATGTAGTTTTTAAGGTTATTTATTTAAACGTCTAATGTATTTTCTTGTAACAGACATTGTTTTGCCAATGTTGCCCACTTCAGCGGCACTTACCTAGTTTTAAAAGAAATAAATAAAACCTTTTAAATGGACAGAGGAAAAGACCTGTCTCGTTTTAACTCTTAAAAGTGGCTTAAGCCTAGTTGGGACTCCTTACGAACCCGATAGAGTCTATTCCTTTCCCTTCAAGGCCTTAGAGCAGAGCCTTGGTATTGTGATCCAGAGGGGCAAGAGCCTGGCACAGTTAAAAGTTGGGTCTGAGGGCATGAGATGTCATCTGCTAGATACACTTAGTGCCCATTCCGATAGAGACATAACGTGAGCTCCAGGGGTGGGTGGGTGGGTGTGTGTGCGTGCGTGCGTGTGCGCGTGTTTTGTAAAATCTGTAAATAGCACATGACCAAATGGACATATTGTATAGAACGATTTTTATTTTACTCTGTGGCACTAACCACCACCATCATTATCATGGTTGATGTTTGCGCATGTTTTCAAGTTCAGTCTGATACCAACAACGTGTAAGTCATTAACTGTCCTAACTGTGGTGTTTCTCTCCAATGCCTTCCAACATTCACCAACTAAAGTGAGTATTTTTTTGTTGTTAACCAGGGGCAACTTTGCTTTTTTTTTTTAAAATAGTCTGCTGTGTGATGTTAATGAATAAATGATGACTTCCTTGGTCCCATGCTCCCTTGCTGTGCTGTGTGGTTCTCACCCTTTGGGCACCTGCGGCCATGCAAGCTTCTGATGAGAATTTGGCCCCAGGAACCATCAGAGGGCAGGCAGGCCGTAGACTGAGCTAGCCCACCTGTCAGACTGTGTCTGTAGCTCTGGAATCAGAGTGTCCTCCCCACATCCATTATTTTAGGTAGTTAATCTCAACAGCCTCCTCCCCTTAGTCTGTTTCTGGGTCAGCCAAGGCCATCCAGTCAGTAGTCAGATGGCTGGCTTCACAGAGGAAGTTGAGTCCCCATCAGAGATAAATGACAGTGGGAGAAAGGGTTGAATCCTGTCCAGAGTACTAGGTGAATGCTCACTGACCCTTCCACAAATTCCCTCTGGGTCAGCTGGTGTACCAGGAGTGTCTGGTGTGGCCTTCACAGCCTTTGGTCTAGACCCCCATTCCTCAGCCTTCCTCTGTGTGTGTGTGTGTGTGTGTGTTTGTGGGAAGGGGAAGGCATCACAAAAAGGGAGGGTCTTGTAGAAAATGCCAAGAGACTTCTAGGACTGGAATGGGAAGGGAAACTGAAATTTTAGGTCGTGTGTTCCTTCCATTTTTAACTACCTGTGTGAGCTGCTGCTCAGTCTTGAAGGTCAGTCGAGGCTCTCCCCCCAAGCCCTCCTTTGAGGGAGTGAGGGTTATCTGTGGGGGGCCTTCCCCACGAAAGCAGCAGACAGAGTCTCCAGTGCCCTCCTGGGCCTACGTCACCCTCCAGTCTCATGTTTGTCTGAAGTGCCTGGAGGAGGAGAGGGGACACAGCTGCTCTTCCACTGTGGGCCTCAGTGTAGCTTAGGCTAGCTTTCCACCAGATTCCCTACAGAGGGGCACAGTGTCTTTGGCCATGGAAAATGAGCCGTCCTTCCTTGATGATTGACAGGATGGAGCAGCCCAGGGCAGTGGACAGATTGG
The DNA here is from genome assembly GCF_011100635.1 of Trichosurus vulpecula. Taxonomy (NCBI): domain Eukaryota; kingdom Metazoa; phylum Chordata; class Mammalia; order Diprotodontia; family Phalangeridae; genus Trichosurus; species Trichosurus vulpecula. The sequence continues at coordinate 35,166,183 of NC_050573.1, read as the reverse complement.
CTCCTTTCTCTGTATTTCCCAGCATTCATCCTGGGCCGTCTTGGTGCTGCTCGCATAGGCCGAGGATTGCTGCTGCCATTGTTACCTGGTCTGTGGCACCTCACAGTTCGATGCCAAGGAGCTTGTGACACCCTTTGTGCCTTGGCAATACCTGCATCCATAAGGCCCTCCTTCGCTCCGCTGCTTTGCAGTTGGCTGTGGCCATGTGTGTTGCTGGTACCGTGGGGTATGGTAGGAATCCCGGGAGGGAGGCGGATGCGTGCCTATCCTCGTTCTGCTCCCGTGATGGGCCAGAGCTTTCAACCAACACCCGTCTCTTCAGTCTCCACCAGGAGAACAGGGAGAATGCCATCTTGACCTCTGCCTGTTTGAGCCTTGTAGCCCTAATGGGGGCCAAGTACCCTGGCAATAGCTTAGAATAACATGGAAGAGACTGGCCCATTCCCCACCCAAAGATGAATCTGTGTTCCCATGTAGGAATTGAAGAGTCTGACCAGTCAGGTTTTGACTAAAGTGCCACATTAGAATAAACTCAGTCTAGCAGGGAAAGGCAGCAGCTACAGAGAACAAGCTTCTCAGCCATTGGATGACCTTGGGCATTAGAGCGGCTCAGCCTCTGGCTGCTCTCTGGGGTAACGACAAAGGGGCTTTTCTCCCTTCATCTTGAAGCATTTCTGAGACTGGCCATCTCTCAAGAACACAAGCAATGATGGGAGGCCAGCAGGTGGCTGGGCCCGGTGGAATGAATGCCTGCCTTCACTGCTCACTCGGGACTTGCTCTTTTAACCATTAACCCTCCTTCCTCCTGTGTGCTGGTTTCGCATCCACTAACCACCTCTTGGGATGTTTCCTAACTACACCAAGCCAAGGATGAGGGCAGGTAGCCTTGAAAATGGCAGTGTAGTCCAGGTGTCCCCCCTCCTCCCATTAAGGGCCATTGACGGTCATCATGGGAACGTGCTGGCCAGGGAGCCGAGGTCCAGAAAGAGCCAGCTCCACACTGTCTCTCTGTCACTGTTGATCTTTCGTCTCATTTTGATCATAAGAATAACTTCCTTTCTCCCCCCATTTTCCTACCAGGCTGATTTCCTTTCTCTTTCCTTTTCAGCAATACTGGAGTAACCGCTTCCTAAACCATTTTGCAGAAGTGTGAGGTTGTTTTGTTGCGTGCATGTGCGTTTTTTTTAGCAACATCTACCAGCCCTCTGCATGTGTGATGTTGGGAAAAAAACAAAAAAAAGGAAAAAAAAACTCCTCTAAAGCTCCTTGTGTGTGATGTGGAGGACGTGTGTTACCGATGGGGTTTCACTTTTTAAAAAGAATCAGTTACTACTTTACAAACGTGCAATATAGCTTAACAAATCTGAAAACCCTCCCGGGAAGTTCGGTTCTTTGCTGTACGGAGATTTGGGTCTTTAAAAACTTCAGCTGACCGAGAATTAGGAGCTGGCAGCCAAGTTTCCATATTTCTCCCTGGGATAAAATGCCATAGTTTCTATAATGTACAAATCCTTGATTGTAATGCATGCCTTCTGTTGTAAGTAGCCAACCTTCTGTACGGTCTCATCGAAACGTGCTACTTTATAAACAGCCGTGTACAGTACGCTTATTTATAAACTCATGGAAAACACTACAGATGTTGAATGTTAAAACTCATAGCCAGCCCTCCAGTCCAGAACTTAAGTTTTGTTGTTGGTTTTTTTAAATGTGTGCAAACAACTCTTTTGCACTGTAATAATGTAACTTATTTAAGGAAATCCAAGCAGTAGACAGATGTTGGTGCAATAATACAGATGTCGTGATGCGTTTATCTTAGACCTAATGCTACAAGTCCACTTTGGATCACAAACGCATGTTGGACGTTAGAGACTGTAAATAAAGATGAGTTGTTTATTTCTGTGCTCAGAACAATAAGCATCACAACCATCATGGTTTCAGGTAAATAAATTTATTCTACAATACAGCCGTGGGGTGTTCTTTGGCGCAGTTTTCTGAATGGCTTAGCCCCTGGGAGCCTGGCCTTGGCCCCTCTCCCAGGAAGGAGGCAATGGTTGGCATCCCGAGAGCTCTGAGGGAAGGGCTGGCCAGGGAAGTGGCCTTGGCTTATCCGGGAAGCCCACCTTTCTTGAGCTCGGTGCAATGACAAGCAGTGAGGTAGCCCTGTGGTAGCCTGTCCCTTCCAGGCCCGTCCACGTGTTTATACTAAAAAAGGCTTTGAACGTGGACTCACCTCTGCCTAAGAGCATGTGAGAAGGAGGGGACTTGGGTCAACATGCAGCACGCAGAGCAGAGGGGCCTACGGGACCCCAAGGCTTTCCCTTACTCACAAATTAGAGTGTGTTTTCAAAATGTCATTGTCCTTGCTTGAAAGGTTGGCGTGCCTGCACACACAAGCACCTTCCCTTATGTAAAACTGGCAGAATAACCGAAATATCGCACATGTATGGTCCCCCCACCCCGGTGAAGAGGTATATGATTTTCCTCTCTTCATAGACCAAGGTCAGTCATAATTAAATAGCATCTGACTTAGTCATTGCATTTTTAAATGTAACCATTATCCAGACCCCCTATTTATGAATTTCACTTCAGCTCGGAAGCCCTCGCTGGGTGAACCGAGGCTGGACCTATGCCTGTTACCTCCCAATCGGGAGCCCTTTTTGCCATGTTACTGACCGGTGAGGCGGGAGGAGTCGGCCCTCGCAACTGCCAAGCAAACGCCACCCTATGTCAGAGGAGAGCCAGGTCGTTGCCAGAAACTTAGCTGATGTTGGGCATTGGCTGTGTTGGCTTGGGGGCAGTTCAGAGAACTCACAGGTAGAGAGAGCAGACCCATCCGTGTTAGCAGTGGGGAGCTCTCCCTAGGCGAAACTCAAGAATTATTCAAGCTGGCTGGGAAGTACTTCAGTGGAAGGCAGTGCAGAGGATTTAGGGTTGGAGGGAGAATGTGGGTTTAAATCCTGGGCCCTGCCTGTTTGCAAAGTGACTGGGCTGGATTGGATGAGCCTTTCATCAGGCAGGAGGGAGGGTCAAACCTAAGGGCCTCCAGGCTTCCCTTCCCGTCTTTTACTGTTTGCATTGCGGGGAATTCAGGCTAAGACACCTCGCCCTACACTACCAAATTCTGCAGGATGGTCTGACATAAATGTTTAGTTCCTGCAAAGGCTAAAAAAATGTTTATCAGTTCCTCTCTGGGCTTCCCAAGGCTTTGCCTACTATGGTAGTGTTTTTCTAGGCAAATTAAGCTGTATAATCCCAAATCCTCGTCAGAGGAGCAGTGACTTCCCATCCTTGCTGGCCGCCTCAATATAAAATGCCTCCACATTCCTGCCCTGTGTTACCCCTATCTGGTTTCCTGCAAGGCAGGGTCAATGCCTAATAAGCTGCTTGAAAATGCCGGTATCCCCGTTCCGTAAGGTTTCAAATGCCCTTTTCAATCTTGCTGCAGTCCCCAAGTGCCTTCCCTTCTACCCCCAAACGTGTGGACCCAGGTTATCCTCGTGAGACCCCAAGAGGTTAGAGCTGACCAAACAGCACCAACCTCACAATGTCCGTGTTTCCCAATCCACTGGGGGAGGTGGGGTGGGGGGAGTCAAGCGTGGTGAATTCCACAGGGATGTTCCATCTGTGAGGCACCCTGGGGTGGAGACATCTGAAATCATCTCACAGCGTGCCCAAGAGACAGCCTTCCCCCAAGTCTAAGCAAACCAAAGCCTCCATTTCTCCCCATGAATCTTGGCAAAAGTTGCCTGGTTCCCTCAGGGTTCTAAGCACTGATAATCTAAGAAGAGGAGGGGGTGGGGGAGGGCACGGAACGAAGAGGGAAGCAGCTGGGCAAGATGTCGTCTGAAGCTGAGCGGTAATCCAGAGGGATGTGTCTTGCCCCAGAGATGCACTTGGCATAGATCTTATCTGAACCCTCAACAAGAGACAGCCAACCCTCCTTTCTTGGGTGGGAAGAGCAAAATGCCGGAGAGGGGGAAAAATCATTACCAATGGGGGAAGCTCGGAAACAGCCCTGGTCCCACTTCAGAGGACTTGAAATCCACTAAGTGAATGAACGTGCACATTCCCAAAGGAATGGCATTCTCTCCCGGGCCTTCTAAAATAGCAAGCTTCCTCCCCAACATGCTGGGGCCCGCCTACACTTGGGCATGTGTGTCCCTGCCAGCTGGCCCAACAGGTAGCGCTTTGGTTAGGATCTCCTGGAAAAGTCAGCACTAGCCCCAGGCTCCTGTCCCCACACCCTGTTTTCCTCCTCTCTGCCTAGCCTTTGTCTGCACCCCTTCCCCATCCGCACACCCCACTCACTTGACTGAGCAGGCCAGGAAGGAGGCCACAGTTTAATGAAGTATCTTTACTGGGCCCAGCCTGACCCAAGGCAGGGCTGCCAGAAGATCTGCAAGACTGGTAGATCTGTAGTTTCCTCCAATATGACAAAATCAGGAGTCAGTTCTAGCTCATCCAGACCTCTCCTACGGGAGGTCTCCTGCTCGTGAGGCAGCATGGTACGATAGACTGGCTCTCAAAGGAGAAGGCCTGGGTTCAGAACCAAACCTGATGCTCACTGCCCGTGTGACTAGACAGCACTAAATCTGAAGAACGAGTCTCGTCGTCTCCCGGGGCCGCGGGTTCATCTGTAAAATGGCTGGGTTGGACTTTTAGGCCTCCGGGACTCTGACCCTCTAGCTGAAATCTGATTTGGAATTCAAAGACAAACCTGGGCCTTAAGGGGCCAGTCCAGGGTGGCATTTTTCATGGGGTAGGAGTGGGAAGCGTCAGCCATGAGCTCAGTAGGGAGGGGAGGGAGAGACTGACCCCAAAAGGTCAGCCTCATCCTTCCGCAGCCCAAGCCAGCCTGCATCAGTGCTAGGTTTGTAAGTCCTCTCCAAACCCTGTGGTTCCTCCTCTGCTTTCTTAAAGGCCCTGGACTCCTCCCTAAACCCTCTGACTTGATTCCTAGACCAAAACACCACCCCCAGAGATGAAAGGAAGAGAAGGGAACGTGGACAAGGGGCAGCACTCCCCTTGGGGTGCAGGGGCCGCCGAAGAGGAGGTCCCTGGGGATGGGGAGAACGGGTGGCCCTGCACCCCTGGGGAGCAGGCACACCAATAGCTCAGGCACTTGCCCCCTAATAGCTGATTTGCCTGTTGAAGGTTATCATCTCCTGCACTACTTCATCCCAATTCTAATCCAATTCGAGCTCTTATTAAACACCTACCAGAGCAAAGCACTATGCTAGGCTACCAAACCAACCAGGCTTGTCCTCAAGAAGCTTATATTCTACTGTTGAGCAGGGATAGATGCCACACATTCACAGTCATTCAAAGGAGGGAAAGTGGATGGAGCTCTGTGGATGGAGCACTGGGCCTGCAGTGAGGAAGACCCAAGTTCAAATGTAGCCTCAGATGCTCACCAGCTGGAGTGACCCTGGGCAAGTCACTTGTTTGCTATAAAATGGGGATAATAACACTTCAAAGATATTTGTAAGGCTCTTTGCACAGTGTTTGGTACACAGTAGGTGTTATATAAATGCCAACTATTATTAATACCCTAGAACATTCTCTGACCTACTTTGCCACCAAGATAAGCCCCAACAAGGATGGAAGATGCCCACAAATGCCAAAATAATCTTTTTAAAATTAATTTTATTTTTTTCAATTAACAAAAATCTATTTTTTTCTCCCTCTCCACCTCCCCCCTCCCCCGAAAAAATCAAAACAAGAAGGAAAACCCCTGTAACAAATATGCATAGTCGAGCAAAACAAATCCTAACATTGGCTCTGTCCATAAAGGGTGTGTACGTCTCATTTGGGAGGAAGGTTCCCCTGCTTCATCCCCGGTCTTCTGAAGTTGGGCTCAGTCCCCACAATGATCCAGTCTTGTCTTTATAACAGTGCTGTTACCATGGAAAGCATCCGTCTGGTTCTGCTCACTGCTCCATGCATGCATCAGTTCATCTGAGTCTTCCCATGTCTCCAGGCCCCGTCCCCATTTCTTACAGTGCAAGAGCCTTCCATTACATTCACATAGCTTCACTTTCTTCCAACATCCCCCACAAAAGAAGCTTCTATCAAGGTTTGTACATATTGGTTCTTTCCCTGTTTCTGTGATCTCTTTGGGGCACAGGCCTAGTAGGGCTACTGCTGGGCTAAAGGGGTTAGCCACACAGGATAGAAACTTTGCCTTCTCTCCAGGAAGGCTACAGTACGGTGCCTGCTCTCCCACAGCCAGTCTCCCTGCATACAGTGACGCAGGAAAGGCCTCCCAGCCTGGATGCTCTACCTCCACCCATCTCCTCCACCGCTTGCGCTCAGCTGAGGGGCTGTGCTCTGATTCACAGGAGAATGCATGGGACGTTTCTCCTCATCTCCAAGAGTTACGGTCTTATTTTTAGTCCTTTGTGTACACACTGTATCTCCCAGTAGTAACTTCTTGGGAGTAGCAGCAGTTGGTTGGTTGGTATTCTTAGCATCTAGCAGTGTCAGACACACAGTAGGCATGCACCTGATAAATGCACTGAGCTGAAGTGGGGCTTCCAGAAGAGAAGATAGGTGAGTTGCAACCATCTGCCTCACTCTGTCCTAGAAAATGCCTGACAGCCCAGTTGTCCCACCAGCAGCACCATTAACATCTCAAAGACCTTCCTGGCGACATGTTAAATGGGTGTGTGTTCCCTGAGCAGACACAAACAGAAGGGAAAGTTAGGCTGGAGGGGTTAAGAGGAGCTGGCTGTCCTGGCCTAATTTAAAAACTGCTAAATACAACCCAGTTGGCCCATTTCAATATGGCCTGTAAAGCCCCAAGAGTTAAAAAACCATGAACCATCAACCTTTGTAAATGCCAACAAGTCAGGAGACCTGGGTTCAAATGTCAGCTTGAACACTCAGAAGCAAGGTCATCGCTGGCAAGTTACTCAATCTTCTGTAAAACGGGGCTGCCAACACTTGCCATGCCACCTCACAGCACTCTATAGGGAGTCCTATGACAGCAAGCCCACCATCGCCCACTTACTGATAACACTCGGCCAGCCAGGAGACTCTGCCTAGTACCCTGGCAGCCCTCCTCTGGTCTCATGTCCAGCCAAGGTTCCCAAAGGAAGCGGAAAACCTGAATCTGGCCCTTCCCTCACAGTGCTCTCCCCCCAGGGACCAGAAGAGCAGCTTGGGAGTTACCCAGAGATCACTCGGAGGCTGGGGACCTAGTTAATCAGGTTTCCCAGGCTTGTCTGTGGGATCTAACACATCTCCTGCTGTCAGCAGGCATCAAGGGGAGGCTGCACCTTGGCCTGGAGTCGCAGGCCCACAGAGCAACAGGTACAAGAAGAGGTGCTAAGTGACCCCCAAAGGCCTTTGAGAGCTCGTGTTTGAGGGGCTAGGAGGAGGAGCACTGCTTTGATTAGAGGGAGCCTGCTCAGCGCTCCAAACCAGACACAAGGTGATGCTCTCCCATTAATCACCCCTTCTATTTTCACTGCTGAAAGCAAGAGCACAAGGTGGAAGTGGAGCTGCTCCCTTATGTCGCCCTGAGCTAAGAGAAGCCCTCCCATCTAGCAGCCCAGCACAATCAGCTTTCCCTGGGGTCTGAACATCCATCACCTAGTGCTGGACCACCTGGAAGGAAAGAGCAGGAAGGCTTGCCCCACGAGGAGCCAAGCTTGTAGCTTTAAGGACCATGGCAAAGGATGCCACATCAGCCTCACATTTAAGTCCAGCAGTGCACCTCCACTCTGGGGCATCTCGCCCAGAAGGGCCTTCATCACCTATCTTTATGCATGCTTCACATCTGGAGACAGATGAGGGCAGATCAAGAAAGCAGACCTACCCCGCCCCCCCACCTCCCAAGTGACAAAGAACAGATCTTGAAGGAACCGCAGGTTGGGTTGCAGACAGCTTGGTTCTGAGAAGCAGGGGGAGCCTGCTTTAGAGGGATCCTTTTACCACATGAAGCAGATGAGGCTACAGACAAGTCAACTAAGCACAAAAGTTCAAACCATGGCTTGGGTCAGTTTCTACTTCAGGTACTTAAGACATGGGGTTGGGGGGAGATGGAGATTGTGTGGCCGACATTTCTGGCCCTGAACCAGTTTGTTAGGGAGCTACCAGCAGAGGCGCAGCTGGCACACAATGACGGCCACACACAGATGAGGCAGCATCATTTTAAAACCTTTAACAAAAAAATTAATTCTGCGGCTATTCCTGGAGACCAGACAGAACAGGAGAAAAGACGTAACCAAAACTGCAGAGTGGCTTTCATTTTCTGCCAGAGGAATTCCATTACTGTACCCCAAAAGTGGCTTTATTCTATAACTGCAGCAAATGCAGAGCCAGGGATCTTAAGAAACGGGGCTCCCATTCACTGCTCTGTGATAAGCTATAGCCAATGACGAAGATCATGGCCTGAGCTCGACAGGCAAGTCACTAGATTATCAAATAGGAAAATGTTTGCAAAATGTCAAGTCTCAGTTTAAGGCATTACCAACACTGCAGAAAGAAGCAAAATCAAAAGGGAGATTTTGAACAGCCTGTGGGAGTTGTTAGCAAATGGGAAATTTTTTGAAAGGGCCAACCTGCACCGCCTTCAGAAACCAGCAAGGGCACACACACTTCCCCTGGGGCAGGTGTTCTTTTCCGTTGCACCGCCACATTCCCTATGAAGCATCTTAGTCAGAGACTTAGAACCAAAGTGCACAAAGACCGTCTTTTGTCCCAGAGCTCGAGCACGCTTGCATGCTTCCCAGACTGCTCGTGGTAAGAGCAGGGAGGGGACAGAGATTCGGAGAGCTCGGCAGGCTCAGTTTTCAAAAACGAAGTTACAACTGAGAATAGAGAGTGAGAAAACCAAATTCCCCGTTGAGCTAACATGGTATTCTTCCCAGCCGAGGATGCCCCAGGCTCTGCTCGGGCCACTCTGAGCTGCTACCATCCAAGGGGATCGTAGAGGCCTCACTGCATGCCAAACCACTGCTCCTGGTCAGCCCACTGTGCCGCCTCGCTGTCACTGCCCTCCAAGTCCCCTTCTTCCCCACTTCCTTCCATGTCATCGACATCTTCCTCCTGAGTGGCATCGGTGGGACTCTCCTCCTTCTCCATTTTCTGCATCCCCTCTAGAGACTTCTGGTCGTTGGGATCCAGACTAAAAGACATCAAAAGAAAGGAGAGCGTCCTAAGTCACATCCTGTTCCATACACTCTGATCCTTTAACATCCTGGTAAGTCAGCATCCCTACTGCTGCTCCCCCTTGGAGACCAGAGGAGCAAAAGCCTCAAACTCCCTGAGAGCAGGCTAGGCATGTTACCTTCCCTCTGGAGGATTCAATTTCCTTATCTAGAAAGTTAACAGGACTTTTGGAGGCTCCTTCCAGCTCAAAATACAGTGAGCCTAGCCCCTCTTTAGTGCAGAAGACAGAATGCCATCACCATGCCAAAGTTCCAAATTTCTCCACATTGGCAACCACTGAGCATCCGACTCTTCATCTTCCTCACCACCCACTCAGATTGATTCCTGATTCCAAGCACAGCTTAACATGAATGACCAGTCAAGGACTGTTGAACAGAAGTACACGCCCACGTTAGGTGGAACAACTGACTAATCACTAATAGCCTCTCCATCCAATAGATGGGGGTCTGAAATCACAGATGTGGAGGTTAAGTCACACGGGAAGCTGTTTCAGCATATGAATAAACAGTCCTATCAAGTTATTAAGACTTCCTAGATGTGCAAGACAGGGACAAGGCTGGGGCATATGGAGAGTCACACACCCGAGGAAAGCTCTTCAATGTCATTCTAACAAGCAGACAGACACCAGACAGACCTGGCCTTTAGCTTGGCCAAGCCCCTTTACCAATCTGGGCCCCAGGACTCTCCTTTTGTCAAGGGAGAGGATCACAACATCCTGAAGTTACAGCTGGTAGGGACTTCAGAAACAAACTAGTCCAACCCTCCATTTTGGTGATGAGGAAAATGCATCCCAAGGAGAGTAAGTGATTTCATCGGCTCACAGAGAGAGGCCTTTTCATCTCCTGTTGACAGAGAGGGGATCCCGAGGTCCAGAGAGACAGAGACCAAGTGACGTGCCTAAAGTCACAAGTCATAAGTAGCAATGGTCTTCCAATTCCAAATCCAGAGGTTGTTTTACTACCCCACACTGGACTAGAAAAGTCTCCAAAGGCCACTCTAGTTCTGACATTGTGTGGCTCGATGATTGGTAGAAGTCAGAGGGACTTTCTACTGAAGCTCCTATTTATTTAGAAACAGGGAACACACTTAGCAGCCAGCACACACAAAACCGGGCCATATCTGTCCCCAAATGTTGTCATTTTCTATGCAAATAACAGATGCAGAAAATTGTCTGCCACCTCAGGACAGTCTCTCCAGCCACGGAGAGGTGACAGGTCCATCACAGATCATTTCTCCACAATCATGCTCGTTCTTCACAGGTAAACTTTGCATCTGGTAAACCTGTATACCCCGAGCCTCTCCTGAAGCCTTACCTGAGAGCGATACTGTATTGGTCCATAGCTTCCTGATATTCATTGACAGCTACCAGGAAATCACCCAGTATTCGATGTAACACACAGTCACTCTGATTGGCCAGTGCATTCCTCAGCAAAGCAATGCCATCTTCATATTTCTGTTCTCTGCCTGAAGAGAGCAAGATTACCTCATTGTCCCACTTAGAGGGTCTGCTGAAAAGGACATTTCCATCTCAGCCCTGTTACCTCATGTATCCAACCGACCACAGCCTTGATCCCAACCTGACAATCTATTTCTAGAATTGGCAACAGCACAGTGATGACAGAAGTGAGAGCTCATTCAAATTCCTGTCCCACTGGGGGTTAGAATTCCATTTCTCCTTCTTTCACTGCACTGCTTGTTGCACTGGGCTCAAACCACAAGCCAAAACGCATTTTGGTTTTCTGACAAAAATGATTTGGCTCCTTCTTGGTCCACGTGTCCTTCACTAGTGACAACATCTGGCTAAGTACACGGCACAGACACAAATTCTGGCCGACAGCAGCCATTCACTCTAGTTAACATGAATGACGATGCTTCACAGCAGTCAGTGCTGGCTAAACAGTCTTTGGGATTTGGACAAACTTACTAAGTAACTCTGCTTTCTTCACCACTGCCTTAATGTAGTCTGGCCTCTGGGTCAGGGCTTTGTCCAGCAGGGTCTTCGCTTTCTCCTGGGTGACTGGATCTTCAAGACACACAGTGGCTAGAAGGGTGAGGGTTTGTGCGTTTGCTCCGAGGGTTTTATAGACGTTGTTGGCCATTACCATTGCCTCCCGAATGCTGTTAGAGGCTAAATAACATTCAATGAGACCTAAGAAGGAAACAAAGTGGGAAAGGAGGCAAATGCATTAATATTCCAAACCAGGGTGCAAACCAGCAAACTAGGAGCCTGTCAAAAGGCAGACGAGGGGAGAGCTTCTAGAATGAAATGAGCCACAGAGGACTCTGAGAATATCAAAGGTTTCTCCCTCTCGAGCATCTAAGGAAACAGAAAAAGCCGTCCCGCCTGCATTGTACAGCTAGAGTGTTAGGCACTATCTCCATAACTGGAGCCATCAGGAGCTTGCTATGCAACCACGAGACTCAGCTTGGGAGAGCCAAAGTGACCAAGAGAATAGGTGGAAAGAAGAGTCCTCTTCCTCCTCTCAAGCAACAAGTATCTGATTGTCAGCTGTACTTTCAGTTATCTTTGACCCGTGTTTAAAGGCAAACCCAAACTGGCTTCTGTCGTGTAAGATCAGGCCAAATATGACAGTCTGGCAAAGCAGAAGACCTCGTCAGGCAGACTAGGAGAAATGAAATGTTTTGCTTTGAATGACATGAAAGTTCTATTAGACTGGAGAAAAAATATTTAATTCCCTAAAAAAACAAAACAGATTCAAATCATATAACTAGCTTTCTTTTCTTTCTTTTTCCACCTTCTCCCCCTTTTTTATGAGCAGGTCTCCCTAGCTGCCCGGACTGAATGGGCAGGCCCATGCCCACTCTGCCTGGCATGAAAGCTCTGACCTGGTCCATTTCCCACCTAGGCTGGTTTGTTCCTCCACTGCCAGGGGCTCAGTGTCTTGGTGCCCAACTAAGTACTGATGTCTTCTTGGCTTTAGTCTGTCTGCTGCTCAGAGCTCCCAAACTCAACTGCTCCAACATCCTTTGGCTGCTCAGCAGCAGGAACTACAGCTTTGGGTGCTTAGCCAGCTACCTAACTTTTTACCCATACCAATGGTAAAACGCCTAATGCGATCATTTTAAGAACAGTCCACTCCTTCACCCATGTGAACGTGGGGGCAGCCGAAGGGAAGAATCCCCTTGGCACACATCTCTCAGAACCACGAAGCACAGAACACATCTCAGACCTACAGCTTTGCCCAGTCACCAGCAGATTCTTCAATGTACCCCACCTAAAACCAACCAGGAGAACAAGCCCCATGATCGATGGGAACAGGACAATGTTTTCATTAGCCATGGAGCAATGTTCAATCTTTCTACCCACAAGCTCTCCTGGTCGGCGAGTTGCATTGCCGTCCCCATGCTAGAGCCCAGCAGAACTGCCGAGAAGGAAATGTGAAGGAAGGAGGAAAAGAACTGGAAACTAAGGAGGGTGCCCATCACCTGAAGAGTGGCTGAAGCAATTACGGTACATGGAGGGACTACTGTGCTATAAGAAATGAGGAGATTGTCTCAGAGACACCTGGGAAGAATCACAGCAACTGATCCAGGGCAAAGTGAGCAGAAGTGGGAAGACAATTCATGTAGCAAGAACAACGCTGTAAAGACAGACAACTGGGAATGAATCGATGCAATAACCAAGTAGGACTCCATGGACCAGGACGAAGTCTGCTTACCCAGCTTCTAAGAGAGAGGTAATGAGCTCAAAGTACAAACTGAATCATTTTTGGATGTGGCCAACGCAGCTATTTGTTTAACCTGACGCTGCATGTTTTCTACTAGAGTTTTGTTTTTCTTTTCAATGAGGAGAGGGATAGATTTTTGTTCACTGACAAAATTAAATGATATTTTAAAAAAATGAAAAGTGAGGCTGATTAAAAAGATGGTGTCAAAGAATGGGGCTTCAATTTCTGGACAATGACTTGAAATGCAGGAACAGCAAATTGGCCAGTGATAGAAATCATCTAATAAGATATATGACTTTGGCCAAGCCACTTGACCTTTTAGTTTCTTCATCTGTAAAATTAAAAGCTTTGAACAGATGATCTTGAGATCCCCTTGCAACTCTAACCCTATAATGCTATGATAAACGGCCAATAAGAATGGATTTGCCTGGAGTCTTGCAAATTTAATAAAAAAGACTTTAAACTGAAAAAGAAGAGAGAGAAAAGCTAACTTATACCCATCAAACTAGATACAGGAATCACCAAATTAGCAATACATCTAACTAGATACTTTAGATAAAGTACCTGCACCGAAGGAAGAACAGCTGTGAACACCCTGAGAAGCTCATAAGAGATAAAAATCAAAGAAAGGAGTCAGTAACATAACCCATGGCCTGAGACGTCTAGACACAAACGCACAGAATGTAGTTAACAAACAAGGTGTACCACATAGAGATGAGACCCATGACTAGAATCTGGTTCTGGAAATAGTATATGGCTTATTTAAAAGAAGGGAGAGAAACAGGGAGAAAGAAGCATGGCCATTAGGAAGCTATACTCAAGCAATCGGGAACGTCAGAAGGGAAACGTGCCAGCCGGCACAGGGTCTCAACAACAGCAGGAAAAACAGGGAGAGTCAAGTGTTCCCCACCAAGAACATAGCTTAGTAATACATCAAAAGCCCTGTTTGGTGGGCACTGCATGTTTGGGGAAGGGGAAAGTTGTGAAAGGAGTGATTAAAAAGAAGCTTTTTTAAAAAAAGATTTGCAGCTATAGAGCTTTATCACCATAGATTTGTTTTTCCTCATCTAACTGTGAGAGTCAGATCAGTCTTCAGCTTCTGAGTCTATTTTTATATTTTTCTAAAACCTACTCGGGAGGAAGTGCATTTATAAGATCTGTTTGAATTTCTGTGAGGTGAGTCACCAAGTGATAGTGAAGCTGGCATGGCTGATCTGAACTCCTGGAGTCAAGTTCACATGAACTTGAATATCTCAAAAGAAAGCAAAATGGGAGCCAAACCCTCCCCACTTTGGGCTCCCAGAGAACCGCCTGGTTCCCACACCAGCACTGCCCTAAAACTAAAGACTTGTTGGCAATGATCTTTCTATTCTAGGTATTCAGAGGGAAGACTATATAACATTCCCAGCCCTCAGAAAGACCACAGCACTACAGAGAAAAAGAAGAAGAAAAAGCACAGCTGCCCACAATGGAGGCAAGGTGAATTCCTAGGGATCTGAAACAGAACTCCAGAGCATTAGGAAGCCAAGTAAATGGAGTGCTCAGTGGCAGCGCCACGGCCCCTCCCTCCATCCCCAATGGCCTTGGGTATGCTCACTGCTCTTACCTTCATAACAGTCCAGCCGACAAGGAGCGAGGCGTATGGCTTCCCGAAAGTGGATTATGGCTTCCTGAACTCTGCCCATGTTCCTAAGGGCTGCTCCCTTCAGCAGCAAAGCTTGGACACTGTTGCTATTGAGCTGAATAGCCTTGGCTCCTAAATATAAGGCCCGAGAGTATCGTTTGCTATAGAAACTATGACATCTAGAGAAAGAAAAAGACAAAGATTAATTATCAGAAGCATGGGAAGAAATTTCATTAATTATTCAGCCAAAGTCAAAGGGGAAGCTCCAAATTCATCTACAAACCAAAAAAATAAAGCTGTCTTTTTTCTTTATATAAACCATTACCATAATCTATACCTCTGATTTGGACCCAAGAGGCTTGTCAAAGACCTAAAAGTCTCTCAAAATAAGAGATCCTTTGAGGAAGGGGTAATAGACTATCTGGGCTTATACTATTAAATGGGAATAATTTAAAGCTGTGTCAATAACAAAGTTGCTTTTAGAGGCAGTTAGGTGGTGCAGAAAGCAATGCTAGCCCTGGAGTCAGGATGACTTGAGCTCAAAACCAGCCTCAGACACTTACTAGATCTGCCGGTGACCCTGGGCACATCACTTGACCTCTGTCTGCCTCAGTTTCCTCATCTGTAAAATAGGGATACTAGCACCTACCTCCCAGGTTTTTTGTAGGATCAAATGAGATCACATTTGCAAAGTACTTTGTAAGCGCTACATAAATGCAAGCTGTTATGGGCTATTATTATTTTACACGCTTCATTTAGTAGACCCAGACAATTTTCTTGGTATTAAGAATTCAGCTTTACCTAAAACTAAAGACTTGTTGGTGTATAGAGGGGAGGGAAAAAAACAAAGAGCAAGAAGGCATACCCAGACACCACCCATGGCTCAGCATGCTGATCAGAAATATTAAATAAGCGGCAGCCCAGGTTTTCAACGTCTTCGAGTCGTCCTTCTCGTGCTAGTAAGTATCCATAGACATCCATTCCTAAAATAAGCATTCAGAGTTGTTCAGTGGATTCTCACCTTAAATAACGTATCTTCATAAAGGATAAAGGGGCAGAGCTGAACAGCTGGCGGCCCCTGCACTCCCGCCTGCCCCCCAGCCCAAACCCACGCAGGAGCTAAGGCCTGTGTCCTCCTCTGCTGGTTTGCCTTATGCCATTTTTTGCATCACAGAAATGACAGTCACGTACAATAAGCCAAAGGATCAGACACAATGCCTGCCTGTTATTTTTAGGAATTACTGGCTCCCCTCTCCACAGTGTGAGGCATAGCTACGTTAACATCCAGCAAAAGCATCAGACTCAAGAAAGCACACCATCATTTTTCTGGTGCCAAAAGCTCTAGGCACAAGTTAAAGTACACACTTGATGTGTTAAATATACCAGTCACATTTAGAAAAAAAAATTTAACCTATTAAAAGCTCTAGAAAAAGCAATCTGCTACTTTGGTCTAGTTATTCAAGAGTCCATTTGCTGTCCCGTTTACGAAATTTCCTATAAACGATGTCCAAGGTCTTTCATCTTTTCTTCTCTGGTCATAATTCCCATGAGAACTCACCTCCCACTCAAACTGCAGCACCCTTCTAAAGCTGATGCACCAGACTCTAGTCTTCCCCTCTCTCCCATCCCAATTCTCCCTGGTATGTATCTGATAGACTAGATTTTCCAAACCACTTTGAAAATGGTGTGGAGAGAAGGTGCTGAAATGGGAGTCAAGATGAGATGTTGGCACCAGCTCTTAACTCACTGTGGGATTCTGGGCAAGTCACTTCACCTGTTTCCTGGCCTATAAAGAGAGAGGACTGGGATCTGGAGACAGGAGGCCACGGCCAGAATCCAGGCTCCGTTACTTACTAGCTGAGTGACCACAGTCAGTTGATTTCACCTTTACCTCAATCTCTGTGGGCCTTCTTTTCCTCATCTGTAAAAGGATTAATACTTGTACTCCCTACCTTACAAGGTGGTTTGAGGAATTAACTTCATCATCTTAAAGCTCCGTATTAATGTCAACATTATTTCCTTAAAGTTCTAAAATTATGACTCTCTGTGACACACCTACTCAGGAACCTGAAATGACTCCCTAGTGTTCATCTGCTGGGCTCTCAGAAGCTGCCATTACCTAGCCCAGCCTGTGTCATTCCTTGACACTCCTTAGCACGAGCCCTTGCTCCTAGCTCACAGGGGCTCTGCTCATTTCCCACCCCCTCCCCTATCAAAGTCCTCAAAAGTCCAGCTCCAGCCCTAGCTCTTCCAAAGCCTGTCTGGCTACTCTAAGCACACTGTCCCACCTCCCCTCCGATCGCCTGGGCTGTCCTGCACAACAGGTATGCCTCTCAATCACAGGTGAAATAGCTCTCCTCCTCCTGTTGTCCTAGGATCATGTTTAGTGCCCAATAAATGCATTATTCTTACTGGATCCTTGTATCTGACTGAGCATGCCCACTCCATCCTCCTCTGCAAACTTCCTTCTCTCTAAGGCCAGGAAATGGGTTTGTGATTTCATCAGGGTGGCCATCTTGGCTCCTGGGTAACTGTAGGCCCTGCCAGAGTCACATCTAGTGATGAGCCTCAGAGCTTAGCGAGGCTGGGCCTAGAACGACAGATGGACAGTCACTTTGTCCACAGGCCCCTGCTCAAAGCCTTCCCAGTGCAGCAGAACCTGCCAGGCACAGCCTTTAAATACCAGGGCTCGCCTCCAAACCAGAGGTGAAATGCTGATGGAGGTACTCATTTGAGCCTAACTGCTCTCTTCCTCTGCCGCTGCTTAGTAACCTTTGTGTTAAGGCCTTCGTGAAGGACTCTCACCAGCCATGTACAGTGAGATGGCTCACTGTGACTCCCTGGGAGTCTAAATTCTTTCAGTAAACATTACAGACACTCATTAAATGAGTGGCAAAGGGAGGCTCAGGTACAAAGAAAGAAACTAAAATAAGTCATCACTGAAAGAGATCACTTTCAATTTAGACAACATATGCAAAAATCATTTCAATAGAGACAATACTTGAGTATCATATTACCAAAAAGAGAAGTTTTAAGAAGTGATTATGGTCTAGTTTACAGATTTCTACATAGAATTTTAGCAGCAATTAACTCTTCATTTTCTATGTCTCTTGATTTTTCTCCCAGAATTAAACCGACTTTACCTTTTATCAGATAGGGATCCAACATCTGGGCCTGTTCAAATTTGAGAATGGAGTTTTTGTTATCCCCAGCTCGGAAGTACAGATCTGCTAAGCTCCCCAGTAGGTCCACATTATCTCTCAATAAGGACTTTTTCTCTAGAGAACTTTAAAATATTCGAGATTACATAAAACAAACACACAGAAGTCATCAAATATGTGGGTTTCCTAACTTAAAATGCAGCTTACAAAAAACAAAATATTAAATTAACTATACTGAATAACAGTAAAAACATATAAGGGGAAAACATTGCAATACTTGGAATGAACTTTCTGGTCATGATTTTGCTGGTAGTTAAGAGATACCAAACACAATGTAATTCAACAGTCTCCAAAGGTGACACCTACTCGTTAGTCCGCCATAAAGCTAAATAAGATTACTAATCTCAAAATCTCGAATTTCTTTTGTTTTTTTCCAGAGAAGCAGCAGACGCGCACACCCCACTATGCTCTCCAGAGGCAGCCCAGGCCAGCTAGGAGAGGTCCCAGGTCCTCTGCAGGATCGAACCTGCCACTCCTGCACAGCTTGATAAGCAGATATGCTTTGCCAGAGTACAAGCTTGAACCTGGTCAGCCTCATTTTACATTTTAACAAGTCTCCAACAAAGATGATTACCTCTGGGGCCATTCAACATGGAGAATGTGCAACAGCTGACAACATCCCAGGGACACACAGCTGGCAGCAGGCCCTTAGAGGAAGGAGCACCTTGCTGGCTAGGCAGCCAGGTTGGCCACATGGGGACTCCCACCAGGGAAAGGCCTGAAGAACGTTCAATGAACTGTCTGTGGTTCTTACCAGATGGTATTTATAGCTCTGGTGTTGTCACCAGTGTGCACAAAGGCGTAGGCTTTGATCCACACTGAAAGCCAGTCCAAGTTAGGAATGCTCTGAATTACATTCATTGTCATAGAGGCCACTTCCGCACCTTTTACAGAAAGGGACAATAAACCTAGCCCAAGAGAGACAGACAGGAGGTGAGGGATATCGTCCATTTTCACAAATACAGTAAGTAAGTGACTATTCTTTTTCCTGTGCTACGTGAAACTATACACTCATATAAAACTGATCCTGATTTATCAGGCAGCAGAGAAACGTCATGGAAAGAGCAGTAGATTTGGAGTCAGGAGGTCTAGATTCAAATCCTGCCTATGCCACATACTATAGATTGCTTGGTGCCTCAGTCTCCCCAACTGTACACTGGCGCTACCTACCTCATCAGGTTGTAAGGAAGCACTTCGTAAACCTCAAGATACTAGGTAAATGTCAGCAGTCAAGTGCCCCTGTCATCCCTGAACCGATCTTAGAACATTTCATTTTAAACAGCGATATAAACTTTTCCTGAGACACCTGACTCAGCAGCCCTAGACAAGCGAGCAGAATACAAAATGAGGGAGAAGAGCATCTCTACCTAGAATGGCGTCCAGAGCCAGCGGGCACTGTCTCAGCACCTCTTTGTAGCTGGTCACAGAGGAGCGCTCCTGACCCGCCTTCTTGTACAAGTTGGCCAACATCATGTTTATCTGTAATCAACAAAATCACCAAGAAAAAAAGAAAGAGAACAACCCAGTGAAAACCAAGAGATTCACCTCAAAGGAGTTCTAGTCCCCATCATCAGCTAGAACCCCAGAGTTTCCAGGAAAACACCAGCTCCCTCCCTGTCCCCCTGGGCCTTCTCATCTACACAGGAAGCCCAACGGCTCCCTGGCTGACCAAACCATGAGCAAACAGTTCAGTCAAGTCTAATACCAAATCTCCTGCATCTGAAAACTGCAAAATACTACATTCGAAAAATATTAGTATTATATCCACGCTAGTTAGATTTCTTCTTTCTTGTTCTCAAAACAGCAGGAAAATTCCCCAAGCAGTTGCCTGGATCTTTATATTTAATATCTAATTATAATTAAGGCACAAGAAAGAGGAACTAATGGCATGACTAGATGAGGACAGTCAAACTGATCTCCTCAGAGAGGGAATGCTTGGTCTCCCTCTGATGATTAGCCTGGCCTGACTAGTATTTAAGGGATGACCCATGGCTACAATCTGCTCTGGCCAAAAGAACCAAAGGACAGACTCAAGCTGACACCTCCCCTCCCGGGTGATAATCACACACAGATCATCCACGCTCTTTAATGCTAGTAAGCAGAGACTCCCACATTTTTGGCACAACACACAAGTATGTGACTTAGTAAAGCTTTATTAAAACAAACCTTTCTAGACATGCAAGAGGGTAAAATGAATTCTGAAGAAAAAGAAAAATGTTGAAAGGAAGAGAATGCAAAGGATAGAACAGTGTTTATATTTTCTACAACTGCACAAAGGAAAATTAGGATACCTAATTAGAAAAAAAAAACTACCAGGACTGCAAAGCCACTATCAAGGACCTAATTAGGCAGTCCCACTGGGGCATGAATATGTACATCTTGCAGCTTTCATTTACATAACGCTTTATACAAAGCACTTTCACATTCAGTATCCCATCAGGCCTCAAAATAGACCTATGAGAAGGTAGGCAGGGCAAAAGGAAAAGAAGAAGCAAGGCGCATCTTCTCTGGGTCTAGATTATGGCTTGCTGTGTACTCTACGACTGTGCCATACAATTCAACACCTACAGGTTTATCCAAAAGAGTAAAGGACATCTGCTCTTAATAGAGGCCTACCATATATACACTCATCTAGTATGACACGTTCTCAAGCCATGCACTAATGCAAACCACCTTCTGCCTGACTTTAGGTTTTCCATTTTAAATTCTTTGAAAATGTAACACTTGATAAAAAGGGGAATGCTTAAAGGAAGACTCCAGTGCTAGTATCTCCAATAAACAAGGATAAAAGGCACCTTCTCAACTACTGGATCTTGCAAAACAAAGCCCAATAGGCCTGTCCTGGTGGAGTGTGACACAATTCAGCTCTGTACACTCTTAGCCTACTTCACTGTCACTGCCAATCTGATCTGTAGTATTTTCTAATGGGAAAGCCAATGCTTTTTCTTCAAAACAAGTCCTTCCTTGGAAATCTCATTATAATTACAAATCTCACAGTTCCAAACACAGGCAGTTATAATTTTCTAAGGCAAAATGAAAAACCTTTATGTGACAGATGTATTCCTATTAAGAGAACTAAATACTTACTAAGTTATTATAACCTATCACTGGAGTTTTCCTTTAAAAGGTGAGGGAATGTGTGGCGATGTTTACCATACATTAACAGAAGTTCATTTAGATGCATTTTGACTCACTTCCTTGTCCTTTACACAGACTGAGAAGCCCAGTTAACTCCCTAACGGACAAGAAAGAAAAAGTATAAATATTATATTTGATGAATATATCTTTTGTGTTTGTTCCTAGCTATTACAAAACTAAGGACAGGAGGTCCCAACACAACATAAACTTATTTTACACAGAAAAAGGTAAAATGTTCTAGTTTTCTGTGTGTTGCAAGTCAATCACCCTATTAAAAATAAATAAAAGTAATAGAATTTGGGAGTTGAAAGGAACTTACTGATTACCTAGTCCACCTAGAATGGAAGGTAAAAAATAGTAAGGCGTTAGGTGCCTGCAAAACCTACTTCACCACTTTTTTCCAAGAGCTTCCAAGAACCCCATAAGTCATCAAGGAAGAAATCTCATATCTATTTACTGAAAAAAAAACCAAAACACTATCATTCAAAACTGGCAGCCTGAATGCCTTTCTGTAAGGAATAAGAAGTCTTGAATATAACTATACCTTTCTTGGACAAAAAAAAAAATCCTACTTTATGTGAAAAAAGAAAAACAATATCCTCTTGGGGGTAGGGGTAAGGGGTATTTCTAGGAAATCCAACTTAGTACAAGGAGACAGTGATTTCTTTTCTCCTGGGCTAATAGTACAAAAGAATTAATATGCTTTTAAAAGAGCTATCAGTAATAAATATGGTTATATTTTAGGCCAGATATTATGCTGGTTTTAAAAACAACTGACTCAAAAGTTATCAAAATCCCTCTCAACTACTGGGATTAGTTTAAACAAATAGTGATCATATTTATCAGCCACTTTTTATGCTTAGTAATGAATAACTCACATCATATAAACAGGAGATGGAAGGTGACGGCTTTGGGGGTCCAGAAGTTATAAACCTAGTCTAGACCCAGACTCAGAGGCTCTAACTGAAATAT
This sequence comes from Trichosurus vulpecula, assembly GCF_011100635.1. Lineage (NCBI taxonomy): Eukaryota > Metazoa > Chordata > Mammalia > Diprotodontia > Phalangeridae > Trichosurus > Trichosurus vulpecula. The sequence goes on along the minus strand of NC_050573.1, from coordinate 35,144,362 downwards.
AACAGAACTCTAAGGTTTAATAGCCCCCTCTCTTAAAAAACCAGATGTACTGTTTTTGATGCTAAGATGCAAATCCTTGTTAGTGGAACAAGATGTACAAAATAAAAGTGTGTCTTGGTGGATTTTTGGCATGATGTGGGGATACTGAATATGAATATAAATTTATTCCTGAGTGCAAAAGTTCCCATTGCTCTTTTAATTACAATGCTTTCAAAAACACTGATTAATGATGCCTTGTACAATAAAATACAAACGTATCCCACATCTTAAGTGTGTACAAAAGGGCTTAATATTCTTGAATTCTTAGCACAGGAGGTAACAAACCAATTCCCGTTATTCTGATGCAAGTGTGGATTTTCAAACAAACCACTGGCAGATAAGATGAAATTTTTTAGGAAAAAAGTCATTGCCCAACTTCTACTGGCAATATGCTATTTCATAGGACAAGAAACCAAGCAAAATAACAAACGATTCTTGTGATTCATTGCAGCTGACATCTCCCTCAGCCCAACTTGTAGACTAGGAGAGGGAATTTTTTCCCTGTATTACCCTAAATTGAACCCCTCAGCAGTAGAGCCAGCAACAGGATAAGTCATGTGTAAACAAGTCATGGCATTCATAGGAAACATAGGCAAGAGAAAAGGGGAAACAGAAAAACATCCAGCAGAAATGGGCCTGAAAATGTATCAAACCAACCTACTTTAGGGGTTCTCTGTCTTGAGGGGATCCCATCAAGGACAGCAATTGCATCTTTGTCTTGTTTTAGCATCGTGTAACACTCAGCCATTCTGTATTTCACTTCAATTTCAGAGGGAAGACACTATTGAAAGACAAAGACAAAAATATTATAAGTGAGTTCAAAATACTATTGAAGCAGCAGCCATTTGGGGGAAAAATCCAAATTCCAATCTATTTCACTTTCATTTCAATTCAGTGAACAAGTAAAAGCTGCCATAACCCAAGCACTGCCCTCAGAAGAGTACAGTTCAACAGGGGAAAGGACAAAAAGAGCTATTATACAATGGAGAATTAGATAAGTGAAGAGGCTGCTCAGCTGTGGGAAACTGAGGTGCGAGGAGGAAAGCTTCATGGAGAAGGTGTCACCTGAACTGCATCTCTGAAGGGCTGGGAGGTGGAACGGCAAAAGACAAAACAAAACAATCCCTACTGCCTACCAACCTTTTTTTTAGGTACTTACAGCTTACTGGGGGAAAATTAACACATAAACTACTAAGTAAATACTACAGAAATACAAACCAATTGTGGGGGGCAGACTAGAGACCGACAACTGGGGGAAAAAGCAAAGGCCTCTCATTGTAGGTGGCCGCTGAACGTAGTCCAAGGGGGCACAAGGGATTCCAAGACATGGAGACAAGGAAAGAGAGTGCTGCAGACCCAAGGGATAGACTGTGTGCAAGTCAGTCCATTGGGCAAGAATCTAGAAAGAGTGAGGGAACTGACGCAGCATGGGGCTGAAAAGGGAGCTTGTGAAGGCTTTCAAATGGAGAAAGTGACCCTGTGTTTCAGGAATATCTATGGAGGCCACAGTGAAGGTGGCTTAGAGAAGGGACGGTCTAGAGTCAGGGAGGCCACTTAGGTGGCTCTGGTAGAAGTGGGAAGGCCCTGACCTAGAGTGGCAAGGTGAGCAGAGACGAGATAATCGGCAGGCTGATAAGACTTGGCAACTACCTCCATATGGAAGGCGAGTGAACAATCAGGGATGACTCACTCCAAGGTTGCTAGCCTGGCTAAGTGGAAAGTTGGGGATGTCCTTGATAGAAACTGGGAATTTAGGAGGTGTCCTTTGGCAGGGGTGGTGGGGTGGTGGTAAGAACAGGTCCAAAACAGAACTCACCAAGTTTGACATGCCTATGAGACATTCAGGTTGTAAACACATCCAGGGGAATGGGGTTTTTTTTTTGGCTATTAAACTGGTATAGAGAGCCAGAAGGGTCCTTAGAGACTGTCTTATCTGACTCCCTCAATTCTACAGCTGAGGGCAATAAAGCCCAGAGCAGGAAGGGGAGTTATACAAGGTCATGCACTTTATATACAGCAGAGCTAAGATGAGAAGTCAAGGCTCATGGCTCCTAAGCTAGGATTGTTTCTCCTACTGCTGACTAAGGAGATGAAAAAAAAATACTGTTTCAGGACTCTTCACCTCGTTAACTTTTTTCAGGGAACGTGCTTCTTCAGGGGGTTTGGCTTTGTGTTAGAAAGTATCTCTGTTGTCAAAACAGAATGTATCAATAAATCTTTTTAGAATTAAAAGAAAAAAAATGAACTTGCTGACGATGATAGACAGTTATTTTCAAAGTGCCAGGAAAAGGAAACGAAGTCAGCTTTACAATTTCTGTTTTTTCCAGGGGCCTGTGTTACACAACAAACCATCATATCTGCGTTGCCAAATACCTGACTCTGAGGAGTTGAAGCAGCACTGCCAGTGGAAGGTCGCACTTTAGATGTTTTACTTAAGGCCTTTTTCTGCTGTAGGGCCATCGTGTACTTGCTAACAGCGTTCCGATATTCTTTATCATGAAAGAGAGAATCTGCATGGTAGACCAAAAGCTGGTACTTCTGAGATGGAGAGAATAATTCACTGGGGGAATAAAAACAACACATCCCACCAATAAGTTCTTCCTCAAAACTAATGAAGCACCTAAACACAGTGTGCACAGGCCCTAATCCAAGGCCTGGCCCACAGGAAGGGGCAATGAATAAAGTACAGTTACAAAGACAATTGTCTTGAACTTGATCAAAGACCCAAAGACCTAATCAATCCACCAGTCTGACCAAAATTTAGCTAAAGGTAATTGAATATTCCAGATGTTCTATCTTTTAACATCTTCAGGAACCAAAAGTAATAGCTAACTTAGATTTAAATGTCTGCTAGCAGAAAATGTATACTTTATAAATCACATGGAACAAAATGAAATGCTCTAAAGTAAACATTAAAGACAGACAAAAACCAGGTCTCCTCACTGTCAACACTAAGCGGACAGTGGGAAAGTGAGCTTCACACTCAGGATGCTCAAAGTGCACTAATGGAAATGAGGGGCTGGGCAATCACTGCATTTTTAGTCATTTGTAATCCTTCTGTTTGTGAGCAAAATGTTTCCAAAATTGCAGCAGTCCCAGAATACTAACCCCACAATGAAGGGGAATTTTAAATATGACACCATTTACGCCGAGCTGGTTACAAATATTAAAAAATTTCAATTGGATTTGTTTTAAAATGGCGTCGGATCCCACAACCCTAAAACTGAAATATTAACTGAGTGATTCTTCTGATAGACTTGGTATCAGATATATACTACCAACCCTGGAGAAAGAGAAACTGAAAAAGCGATGACTTAAGTGAAGGAAAAAAATAGAGAGCTCAGCATGTTTTAACTGTTGCAAGAACCAGAAGTCAACAGATAAGTGGTTTTTTTTTTATTTTGGGGAGGGAGGGGGCCAGGAGGGAATCATGGTGAAAGAAAAAATTAAAATAGAAAAGAGGTGGTTTCAAATGGGGATGAAGACAATCAGTAGAGGCACCAATTCATTTCCGAGTGATGACAGTCCTCAAAAGCTCGGCAAAAGCTCTCAGACATTTTTTGATGGCAGATTAGAGGCAGCAAACCAGCTGAATTCTCTCAACATTTTCCTCTAAACAACTTTAAAATAATGTCTCATCAAATTTTTGAGCAGCAGAGCCAACAAAAGGTTAGAGTGAGACATTTCTCCAGCCTAAGACAACTTAGGAGGCTGGTAGGAGAAGTCTGTGACACTGGAGTAGAAGCTGGTCCAGAATGCACATGGTGCAGCACCAGCAGCAGGCCCTGGAGGTGGCTGGCAAAGGAACAGCAGCAGTTTCCTGGGCAAAGACAGAGGAGCAGTGACCACATCATTCCCCAGATCACACCACCTTGGAAGCACTGAAAACTTGCAGATCTCCAGAACTAGCTCTGAAAGTAGAAGTACAAAAAAGTCTGAAGCTTGGGACAGTGTCTCCCCATTCCCAGGTGAGCAGAGGCCAACTTTGACATAGAGTTCAAAACCAAGAAATAGGCTGAAAGAATGAGCAAACAACAAAAAAAGAACTTGACTATAAAAAGCTACTACAGTGGCAACATATAACAATGTGAATGAAAACAGTTACAAACAAAGCCTCAAAGAAAAAAATGCTAATTGGACTTAAGTCCAACAAGAATTCCTGGAAGAGTTAAAGAAAAAGATAACCCTGGTAGAGGAAAAATTAGGAAAAGAAATGAGAGTGATGAAAGAAAACTATGAAAAGAGAATTAACAGCTTGGCAAAAGAGGAAAATAACAGAAAATAACACCTTAAAAAACAGAATTGGCCTAATGGAAAAAGAGGCACAAAAATTCATTGAAGAAAAATACTTAAAAAGCAGAATAAGCCAAATGGAAAAAGAGATACAAAAACTCACTGAAGAAAATGATTCCTTAAAAATAATTATTTCATGAGACACCAGGAAAACAAAGTCAAAAGAATGAAAAATAGAAGAAAATGTGAACCATCTCATCAAAAAAACAACTGACCTGGAAAACAGGTCAAGGAGAGCTCATCTAAGAACTACTATACTACCTGAAAACCACTCAAAAAAAGAGCCTAAACATCATATTTCAAGAAATTATACAGGAAAACTGCCCTGGTATCTCAGCTTCAGAGGGTAAAATAGAAATGCAAAGAATCCCCCAAAAACCTTCTAAAAAAGACCTCAAAATGAAAACTTCCAGGAACATTACAGCCAAATTCCAAAGCAGCCAAGTCAAGGAAAAAATAGTGTAAGCAGCAAGAAAAAAAAACCAATTCAAATATCATGGAGCCACAGTGAAGCTCACTCAAAATTTAATGGCTTCCACATTAAGGGAGCAGAGGGCTTGGAATATGATATTCCAGAAGGCAAAGGAGCTAGGATTACAACCAAGAATCAACTATCCAACAAAACTGAGTATAATCCTTCAGGGGGACATTTTATGAAAATAGAGGACTTTCAAGCAACCAGAGTTGAATAGAAAGTTGACACTCAAACACAAGACTCAAGAGAAACATAAAAAGATAAAACATGAAAGAATAATCATAAGGGACTCAATAGAGATAAACTGTTTCTACATGGGAAGATGATACATATAAACCCTAAAGAACTTTATCATTTTGGAGGGCAGTTAAAAGGAGTCTACACAAAGGACAAGGGGTGGGTCAATTATGTTGAAATGATCCAAAGGAAAAAAAAAGAGTGAAAAAGAGGGATGCGCTGAGAGAAAGGGGAAGGAAATGGCAGAATGGGAAAAATTTTCCCACATAAAAGAGGCTACAAAGAAGAGCCTCTGCAATGGAGGCGGAAATGGGGGAAACGGGGGAAAGGTGGCAGGCAACGCTTGAACCTCACTCTCATCAGAATTTGTTCAAAGAGGGAAGAATAAATATATACTCAGTTGTGTATAGAAATCTCTTACCCAACAGGGAAATAGGAGGGGAAGGGGATAAGAGAAAGAGGGGAAATGATAAAAGAGGAGATTAAGGGAGGCAAGTAGTGAGAAGCAAAACAGTCTTCTGAGGAGGGACAGGATAAAAATAGAGAGAAGAAACAGAAGAAAATGGGATGGAGGGAAATACACATTAATCATAACTGTGAATGGGAATGGGATGAGCTCACACATAAAACTGAAGCGGGTAACAAAACGGATTAGAAATCAGAATCCAACAATATATTGTTTACAAGAGACACACTTGGAACAGACACACATAAAATTAAAATAAAGGACTGGAACAGAATTCAATATGCTTCAGCTGAAGTTGAAAAGGCAGGGGTAGCACCAATGACCTCAGACAAAGCAAAAACATCCTTAAAAGGGACAATCAGGGAAACTATGTTTCGCTAAAAGGTACCACAGAAAATGAAGCAATATCAAAATATTTTACACCAAGTTTCTCTAATAAAGGCCTCATTTCTCAAATATCTAGAGAACTGAGTCAAATTTATAAAAATGAGATCCATTATCCAATTGATAAATGGTTAAAGGATATGAACAGGCAGTTTTCAGAAAGAGAAATCAAAGCTAGCTATAGTCATATGAAAATATGCTCTAAATCTAAAACCACTCTGAGGTACCATTTCACACAATGTATTAGAAAGACAAATGCTGGAGGGGATGGAGAAAATAGGTACAAAAGCAAAGTGCTGATGGAGTTGTGGACTGATCCATTCTGGAGAACCATTTGAAACCACAGCCAAAAAGGGCTATAAACCTTACCCTTTGACCCAACAATGCCACTACTAGGAAAAGGCCCTATATGTACAAAAATATTTCTAGTGGCTCTTTTTTGAGGTGGGAAAGAATTGGAAATTAAGGGGATACTTATCAGTTGGAGAATGGATAACAAGTTGTGACATATGATTGTGATGGAATACTACTGAGCTATAGAAAATAAGCCGGGGGGCATGGGGGAAGGTTAGAAAAGCATGGCAAGAACTGATGCAAAGTGAAGTGAGAAGAACCAGGAGCTCATTGTGCACAGTAACAGCAATGTTGTAACGATGATCAACTGTGAAAGACTTGGCTACACTCATCAATACAGTGATCTAAGACAATTCCAAAGGACTCATGATGAAAAAATGCTATCCACCTCCAGAGAGAGAACTGATAAACTCTGAGTGTAAAGTGACGTATAATGTTCCCACTTCCTTTATTTTTATTTCACATGTAGAGCTGATATCATACTACTTGCCTTCCCAGTGGTGGGGAAGGAGGATGGGTGGGAGACAATTTGGAACTCAAAATTTAAAAAGTTAAAAATGAATCATTTTTTTAATGTAGAAAAAAAGTCTGTTTTTCACACATCCTCCCTCCTCTCCCAGGCTCATCCCACAAAAGTTTCTCAATCACACTGCCACATAACCTGCCCCCAAGGAAGACAACAAGGTGGAAACACAGAGAGAGCTCAGCCACTCGTTGTTATTCGTTATGACAATTTAATTCAACATTTATTGTCTATTCAACATAAAAAACTATACTGGGCAATGAGTATCTGGGGGAGGGAGGAGAGGGCAGTACAAACCTTTGGGTATAACAGTATATGGAAGTCTCAGTATGAAAACTCCTTCCACTGATGCATTTTAGCCACAGTCCTGAAAAGCTTCCTGGGACACTGAAGCCCATGATCACAGAGCTAGTGTGTGTCAGTATTAGGACTTGGACCCGGGTCATCCTGACTTCAATGCCAGCCCTCTTCAGCACGGGTGACAGATACAAAGATTTTTTTTTTAATGCATTCACTGCCTTCAAGGAGCTCACATTTTACTAGAATTCTACTATTATACATTTAATACAAGGGAGCATGTGATGCTAGGGGCAGCTAGGTACCAGGCCTAGACTCAGGAAGACCATCTTTGTGAGTTCAATCCTGATCTCAGACATCTACTAGTTGTGTGATTCTTTTTGCCTCAGTTTCCTCATCTATAAAATGAACTGGAGAAGGAAATGGCAAACCACTCCAGTATCCTTGCCAAGAAAACCCCAAATGGGGTCACGAAGAGTCAGACATGACTGAACAACGAAGCATGTGATGAGAACAAAGGAGAGAGTTAGATTAAGTACTCTAGGAAAATGTGAGGGGGAAGAGAACACTTTTGCCTGAAGAGATCACAGAAAAGGGAGCTTCTGAGCTAAGTCTAGGAGAGAGATGAGAATTGGAAGGCAAGAAAGAACATTCCAGGGAAGGGCAGTAACCTCTGCAAATATGCAGAGGCAGGAGTTGAGAATGGAGAACAGAGAGCAGACCAGTTTGTCTGGAATACAGTGTACATAAAGGGCACTACAAGAGACCTCTGATACTGTGAAACCAGTCAGAAGATCACTCAAAATGTTAGAAGTAGAAGGAATCTCAAAAATGATGATTTCTAAAGCACTTCATCTTTTACAAAGCACTTGCCTCACAGTAAGTCCAGGAGAGGTAGTACAGGGATTATTATACCTATTTTACAGATCAGATCCACCAAGGGGAAGTGACTTTCCCAAGGTCAGACAGCTAGGGCCAGGCTGAGTAGAGAACCCAGGACTTCTCATTCCAAGACCAGTGCTCTTTTCATGGCACCACTCCTGGGGCTGAGATGAGGGGCAAACATGTAACCTTATCATGCTTAATTCCCTTATCTTTAAAACAGGGCCAGTACTGACTACTTCTCTGGTCTGTGAAGACAGCCTCGTAAATCACAGAGTCTGAGAACTGGAAGGGGCTCCCAGGGCCAGCTCCTTCAACCTATCACTAACCATGAATTATTCCTAACAAGCGATCCTCAAACATTGGTGTAAAGCCCTCTGTACTCCCTGAGCCAGCCCAGGCCTCTTCTAAATAGCTCAAATTGCTGGGGAATTGTTCTTTACATCAAACCAAACATATGCTTCTTGGAAACTTCTGCTTATCACTTGAAGCTCTGCCCTCTGGGGTCAAGCAGACAGGTCGAATCCTTTTTCAACAACTTCTGACAACCTTTCAAAGACACTTGAAGCCAACTCTCACTTCTCTCCTAAGTCTTCTCACAGTACCACGATCCTGGTATAGTATAAACCCAGGGCTTTTAACCATGCTGACTTGCCTTCCTCTGGGTGCTTTCCAGCTCATCAATGTCATTTCTAAAGGGCAATGCCCAGTCCAAGACTCTGGATCAGGTATACCCAGGGCAGAGTAAAGTTGGCCTATCACCCCCCTGGCCCCAGGGACACTGCACCTCTCTAAATGCAGGATAAGATGACACTGGCTGACTTGGGTGCCACAGGACATCACAAACTCGCTGAGCCTGCATTTCACCGAAAATGCCAGATCTTTTTCAGACAACCCCTGTCTAGCCCTTACAGCTCCCACATCTTATACTCACGCAGTTGATTTTTTTTCTTACAAGATGTCTAAGACTTTTTAATAAGACTATTACTATTAAACCTCATCTCACTCAACTTGAACCAAACTTCTCACCTGTCAATGTCATTTGTGATTCTGACTCCACCACCTAACACTGTGTCTGGCACATAACAGGCACTTCGGAAATGTGTATGGACTGGCTGATCTGGTATCTTAGCTGGGCCACGCCCTCCCTGCCATCATTAAATGAGAGTTGTTAATATCACCACCTATAGTTCCCTTCCAGCTCAAACATTCTGTGATTCTAAGACATGTTTCACAATGGTGTTAGGAGGAAAAAGTTGCGTCAACTTTAAAGTTCTCCTGAACATGAGCTATTTATTAATTCTCACAGCCTCAACTCTAGAGTCTTTCCACACTCTGAACCAGGGGTGGGGAACCTGCGGCCTCAAGGTCATATGAAGCCTCAAGGCTGCAGGTTCCCCACCCCTGCTCTAAACCAATCTAGAAGCAGGGTGCAGTGGCAAGAGGGCTGAGTTTGAAGTCAGAAGATGTGGGTTCAGTTCCCAGCTCTGCTGTTTATCACTGGGTAGGATCCTCTCATTCTCTTAACTCTCTAGTGTGGATTCCCACTGCATTATTTAACCAAAGCTGCTCTCTCCAATGATGTCTTAGATGCCAAATTCAATGGCCTTTTCTCAAACTTCATTCGCCTTGCCCTGTCCACAGCCTTTGCCACTGTTGCTCACTCTCCCCTCCTGGATACTCTTCTCTGGAGGTTTTCAAGACACCTTCTCTCCTGGGTCTCTTCTTATCTGACAGCTCCTTCTCCATCTCCTTTGTTGGCTCTTCTTCCAGGTCATGCTCTCTAAAAGTAAGTGTCCCACAGGGCTCTGTTCTGGACCTTCTTCTCCTGTCCCTCTTGGTGATCTTATCACCTCCTATGGATTCGATTATTGTCTCCTTGCAGATGATTTCCAAATCTACTTATTCTGCCCACAGCTCTGCTGACCTATAGTCTTGCATCTCAAACTGCCCATTATAAATCTTGAACTGGATATCCTGTAGACATCTTAAACTCAACAAGTCCAAAATTGAACTTCCCCCTAAACCCTTCCTAACTCTCCTATTAATGCTGAGGATACCACCATCCTCCCAATCACCCAGGCTTGAAATCAAGGCTTCCTCCTTAACTCCCCTCATATCGAATCTGTTGCCAAAGCTTGTCAATTTTACCTTCGGAACATCTCCCCACCACACAGCCTGATCCCCTTCCCTCCTCTGACAAAGCCATCATCCTGGCTCAGACCCTCATCACTTCATGCCTCCACTATTACACCAGACTACATGCCTGGAATGCTCTCCCTCATTTCCGCCTCCTGGCTTCCCTGGCTTCCTTCAAGTCCCAGCTAAAATCTCACTTTCTACAAGAAGCCTTTCCCAATCCCTCCTTAATTCTAGTGCCTTCCCTCTGGCAAGTATTTCCAATTTCTCTGTATACAGCTTGTTTGGACACGGTTGTTTGCATGTGAGCTCCAAGAGGACAGGGATCTTTCTTTCACTGTTCTTTGTATCCCTATCACAGGCATATGCCTAGCACATGCCTAGCACATAGTTGACATTTAATGTTTCCCAACTAAATGAATGATTAATAAGAGCTTATATTCATCAATATATCTATTATCTATCTCAAAGTTCTCAAAACATTTCCCTCTTATGTCACTGGATCCCAGCACAATCCGTGTAAGGCAGACTCTATAGACTGGTACTATAATCCTCAAGTCTGCATGAGCTAATTCACAAAACCAAGTTTCAGAGCTTGGATTCACACCCAGGTCACTCCAATGTCAAGAGCTGTTCTCTCTCCGCTACATCATATTATTGTTGCCCTATTATGGTACCCCAGCACCTGGGATATCCAGGCTCCCTGGATCCTGATCAGGCCACAAGTGTCCCCAGCGCAGGCCCACCCACCTCTAGAGCACTCTCTCCCTAAACCAGTCCAGCTTGCTGTCTCTTCATTCCACATTTTCCTACCTATTCAAGCCAAGGCCTTCTTCTTGGAAGTTGAGATATAAAGACAAACAAAAGAAAACAAGCCTTGCCATTAGGGACCTTAAAAGAAATGCAATATGTACTTAGATTAGGAAATATAGGCACTAACAAATGGAGAGATCAGAAAAGGCTGATGAGGTGGTATCTGAACTGAGCCTTGAATGAGCCCATTCCATATTATATAGGACAGCCTAAGCAAGGGCAGGGAAAAGGGAGATGGAATGCCAAATTTGGGGAATAGCAATAAAGGCAGTTTGATTGGAACAAAAACGATGTAACACTGAAAGTGAAATAAACTGAAGGTTGGCTGAGACCAGACTATGGAGAGCTTTAATAGCCAGGATGATGAGCAAGTAATTTATTTCAGAGATAAAAGGAAGCCACAGAAGATGCTAGGGGAGGACATGGGGGATGCACCTTGGAGTGGAAGCTAGAATAGAGTACACAGACTGGATGCAGGAAGAATAATTAGGAGGCTATTGTAATAATAATAACAGCAGCCAGAATTCATATAGTACCTTGCAAATATTATCTCATTTGAGTCTTACAACAACCCTGGGAACTAGGTGCTTTTATCTTCATTTTACAAATGAAGAAACCAGCGCAGACAGAGGCCTGTCTGGGACAGAGAGAGGTTGAGTGAACTGCCCAGAATCATACAGCTAGTAATTGTGCGAGGCTGGATTTCAACTCAAGTCATTCTGATTCCTGGGCCAGGGCTCTATCCACTTTGCCACCCAGCAGCCTCAAAATACTCGATTATTACGTTCAACAATTTCTCTCATGTGCTGATGGAATTATGTTTTTCCTTTCTTCTAGGTTAAAGATTATGTTAATAAATTTCGGAAGAGTACAGTTTTCAAAAAGAAGCATCAACCAGGTAAATGAATAGACTTCTGCAGCACAGAGGAACTTTTAAAGGTAGGTCATGAGAACATTCTTCACCAGTTGGTAACACAATGTTATCTAGGTCACTGACAATATATGTGCAAGAAAATTCATGAAACTGTACCTTTATGTTAGACTCTACATTTTTCCTACTAAGACCAGAAAATTATCAGTTATGTAGTTTTACTGCAAAGGAAAAAGCAGTTGAGCTTTCAGATTTACTTTGCTGCTAGCATTAGTTTTGCCTTATGTTACAGACAAGAGGCATGGGGGCGGTGCTGGCTGTATGACCACCAGGAGAAAAAAGGAAAGATGTTGTGTAAATTCAGTCTAGGAAACTTGGTAACCAAAGATTCCAAATTCTTTCCCAGGAGTCTTCTCTGCCCCGCCCCACTCCCGCCCCCAGCATACTCCAGTCCAGACTCATGCCAAGGGCTACAGAAGCCTGCATCTAATCCATGCCATGCCCTGCCCCACCCGCTATCCCAAACTCTGGCCCCAACACCTCAGCCGTGCACCTGCCCGAAGTCCCACCTCCGGTACCAGTTACACCCATGGACCCGCCCCCTTTCCTGGTCACTTCCCATTTCCAGCGCTCCACCCCCTCTCAGCTCGGACTACAGGAAAACCCTAACCCCTAACCGCGACTACGTAAGCCCCGCCTCCAGGCGCGCACGCGCGTCCAAATCCCACCCGCCCACCTCCCAAGGCCCCGCCCTCTCTTACCCCGCCTCTTCTCATTGTCCAGGCTGCTCGCTGGCTCCGCCCCTCTCCGGGCCCAGGTGCGCGCTGACCCCGCCCCCTAACTCTGCCCCCCCCCTTACCCCGCCCCCTCAGGCCCCTCTGCCTCTCCCAATTCAAATGTTCCCAAGTCCCCTCCCCTTCAGGCGCGCCTCCTAACCCCGCCCCCATCAGCTTCGCTCGCCTCTCCTGGCTCGCGCACCCCCTAGCCACACCCCCTCAGGTGCGCACCCCTGACCCCGCCCCCACCGGCCCCCCCCCCCCCCCCCCGTTCCCCTCCCCCCACCGGACCTTTCACGCTGGGCCGCACTCACGGGTTGTTGTTGCTCATAGTGAGGAGGAGGCTGCTAAGGAGCCGCACGTTGGAGTGCAGCCCCGCGGCCGCCATGTCCCGCACGTGGTCGATCACATTCATCTTTGCTTTCCCGGAGGGGCCGCGAGGACCCAGCGGCGGCCGAGGCGGGGACCGGACACCGGCGGACTCTGGGGGGAGGGGAGGGGAGGGCAGCGGCGACGAGCGCGGCGAGCGGCACCTAGGCGAAGGCGCCAAAATGGCCGCCGGCCCGGGGTCCTCGCCAGGCCCCTTGCTGAAATGGGAGGGAGTCTAGGGCTCTGCCTGTGTGGAAAAAAAAAAAATCCTCGGTCCTTCCGGGAGTGCTATAATGTATTATCTATAAGGAAGAGCAGTTACTTTGCTCCTACCGCGAAAGTTAGCCACATAAGACGTGTTCGCGTAATTTTCTGCTTCCTCAAAGGAATACAAATTAACTACAAAGCCTCAGCAACTCTCGGAGTAAATTAAATATTTTCGTTTAGGCGCGTCTAAGACAATCCCAACCGTCGGGGTTAACCGCGCTTGCGCGAGTCATTGTTCCACATGGTTTCCACCCCACCCTTCTCTGTCCAGCTGCTGCTCTGGGTCCGCTCGGCAGATGTGTGCCCCCAGCATCCCCTAACCCTCTCTCCTCCACTGAGTACCTAGGCTCCTACTGGGTCAGCGGAACTTGGGTTCCAGGGAAGACCTGAGTTCAGATCCGACGTCAGACACTTGCTAGCTGCGTTACCTTGGGAATGTCACTGTCTGCCTCAGTTGCCTCATTTGTAAAATCAGGCAGCTAGGTAGCTCATAGGCCAGAGCACTGGACTTGGAATCTGGAAGACCAGAGTTCACATCTCGCCTCACATACTGACTAGCTGGGTGACCCTGGACGAGTCACTTAACCTCTGTCCGTGTCAATTTCTTTAGCTAAAATGAAGATGACAAGGACAGCACCTACCTCCTTGTTGGGAGGATCAAATAAGATATTTGTAAAGCGCTTTCCAAACCTTAAAGTGCAATATAAATGTTAGCTTCCCTCCCACTCCCCAATACCATAAAGTGATGCACCACCTTGTGTGACTGAAGAGAAGCAAGCCTTGGGCATGTACCATGGTATCATTTGGACTAGGAAGGTCATTCCCTGACCCTCTCAGAGCCTGCTACATCCTATAGTCGACATGGGGGAGGGGAGGTGATGAGGTCACAGTCTCTGGGAACCCCCTTGAACCTGGAGTACAGTCTCTGGGAGCCCCCTTGAACTCTCCTTGAATCTTCCAACTAGATCTGGCCTTCCCCTAAGGCCATAAACCTTACATCATCATTAGGCTCAAATCTCTACCTAGCTTTGTCCTTTATTGTCCAGCTACTTCCCACCCTTGACACTATTAATATCCATGCCTTCAGCTACTTCCCACCCTTAATCCCATTCCCTTGGTTCCTGGAGTCTGCCCTCATCCCAGTCTCATCAAGCTCCAATTTAGACTCCTCCTCAAGACCCTCCCTAAACCCCTCATCTAGTCACCCCAGACCACCCCTCAATCCCTCCCACAATCTTTGTGTATATAATCTCCATCTTGCCTCCATGCAGGCTCTCAGATTCAGTCTAGCTCAATAGATTGAATCTGGTCCCGCTTGTGAAAATCGGTGTCACAAAGGGTGGGATTTCTTAAGACAACCCATTATGGTGAATCCCTAATAAACTTTGTCTTTTCCCTTGGCCCAGAAGGCTTGAGTCAATTCTTTCGGCAGGACCTGGCATGTAGGTATTTTGGAGCCTGGAGCACCCCTAGAAACCTATGGTTCCATACCTATCATTCATTTTTCTTTAACCTCTTCAGAGGGACCAGGATTGGAATCTTGCCTCAGATAAACTTACTAGCTGTGTGACCTGAGCAAGTCCCTTTTGTAAGCCTCTGGCTCCTCCTTTGAAATTAGAAAAAAAAAAAAGCTTCACAGCTTTATTGCAGGAGATAGAATTATGTATGCATTTGTATGATGTCACTTTATAAACCTTAAAACGATATATAATGTGATCTAAAATGAGAGGGCTTGGGCTGGATGATCTCAAAGATTCCTTCCAGCTATTCTGTACCAGAAATAATCTCAAAAGTTTATTTGCTGCCCATTCCTATTAGAGAGTATAAGAATAAATGAAGTTTTCCTTAAAATGATAAGCAGTAGGCAAGCGGGGGTGCTGCTGGAGAGCGAGCAGTTCCTGATGGAGCTGACCAGGCTCTTTCAGAAGTGCTGATCCTCGGAGAGCATGTTCATCACCCTGAAGAAATATGATGGTCAGACCAAACCCATTCCATGGAAAAGGCCTGTGGAAGGCTTTGAGCCTTCAGACAATAAGCGGCTACTGATGGGAAAAAGAAGGTCAGCACTGTGGTGAGCTCCAAAGAAGTGAATAGATTCCAGATGGCCTATTCTAACTTGCTAAGAGCAAACATGGATGGGCTAAAGAAGAGAGACAAGAAGAACAAAGCAACACAGTGAGGGATGCTTGGGTTCCCGTTTTATTTCACCATCTAAACAGAATTCTGAACACGCTTGGCTGGTGGTACTGGCTTCTCTTAGGCCTGAATGGCTTCACATGCGACAGTAGCTGCTTCACAGTTATGTTAAAGGCATGTTCATCACCATCTCACTAGGGGAAAACAAAGATAAGACTTTTTAAACAGCAGGGTACACTTAGATTTTTTTTTTAAACCGGAGAAGGATATAGCTATTCCTAGGCACCACTAATGGGATTTACTAGTGTTCTTCCAAGGACCAAAGTACCTACAGAGAAACCATACAGAGGTCTACCTGTAAAAAGGGAAATGTACAATACAAGTTTGCATAAGGGGATTTGATGGGATAATTTTGGTCAGCTTAACTGATTATTTGTATTATACACTATCACCAAAGAGTGAAATTGAAAATCACCATTCAAGTCTGTGGGATGCTGTTATGTTTGGAAATGAAATAAATGTCAGTTGTATGAAGAGGAGACTTCAAAAAAATAAGCAGTATGTATCTAAAACTATCAGCAAGCATTATATGTAAAGAGGATAAGCTAGAAGCATTCCCAATAAGTTCAAGGGTGAAAAAAGGATGCCCATTATCACCACTGTTATTCAATATGTACTAGAAATTTTAGCTTTAGCAATAAGAGAAGAAGAGGAAATTGAAGGAATTTGAATAGACAGTGAGGAAACAAAACTACCACTCTTTGCAAATGATGTGATGGTATATTTAGAGAATCCTAGAGAATCAACTAAAAAACTACTTGAAAAAATTAATTAGCTTTGTCTTCTGCTTCTATTGGCATTTCCAGTACTTAGCACCTTGTAAGCACTTAATAAGTGCTTAGCTCTCAGTGGTCATCTAATCCAACCCATAGATCAGTCATCAAACCTCAGCTTGAAACTCTCTAGTTATGATGATAGAAACTCGCTGTCTCCCAGGGTACCTTTGGACAGCTCCAGTTTTTAGGAAGTTTTTTCCTTGCTCTCCAACTTATAATCATAGAGTAGCTTTGGGGCACTGACCTCTCAGTGATTTGCCAATGGTCACCCAGCTAGAATTCCTTAGACAGAACTTGTACTCAGGTATTCCTGACTCTATCCAATCTACCACCTTTCCTCACCTCCCCCCATGCCTACACATTCTATGAAATCTGTCAATATCCTCCCACATATCCACTACAGGAGATCCACCCAACCAGCTGCAGTTCTATTGACACTGTGTGAATATTAAATGGAGCACATGAGCTATCATTGGACATCCTTGAAGCTTCTTCTTTGAACGTCCCATCTTTTTTCCCCCATGACCATGAGCTTCTTATGACATTGAGCAGAAATCTGCTTCCCTGCAATTTCTATCCAATGCAGAACAAGGCTAGCCTTTCTTCCACATGATCATCCTGCAAGTATTTGAGGACAGGTTTCAGGTTCCCACTGGGAAGTTTCTCTTTTCCATTCCTACTTCCATCAGACAATCTTCTCATGATATGGTCTACAATCCTCTTGTGGTTCTCTTTTAGAATCGCTCCTGACTGTTAATGTACACCCTAAAATGTGGTGCCCTATGCTGAACATGACACTCCAGCCATTGCTTGATAAGGGCAGCTAGGTGGGAGTAGTGGGGAACAGCCCTGGACTTGGAGTCAGGAAGACCTGAGTTCAGATTCTGACTCTGAACCTTAAGTGCTGTGTGACCCTAGGCAAATTATTTAGCCTTTCCTAGGGGGTGAATTTACTTCATCTGTGAAATATGGAATAATAATCTCTACCAGGGTTGTTATAAAGATAAAATCAGATTATATTTGCAAAGCATTTTGCAAACCTTAAGGAACTATAGAAATACCAGCTATATATTATGCCTCTCATTGCAATCTAAAATCAGATTTACTTACTTGACTTCCATGAACCACTGCTGACTTATATTGAGTGTGAAGTCCACTAAAAACAGCCATTTTCTTTAAAGGATCTGTCATTTAGCCATGCATCCCCCAAACTAGACTTTGGCTGTTGATTTGTCAAATCGAAGACTATGGCTTTA
Organism: Trichosurus vulpecula; assembly: GCF_011100635.1. NCBI lineage: Eukaryota > Metazoa > Chordata > Mammalia > Diprotodontia > Phalangeridae > Trichosurus > Trichosurus vulpecula. Next base: position 35,126,949 of record NC_050573.1, on the reverse strand, counting down.
CACTCACAATTTATTAGGTTCAGCTCATGATTCTAGCCTGTTGAGATCTCTTTGGAAACCTTTGATTTCTCTCCAGCTTTGTGTCATTTGTAAATCTGACAAGCTTGGCATCATCCCTAAAATACAGGATTCAAATAGCTTTCACAAGATCACACAAATAGAGAGTGTCCAAGCTGGGTCTAGAACTTGAACCATTTGGAATTTAAAGCCCTTTAAAAATTGGCCCCCTCCTACCTTTCCAGTCTTCTTGTACCTTACACCCCCCACCATGTACTCTGAGATCCAGTGACACTGGCCTCTTTGTTCCCTGAACACGACTCTCTACCTCCACACTCCCAGCAATTTCACTGGCTGTCTCCCATGCCTAGGATGCTCTCCCTTATCATCACTGCCTTGAAGTCTCAGGTAAAATCTCACCTCCAGCAAGAAGCCTTTTCCAGTCCTCCTTAGCCCTACTGCCTTTGCTCTGAGATTATCTCCTGTGTAAATCTTGTCTGTGCATAGTTGTTTGTATGTTGCCTCCCTGGGAGACTGTGAGCTCCCTGAGGATAGGAACTGTCTTTTGCCTTTCTGTGTATCCTTAACATTTAGCACAATACCTGGCACATGTTGTTTTTGCTCTTTGTTTTTGAAGAGGACTGATGACATCATGGGGTAATGTCTTGACTCCTGAATGAATTGGATTTAAATGAGGTAGTGATGCACAAAGTCATCAGCCTTACTTGATCCTCCAGAGTCGTTGCAGTCCAGTGGCAGGACAGAAGTCATGATGACTGGCTACAGCCCAGGATGCAGTGGATGACCTTGGCATCTTCAATGTCTGACCAAGCTCTAAGCACTCCACACGCCTGCTTCAGCTGACTTCATGGCCTTTGGAACAAACTGTTCTCAGCCTATCCGTTCCACCAGGGGAAGTCTTCACATGCTTGGGGTAGATATCCCCCTAATTCACCAACAGGTGTGAGACCCTTTGGTTACACTCAACCTAGTTTAACCTATCTGCCAAAATGGTTTAGTAGGATGTGGCCACTATGGCAGTGGCAGCTTCTTGAAGCCCCAAGTGAGAGCTGGCTGAGAAACAGACACCAAAGGCACATGAGCAGCTCTGAAAAGAGGAGCAAATCCTCACACCAGTGGCACTCATGCTCCCTGACCCCATCTTGCACAGAGTAAGTGTTTAATAAATGCTTGGTGACTGACTGAGTTTCCAAACTACCTTTTCTGATTTTCCACTAAACCATATGTCCTTTCTTATTATTGTCTGTGTGGTTCATCTTATAATTTTTTTTAATTAAGATTTTTTATTTTTAGTTTACAACACTCAATTCCACATGATTTTGAGTTCCAGATTTTCTTCCCCCCCCCACTCCCCTCCCTCCCCAAGATGGCATGGAAACCAATATATCTTCTACATATAACTTTGCATTAAACTTATTTACACAATAGTCAGGTTGTAAAAAATTATGACCAATAGAGTGAATCACGAGAAAGAAGAAAAAGAACCAAAAAAACCCCCAAAAACAAAAAGAGAAAAAAAAACAAAAGGAAAAAAAGAAGGAGAGCAAATAGTTTGCCTCAATCCGCATTCATAATCCATAGTTGTTTCTCTGGATGTAGATAGCTCTCTCCCTCATGAGTCCTTTAGAGCTGTCTTTGCACCTTGTATTGCTGAGAAGAGCAAAGTCTATCAAGGTTAGTCATCACAGAATCAATATATCTGTGGTTGTGTATAATGTTCTCCTAGTTCTGCTCCACTCACTCAGCATTATATCATGTAGGTCTTTCCGGGTTATTATGACATCCGTATCTTCCCCATTTCTTATAGCACAATAGTGTTCCATTACATTCATATACCACAACTTGTTCAGCCATTCCCCAATTGATGGGCATCCTCTTGATTTCCAATTCTTAGCTATCACAAAAAGAGCAGCTATAAATACTTTTGTACATACGGGTCCCTTTCCCACTTGTGTGATCTCTCTGGGATACAACCCTAGAAGTGGTATTGCTGGGTCAAAGGGTATGAACATTTTTATAGCCCTTTGGGCATAATTCCAAATTGCTCTCCAGAATGGCTGGATCAGTTCACAACTCCACCAGCAATGTAACAACGTTCCAATTTTCCCACATCCTCTCCAGCATTTATCATTTTCCTGTTTTGTTATTTTAGCCAATCTGACAGGAGAGATGTGGTATCTAAGAGTTGTTTTGATTTGCATTTCTCTAATCAGTAGTGATTTAGAGCATTTTTTCATATGCCTATAGACATCTTTAATTTCTTCCTCTGAAAATTGCCTGTTCATATCCTTTGACCATTTCTCAATTGGGGAATGACTTGTATTCCTATAAATTTGGCTCAGTTCCCTGTGTATTTTAGAGATGAGGCCTTTATCAGAGACACTAGTTGTAAAGATTTTCTCCCAATTTTCTGCTTCCCTCCTAATCTTTGTTGCATTGGCTTTTTTTATACAAAACTTTTCAATTTAACATAATCAAAATTATCCATTTTGCATTTTGTAATGCTCTCCATCTCTTGTTGTGTCATGAATTCTTTGCTTTTCCATAAATCTGATAAGTAAACTATTCCTTGCTCTCCCAAATTACTTATAGTATCAGCCTTTACTCCTAAATCATGAACCCACTTTGACTTTATTTTGGTATATGGTATAAGATATTGGTCTATGCCCAGTTTCTGCCCTACCATTTTCCAGTTTTCCCAGCAGTTTTTGTGAAATAGTGAATTCTTAGCCCAGAAGCTGGATTCTTTGGGTTTATCAAAGAGTAGATTGCTATAGTCGTTGACTACTGCATCTTCTGTGCCTAACCTATTCCACTGATCCAAGACTCTGTTTCTTAGCCAGTACCAAGAAGTTTTGATGACTGCTGCTTTATAGTACAGTTTAATATCTGGTATGGCTAGGCTACCTTCCCTAGCATTTCTTTTCATTAATTCCCTAGATATTCTAGACCTCTTGCTTTTCCAGATGAATTTTGTTATTATTTTATCCAGCTCTGTAAAATAATTTTTTGGTAGTTCAATTCATTGGTATGGTTCATCTTATAATTAATCATGCCTTTTGACAACTCTCCTAAATTGTCGGCATGAGGGGGATTTACCAGCCATAGGATACATCTGAAACTGGTATTTACATCCTTTATTGTTCTTTAACTTTTTAAAAATTCAGAACATTTATTTCAACGAATCCTTAGGATGCTCTTGATGCTGCAGCAACTGTTCCTTTGGTTCTAGGTGCTGTTCTCTCAAGGAATCCATTCCCGAATTTGTGGGAGTTCATTTTTAGGTGCCTCATTTGACTAGCCCCAGGGGTCCGAGGACTTCCCTTAGCCTTTGCGGTGACAAATGGGTCCCCATTTGTCACCTGTTGACTTCTGAAGCCTGTGCCTCAGAACCATAATAAAAATAATAATAATAGCTAGCATTTATATAGCCCTTTAAAGTTTGCAAAGCACTTTACACATGTGACCTCATTTCATTCTCACAACCACCCTGGATATTGGGTGCTATTATTATCCCCATTTTACAGTTGAAGAAACTGAGACAGACAGAAGTTATATAACTTGCCCAGCTAGTCAGTGTCTGAGGTCAAATTTGAACTTGGTCCTCCTGACTCCAGGGCTGGTGCTCTATCCACTTAGCCACCTGCCCCAAGGGTGTTTTCACAACATCTCCTAAAAATCACCTTCTGGAGCCAAGTAGAACAAATCTAATCCCTCCTTCCCTTGACAAGCCTTCAGATACTTTCAGTCAGCTAATATGAATATATGTTGATATATCAATTACTATTTATAAGGTACCCACTGGGCATATCATGTTTAGGATACCCAAGGAATAGTGGAATGTCATGGTGACAGGACTACTTTAGAAGCCAGGAAACCTGCATTAAAAATCCTGCTTTTTATGCACACTAGTTATATAAACATTGGACAAGTGTCACTTAATCCCTCAGGACCCCAAGGAACTCCCTTAAAAACAACAGCAACAACAAAGCTACAGTTTCCCCACATTAATGAAATCACAGGTCCAAAAAAAAAATCCAGAGGAAAAAACGTCCCTTCTTCTGCAGAAAACTATAGGCAAATTCCTGTCTCATTCCTTATCATGTTTTCATTAAGGATACCTTCAGCATGTACGTAGACCATTTTTTAAAGATGTATGAGAAGGGAGCCAAATGCTTCAGTCGTTGGTGATGTCTTTTTGGTAAAAGTAACATCTGTGATCCAGGGAACGATAGTTTCCATTCATGTAAGCCCTTTCAGCTGACAAATCATCTTTATCATATAGTTTGCAAAATGATTATTCTATAAGGTAGATAGTGTAAATGTCATTACCCATTTAAGACATGAGGAGACAAGCTCTGAGTGAGTGGTCTTGCCCATAGTCATAGCTACTAAATGTGGAGGGCAAGATTAGAACCCAGAATTCAAGTCTGACACTTTTTGCCTTTCTTTGTATCCCTAGCACTTAGTGCAGTGCCTGGCACACAGTAGGTGCTTAATAAATACTTCTTGACTACTTGACTTCATGCAGAACTTAGCATCCAGTATACGACACTCTAATAATTGTAAAACAGAAAGGATAGCTCACACTTACCAACAACCCTTTAATATTTATATATATATAAATATATATACATACATAAATATATATATACACACAGATTACACATACATATATATCTGAATGTAATATATGTGGATATCTTGTGGTCAAATACATTTGACGGATAGCATTTAACCAGGAGAGATCCTGCCCTTCACTACTCCCCCACCACCAGTCTTTATACTTATATCTAAGCTTATTACAATCTGAAAAGAAGGAAAGTTTCTCCCGAGCCAGTTTTATGTTTCCCCCAGATCTGTCTTTTGTACAAAGGGGAAAACAAGCCACTTAGAAATGGCTTAAAGGGAAACATTACTCACCATTGGTTAAGTGTCTCCTGGCAATGATGGTCCTCTCTTTAAGTGGAAAAGTAACTTTAGGGCAAACAGAATTTGCCTGGACTCCTCAGTGCATACATTCACTTACCTTCTACAAAGTGATGCTCTATCTTTGCAGGAAAGGCCAACCCAGGCTGGTGCTGCTCCAAATTGTCATTTAACTGGTCAAAGGGGAACATCTTACAGGATCAGTGGGGAGGGGTAAGTGGATAGGGGGAGTGTCAGGCAGCCAAGGCTAGCACAAGTAATTAATAACTAAGACTTCTATGTTTTAAGTCTATCACTGACTCAACTTTTTTTTTAAAGCCTTTATGAATACACTTATAAAACAGAATCAAGATTTTCCAGAACATGGGATGCCAAGTCGGAATAAAGTTAGCATAAATAATAGTATTCTTTTGATATCTTGGCATAATTGAAGATAGTTGGCTGCAACTCCACAACTAAGGAGGGGTGATAAGAGCTGTGGCCCAGGGTAATTATATTTATAGGGCACTGACAGCCCTTGCAAACTGAACTTAGCACCTAGTAATAATCTTAAAAATGAGAGAGGCCCTGGACCTCTGACTTCATTAGTGTAATGGGGCTTTGCTCTGTGCATGCCCACATGAGAGATGCCAGAAACCTGCTTCTGGGAGAACACAGTCTGCATTCGCCTCCCATGTGGGTGGGAGCAGCCTTCTTCACTGGCTGTGGAGCCTGACAGGGCTACATCTTTAAAACTGCCAGACTGGCAGTCTCACTCGCTCTTTCTGGTGGCTTCCAAAGGGGTGAAGACCCTGTAAGTCACTATAGGACCATCACCATGAACTCAGCCGGGGGAGAGGAAGGACTTCCTTCTCTTTCCACCTCCTTTTAGGCCCTGTGGCCCTAAGAAATGGAGTCTGTTTCAACTGCCTTTGTCAGTTCGAGGAGCAGGTTTCAGAGTCCTCAGACTTGGCTCACCAGGACAACTTTGGAGGTAAGAGTCCAGGCTGGATGTTGCTGGCAGGCCAACAAGAAAGCCCTTGAAAAGTCAGGGTGCCCAAGACCTGAGTCCAAAGAAACTTTGGATTTAGAATTTGGTGGAACAAGGGCCAGGGGCGGGGAACTTGAGGCCTCGAGGCCACATGTGGCCCTCTAGGTCCTCAAGTGTGGCCAAATTTTTTGTTTTGTGAAGTTTGGATTCTGTCAAAGGGCCGCACTTGAGGGCCTAGAGGGCCACATTCTAGGAACTGAATTGAATTGTAAACCTAACCCCCTTCTCCTCCTCAGAGACTGCAAAGGGAGATTATGCCCCTCCTCCCCCTTGTATGTTGTTTTTGCTAGATCAATGAAGTCAATATTCCTTGTCAAAGCAAATCTGACTATTAGGTGGTTTGTGTTGGTAAGCAAAATGGGCTCCTTAGCACTTAGTTCAACAAGTGCCCTTGAAGAGTTTGGCTTTTGTTTGCTTTGAGTAATTCAGTGTATTTCATTGAGTCTTACTAAGTGCTAAGCCCCAGGCCCAAATCCCTATTAGGTGGAAAACCTATTAGGTGGGTGTGGATTGGCAACAAAGGTGGGGCCCAAGGTGGGGCTAACTCCAGGGAGGGCCTAGTTTACATGTCTGGGACAGCAGAGGCTTTTAGACCACGTGGGTTTAAGGTCATGTGGGTGACTAGCATGTGTGACTCACCCCTGACGCTGAAAAACATATAAAACCAGGGGTTGGCCTCCTCTTCCTTGGAGCTCTTCCCCACAGCAGTGGTGGCCTCTGACTCTGGGCCAGCCCTTGTTCTGAGCTCCTGGGCTGAACCTAGATGTTGGTAACTATGAATCTGTATTGGGTCTGTCTGTTGATGTTTGTATTTTGCTTGTAATTTGCTCTGAAGTTCAGGGTGCCGGCTTTTTCCCCTGAACTAAGTGAATGATACTTGTATGCTGAATTAAAATAAGCTTGTCAACCCCTTCACCCTGCTTTCCTTAGTTAAGCAGATCAAAAGAACCTGTGCTATTGGCAGCTTTCTGGGTACTGGTAGCGTTCTTGTTGTTGGGCTTTCACCCCTACAACAGCTGCTAGCCGGATTGTGGAAACAGTGGTTAAATGGAACTGGGGTGCAGAAGACCCCCTAAAATTGAGAGAACATTATCTGCACAGGCCTGAGACACATCCCAACCTCCATAAGGGTACCGTAGGACCCTGGGAGAGGGGTGAGATGTAACACACCGAGCTCTCAGGCGGTGGGGGCCATGGCAGTCACTGTTCTATTGGTATAGGAAACTTTCAGGTGAGGAATTTTTCCTACCAGCGCAGGTAGGTTGGCACCTTCTCTATAACTTCTGGTCTCAGAGAGTTGCTTAGAGGACCGAGCAACAAAGTGACTCACCCAGGGTCACACAATGAGTTTGTGTCAAAGGCAAGAGTCAAACCCAGCTCTTTCTGATGGCAGCACTTGCTGTCAAAAATAATTAGCTAAGACTGCCTTTCAGTGTTGCTCCTTCCCTGATGCCACATTCCCTCTCCCCCATGACTGAATTAGTCTTTTATTTTTTGGAGGCAATTGGGGTTAAGTGACTTGCCCAGGGTCACACAGCTAATAAGCACCTGAGGCAGAATTTCAACTCAGGTCCTGTGCTCTATCCACTGCACCACCTTGCTGCCTCTGAATTAGTCTTTAAAAAGTTGATTTGAGGGTATATTTCCAGACCTTAGCCTAAGGTGGGGAAACTGCTAGTTGTATTCTTTTCCCCTGATCTAATCCTATCCCGTTACACAGGAGTGGCAGCAGCTCCTTGGCTTTGCCCTCTCTCTATTCCCAAGCTTCCTGAGCATTTCTCCTTATATTCCTTGAAGATTCAGTGTGGTCACAATTCACGCATCACCTCTAAAACAAAACCGCTCATCCCCTCAATTTATTTCTAACAAGACCCACCACTTTCCATATTTCCAAACCTTAGCATCATGTAAACTCCTCATGACTGACCCAAAGCTCCTTGAGAGCAGAAACCCATACTCTTCCTCATTCCTCTTCCTGAGTTCAAATCAGACACTTATTAGCTGTGTCACCCTGGACAAGTCACTTAAATCTGTTTGACTCAGTTTCCTCATCTGTAAAATGAGAAGGAAGTGACAAACTGTTCCAGTTTCTTTGCCAAGAAAACCCCAAATGAGATCACAAAGAGTCGGACACAACTAGTAAACTACGGAATGACAAAAACCTTGTTTGGAGGCAATGTGCCATAGGGGCTAGAGTTGGATTTAGCATCAGGCAAGACCTGGGTTCTAATCCTGCCTCAGACCCTTCCTAGCCATTCCTTGAGCCAGTCACTTAATCTTAATTCCCTCAGCTCTAGAATAGGGATAATGCCTATACTCCCTGCTTCATAGGGTTGTTATGAGGAAAGTGATCAGCAAATTTTAAAAAGCTAAACAAAAGGAAATTGTTGCCTGAAGGCCTGTAGATTGGTACAAAATTTTTGGAGAGTAGTCGGATGGCAATTTAATATACAATTTCACAGTTCTTACCTTTTGAGTTCACAATCCCATCTCAAAGACTTTATCCTAATGATACCATAAAAATGAAAAATGGACCTCTCTGTACAAAATTGGCCATAGCTGTTATTCGTAATGGCAACACGCTGTGTGTCCAACAGTGGGAGAATGAATCAGAGACATTATGTTGGTGTTCAGCCTTTAGATGGAGGCTATCACATACTTTAGGATGCATTTCCCAGGAACTTCAAGATGATCTGGTCCCAGTGCACCAGAGGACCCATCTACTTATCTTTGTGGCTTGATATGGGCAGAAGACCAACAGTCTGCCAGTGCCATAAGGGAAAGCTGAGAACTTAGAAGAGAGCATTGAAAACTTTTGGCAAAGGTCCATGTCCTAGAATCTCATCAATTTGTAACTTCGAGGTGTTACTCTAGAGGTTGACAGGTTGGTTGGCCACTTGCTCTTCAAATCGGAACAGAATCCACTCAGACCATGTTTATCTCCACCTACCAGCTGAGAAGAGGGCCTTCCCTCTCCTCAGATTCCTCCCCAACCAGTCAGGCCAGAGAGGGAGGCTTGTTGCCTTCAGGTCAATACACCTGGCTCTCCCCTCCCTTCCCTCTTCCGGGAGTTGGAGATTTTTTTCAGCTCCACCCAGTTACCACAATCAACAGATTCACTTTTGTCCAGAAATTATGGCCCCAGATTCACAAAGAATTCTCTCTCTGGCCTTTGGTTTGTTTAAAGGATTATAAATAGAATATAAAATGAACTAATATCTCCAGGTAAAGAACAGATTTCTCCCCTGTAACCACTGGCCAGAGATTAAAATCTTTGCCCTAAAGTCGGAAGAAAATTTTTTAGTCAGTTTCCTTCCATGCATCAAAAAGAGCCTGACTGCAACCAAAATACACACAAGTAAATGCATATGTTTGGGTTGACCACATATGCTTTAATGTGAAGAGAAAGCAGGAACCAAGGAATAAAACAATTAGGACAGAACAGGGCAGCTAGGTGACGCCATAGTACACAGAGCACTGGGCGTGGAATCAGGAAGACTCATCTTCATGAGTTCCTATCTGGCCTCAGACACTTATTAGCTGCGTGACCCTGGGAAAGTCACTTAACCCCATTTGCCTCAGTTTCCTCATCTGTAAAGTGAGCTGGAGAAGGAAATAGCAAATTACTCTAGTATCTCTGCCCAGAAAACCCAAAATGGGCTCATGAGAAGTCCAACACAATGGAAAAACAACTGAACTGAACTAAGGACAGCACATGCAGCCCCTAATGGGCAAGGAGGACTAAAGGGAAGGGTAGTTTTTCCAGCTAGAAGGAGGGACTGAAGGACCATGGAAGCCAGAAACTATACAGGACAGTAGCCCAGGAACTCTTGAGCCCTCCGTAGAGGAAAGAGCTGGAGGGTGCAGATGTTCAGCCCAGTGCAAAGTGATGGGTGTTGCTACTCCAAATTTAATAGAACTGCTTCAGGATATTTAGCAGAATAGATCTGCTTCAGGAATAATCTGCCTGTCTCCCTGGCTGTACAGCTACTGGGACCTAGTGAATTTACCCTCTTTCCACTTCCTCCCCTTTCCCTGCTTCATCATTGCCCGGATAATTGGCATCCCTTGCCCTGATGAGTTTTCTGCTCTCTTTAGGTTTTATTGATTTGTTAGATGTATTTTTATAATGTGTTTTGTTTCCAGATAAAGAGCTGGGTTTTTTTTTGTTTGTTTGTTTTGTTTTAGCAAATTCTAAACTGGTTTTTACTATAAAAGAATAGACTGCAATGGAGAGGGGGGAAAAGTAAATCCACTCCTCTGCCCCGAGGTACCTTTGGGCAAACATGGCACCACCCCCACATCATCTGCTGCTCATTTTCTCTCCGAGTTCAAAAAGAAAAGTTCCAGCATAGGATCTGACAGATAAACAGAGAATGGTTTTCTACTCCAGGGAAAGAGTAAAGGCCGGGGGCAGGGGCGGGTGGGAAGGCGTCTTATGGATGCCATGGTCTGTCTGCTTATCCTCATTTGTCCTCATTGCCTCTTTCTTGCTTACAGCTTGTCATCACCTCAAGTGTCACCTAACTTCCTTATCTCCATTGCCCTTTGCTCCTCACCTCCTCACAAGGCCTGGCAAACAGGAACAGGGCCCAGACAACACGGCAGCTGGCCAATATGGACTCTCCTAATTGTGTTCCTTCCCCCTCCTCAGTCAATTCATCTCACCACCCAGAATTCTTTGCCTGGGTCCCTTCAAGGTCAAAAGTCATAGAAATTTGGGGGATTCTGGGTAATGCTTGCCTGCCCACAAGATAATTGGACCCACTAGGTCCCCTCCATGTCATTGACTCTAGAGGAGGGACAGCATGCATAGAGGAAAGGTCTATACGAGGAATCATGGAAAGGTTTGTATGAAGTCTTGCAAAATAACAACAGAACCATAATAGCATATCCATTAACCACACACACACACACACACACACACACACCCCTCCATCGATAGTCTGCTTTTCCAGTCAGACTTTTTTTCACATTAGTACCCTTTGGAATTGATTGTGTGACATGGGAGACGCAGGACCGCCCAGCATGGTGTGCCCTGATCAGAGAAGGTGCTGTGCTCTATGAGCAAAGCAGAATTGAAGCAGCTCCACAAAAACTCAAGGTGCACAGATTTAGAGAATCCACCCCAAAAGTTCACATGGACTATTGGTGCTTGACCTGTGCTAGAACATTCTGAGCTCATATTAGTCTGATCAGTCACAGTTGGATACACTGTAACTTGACTCTAATACAGTGATGTCATTTTGGTCCTCTTCGGGAATGAAGGACAACAACCAACTGACCCTTTCTGCACTCTTCATTCCAGCCAAATTGGTCTATTTGCTTTTCCCTGAACTTGGCTTACCATCTCCCACCTCCCTGCCTGTACCCGGGCCGTAGCCAATGCCTGGAGTGCCCTCCCTCCTCATCAATGCCTCTTAGAACCCTTAGCTACCTTTGAGGCTTAACTTACATGTCACTTCCTACACTTACCCCTTCCTGATTCTCACCCCCAACCCATTCTCCCCTAGCACTCTCTTCCTGCTCAAATTATGTTGCATTTAGTTGTCTGTCAGTCAATCAACAAGCACCTTCCATGTACCAGATTCAAGGTTGGTGACACAAAGACAAAAATGAAATATCACCGATCTGAGAGGGTTCACATTCCATCAAGGGAGAGAAACTAGCTTAACCACTCTGTTCTGCTCTCTCTAAGACCAGGCAGCTTCGTCTTCTCCTCCATATTTCACCTATACCCTCCCCAACTCCCGGACTTCCACCTTTTTCTCTAAAAATTGTAATCATATAAACACAACCACTGTGTCTGGAAAGGGCAGGATTAATTAATTACCTTCTTGTTCCACTTTTCATCCCAAACCAAAACCTCCCTCCCCCAGTCACCACTCCCCTATATGGGTTATCTCCCTCATTAGAATACCCTTGGAGCTTAGCATAGTGCCATACCATGACATACAGTAAGTGCTTAATAAATGTTTTCATCCATGTGAGTAAGTATATAAGTCAACAAGCATTTACTGAAGATCTACCATGTGCCAGCTCTGTGCATTACTAAAGGCCTACTATGTGCCAGCACTGTGAATTACTAAAGGCCTACTATGTGCCAGCTCTGTGCATTTACTAAAGATCTACCATGTGCCAGCTCTGTGCATTACTAAAGGCCTACTATGTGCCAGCACTGTGCAAAGCACTGGGGGTACAAAGAAATGCAAAAGACAATCCTTACTTTCAAGGAGCTCACAGTCTAATAATGGTGGAGACAACATGCAAACAACTATACAAACATGCTACCTACAGGATAAATAGGGAATAATTGACAGAGGGAGGGCACTAAGGGGATTGGGGAAAGGCTTCCTGTAGAAGGCAGGGTTTTAGCAGGAAGGAAGGAAGGAAGCCAGGCAAGCCAAGAGGAGGAGATGGGGAGGGAGAAGAGACGTGAACTTTAGGAAAATCACTTTGACGGCTTTGTGTGGGCTGCATTGGTGTGTGACCAACGAAAAGCTTATTGCAATTGTCCAAGGGAGAGGTGAGGAAGGCCTGATCTAGGGTGATGTCTTTGTGACTGGAGAGTAGGGGACAGACTGGAGAGGTACTGTGGAAACAGAGACAATATTTGACTCAAGATTGGTTATGTGGGCTGAATCCAGGTGAGGCATCTAGGACAAAACCAAGACTGGCCCCTGGAGGACCGGGAAGCAAATTGGACCCATGGGATCTGATGAGAAACCGAGTGAGAGGGAACACAGTGAAAAGAGGAGAGGGCCTAGGACGGAGGCTTGGGGGACATTTTCATTGGCTGTTCCACCCCCTACTGCCATGCTTCCTCATCTCTCCTTCCTGGTTTCCCTGGCTTCTTTCAAGTCTCAGCTAAAATCCCACCTTCTACAAGAATCCTTTCCCAATCCCCTTAGCATTAATGCCTTGTGTCTGAGATTATTTCCAATTTAATCTATCTAGAGTTTGTGCATAGTTGTTTGCGTGTTATCTGGATCTGAACTTAGGTCTTCCTGATTTCAGGTCCAGCGCCTCGCTCCAGGCAGAATCAAAGAGCATAGGATTTAGAAGGAACACTAGGCATCATCTTATCACAAGTTATTTCACAGGGTCCATAACCCATCATGTACTTTTCTCAATCAGTGGATACAACTAGAGTTAGTCTTCATTAATGTCAATATGGAATTCACCCTAAGTGGTGCATTAATTGAATTTCCTTGCCTATTTCCATTGGAACGAAATACCACATTTTACATATAATTTTTGCTTTGAACAGTGAGAATTAGAATAATACCATATCCAAAAAAATTTTTTTAATGTTAAAAAGGAGCCATGCTCAAAACAGTCAGGAACCACTGATGATCCAACCAAACCCCAATTTTAAGAACGAGGAGATAAAAGACCTGGAAAAGTGAAGTGATTTTGCTAGTACTATGGCTAGTAAGAGGGAGAGCCCAAAACCCAGGCCTTTTGATGCCAAATCCAGTGTGGTTTCTATTATTCCAACTCTGTTGAGATGCTTCTGTCAGCCTCAGTTTCCTCATTTGTAAAATTAGGGGCTTGAACTAATTGCCCTCTGAGTTCCTGCCCATCTCTAAAACCCACCATCCTGTGCACACACAGACCCTTGCCTCTTCACTGTACCAACTTTTACAGAATGAATGCTTTTTTGGAGAATCAGAATTAGTTGAGAGTATCAGAGAAATTATGTACTTCTCCAACCCACTAAAATGCCTAAAATCTTTTGAAAATTCTCAGTTATCTTTGTTTAATCTGCATTCAAGGGTGTTTTAGAATCCATCCTTGTGGTTGCTTTTGGAAAGTTTTTGCTCCTCCTGCTGGCAAAGCTGATAATAGACAGCCAGAAATTTTAATTAAGGTCACATTTCTCCTTTACAAAGCACGGTTACCACAACGAAATTCCAGCCATTTTCCAAAACCAAATCTTTTGCAATGGTGGGGGAACTGGCCAACGAGGACCTAGTCCTTAAAGCATGCATGAATTTTCCCTTCCTGGGGGGTTAGACAGAGAATGAATGCACAATATTCCCTGCTCAGTTTCCATCTGCCTTCCAGCCATGAGTGACTAAAAGGCCGGTGCTAGGGTGTTGCAGAGCCCTTTAATTGGCCTAGGAGCTAGAACTGAGGGTATATCCAAAGATTCAAGGGGAACGGGTGGGGAACAAGCAGTCTGCCTTTTCTCCCACTCTGCTGTCACATGTCCTTAAGCATACAGCACTTGGTTTGTCTTTTTTTTTTTCCTAATATTAAGTCAATGAGTATCCGGAATGAGAAGGGACTTGATTAATTACAACCTTGTGAGTTCCAAAAGGTCAGAAGAACCATCAGAGAGCCCCTCAGCAAGCTGAGTTGGCGGCAGAGACCACAGGAGCCGGTAGCAGTAGCTGAGGTCAGACCTGCTTCATCCAACCAAAAAGATTGACCTGTTAGCCAAAACAATGCCTTCTACGAGAGGTTAGCCCAGCTAGACAAGGGGAAAATTCTCCCATCGGCATCACCGTGTCCATATTGGGGCTCTATGAAGGGAGAAAATTACTCCCTGGTCCAGGAACCATAGCATAGCTGTGGGCCCCACACGTTTTCCTTCCTCTGACCTAAGCTTGAGTCTATTCCCCTCTAGGCACCCTGTGTATGTAAGGGAAGAATGGGCCCTTAGTTTGGGGGGTGATTTGTAACTACTGTTCATTCTGTATCTTCTCAGCAAATACCCTTTTGTAAAAGCTAATCAATGTCAACGGGTTGATTGACATTGGGGAGCTCACCAGATGGGGATACATGAAGGGCTGGGATTTCTAATCCTGTCATTCATGTGCTGTAAAAACCAACTGCCTTCTGGGGCTTGGCCACGCCAATGGGGGATCAGGAGAGTGAGCCCAGAAGGGGTACAATAGGCTGTCATAGCTCAAATCTGATGAAATCACACTCCAGAGGCCAACATTCAGAGCCTACAAAGGTAAATTTATGCTTGGTGGGGAAATGAACTGACTAATGCGGATATTCCCTCCACTGGAGCAAATGGCATCTGTGGATTTCCATTCTTTATGAAGACCCAAGGTGATGTTTTCAACAAAGATGTTGAACAAAGGCAAAGGCTTCACTTGGGAAGTGAAAAGCTGGTTAAGATGACCACAGGATCACAGATTGAAACCTGGAAGGGGCAAGGCCTTTGAAGTCATCTAAGCCCACTCCACCATTCTGTAAATAAGGTACATGAAGACCACACAGATTAGTTTGCCCAAAGTCACAAGCAAAGGTAGTAAGCAGGAGAGCTTGGACTGGCACCCTCGGTTTGCAATTCCAAATCCAATGTCCTTTCCACGATCCTTCACAGTTTCTCAGATTGTAGCAGACAATGAAGTTTACCTTTTACCTCTCAACAGAGAAGCTGAGGACTATGGGAGCAGAATACTGCATGAAGTGTTAGAGGTCACTGTATTGGTTGTTTCTGTGTGTGTTTTTCTTTGTTAAGAGTGGGTTCCATTTTGGGGAGGTAAGGGGAGCACTATATCCTGGAACAACTGGTGTAAAAACAAAAGGTATCAGTAAAGCTTAGCAGTTTCAAAAAAAGCTGGCACCTGACAACAGAAATTATATGTTCCTGGCCAGAGATAAAGTATACCTGACAAAGGTTTACAAACTGAATCAAATTGCTGCCAAAACAACTAAATTCCTGCAGAAGTTACGTGCCTAACGTAGAGAATAAGGAAACAGTATCTGACGTGGAATGTTAAGAAATCTTTTTTTATTTTTGTTAAGCACCAGCTTAACATTGCAAAAATTCCCAGTGATCCTTAAACCCCAACATTCTTAATAAAGGGCTTTTCCAGTAAGGATGTGTCTCTTCTTCCTTGGTATAAAATTTTATGAAACAAAGGCCAAGAACTGTGTACATCTTGCTGCCAGATGGTGAATGCTTCTGCAGCGGGGATGACTGCACAAGACCCAGTTACTGCCCAGGCCCCGAAAGACTCTTGTTCATGAACTGCCTCTTCACAAAGCAAGTCCACCACTAACAAGGGTGAAGGGGAAAAGAAAGGCAGAGTCAGAGAACGATGGGGTCATGTCTTCGTCAAGTCATCTTCTCTCCACCCCTTTCAAATAGTATCTTCTCACAATAAAGTTTCCAATCTAAACCCCCTATTCTCTTGGATGATGACCCTCTTCCCTCACCTAGGGCAGCGCCTGGCATACAAAGACCATTCAATTTAAGGTGCAAGGACCTTAAAGTCTTGCCCTCTGTCTTCACTTCAATATTTCAAGGATCTGCCATGTTACCAATGTGGGCCTTCTGTTTCCCCACGCAGCCTGCAGCGCCTCCATAACTCAGCCGATGGGCTTCCAGAGTGGCTGTGACTAAAAAATCCAACCCCCATAGGCCAGTCTGTTTTTAGTCTCTCTGAACTTGGTAAGGTTAGGCCTCAGACCACGAATACATCACCAAGCCTACATCCCAGTTTTTTAAAATTTTTCTGGTGCAGGGAATTCCCAATGAAAACCATCCCTCTAAAGGATGCAGATCAGCACCAGCTCCACAACTTCTAGTCTCAGGGGGTCCCGAGAGCTGAAGGTTCTTATGTAGGGTCACATGGCCAGTTTGTGTCCATGGTAGGACTTGAAGGCCAGCTTTCTCTCTATTATGCCATGCTGACTTTTCACATGGCCAGACCTAGAACCACCATGTGCCCACTTCTCCCACTTAGCTGTTCAATATTACCTAATGCTAATGGAAAATCCCAGAAGATCCATACGGATCCATAAGGAAGAGAGTGTTTAAGAGTCGCCACCAGACAAACCTTGAAGTCGAATTACCAACTGGGCCAGAGAGTGTGTCTCACCTTGCTGGGCTTGTCGCTCTGAGGATCAAAGACCTTCTCACAAAGCCTCAGCCCAGTTTCTTGCCGCAGCTGCTGTAAGTAGGCCCTCATCACTTCTAAAAATAAATGGGATGAAGAATACTTAGATGAACGTAACTGGGAACATAAGTCATGAACGCTGAGGCCTGGTTTTGGTGGTAACAGGTTGTTATCCATTCCCATGGGGTAAGGAATCAGAATTACAATAAACATCTGTTGAGATAGGATTTTTACTCTGGCTCAACAAATGTGTTATACTGAAAATTCCACTGCTCTTGTTGCCAAAACTTACGTCTGACTTTTGTAAGTGTGACTAATAAAATAATCTGAATGCCAATGGATGCACTTTCAATCTGCGTACCACGGAAAGAAGAGATGGGACAATGTGTGAAAAGTATGTTTTAAGACAATTGGAGGACGAACCTTTCCAGCACGAGCAAGTTCAGGCCTAAAAAAGGGGGTGGACACCCTGTTCTTACCATCTTCTTGCTTATTTGCAGGTTTGGCGTAAATTGCATTAAGAGGGAACCCTGGCTCTCCAGGAATAGGAAAATTAGTGATTCCCAGTGTATACATTTCTTTCTCTCCTTGGCTTTTTGAGTTGCACTGGAAAACAAAAAACAAAATCACAGGTTTTACAGGATTTATGAATGTCCACAAAAGGACGTTCAAATCTAAATAACTAAAAGCTTACCATGAGCATTTATATCTGTAAATATTGATTTATATCCAAAGAAACAGCCTCCTACACAGGACTGGTCACTAGCGGGGACCTTTCCAATAACCTAGAGAGACCTTATTTCACAGAAGAGGAAACAAGGCACAAGAGGCTAAAAGACTTATCCAAGATACAGACTCCTCATAATGTTACTTTCTCTGTTTTTTCTTTGGCCACCTGTTACAGGATTAGAGAAGCCCATTCAGGCTCTCCTACAAACTCTGGCCTCTTCAAGTCAGGAGATGTTTTTATCTGTCCTCTGACTTCTAGGTAAATACAAGATCTGCCCAAAGAGATGAGAAAATACACTTCCCTCCTCTGTAGACCTGGGGGATGTAGATGTGGAACAAAGCACATGCTCTAAAAATCAATTTATGTGCTGGTTAGTTGGGCTGAATTGTGACTTTTTTCTTTCTTCTTTAAGAGATGGCTCACTAGTTAGGAGAAAGGAATTTGGAAAGTAAGGTGCTATAAAAAACCAAAGCAACTAAAATACTATGAAACAAAAACCGTATCTATTAAGGAAGACAAAAACTAATCGCAGATTCCCATTAATTTCCCCTGATGCAAAGTCAACCGAGTATGATTACCTTCTGGAGTTTCTTTAAGCATTCAGAAATGTAAAGAGTTATGTAGATCAACGTCCTATCAGCTTCATTCTACAAAGTAATGGAACAGAAGGCAGTCAGTCACAGACTCTTAAAATAGGAAAATAAATCAACTTTACTATGAAATTAAGGAAGCATTTTCTACCTACTATCTACTTAAAATGAACCTAATGGCAGTAATGGCATCCTCAATCTGTATGACATGTTGAGAAAATGATGACAGAAAGTGTGAAAACTGAGTCGCTAAAATTCATATTCTTCAAATTCAGATACTTCCAAAATCCCCTTTCACTTCTGCCCACTTCTGGGGAGGGGGCTGACTGCTTCCATACTGAGCCTTTTAGTTTCTCCTCCCATCCCTCTCAGCCCCCTTCTGCCCATCTTAAATAGAGGCTTATTCCCCAAAGGCTTCTGAGGAACCATGAAAGCAACACCCATCATCTCGCAGGAGCAGGAGTGATTGCCACTTCCCAGGAGCTCAGAGGCCCCCTATATGTTGGGCAAATGATGAAAATTCCATTTTCTTTAGGAGCCCTGCTGAGAGCAGGAACATTCCTGCCTCTCTAAGGAGGAAGCATTTATTTCACATGTGACTTATTCTTGAACAGCTAGTCCCATGCTTTGCCTAACCAGAAGGAAAATGTAGAAAAAGCTAATGGATGCTGACATTGTGCAAGAGAGTCCTCTAGCCAAATCTTACTTTGACTTAGCTTTAAAAACAAACCAGTCCCCACTCCCTCCATCCTGCCTATTTGTTACACCATGGGATCTTTGGAGAGCAGGAAGAAGTTTGTAACACTTCACAAGGTCTGTGATTATTATCAGCACGAAGACTCACTGTACTGCTGCAAGCCCTCCCCAACCCAGGAGATGCTTTTCTTAAGTTGCTGGGGCCAAAAGACCCAATCAGTTGGAGATAAGTCTTGTGACGCTGCCCATCTCCCTATAAGCAGGGCTGGTCTTGGGATGTCTGCCCTCAAAGCCCTTTTAACTTATCAGACCTACAAGATCTGAGCTTTGGAGAGTCTCCTGTCATTCCACGCCAAGATGAGGCATTCAAATAGGGTTTAAGTAACAAGGGCAGGAAGTAATATTAGAAGCCATCTAGATTATAAACATACTATTTGGAGTCTGTATTCAGAATAGAGAATGTCGTGATCACATGTTTGGACTAGAGTCTGTATAAAAAATTTGAAAAATTTAAAAATTCTACTTTAAGCACAGGAAGTATAAATTTTGACTTTAAAAACTTTAAGTCACTGGTTGTAATAGACACTTTAATCCCACCTCCAACCTGCCTTCCAAGTAGAGGATTCAAGGGTCTAGAGATGCAGGTATGTGCTTGAAGTGTTACCAATAATATTAAAATCTGTGATTTACCTTAATTTCATAGTTTTTGAAGAAGACATTGGCCTTGAAATAATAGATAGCTTCATCCACAATATCTGTGTCTTTTGCTAAGAGGCAAGAGACAAAAGGAAAAATTAACCAACAGTAAAACAGCATATCTACGTGTGTGTGTGTGTGTGTGTGTGTGTGTGTGTGTGTGTGTTGCGGGGGGAGATATTTCTAATAGGTTTTCAAAGAGAAGAAAATATAAGATGGTAACTAAAACATGATGACTTTGGATACAAATTCTGGAGAAAATATATTCTCCAAAATAGGCAGCATCTATTTTGTGCCTCTGAAAGTGAACTTTGGCTATGATCTGCAACCATGACAGGGTATGGAAATGCAACCCTATAAAAACTGTGATTAAAAAACACATGTGCACATGTCCTTTGAAGCAGCCAGAAATCTTGAGAAAAGCCAGCAATGCTATCGCAATAGAGAGATTTAGGCATATAATTTCTTTGGCCATTTTGTTCTTTTCACTTTCTCACTGTTTAAAAGGTCAGAATTCTGGGGCCTTGATACCTAGCAGCCGGCTTCAGCAATGCCAAGAGAGCTAATCATTTTAAGTCTGGTATAGTAGCTCTTATCTCATAGAGAATAATTTCAATTGAATTCTATAGAGGAACCTGCTGCTGGCTCACAAGGTGTTTTTCACCAAATTCCCCCAATTCTTCTTGCTTAAAATAAGAACACAGGCTCTGCATTGACTTCTTCAGAGCACAAGGACGCATCTGGTAACTAGGGTCACTATGAATATAATTCAGCAGGCCAAAGAAATGGTCATTCACCTCATACTTCCATTCCCTAACTTGTCGGGCCAGTGGGATTCTAATCCACCTCCAGGGAGTGTAGCGATGGGTCACTGAGATCCTGAGGGCTCTCTACTCCAACTCCTTGGTCTAACACTTAGGCCTCTGTGGTCACAGCTCTTTGAGGTTACTCTAGCCATGGCCCTAAGAATACTTGAAGGGTCTGTAGCTGTGACAGTTGAGATGGTAGAACCCTCTACGAGCTGCTCGAGCTACACAGAGGATGGTGATCTTCTCAAGGTCACAGCGACAGTGTGGTCAGAATTTTAATTCCGTTCATCACTCCAAGCCCAATGCTATCCACTAATCTGCCTCTAACTCTGTACCACTACTGATGACTTATCTCTTATTCAATATGCTAAAATGGAATTTTAGTGGCCCGAGTTTCTCTCTCACAGAATCTGGCTTGATAGGAGTGCTTTGCGATTTTTTAATGTGTTATGTTCTTTTATATGCTATCTTCCATCTGTTTCCTTTTCCTTCATCTCGGAATCTGTTAAGAGGGATGACTCATTGAAATGCACTAAGTTTACAGAGCAGCAAACTGGTGTTGAAACTAAAATTAAACTAAGAGGAGTTTCAAGCTAAAAAGCCTGAAAGAAGAAAGAGACAAGGTCAAAATAAAAGGGATGATTACAACCATAACCTTGGAAACACAGAATGGAACACAAATCAGCAGGTGGCAGGACACTGCCCTGCATGTTTCACGGGGAACTCAAAATGCTTCAGGATAGCCCAGGACAATGCCTAACATAGCAGGGCCTTTGAGAGGCACAAAGCTACGTTCCCAAAACTAAAGAGCCAAGAGAGAAAGAAAATATTTTAAAAGGGGTAAAACCACCATAAAAAACACTGGAGCTCAGTAACATTAACAGAAGGCCTCTATGGAGCTATCGAATGCAGCTATATATATATGTATATACTCTTGGCTGACAATGACAGTCCAAGAGGAGGCTGGACAAGGAAGTGGTTTTAGACGGTTAAGATGTTTCAGCACTAAAGGGGAAGAAGGAATGACATAGCAGTGGTCTACAGAGCAGTCTGGATCATGAGCTTTTTCTGGAGTCAAGCTGTTACTCTCTTCCTTCTACCTCCCAAGGAAATTTTGAACAAGGAAGTGAAATGAGACTAAAGTATTTAATTAGGCAGATGGAATTTAAAAGTCATCTTCACAGGCCTAGGATACAGAGTCATTCTAAGCAGCCAGAAGGTGCAAACAGCAGCCTGAGCTGAGGAAGAAGGCAAAAATTTTCCATGTTCGTGATTTCCTAAGGTCAAATGGTGACCTAGACACTTCACTCCACAAAACCACTTTTTTTTAAAAATGAAAGAAAAAGAATACAAACTTACTTTCTCTGGGAGCTGGTCCTTTAAATTGACTCCTAATGGGTAATAGTGCCATGTTGCCAATTAGTTTGGTGTCGGGGTCCATGAGAGAGGAGTGGTATGCCTGCAATTTCAATCATATCAGAATGAAAAAGGGGCAGGCAGATAAACACCACAGAGTCACAGAAACTTATACAAAGAAGGAGCCTCAGATGCCATTAAGTGGAAGCTGTACCTGAATGAGAATCTCCTCAACAATATGCCCAGCACTTGGTCATCACTCTAGTGGAGCAAAGGGAACAAGCATTTATACCCCACCTACTGTGTGCCAGGCAATGTGCTCAGTGCTTTACAAATATCTCATCTGATTTTCGTAACAACCCTAGGAGGTGGGTGTTATTATCCTCATTTGTTGGGGACGCTGAGGCAGAAAAAGGTTAAGTGACTTGCCCAGGGTCACACAGTTCAAAAGTGTCAGGCAGGATTTGAACTCAGGTCTTCCTGACTCCAGACCTTGAGCTCTGGGCACTGTGGAACCACTGGCTCTCTCTAGGGCAAGTGAACCACTCAATTTCTGGGGAGATTTGAATTGTTGGGAAATTTTTCTTGACAAAACGTCTACCTCTCCACTACTTCCACCTCTTTGGCCAAACAGAATAAATCTCAGACCTCTCCTATGTGACAGCCCCTTGGACATACAAGGAAACCAGCCCTCCTCCTCCTGCTCGTCTCCAGGCTAAACACTAGCAATTGTTCCCCCTGATCTTTGCATGACAAGGTTCCCCAGGCACTCAGGTCACCCTACTCTGGATGCTCTCCAGGTTGCTGGTGTTGTTTCTAAAATATAGACCCCATGCTCTCAATGTGCAGGGCAGGGCTCAGCTGACCTAGACTCTCCTGGGTCAGAGACACTATGAGTCACTTACTATACATGGAGCCTAAGAGAATTTGATTTTTGGGCTGCTATGTCATTCTGGTGACTGATAATGAACTTGTGGTTCACTAAAACCCCCAGATAGTCTTCACACAGTGGTTAAGACATTCTGAATGCAGGTCAATGATGCATCTTACTGAAGAAAAAGAAACAGCCCATCTAAGAGAAAGATATGCTAATATTTCCTGGTTAAAACATCTTCACAGAATGAAAGATTATTAGAGCTGGAAAAGACTAGTGATCATAGAGCCCAAATGCCCTGGAAGGAGGATTACAGAGGGAGCTATGGTGTTACTGAAGGAACCCTGATCCTGGTTCCAGTCCCAGTCCAACACTGGGTGCAATGATTTAGCATCATTGCTAAAATAGGGACCATAGGATTTAGAGTTACAGGTGATTTTATTAATCATCTAATGCAAGTCTATAGTGCACAACCTACCTCTCTGATCAGATTTATATCTGCCTGTCTATAAATCCTAGTGGTGGTGGTGTTGGAGGAAAGAGCTTAAATCCTACAAAAACAGGAGTTGCCATTAAGAAACAGAACTCTCATGGCCACTGTTAGTGACATGGAGGCTGTAGGTGGGGATGGGGGTTGGGCTGGAGGTGAAGGAAGTAGCAGAAGAGGAAATCTGACACAGAGAGAGAGAGAGAGAGAGAGAGAGAGAGAGAGAGAAAGAAGACAGTGAGAGGAGCTCAGCCACCCAATCGGAGTCTGGGGCTGGGAAGGAATAGAGACACAGAGAAGGGAGAGACATGAGGTGTGGGGTGGGGGCAGCTGGGACACAGGGGTCAGACCACACACAGTCTTGGGCCGGGGCCCAAGTTCCTGATTTGCATCCGATTCTCCGTTGGCTCTGGGGAAGTTGTTTAGCTTCTGTGTGAAATGCCAACATTCTGACTGGAGCGGGTCTGGCTGTAAGTCTCTCCTTCGTTTCTATTGAGGAGAAGCCACTCTCTTGCCTCTCCAGCCCCCAGCCCCTTAAAGTGGTGAGCCTGGACTGGCTAAATTCTAAGCTCCTGCTCCAAATCTCCTCCTCGATGAAGGAGTCAAACTGTCAAAACGAAGGGTCTGGAGGGAGAATCTCCCTCTAACTCTTTATTACCATGAGAAAGGGCTGCTCGCTCCTCCATGCCTCAGTTTCCCTGTATGTCAAATGAAGGATCTGTTCTTTATAATGTTTATATATGTTCTTTACTTTCTAGTCCTAAATCTAATTATTCTAATTGACTCTTTTTTTTTGGTTTGGTTTGGTTTTTTGGAGGGGGGAGGGCAGGGCAATTGGGGTTAAGTGACTTGCCCATGGTCACACAGCTAGTAAGCATCAGGGGTCTGAGGTCTAATTATCCTAAATGACAAAATGGCCCTTTATTTTTGTGGCCCTGTTTTTCCCACCCATCGAAGGAGGGAGCTGAGCTCGGGGATCTCTAAGCGCCGGAATCGCCTTCATTCCTACGGACTCGTTACCCTAGCCATCCAGTGAAGTGTCCGGCCGGGTGGCCTCTAAGCCCCAGGTCCGAATCTAAGACCCTACAAATGAGGGTCGCTGGGCCTCAGTTTCCCTGCCTGTCAAATGGAGGAGCTGGACCTGCCTTCTTTCTAAAACAGTGGCGCTCTCCTCTCCCCGGCCTCAGTTTCCCTGTATGCCAAGTGCTGAGGTCGCTAATCTCCAAGCCCCAGCTTTACATCTGCGACTCTATGAGGAAGGAGTCGGGGGCTGCCGCGCTGGGCCTCAGTTTCCCCACCTCTCACACGCGTGGTCTCGCTCTCACAGGTCCTTTGCTTCCAGGGTCCTACCCCGCAGACCAGACCGTTAGAGGTCGGGGCCCTTGGGCACCCCTCACCCAGGGCTGGACCCCCACCCCGGCTCCTCCTCCCTTCCGCCTGCCCCACCCCAGTCTCCTCCGCCAGCCCCCTCGCACCCCTCAGGGTCGCTCTCCCTCCGCCCCGGGGCCCTCTTCGGCCTCTCCCCGCGCCTCACCGGCATCTTGGCGGCCGGGCCTGGGCTTCGGTAGAGCAGAAGGTACTGGCTCCTGTCAGAGACCCCGGCACTTCCGGTCTGGCGGCCGGGTGGGGTCTAACCGGAAACGATCCGGAAGAGGCGGGTGCGGGAGAAGGTCGCGCTTCCGGCGTCGCCGCCAGGAACACACTAGAGGGAGCCAGAGAGCCAGAGCAGAGGCCCCGCGCGCTCCTGCCCGGGCGCATGCGCGGAGGCACGCTGGCCACGGTGTAATTTAGGCTCGGCTCCGTTGCATTGGCTACTGAGGCTGCGCACCACAAAGCCGTGGGCGGGGCAGGCCTAGCGCAAGCATCTGCCGTTTTACATAAATTGGCAGCACATTGCGCTGGCCTTGCGAAAAGGAAGGTCTGGGTTCTAATCCCCACTCTTAGAGAATGGGTGAGCCAAGCAAAAGTCAGTTTTTTCATCCGTAAAATGGGCGTTTTATTTTCATATTTTAAGAAAATCATCATTGGAGAACACAAATTTCTTAGTACTTGAGGCTTCATTTCTTAGTGTAGCTGGGGGATAAAAAATACAATATGAAAATTTTACAATAAGGATACATTTAAAAGTCTAATATAAATAAGGGCACTGAAAACGGCACTTGAGGGCCTTGGGAGGCAGAATAAAGATGAGGACAAAAGGCTCTAGGAAAATTGGTGGAAAGAGGATGCGGTTTTAGCTGGCTGGATGAGGGCGGAACGCATTCATCTCATCCCACAATTCATCATGACTTGTGGAGAGGGGGCCTCTTACCCTCATACCACTTTCCTAATAATTGTCCTCAATTCACGAGAGTCATAATCTAGGTGTGTGTTTTTCAGTTTATTTTGAAATGCACAATGCGTCTTGACAGTAGGATGAAAAAAACCCACTTCCTATTCACACACAACAAAAATGTTTTACACACAATTAAAAATGTCAACACCTTTTAATGCAATAGACCAGGGGGTTATTAACTGGTATCTGTGAACTTTTATAATATTACGAAAACCATATTTCATTATTATTGTATGTTTTATTTATTTAAAACCATTATTCTGGAAAGGGGTCCGTAGGTTTCATTACACTACCAAAGGGGTCCATGACACATCCCAGACATAGACTGGCCATTATATTATCTTGGGATGAAGTCACAGAGGATTGCATTTTTTTTTTTACTAGTTTGACATTGTAAGTATGATGGATTTTAATGTAAGGTGGGTTTTAGAGTGAGTAAAGCGGATTTCTGTCTTACAGACATGAACAAAATTCCAGATAAGAAAAAAAAATCTAGGACTCATGACTTAAAGAAAAAAAGCCCAATGCCACATTGATTATATCCTGGAGAAACCACCCCAAGACCCTCTTCTGATGTCTCAGCCTAGTCTAGTGGGGAACCAAATGGGACTTTGAGTCCTGCCTTAGTCACTTACTAGCTTTGTGACCTCGTGAGATTCATTTAACATCCTTTGGCCTCAATTCCCCATCTGGAAAATGAGGAAATTGGACTCTTTGACCTCCAAGGATCCTCTGAAGGTTGTGCCAGGGGACCTCGAGCTCTGGTAGGTCCTTGCTAAGCTGGGGTGGTTTTGATTATGGTCCTTGGAATGGTCTCTAAGTACATTGTCAGGGGTTTATTAAAAGAGGCTCACCACTGGGTGGGCTGGTTTGCTGTTGTTTTTTTGGCCCCAACAACTCTCAAAAGACCAACCACCAAATCATAGAGTAGCAGCTTTTGACATCAGTGGAAGGAATACCTGGACTGATGAGACTACAGATCATTGAAATGTGCTAGATAAAATATTTAGGTAACATGCTATCTTGGGTATTGAAAAAACCTAAAATCTGAATGACACAAAACACACAGGATATTGTTATATATAAGGATATGGAGCAGTGGAAAAAGCATCAGCCCTGGAGCCAGGAACACGAGTTCAAAATTTAGCATCAGACACTTACTGGCTGCATGACCCTGAGCATGTCACTTCACCCTGTCTGCCTCAGTTTCCTCATCTGTAAAATCAGCTGGAGCAGGAGATGGCAAACCACTCCAGCATCTTTGCCAAGAAAACCCCAAATGGGGTCACAAAGACTCAGACACAATTGAAACAACTGAACAACATGGAAATAAAAATTTGGCTACCTAGCAGGTGTTCGTTTAAGGAACAAGAGCATTTAAAAAGAGAAAAAATGATCTTCTCCTCAAATGTCTACAGTCTTCCCCTGCCTTGTAACTTGGGCACAGGAGAGAACTGCAGAGCATCTTCTATTTTTCTTCTTAGGAAGGAACTGGAGACCCGGATGTTGATGTCTGCTCCCCAAGGACCTTTGGGAGGTACACAAATCCTGCCTACAATGCTTACTAGTTGTGTGATCTGGGGCAAGTCATGACCATGAAGATCCCTCCTGGCTCCAAATCTCTGATCCCAGAACAATCGATGTGACCTTGGAAAAGGTCAATTGGCCAACATAGCCTTCTCCAAATGTGAAACTCTTCAATTGTATGAATTCACTCCATCATTCTGGGCCTGTTTCCTCATTAATAAAATGGGGGGCGAGGTGGAATGTCCTATATATAACCCCTATTAAGGCACCTTGCAAAAAAAGTGATATCACTATGAGCCTAATGGACATTATGCTTAGTTCAGGAAAAAGGCTCAGAAGGAATTGTAGGGGGGCTTTGCACTTCCAGACTATGAGTTCAGGAGGCAGCAAAGTGTACCACAGAGTATGGGATTTGTGGTCAGAGAACCTGGGTTTGAGTCTCAGACCTGGAAGACTGTGGGCAAAATGATACATTTCTCAGGTTGCTTTCACATGACCTACCATTTACAACTGTCCCTAACGGCAGCATACCTGAGCCCCAAGGGCAGGGACTGACTTTTACTTGCACAGTACAACACCTAAACCAGAGAAGCTGATGGCCTGGCCAGATTAAGGAAGTCTAAAAGAGAGATCAAACAGCAAACAAAAGCATTATTTAGATGTTTAGCAATGTCTGCTGTGTTTCGGCTGGCTCACCCAAAGACCATGATTCTTCACTGTTTTGGAATCACTAAATTTCAAGTCTTTTCATTCACCAAGAACCATCCTTGGTAAGAATTTGGATAAGGTAGCATGACATGGGGCAGAGAAGTGGCTTCCAACTGGCTTCCAACACTGCCTCTGTCACTTGCTGGCTGTATGACCCTGGGAAAGCCACTTAACCTCTAAGAAACCCAGGATATTCATTAACATGGTTAAGTTACACACAGTTGTCAATTTGCATATGGTACAGGGTATTTAAGTCTAGACCAAAAAGGGGAGGGGGAGACTTTGAAATATAATTTGGAATATGAAAGTGCTATGGACAACTCGGGCATAACATTTGTTTTTTATAAAAATAATTTTAAAGCAATCCATTCTGAGGGAAGGGAATGGAATCATTTTTCCAACAGCAAAACCACAGGAAAGAATCTCTCAGTGAGGAGAACCCTCAGGCCATCTGGCCCAACCTGAACCTGTAAAAAAAATCCTCTCCACCACATTCGTGACCTGACTTTGCAGGAAGTCAGGCAGACCACCACCTCTCGAGGAGCCCCACGCCATGTGTGGTTAGCTCGAGCTGTTAGGAAGTCTTTCTTTCTTGACATCAAGCTGAAACCTCCCTCTTTGCCACTTTTACACCACAATGCAAACTATCCTTCCCCTAAAATGGAAGTAAGGTGGGCCCCTGCCTAGCACAAACAGCAGCACCAAGGGCTTGTCTACACACAATCAATAAAGAGGAGTTTTTACAAATCCAAGTTGTTCTTCTAAATAGGAATCTTGAGTCAGGCTATGTTTTATAGCCCAGAGCTTGTCTTCCCTTAAACAAGTAATACACATCCTAGAGAACTTGGGACTTCATTTGGAAACATTTGCCAATGTAGATTTTCCAAATTATCCTTCTTCTTTGGCGGGGCTGGGAGGGAAGGAGAAGTGACAACGTTCAGATTGTGGATTAGCCATACGCTCTCTGCTTTGGAAAGATGAGTCCTCCATTCTCTTCTCCCTGAGTCTAAAAATGAGTCTTTGTAAGATTCTGCCTGCAAAGCTCTTCGTGTTTTAATAAACACCAGAAAAATTAAATGTCTTCATTCATCCCCTCAGTCTTGAAAATATTCATCGAACATGGATGATTTTTCTTCTTCAGATTCCTTCCAGGAAGGAAAAAAAAAGAAAGTTTAATTAAAAAAAATTTTTTTTAAATGTCTTAAATGTGCCAATAGTGGCACTTATGGGTGGATATTTCAGATGATGTTTAATAATGGACTAATATCTGGCAAATATTCAATGTTTTAGGGCCAAAGCAACTGACAAACCAGCTACTAAAACAAACACAGTTCCTTGTAGGAAGGGCCCAGGCACAGATCCTAGAAGTGCCAGATCACCTAGAAGAGTCTACTGGGTGTGGGACTCCAGGCTAGAGGCAAGACAGGGAAGAGGCCAGAGGGAGGGATGGGATAAAAAGGCCTTTTCAGTCTTCTCCAGCTAATCTGCTCGTGATTTATGTAAAACAAGAACAGGAGAGGAGAAAGTTAAAGGTAATTTCCTCATCACAACTTTGTTCAGCTCCTTTACCTATTTGAGAATGTACAGCTTTGAGAATACTTGTCCCAGCCAGGTGAGATATGACTAGAAATAACAGGTGAAATGGGTCTCTGGTCCATTAAGGCAGAGCTGAAATGAGGGAGTCAGCAGAAGATGTTTAAAGAATAGATGGAAAGTATATGTCTATATATGCATGTATATGTGTATATAGATATCTGTATGTGTATGTATATATCAAGAAACATATCTAAATTATATTGTAGCCTTCTCGGGGGGGAGGAGGGAGGGGAAAAAAAGAACAAAGTTAAAAAGTGCAGAGCAGAGAACAAAAGAAAACACAAGGAAGCAAAGAAAAGATGGACAATTCTCAACACAAGGTGTATTATTTATCATACAGGCTTTCTTGAAATGAAAATTTATTGTTACATATTTTGAATCCTCTCCTATGTTCTGCTTTGCACATGACATGCTTTTTTTTTCCTTTCTTACTTTATAGTTAAGTTTTTGATATGTTTTTGTTTCTTTTCTCTATTTTGTATTTATGTTCTGGTAAAATAAAATAAAAAAATGTCAAAAAAAAAAAAAAAGAATAAACAGGCATGATCCAAGCCTGGGCATCTATTAACTTCAGTGACTGGCCTGTCTACCTACCTTCACGGTTACCTTATACTGTCCACCAACCACCAGGAAGGTTGTGGTTGGTAAGCCTCCCCTATGCACATAGATCTGTCAGCCACTTTTTTTGAGATCATCTAATCCAATTCTGTAGTGTTTAAAATTAATTAATTTTTACTTTTCAACACTCATTTTTATAAGATTTTGAGTTCTAAATTTTTCCCACTCCCTCCTCTCTTTTTCTTTTTTAAAATAGTTTTTATCGATGTCTTTTGTTTTCTTATTGCCTATATTTCCACCTACATCTCTCCCCCTACTCCTGGAGGACCATGTCTTATAACAAAGAATTTTTTTTAAATAATAAGAGAAAGAAATTTCAGCAAAACCAAACAACACATTGAAAAGAAGACTGATACAACTGGACTATCATGTATATAAGTTCAATGTGAAGGTATATGTAGAACCTACGTTGAATTACATGCTGTCTTGGAGGGGAGAGGGGAGGAGAGGAAGGGACAGAAAATTTGGAACCCCAAAACTTGTAGAACTGAGTGTTGTAAAATAAAAATAAAATAAATTTATTAATTAAAAACAAAAAGACTGAAAAGACTGGGGAATTTTGTCCATCCCCCCATCTCAGCCTCAATTCTTTTGTTCTCTCTATACATCATGATCTTTTTTTTTTGATTGACTCAGCAAATTAAACTGTCAACACCTCAAGGAAGTGGGATTTTCTTTTCTTCATCTCTACTGATTGCTAGGCAGCTGAGCAGGCTGATAGAGGCTTGCAGATCGCCTTGAACACCACTCCTCTTAACACCCACATACAAAGGAACGGGGTGACAATTAGATTTCCACTCTTCTTTCTTTAATCCTGGGAGTCCCTTTTAGAGACAGCCCTAAGTCAAGTATGGCTGCCTACAGGGAACTGACTTCTAAAGCAAAGAAGAAAAGTCAACCTCCTTTTCAGAACTAGTATCGAATCTTCAGATCATTTAGAAAGGGATTGGGAACTCATGAATGAGGAGTCAAACATCCATCTTGGGGGCTCCTTATGTTTCTATGTCCCAAATACTACGCAGTGAAAAGCATCTGATGAAGAGGGTCCTGGTGTCTTGATTCTTCAGAAGAATAAGGATACTGAATAGAGGATTCTTAGAGAAAAGTCACTAAGCTGCTTGTATTCTCAGAGCCAGAGACTTTGCTAGTGGACATAAACTTCTCTGAAGCCAAAGAAGAAAGGTCCCATGTGTATCAGATATTCCTCATAGTCCCTAAGGATCCTCCCTAGTTTGTCCACTGCTTAGAGACCCAACCTCCTATTCATGATCTTTTCATAGACAACAATATTGTGGTTACTGTATATACCACTCTCTCGGTTTTACTTAATTCCTCTGCCTTACTGTGTATAACTCTTGCAATCTTTCTCTGAATTCTTCCTATTCATCCTTTCTTAACACACAATAATGCTGTATTACATTCATATACCATGGGTTTTTTTTCAGCCATTTCCCAGTTGATGGGTATTCACTCCCTACCTCCCACAATTAATTATTTATTACTAAAAAAAAAAAGAGAGAGAAATTGGTTACTCAAAAAAGAAATGCTGCTATGAATATTTTGATATATTTTGGATCTCTGTTCATGTCTTTGACTTCTTTGGGGGTACAGAAGAATCCCTAACCTAGCAGCTGTTTTTGGTAGCAGCACAAACTATAAAGTAAAGTTGGCCCCCACTGACAGAATAACACAAATTCTGGTATGTGAAGATAATGGAATATTTTTGTGCAGTCAAGAAATCTGCAAAGACTAGTATGAATTGCTGCAGAGCAAAGAAAGCAAAACAAAGAGCATATGCATCCAACTATGATATTGTAAACAAAAATGACACCACAGGTCAGATCCACTGCCATGACCATGAGGCTGGATCCTAAAGAGCAGACGATGAGCCACATTCCCTTCTTCTTGGTAGGGGAAGATGCCTATACGCTGTAAAACACAGCCATTTGATTGGTTGGTTTTGCTAAACTGTTTTTCTTTGTTACAATGGAGGGTTTGAACATGGAGAAACAGAAAATGACCTTTTTTTTTTAATTATCAATTAAACATTTTCACAAAATATCACCAAAGCTCCCAAATTACCTTCGGCTCTTTAAACTCCAAGTCTTCTCCATACTGAATGGTGAAGTCAATATGCTGTAGGACTATGTTCATGCTTTCTTCATCCGACTGGTCATAGGGCAAAAACCGGACCATACTGTAGTCATCGATCTGCAAAGCAGAGATCCACCTTTGAGAAGAACAACGGCTGACCGGCTGACCCTTACAGGGGACAATTATGATCTCATTTAAGACCATGCTTAGTGCAGTGTCTGGCACACAGGAGCTTAATAAATGTTGGCTGACCAACTATAATGGCAACCACACTGGTATACACAGGATGGCTGCTGGTGTAAGTTCTTTTATCTGCTTTACTAAGGTAAGATAGCTGTTTCAGGGGTCAACAATCTTTTTTAATTACATAAAATACAAACAGAGAACAATACAGAGCAGAGAAATAAAAACCAACAGACAGGGCTTTACTGCCTGAATCAAAGCTTTACATCCATCACTGCATCAGGAGAGCCTTTACCCCTGAGGAGTCGGGAGGTTCTGAACATACAGCCACTCAGAGTCTCGACCAGGGAATCACAACATTTTTCTCATAAGTGAGCGCCTAAAGCAAAAGCTTACCTCTTAGAATATATACTCTTTCAGGTAATAGGCTCAGGGCCAGAAGGCATCACAACCCAACTCATTGCCTAATTAGCTTATTAACAAAAGGTGTGTAAGCCTTCCTACAAGCAAGCTTCCCTTAATGGGCTCCACATGAGGCCTATTGATGGGCAGGGAAGATCTTATTGCCCATTGACCTTACATTGACCCCTTTCCAGAATAATGTTTCTGAATACATAAAATATAAATACTTAGGATTACAAAGGAAATCAGTTATCCTGAAATACAGTTGTCAGAATATAAAAAATCCAAGTTCACAGATCCCAGGTTAAGAACCCCTGCCTGAGAGAGATTCCTTGGGCAGGGCCAGCATGGGTGGGGGGCGGGGGGGGGGGGGAAGGGCTGCCTCTACAGTAACCCTGAATTCACCAGTTTGAGGATCAATCAACAACCATTTATTAAATTTGTTGTTACCAAGCATAGTATACTGGATAAAGTGTTAAACTTGGAGTCAAGAAAATCAGGGTTCAAATCCTGCTTTAGAAGCTTATTGGCTACATGCATAGCCTATATCAGATTGCTTGCTGTCTTGGGGAGGGAGGGAGAAAAGAATTTGGAACTTAAAAATCTTATAAAAGTGAGTGCTGAAAACTATCTTTACATGTAATTAGAAAAAACAAAATACTATTACATGGTGGGGGAATAATAATAATAATGAGGCAAATTTTGACTTTCAAACACAAGAATTAAGAGAAGCATGAAAAGGCAAATAAGAAAGAGAAATCATAAGGGACTTACTAACTGTTTTGTTTACATTCCTACATGGAAAGATGATATGTATAATTCATGAGACTTCAGTATTAGGGAAGCTGAAGGGAATATATATATATATGTATAGACAGAGGGCACAGGGTGAGTTCTCTAAAAAAATAAAATCAAATTAAGGGATGAGAGAGGAATATATTGAGAGAGGGAGAAAGGGAGAGATAGAAGGGGGTAAATTATCTCGCATAAAAGTGGCAAGAAAAAGCAGTTCTGTAGGAAGGGAAGAGGGGGCAGGTGAGGGAGAATGAGTGAATCTTGCTCTCTTTGCTCAATTAGGTACCTTACCCCACAGGAAAGAAAGAGGAAGGAGATAAAAAAGGGGGGACGATAGAAGGGAGGGGGAGGAGGTAATCATAAACAAACACTTTCGAAAAGGGACAGGGTCAAGGGAGAAAACTGAATAAAGGGGGATAGGATAGGAAGGAGCAAAATATAGTTAGTCTTTCACAACATGAGTATTGTGGAAGGGTTTTACATAATGATATGCATGTGGCCTATGTTGAATTGCTTGCCTTCTTAGGGAGGGTGGATGGGGAGGCAAGGGGGGAAAGAATTTGGAACTCAAAGTTTTAAAAACAGATGTTCAAAAAAAAAAGTTTTTGCATGCAACTAGGAAATAATATACACAGGCAATGGGGCATAGAAATTTGTCTTGCCCTACAAGAAAGTAAGGGAAAAGGGGATGGAGGGGAGTGGGGTGACAGAAGGGAGGGCTGACTGGGGAATGGGGCAACCAGAATATACACAATCTTGGAGTGGGGGGAGGGTAGAAATGTGGAGAAAATTTGTAATTCAAACTCTTGTGAAAATCAATGCTGAAAACTAAAACTATTAAATAAATTAAATAAAACAAAATAAAAATAAATAAATAAAGAAGATGTATCAAAGAAAAAAAGGCGGGGGGGGGGGGGCGCAAAGACAAAAGAAAATGTCCCATCTGCTTTCACTGCCTTACAATGTGTGTTATGATTCACGTTTCCAGGTCAATGTTTAAAAGTAATTGGAAAGCTTACCAATCCACAGATGGCGTTAGTCAACTTCTGGAATTTTTTGCTTCTTAAGATGCCCGTAGAATCCTCTATCAAAGAATACATGTCAGGGTCAAGGAACCTTAAAAATAAGAGAGGGAGGGTCAGTGAGAGAACGATTACCTAGGTTTTTCCAAGGCTCACAGATTCTGAGCTAGAAAGGATGTCAGGGGCCTTCTCATCCATCTTCCTCCTTTTACAGATGATGAAACTGAGGCCCACAGAGGTAAAGTGATTTAAGTATAGGTATCAACATAGATAGGTATAGATATATACATCTATATAGATAGATAGGTACAGATATAAGTATAAATACAGATAGGTATAGATATATATCTGTATAGATATAGATAGGTATAGATATATACATCTATATAGATAGGAACAGATATAAGTATAGATATAGATAGATATAGATATATATCTATACAGATATAGGTATAGATATAGATAGCATAGATATATATCTGTATAGATAGATCGGTATAGATATAGATTAGGTATAGATACAGAGCAGGAAAGGTCCTCAGAGGCCATCTGGTCTAATCTCTCATTTTAAAGATGAGGAAACTGCAGTCCACATATGGGCAGTGAGTGGGTGGTTCTGAATTTCAGCAGCCTTGACCCTCAGGACAAAAGTTGTGTCATGAAAGAACTCACTTTTCTATTTCCTTCTTTGCTTTCTTACTCAGCAAATCCATCTTGGTCATAATGTTAATCTGTGGGATTTCCAGAGACACCATTGCGCTGAGGGCCGCCATGACCCCGGAGATAAACTACAGAAGGAAAGAGACAAGGAAAAATTAAATGTTTGGCTTTCTCTAGTTCGTTTCACTGGTAAAGGCAAAGAACAAGGGCTTTCTGCTCCTGACCGGCCAAAGAAAGAATCAGCTGGTCAGTCACCACTCAGTCCCAGGGAAAGTCTGCACATGTTCAATTAAATATAGCACACAGTTATCGGGGGTCCACTGAGGAAGCAGACTAAGACCCTGCCCCCTTCCCTTATTAAGGAAAACATTGAGATATGAAGTCAGCATAATGGGTTGCTAAGTTACAACCATTGTTTAAGCAAACTAAAACCCCAGACCTAAACTTTGTACCCTGTTTAATCCCCACTGTGGAATGCTGTCTTTGTCTCCTGAACCCCATAAACTGTAAGCAAAAAATGGCTTGGGCCAGAGAGGTTTTCAAAAAGCGGGGCACATCTCTCTCTCTAAGCAGAAATACCTGGATTTTTGATCATTAGTAAATTTGTCTCGGGCAGATGTACCAAAAGAGCAGGAGACTTCCACAGCTTATCCTGTGAGATCCAGTGTTAGGGGTGGGAGCTGGAGAGCTCAGTAAGACAACAGCTCCACCCCATAGGTCACAGTAAAACATCACCAGAAAGTGAGACCAATGACTCCTGGGGAGGAAGTCAGGAAAGGCCTCTCAGAGGCTTCGGTGCTTAGATCAAAAGCTCAGGGTCCTAAGATGTGGAGGGCATGCATTTCAGACATGAGAGACAGCCTAGCCAAAGACCTGGAGATGGGATATGGAACTTCTGAGTCTGGCAAACAGCTACATTCGTAACAAGTCCAGAAAAGTCCACTGGCATCAACAGTTTTGACTTCCTCTCTCATGACATCTCTCCTAAGACCTGCCACCGAGAAACACACTTTCTAGGTTCTCCTAAGAGAAACCTTGAAACACTGTCTAGAGCCTGCTCCTGTTATTTCTTACTCTCAATTAGGTGGTGTGAAAAAAGGACCAAGCAAGGCTACAAGTGCCAGCCTTGATGCCACTTGTAGCCCTCTAGGTCCTCAAGTGCAGCCCTTTGACTGCAGCCTTGAGGCCACAGGTTCCTGAACCAAGCAGTAACCAGAGGGGCTGCCAGCCCCAGGGCAATGACCTGGGAGGAAGGGAGGGAGGTTGTTACTGTCCCTATTTAGAGAAGAGGAAATGGAGACTCACAGAGTCAAAGTATGGCCCCAGGGTCACACCCTTGTACCTAGTACTGTGTTCCAGCCTCCCCTAGACCTACCCTTTCATCCCACATGCCTGGAAGGCCCCTGAGGATCCTCAGGTGCCACCTCCTGCAGGTGATCTGCTATGTTCCTCAAGTGCAATAATCAAATCAATCGAATGAGCTGACTCTGACAAAGCCCTTGGCACTGAGCCTGGCACCTGGCGGGCTCTTCATAAACCCTTGTTTCCTTCCCAAGCAGAGCCAGGATATGAACCCAGCTCCAGCTTGAAGCTTAGGGCTCCCTTTAGGGGATAGAGAAGGCTCATCCAGGCCTCCCCTGTGGCCACAAAGTCCCCCAACCTGAATTCGATTCCGGAGGATTTATTAAGTCCTGGCCACTGCAAGGCATCGGGGATAACAAGGGGATAGCAAAGGCCAAGGAGCTTCCCTTCTACTAACATTTACTGAGATAATTAAGTGCCTTTATTAAGAGCCAATTACAAGCTAAGGGCTTTATCAGCAGTGGCTCATCTGATTGATTTAATTATCTCACTTGAAGAAAGACAATGATGAGCACATCACCTGCAGGAGTGGCAACTGGAGAAAAGGAGGATTTAAGACTTAGGAGGAAGAGAGAGGCCAGTGTGTGAGACACTACCTGGGTGAGGAAAGGCTGGGTTAGGGGAGAGCAGGGAGGCCGGTGTGTCTGGAATACAGTCTGGGTGAAGGGGGGTTACTGGTCTCTCTCACCACAGCCCCCAACAATTTCATGTAGACATATTTTATATTTCCTGTGTGTATATATCGCATCCCCCTCCATCTGCATTCCCACAGAATATAAGCTCCTTGAGGGGCTTTCTCATTTTTGTCTCCGTAGCACCTAGAGACAGTGCCTGGCACACAGTAGGTGCTTAATAATAAATGAACAAGTGGTATAAAGTAAGTCTAGAAAGGTAAGCTGGACCTAGATTCTGAGCAATTCCTCAGGGAAACAGGAAGAACAGAAAGCAATGGAGGTACCAACAATGGAATACCACATTTGGATCAGCCCTATTTCCTTGGTAATTAGGTTTTCATCCGCTTTTATCACAAACCTGTCAGTCTAGCATTTCTTAAATATCTAGTATGTACTATATGGGCCGCTAGGTGGCACAGTGGATAGAGCAGTGAGCCTGGAATCAGGAAGACTCATCTTCTTGAGTTTAAATCTGGCCTCAAACGTTTACTAGCTATGTGACCTTGGGCAAGTCACTTAACCCTGTTTGCCTCAGTTTCCTCATCTGATTTTAAAATGAGCCGGAGAAGGAAATGGCAAACCACTCCAGTGCCTCTGCCAAGAAAACCCCAAATGGGGTCCAGGAGGGTCTGACACAATTGAAATGACTGAATACCACCAACAAAAAGGGTACCATGCATTGTGCTATGTATTGGGAAGACAAAGAAAGGCAAAAACAGGTAGGAACTTTAGATAACACCAGGGAGAAGGTGGGTGCATTTAAAGGACTGAGACCCTACACACGCTAGGACATGGTGTTATTTTTTTACCTATACCCCTGCATCACCATGTCAAGGAACCTGTTATTTCACCTGTTTGGGAACTCCCTGGGTGAGAACTCCCTTTGCTGGGGCAGATTACACCCCAGCCACAAGGTACAGCCTTAGAGAGTTGTCTGATATTCAGAGATCTGAAGCGTCTGCAGCTAGCTAAGGGCTACATGTATGATTTGAACCCAGGTGTTCCTGACTCTAAGTCCAACACTCTAGCCACCATGCTGGGCTGCCTGTGGCCTTGCAGTCATACCTTGAACGACTCCACCATAAACTGAGAATCTACCAGAAACACCCCACAGACCCGGAACTCCCACTGCTGCAGGCGCTCCACCAGCTGCTTCATCACCGGCAAGTGAGTGTAGAGCTCGATCTGGCCTGCACCAAGGACACATGGAAATTAGTGCCTCAAGGAAGAAACGGACGTGAATGGGAAATCAATGCAATTCAGCAAACTCCGATTAGGTCCCTGCTCAGTGCAAGGTACTACGTAAGCATGCCAGGTGCCACGCAAGCATGCCAGGCACCAGGAAGAAGACTGAAGAAAAACAAACCCCTGCCCTCAAGGAGCTTCCATTCTATTGCGATTAAAGTTAAAAACAATTCTAGAATGTGAGAGATGAATAGATGGTCTAGTGAGGCCCCTTCCAGCTCGCCACTCTACGCCTCCTCAAGTCCTGTGTTTGGTGGTTCTAAGACCAGACCTTTAAAAATACCAGTCTATGCATTTCTAAATCAGCATTTCTGAAGCGCCTACTGTGTGCTGGTACAAGGACAAAAGTGACGTCGACTTTTGCCTCAAGTTTACAATCTTGACAAGGTTTGACTAGATGACCTCTGAGGTCCTTTCCAGCTTTAACTCTGTGATCCTATGATTTAGCCAGGGACATGTAAAAAATATTTTGTATATACTAACGCGTGTATATGTATATATATGCTGTTGTTCAGTTGTTTCAGTCATGTCCAGTGCTTTGTGACTCCATTTGGGGTTTTCTTGGCAGAGACACTGGAGTGCTTTGCCATTTCCTTCTCCACTCAGATAGATAAGTCTTCCTGATTCCAAGCCCAGTGTTTTATCTACTGCAGACCTGTGATCCAATCCAACAAAGGCCCAGGGCCCCAAATGCACAAATACAAAAAGTATGAATAATGAACAAGGTCAAATAAAGGCACTGAAATGCAGACAAATCTGACCTCAGAGGGATCCCTGAGACTCGGCAGGATGATCTGAGGCCCCTTCCCCACCTCCCCCGCTCGACCAGAGCTGAGCTGTAGCCAAGTCCTGTGGATTTTCCCTCCGTGCCCTCCCTGCTCTCCTCTGACTGCACCAACCTGCAGGGTGTGAGCCTGCAATCCCATGCACCGAACACAGGCAGGCCTCAAGTCTCTCAAGCCATTTTCCACTCAGCTGTCCAAGTGCTCTTCCTAAAGTGCACATCTGACCCCGTCACTGCCTGCTCCTCAGTTAACTATGGGGGCTCCCTATCACCTCTAGAATCAGGTGTCAAATCCTCTGCTTGACCTTTACAGCCCTTTCCTGTCTCTAAAATCCCATCTTTTCCAAGAAACCTTTCCCACTGTCCCTTAATGTTGGTGTCTCTGCTCGGAGATGACCTCCTGTTTACCCTGAATTGATTTTGGACTTACATAGTTGTTTGTATGCTGTCTCTCGTATCTGAATGGGGGTCCTTGAGGTCAGGATCCAGTCTCTTCTATCTGAATGGGACATCCTTGAGGTCAGGATCCAGTCTCTCCTATCTGAATGGGAGATCCTTGAAGTTGGGATCCAGTTTCTCCTATCTGAATGGGAAATCCTTGAAGTTGGGATCCAGTCTCTCCTATCTGAATGGGAGATCCTTGAGGTTGGGATCTGCTGTCTCTCCTATTTGAATGAGGGATCCTTGAGGTCAGGATCCAGTCTCTCCTATCTGAATGGGAGATCCCTGAGGTCAGGATCCACTGTCTCTCCTATCTGAATGGGAGATCCTTGAGGTCGGGATCCAGTCTCTCCTATCTGAATGGGAGATCCTTAAGGATGGGATCTGCTGTCTCTCCTATCTGAATGGGGGATCCTTAAGATTGGGATCCATTCCTGGCTTTCTTTGTGTGGATTCATCATTCGATCTAGCTGTAATCTCTTCACTGTAGTTCCTTCCTCCAGTCTTTCCCCTTTCCAGGACATCCTCCATACTATGATTTTCCTTAAGCACAGATCTGACCATGACATTCCCATACTCAAGAAACTCCAGTGGCTCCCTGCCATCTCAGGGAGGTAACATTCTGTTTGGATTTTAGAGCCCTTTACAACCCCAATCTGTAGCCCCAATTTATCATTCTAGCCTTAACCTACATTATCTCTGTTCTTACACTACTGTCAAGTCAAACTGGCCTTTCCTCTGTTCCTCATCTCCCACCTCCACGTCCCTTACCCCTGGCATGCACCTTCTTCACCTCTGTCTCACAGAAACCCTCTTTCCCCTCCAGACAGTTTGAGTACCTCCTTCTGCATGAAGCCTTCTCTGATCTCTCACCCCCACCACCCACAAAGGGTCCTCACTCCCTAAATCCCTTGTATTCATTTTATATGTATCCCCCCCATTTGAATGGAGACCGACTGAGAGTTGGGATGTTTTCCTTCTTTGTCCCTATGTCCCCAACACCTGATACAGATGGTGCCTCGTTAATGATGACGGATAGATTGATGTCAGCCAAACAAAGCAAATGCAACCTTGGGCCTACATTCCAGAAATGAGACGTCACTGCCCCACTGTCCACTGCCTGGTCACAGACCTCATCAGAGGCCTGGGTTCAGTTCTGGGAGATAGGGTTTAAGAAGGACTTTAATAAGACAGAGAGTGTCCAGAGGAGAGCGACCAGGACAGGGAAGAGCCAGGCACTCAGGACAGAGGAAGACCGGGCATAGTTAGCCTAAAGAAGACCTGAAGGACCCCAACAGCTTCAAGGACACAAAGGCCTGTCACGTGACACATGGACACAGCTAGTTCTGTCCAACCCCAAAGGGCAGAAGCAGGAGGCTGAGAAGAGACAGCTTTAGACTCAACATCAGGAACAGTGGAACGGGCCATGTCGGGAGGGACTAAGCTCCCTCTCACTAGAGGCCTTTGGAAGAGGCTGGATGACCACGCATCCAAGATGCTGGCAAAGGGATTCTTTTTCAATAAGAGTTGGACTCAAAGCCTTCTCAAACCCCCTCCAATTCTGCAAATCTCTGAAAATTCAGCATAAAGAAGGAGCAAGAGGAGGAAGGAAAGAGCGAACTAATGCCACGTCACAGGATGCTGGGAGCAGTATAATACAGTACAGTATAGCATAGTATAATGCCACAGTAGATTCTTTATCATTTTTATTTTCTTGAGGCAATATGACTTGCCTGGAGTCACACAGCTAAGTATCTGAGGCTGGATTTGAACTCAGGCCCTCCTAACTTCAGGGCCAGTGCTCTATTCACCGTACTACCTAGCTGCCCCACAGTAGAATCTTCATACAAGTTTGCTGATTGACTAACTGATAGGATCATAGCTGTGGAGTTGGAAGGACCTCAGAGGCAATCTAGGCCCATAAGGGCTAAGTGACTTGCCCAAGGTCACAAGCAATAAGCGTCAGAAGCATGGTTTGGACTCAGGACGTGTCCATTCTCCACTGTACCTGCACCTGTCCAGTCCATTTTCCCTTCCTGCCCACCCAACCACGGAGTGAGAAATGTGCACTTGCCTGGGCAGTCAAAGAGGATGTAGTCATCTTCCACGTGCCCGAGACAGCTCTCCAACCAGTCAAAGTTGTTAGCAAAGTACTCCATGCAGAAGACCAAGCCGCCGTTGGGGCCAAACCTCAGCGAGTCATCCTCCATGACATCATCCACCTCAATCAGCTCTCGGATATCTGAAAGGACAAAGCAACACTGTACCCACCAAAGGAGGCATCACTGCCGCCGATGACAGTCCGTAATCAGTAATCGCTCACTAAGCGTCATGATTACTGCAAACAAGGAATCCTGTGAAGTGGTCACATTCTTCAAATTCACACTCAATATTTCCATTGGGCTGGAACTAGAGACCACATTTTATAAAATTATGACTCTGAATGATGCAAATTTGAATACATGCAACCACATCGTGGGATTCGTTATTTGTTCTTCAGTTGTTCAGTCACATACGACTCTTCATGACCCCTGGACCAATGGGATTAATCACTTGCACTAATCCAGACTTGGCTATGCTATGGGCAGTAGGGACAGAAAGACAAAGAATGGAACAGTCCCTGCTTCAAGCAGTTTATGTTCTAGCAGGGTAAACAGCACATGTGCATATAAGTAAATTCAAAATATAGACAAAATTAACTTAAGGTAATTTTGGTATGGCGGCCTTAGCAGCTGGGGACTCACAAAGGGTTCAGCCTGGGTTGAGCTGTAAAGGAAATCAGGGAAGCCAAGGGCTGAAGGGGGTGGCTGTGGAAAGGTGAAGTGCATTAAAGGCACGGGCCTTTAATGGGCATGCCCGTAGCATAGAGACAGGAGAGGGGAAATTGTGTAAGGACAGGAAGTAGGCTGGTTTGGCTAGTACATAGTGTGGGAAGGGAGTCATGTGTAATGAGCCTGGAAAGATGGGCTGAGACCCAGAACGGCTCTAACTGCCAATGAGAGGTATCAGTATTTGACCTCAGGGAGCCACTGGAGTTTCTTGAGCCAGGGAGAGACAAGGTCAAACCTAGGCTTTAAGAATGGAACATCACCGTCTTCTAATCAATCCCATTAACATTTATTCAGCTCCTCTTGTGCACAAGAAATACAAGGACAAAACCTCAACAGTCCCTGTCCTCAAGGAGCTCGCATCCTATCAGGGTGGCCACACAGTATTTATACAAGCTGGGTTTTATGTGGGAGTTGAGGGGATGAAGGTGGTCCAAACGTGGGATTCCACTGATATCCTTCCACCAATGCTGTATGGCAATAGGCCTGTTAAGCCACATTATTAAAATTCATTAGGAATGAAGTGGTCACACTGTTCAAATTCATACTCGATATTTCTACTGGGCTGGAACGAGTGACCACATTTTAGGTAACTATAGTTTTGAATAGTGCAAATTTGAAAGGGAGGAAATTAAGGAGGCTGGGGGCCACAGTCACAGAGCCTGCAGGTATCAAAGGATGGACTTCCTGACCCCAGGGCTGGTCCTCTAACCATCTCCAGGCTGCCTTTATACAAGACAAGGAAACCAAGGAAGGCAAGAACACTGATGATGGAAGCAGTAGTGTTGGGATTTGGGTGGGGGTGGGACGCCGCTTAGGGCTGGGTGGAGGGTGGGGCAGGGACTACAGCTTTCCGGGTATAACGCTTTTCC
This sequence comes from Trichosurus vulpecula, assembly GCF_011100635.1. Lineage (NCBI taxonomy): Eukaryota > Metazoa > Chordata > Mammalia > Diprotodontia > Phalangeridae > Trichosurus > Trichosurus vulpecula. The sequence goes on along the minus strand of NC_050573.1, from coordinate 35,083,720 downwards.
GGGTATATCGCTGGGCGGTGCCGGCTTAGGATGAAGCCCGTCCATATAAGGCAATGTTATAGCTCTCGCCACTGGATTGGCTGCAATAGGTTATATAATGTACGGGGATAGGGGAAGAGAGCAGAGTCGAGTCGAGCAGTCGCCGTGGAAGATGTACCAATAAAGACCGTGAGCGAGATCCTCTGGCGTTCTGTCTGGTGAATTCCGGTCTGGGTGGAGGCCAGGCCGGCCAGTGACGACCGAAGGCTCGGTGTAGGAGCAGAAGAGGTCCCCCGGGGAGGACTGCCCGCGACCCCCGGCCCAGGAAGAGGCCTAGGGGGAACGCGGCACAGTAGCTCTGGCTTCCCCAAGGAGCTGGCATTATGAGCTGAGTCTTGAAGACAAGGCTTCTGAGAGGGGGAGATGAGGTAGGAAGGCACCCCCACTGTGAGGAATGTCTTGTGCAAAGGCACAGGAAATGTCGCACCAAATGGCTGGTATCCCCGATGGGCTAGCCCATGGCTTGGGCAGGGTAGTCGAGCTGCTCAATGCCAGCCAAAGGGTTCATGGAGTGAGGGAGAAACATGGTCAAGCCAATGCTGGCCCTGAAGAAGGTTCTGGCAGTTCTGTTGGGAGCAAAGGGGAGACCAGGTGTTGCAAGGTCCATGGGAAAGGTGAGGAGGGCCAGGATGTGGCAGGGACACCATGAGTGGAGGAAGGGGATGTGTCTTGGAGAATACTGTGGAAGGAGGACTCAGAAGACCCACCACACCACTGGATATGAGTAGAGGAAGAACGAAAAGTTGGAGGATGACTGAGGCTGCAAACATACCTGACAGGGAGGGGGAGGAGGATGGGGGCCTGAACTGCTAACTAATTTATGAAATTAGCAAATGGGGCAGGTATGTGTGATTCTCTGAGTACTCACCAAGAAAGACCATGATGACAACAGTGAGTGAGGTTTCAATCACACTTTAATAAGCACAGAGAGTAGAGGGGTAAACAGGGGTGAACAGAAGGTGCAGAGATGAGTGGCCAAAAGGGGATAGAGAAGCACATGGCAAAGGGACAGGGATAGGGTGGTGGAGGAAGGCGGGCAGCATGGGAAAAAGAAGAGGAAGGGGAGATACAGAGAGAATCACTCATGTCACCATGGATTAGCAAGTGGAGCACTTGGCAGCATGGACTCAATGGAGATGGATGGGCACTGGGGGTGGGATGGAGTTTGAGGTTTCGTTTTCATAGGGTATGGGGGAAAAGACTAACTCTTATTTGTACCACCTTGGAGCCAGCTCATTAACATATACAAATCATCTCAAAATTGCTCGTAAAACTTTCAACTTAATAGGTCTGTGGCATCTCAAAGTCATCAGCCTTTGGTCTTACTGCACAAGGCAGGATCATCGGGCATTTGCATATCATAGGACTATAAGGCCCTGGCCGAAGTACATGTTACCAGGATGTGACTTCTGGTGAATATATGATACAGTTTGTAAATCACACTCCTTTGATCTCTGGGATGGTCTGTATGTGACTTCTAGGCTCCCCCTTGCACTCTTACTTCCTGTGATTGTCCCTTTATACTAGCTACTTCTAAACTTACTATACTGACCAGAGTGGGTGGGGGTGGCAACAGGGGGACCAGGACAAGATACAATTTTAACACAAGGCCCTTGACAGAAAGAGGGAAATTTGGAAGAAGGGAGGGTGAGTGGGTGGGGTTATGGGGAAAGATTATTGAGGAGCAGCAGGAAAAGGGCTGGACTTGGGAGTCACAGGAATCACAGGAGTATGAATCCCAGCTCAGTCAGATCTTGTACCTGGTGACAGGTGGACCCGGTGGCAGGTACACCGGTCCCGATCACTCCAGATCTCTTGGGTCTGGGTTTCCTCATCCAAACAATGAGAGGGTTGGACTGGAGGATTCCTAAGGTGCCCTCCAGCTCCAGAAGGAGGATCCTGTGACCTAGAATGAGGTCTGCTTGTCCTGTGAGGGAAGTGAGGCTCCCACAGTTAAGTGATTTGTCCAGGGTCACAAAGGTCAAGCTGGGCTTTGAATCCAGGTTCTTGGACTCTGACCTTGGGGCTCTTTCCAGTGTAAAGCCTACTTCTATTTATCATTTGAAAGAACAACCCTTCCATACCTCAGCCTTGTAAGTTGGTGTTTGTTTTCTTAAAAACATAAATAGATTGTGAACTTTGTCAATGGCCTTTCCTGAATAAAACCATTAGCTAGAAGTATTTTTATTTTTAGCAGGATTAATTATATTAACTGCTTTCCTATGGCTGAACCATCCTTGCATGCCTGGCATAAATCCAAATTGGCCAAAGCAAATACGTTTTGGGGGTTATCCTAATGCACGACTTGCCTCTTGATGCCAGGGTCTCCTTAGGAAACTCTTAGCACGTACGACCAGAAAAGGAGGGTGGTCAGAGATGCAGCACAGGCTAGGGGACCCTCAGATGGTAATGCCATGGCAGCCATGATACTTTAAAAGACCCCCAGGAAGACCTCCTGCCCCCCATAGAGGCCAATCCTCTAAGGAGGATTATGGAAGAACAAGGCCTGGAATCCCTCAGAAGAAAAAAGCGTGGAAGGACTGGGAATTGGTTGGTGGAGCATGTGCCCACAGACTTGAACCCAGGGCCCCCAGACAATGGGAGGAAGAGGCAGAAAGACCCCAAAGGTGGCAGATGCTCTGTCTTCTGCTCCAAGTGGCTTATCTTGTATTTGCTTCTCTCTCTATGTGCTGCATCCCCTACTTGAGTCAGGGACAACTTTTATCTCCAGCACCCAGCAGTATCTGGCACACAGTAGGTACTTCATAAATATTTGTTGAACTGGGGTGAATCAGCTATTATCTGCATATAGTAGGGGCTTGATAATGGTTCCTGAAGGAACTTGAGGCAGACTTCAGACTTGGAACCAAGGGAATAATGACCTTGTCTCTTCCAGCAGAATGCAAACTCCTTGAGGGCAGGGCCTGCTTTTGCTTTTTCTTCCTAACTCAGGTGCCCTGCACACAGGACGGGCTCAATAAATGCATTTGTTCCTGGCTTCTTCTCACCACCCCCCGCCAGCAGATTCATCATGTGTGCTGGATGCAGCCGTGGATAGTTGGGGCCAGGGGGATGGGACAGCAGAACGAATCTCTGCAGGGTGAAGGAAGAAAGGACACTGCTGCTGTGCGCTTACCAGCCATCACAGGGTAACTGAAGTGCTCGGCTGCAGGATCCAGGTTCACCACTTGCACTGAGCGGTTCAGGGTTTCACAGTGCTGGACCATGGTGTGACAGTATGTGCTCTGAAATGACAGGAAAGCCGCTGCTGGTGGAGCAGATGAACTCATAGGGCTGCAACCTCACATGCGATTATCCAAACCCCATGGGACAAGGTCAGACAGACAGGACAGGGGCAGACGGATGGGACAGAAGCAGATGGACAGGATGGGGTGAGATAAAAGGGAGTCAGAGAGATGGGACAGATCAAAATGGACGGGACAGGGTCAGGCAGACAGGACAGGGTCAGATGGACAGCACGGAGCAAGAGATGGGACAGGATCAGATGGACAGCATGGGGTGGACAGATGGACAGGCACAACAGGTGGGATGGGAGCAGACAGATGGGACAGGGGCAGACAGATGGGACCAGGGTAAATAAAAGAGAGGCAAATAGATGGACAGGCAGACAGACAGCTGAGGCCTTGTAGGTAATGAGAACCTCTTTCTATGGAAGAGGCCTTTGAGTAGACTGGACAGCTTCCAGTCACTCAGCTCACTAGGAAATGAAAAAAGGAGAATAAAAAAACATATCCCTAGTAAAAAGCAACAGATCTTCAGAGCAGCTGGCTTTGGACTGGCTCTCTGCGCCACGGATTCCTATCTGCAGAAGGAAGAGGCTGAGCTGGTAGAGACAGTGTTGTGCCTGGACAGGTCAGGAGGCCTGTGATCCTGGGCAAGCCCCTCAACTCTCTGAGCCCCAGTGTAAAATAGGGGAGTGGGGGGGGGGGGTGTTACACCATTTCCAAGGTCCCTTCCAGGTCTAAATCCTTAAGTTTAGTGACTGTTATTGATCTAGGGCATCAGAGTCTCTCATTTTACAGCTGACCAAACTGCAGCCCAGGAAGGTTAAGGAAGTTATCAGAGGTCAGCCAGGAAATAGGTATCAGAGACAGGATTTGAACTTGGGTCCTTGGCCTCCAGAGCTGGTACTCCATCCACCGTCCCTTGCAGGGACTTCTATCTGGTGCCCCCCACGAGCTCTGCTCTGCTCTCTGGGGTCCCAATACCTCTCTCCTTCACCAAACTGTCATTCCTTCAGACCCTGCTCAAAATTCATCCCCTTCTCTACACCTGACTCAACCCATATGAGCTAGAGCATTTATTAAGTGCTTACTATGTGCCAGGAACTGCCTTCAACCCTGACACTGACTAGCTGTGCATTCCCAGGCAAGTCACTTAACTCCTGTGAGACTGACTTTCCTCATCTGTAAAAAGGGCATGATAATCTCCCTTGTACAGCTGCCATGAGGCTTGAGTGAGACAATGTCTGTGGACAATCTGACAAAGGCCAGGCCTCTCCCTCCTACTCTACAATGTCATGGCCCTCAGCTCTAATGTCCAGTGGAATTCATGAGTTTCACTGACATATTCCAACCACCCCCTGCATGCTCCTGGAGGGAGGGTCAGTCTGTGACTTCATCCATTTAACCAACAATTATAAACATTTACTACAGGAACTATCCTGACAGTGTGACTCAAGACAAGTTGGGAGCTCTCAGCAATTCACTATGACCATCTGGTGCAGAGAAGTCGCGAACCTGCCTTGGTGGATGCACTTTCCTCACTAGGAAGTTCTCTACACCAATGAAATCATTGGTCTAGTCGCCATCCCTGACCTATTCTGATCCTAATCTTAAGAAGCTGACATTCTGTTCCTTTGTACAGGCCAATGGAGGGCTGAATTGAGGGCTATATATGCAGCAGGCCCACCATAATCAGGCCTGACCCACCTGCCCAACTTCATCTCATGCTGGTCAGGTAGGGCTCCCCACGGTCCCTACCCAGGCTCATTTGGGTCTCCATGAATCTGCCCTGGCCACGGTCAAAGATCCTCTCCTCAAGCTCCTGGTCCTTCCAGGCCAGGCACAATTCAGCCTGTCCTGACTTCTCCCGCCCACACTGAACCCTGCCTTTCTCTGACGTCCAACCGTACTTAGACCCAGCAACTAGAGACTTTGGTGTGTTGCCTTTAAAAAATAAATTCACAATGATTTGTTTTGTTTTTATACCACCTACATTTTTAATTGGATCCTTCTCCCTTAACCACCCCCTATCCCCTGGCCCAAGTTTGGTGTTAAACTTATCTGTCAAGTCCTGTCTGCCTTTGGACAAATCCGAACCTCAGCTTTCTCATCTTTCGAATGGGAATGATAATTGTAATAATAAATAACAATATAAACTCTTGGTGCTCTGCAAAAACAACCCCAAAAACAACATCAGGAGGCAAACTCAGAGCCAAGTAATGAGTAAGTTCTGAGTGGGTGGGACAGATTCTAAATGAGATTAAAAAAAAAAATCACATCTTTCTCTCACAGCCCTGAGTACAGCACTTAAACGGGGATTGTCTAGACTCCTGCTCACCATTGGGAACACAAAAGATGAAATGAGCCTTGAAATTATAGGATCGTACATACTCCAGAGCTGAAAGAGACTAAACCTCTGATTTTAGAGATGAACATTCTGAGGTCCAGGAAAATGAAGTATGCAGGAGTCAATAAACATTTATTAAGTGCTTACTGTGTGCCAGACACTGTGCTGGGGATACAAAAAGAGGAAAAAAAACAGTCCCTGCCCTCAAGGAGTTTACAATCTAATGGGGAAGACAACAAGCAAATCAATATGTACAAATAAGCTATTTACAGGATAAATAGGAAGTAAGTAACAGAGGGAAGGCACTAGAAATAAGTGGGAATGAGAAAGGTTTCTTGTAGAAAGATGGGATTTTTGCTGGGACCTGAAGAAAGAGTGAAATGGAGTGTCTTATTTGAGGAAAAGCCAGGAGGCCAGTGTCACTGGACCTAAGAAACCATGTTGGGGAGTAAGGTGTAAGAAGATTAGAAAGAGAGGAGGGGCTAGGTGATGAAGGGCTTTGAATGCCAAGTAGAGGATTTTGCATTTGATCCTGGAGGCAAAAGGGAATCTCTAGAATTTACTGAGTAGGATGCAGAGAGACCTCAGGCAGGTGGAGCAGCAGCTACTACAATAGTCCATGTGTGAAGTGACAAGGATCCGTACCAGGGTAAGGGGTGACATTATAAGGCTAGTATTTTAGGAAGATAACTTTGACAGCTGGATGGAGGATATACTGGAGTGGGGAGAGACTGGAGGAAGGCAGACACACCAGGAGCTTTTGCCATAGTCCAGGTGTGAGGTGATGAGGTCTTGCACCAGGGCAGAGTGTCAGAGGAGAGAAGGTGTATTTGAAAGATGCTGCATAGGTGAAGTCGACCAGAGATGTCACAAAGGTGAAATGGACAAGAGCTGCTGCAAAGGTGAAATCAACTAGGGATGCTGCAAAGGTGAAATGGACAAGAGATGCTGCAAAGGTGAAATCAAGTAGAGATGATGAAAAGGTAAAACTGACTAGAGATCTTGCTAAGGTGAAAAAGACAAGGGATGTGGCAGTGGTGAAATCAGCAAACTACGGCAAGAGCTTGGATATGGAATACAGGAGCGGTTTGAGAGAATGACAGTCCAGAATGACTCCTTGGTTGGGAGCCTAGAAGAGGGACAGGATTTGAACCAAGGTCTTCTGGCTTTGAATCCAAGGAGCAATATTCATATCTGCTCTTTTATACTTGCCTCTATGACCCCCTCTGATTACTTCAATTATGTCACACTTAAAATAGCCACAGAGAATCTTTTCAGGTATTGAAAGCACTTTACAAAGTTGTGAAAGGCTGAATGATTAAATCCTACAGCCATCGTGTTATGGAGATAACTCTGGGTTCACAGGACCCTAGTTCTGGAGCTGAAAGGGACCTCAAAAGCCAACTCGTCCAACCTCTTCATTCTATAGACCTTGGCTTTTGAGTTGGTAGGGGCCATTGAGTCTAACTTCATCATTTCTACAAGGCAGTCCTTATCCCAAGGTCCCAAGCATCCCCCCGCCTCTCCCCAGAGTCTGGGAGCGGCTGGAGAACTCCGTGTCTTTGGTTTCTGTCCACATCTTAAGGCTCCCAGCCGCCCAGAGGGTCACCGAGAGCCTTAAACTTTCCGCCCCGTTTCCAAGAGTCTTCTGCCAACACTGACCTTTCCGCTGCCTGCGGGGCCCATCACCAGCTGCGCGTACCGAGGCATATTGACCCTCGTGGGTCTCCGCCGAGACCGACAGAACAGGAGAAGAAGCAGCACGCCAAGACCGTCCAAGCAACTTCGGAACGCGCACAGTTCGCGACTCGACTTCCGGAGGGCGGGAGGGCCAATCGAAGCCGAGGACCCGCCGTCTGTCCCCGCCCCGTTCTATCATCCACAGCCCCGCCTCCTGCTACGGGTCTGCAAGAGGGCCATGCTTCCTAAAGAGTAGGGAACGACTCAGAGGTCAATTTGGGTTCGCCTAGCGGCTCCAAGCACGCAGGCGCAGAATGGACGACGACGGATCCAGGAATAAAGCTTGACTCCCTTGACCAACCAACCATCCATCCATCCACCTGCAGGAGGGGCGGGAGCGCATCCCCGCCTCGGACTGCCCCGGAGCCACCATCTCGCCAGGCTTCTGGCAGAATCTGGGCATTGCTATTTGGGGTGATGTTCTGAACAGACAGCTTATCTGGGCGGTTTTTAAATGTTTTAAATTACAATCATAATAGTAATAATAATTGTTATATTTCCAGCTAAGGGATCGCATAAAGAGGCGTGCCTACACGTCCGTGCTTAGGTTGCACGGGGCGTCATCGCCTGCTTAGGATGCGCCAGCTCCTCTTGTTTACGGGGCATCCTCAGCCCCGAAAGATGCCACCGTACCCCTCGCTAGCGTTCCGCGCCTAGCCAGCGTTCCCGCTGCCCCGCCAGAGCCCAGCCAGGGGGAGCCCCAGGAGGAGAGGAAGGGAGGGAAGGAGCCGCGCAAGCAGGCGGCCGGGGTGGAGGCTCAGCGCCCTGTCACCCCAACATCTCTCGGGCCTGACGCACGCACCCTCAAGCCAGGAGGAGGGGCTGGGGAAGCTTTTCCCATTCCCTCCCTGCATTGGACGTCGCCGTTGGGGAAGCCTCGGAGAAGATGCCGGGCCAGGTGCAGACGCCTCCCTGGGTGGAGGAGGATGGCCGGGCATCGGAGCTGTACGCAGCAGCCGGGAGTGGCGGGTGAGGCTCGGGGCCCTGCAGGCTTCCCTGGAGAGATGAGGCGGGGGCCAGGCAGTCCCCCTCTCCTCTGCCCTGCCGGGAGGGCAGAGAGTAGCAGACCAGGGATGGATAAGCCTCGGGGGAAGAGGGAGGAGGGGATTCTTGCTGAGGGCGGACAAGCATCCTTTGCTTCTGGGATGAGGACGCGGAGAGGACTGCGTGACTCACGGTCGGAGGGGGGTGGGGGTGGGGCCTGGGGCTGGGGGAAGATTCCCAGCAGCGGTGGAGGCGTTTGGTGCAATGACTCACCTGGGTGGGTGCCAGGGTGAAGGCTTCTACCCCGAGGGGGCGCTGGGCCACCAGGCTACATCTTCCCCAGAAAAAAAAGGCAGGGATGGCCAGCTTCCATAAGAGTGGTATAGAAAACCCCAGGCACTTAAGACAATAGCCTGGAAGGCAAGACGCCTGGGTTCTGATCCCTGGGGAGGGCTGTGTGACATCAGATGTGTATTTCTTTTGCCTTCTTGAAATAGGAAAAATCCTTATGCAAGAGAAGAGACAAAAAAGGGTGAATTCTTTTTGAAATAGCTTTTAATTACATTTTGTTCATTCATTTAATATTTGTTGAATGAGTGAAAGAATAAACAGGTTACTTTTAGATGATTCCTGCCTCCATCCCATGGGACCTTTAAGACCTTCAGGTAGCTCTCAGTCTAGGGATAGACAAGGCTTCTGGGTAGGGAGGGAGCAGAGCTTCAGTGTCCTCATCCTTCCAAATAAGTGACTGGGATTAAAAATAAAAGGTATCAATAAAACTTTAGAAAGAAGAAAAACCTATAAAGAAAAAAAAACACCTTTGAGTCATGGAATGTGGAATTTTACAATGTTAAATTTGTTTGCATTTATGTTTAAAATCATATTGAAATTTATTCCTTTATATTCATGGGCTCACATAGTCATGGAGAAGGTTAGACTAGGTTGCCCTTCAGGTCCTTAGGAGCAGCTCTAGCGACACTCTATAATATGTCACTGCTTAATTAGAGCTGTTACCTCCATGATGTTAGTATTATTTCTGTTGTTATAGATAATATCCCATCCAACTGATTCTTCTCCATACCATACTCTTCCATAGATTTGCTTAATAGATGCTTATTGACTGAAAATCCATCCACCTAAGTCTTCCTCCAGGCCTTTTTAAAAATATTTTTTTCTTTGCTGGCAGTGCAGGAGTTGTCCATTCCTCATTCTCAGTACATGGCTAGCCCATTTCCTTTTCTGATTATATTTTTCCTGGATTATATTCTTTATACCACTTTTTGTGCATAGGTCCCAATGTTACAACTGACTTAGCCTACTATTTGTCTTTTCCATTGTCCTTGGAGTCGCCAACCACAGTGATTCATTAGAAGTTGTTGTGTTCCAAGATTCACCACTGTTCTGTTCTGGGTAGAACATTTGTGTTTAAAAAAAAGTGTGTGTGTGTGTGTGTGTGTGTGTGTGTGTGTGTGTGAGTGAGAGAGAGAGAGAGAGAGAGAGAGAGAGAGAGAGAGAATGCATGCAGATGTGTGTGTGAGAGAGAGCAGCTTGGGATCCTTAAGACTCTAGAATTTCCAAAATATAATCCACTCTAGTCACTCAACAAGCATTTAATAATATTCCAGGCTCTGGGATATGAATAATAAAAAAAAGACAATTCCCCTTTTACTACACTGAAGTAGTAGCTTACACTTGCTCCTATTTGTTCACCTCTGGGCCCAGCTCACTGTCCATCTCTACTTGCTATACAAGATATACTAGCCATCTAACTGCATATCATAGTTTGGACAATAGCCATTTTTCATTGATTTGTTTTTTCCTGTATAGATTATTATGTTGACTTCTTTTGAGTTATCGTGGATCTTTTTTCAGGGGGAGTTGTTTTGTTTTGTCTTTGTCTTTTTGTTTTGTTTTACTGTTCTGTGTTTTGATATAATCAGGACAATGTTGTCCACGAACAGTGGAATCTAGTGGAACTTACTGTTTATAAGCAATGAATCCCTCCTCCGTTTGGACATCCTCCATGACTACATGAACCTACGTATGTAAAGGAATACATTTTAATATAACTTAAAAGTAAATGCAAATATTTGTAATGTCAGAAAATTCCACATTCCATGGCCTATAGGTATTTTTCTTCTTTTTAAAGTTTTATTGATCCTTTCTCCCTTAAAATAAAAACAATTCCACAAAATCAACTTACAAAGTGACTGTTTTTACACTTTTTTTTGCACCCCTAATCTCTCTGCTCAGAAGAGAGAAATGTGTTAGTTTCATCATTAGTCTTCTGGAACCATGACTGGTTGTTGCATTTAGTGTGGACTTTGATGTCTTGTGTTCAGTTGTGTTTTTGTAGTCATTATGCATACTGTTCTCCCGGTTCTGCTTTCTTCACTCTGTATCAATTTGTACAGTTCAAATAAGGAAGTCATGGCCATCTAAATCCCCATATTAGTCATTATATACGGGACAGTAATAGTCTTATTCTCATACCACAATTTGTTTAGCCATTTTCCAATGGGTTCTACTTTCTTTAGATCGGTTTTGTGACTCTGAAAGTGCTGCTGTGAATATTGGGGCATATGTGGGACTTTTCTGTCTCTGACTTTCTTTGGGACATATGCCAAAGAGAAGATTGCTAGGTCAAACGTTCCGAACAGTTTAGTGATTCTTTGTATTCTTTTTAGTTTCTTTTTGCATAATTCCAAATTGTTTTCCAGAATAGTTAGGCCAATTCACAGATCCACCTGGAGTATGTTAGTGTGCCTGTCTTCTCACAGTTCCTCCAATATTTTCTGCCTACATCTTTGCCATTTTGATGGATATGAGGCAAAATCGACCAGTAAGTCCACAAATTCTGTGCCAGGCAGTGGGCTAAGTGTTGAGAATATACAAGCAGAAAGAGAGTACCCATCTTCAAGGAGGGGTGCCAAGGGAGGAATGAAGGAATAAACATGGTAGACTTGGGCACTTTCCTTAGAATGGAAGTTCCAGTAAAAACCACCCAACTGAGGAAGGGGCTGAAGGGGTAGAGTGATCCTCCATGGCGTTTTAACAATCCAGCTAGCAGCTTCTGTGGGGGTGTAAGATCCACCCACAGCCAGCACCCAGAAAGCTGCTGGCACGCCGGGAAAGCACAGGTTCTTTTTATCTGCTTAACCAAGGAAAGCACGGTGAAGGGGTTGACAAGCTTACTTTAATCCAGCATTCAGTTAGTTCATTTAGTTCGAGGGAAAAAAAAAACCAGCGCTGCCTGAATGACTAGGGCCAATTGGTTCTTGAGTTGGCCCCTTCCCCTAGGACCCTGGGAGGTTCACATCCATGAAGACCAGGTCAACACCCAACAGAGGCAGACCCAAACCCACGTGGTCCAAAAGCCTCTGCTGTCCCTGACATGCAAACCAGGCCCTCCCTGGGCCCCCAAGAGCCCAGTACCTAGTAAGGCTCAATGAAATAAACTGAGTTACTCAAAGAAAACAAAGGCCATTTTGCTTGCCGACACACATGGTACCAGAAGGCCGTAGGGATGGTGGGAAGTCTCTCCAGGGCAAGAAGGATGCTGTGGCTTCGTAGAGAAGGAAATCTAGAGAGTCAGGACTGGGGCCCTAGTCTATGTTTGAATTTTAATTTCTTTTACACTTAATTTGGAGCATGTTTTCATATAGTTGTTAACAGTTTTCATTTCTTCTTCTGAAAACCATTCATATTCTTTGACGATTTATATATTGAAGAATCATGTATGTATATGTCCATGTAATTTATAACAGTACATATGTATCATTATATACATATATAAAATCCACATACAAAGTCTCATATATTTATATGCCTCCCCTATATATCTTGGGTATAAATTTTATCAGTGATGGTTGGTGAAAAGACATTTTTTTCACATTAAATTTCTCTTATTTAAGTTGCGCTGTTTGTGCAAAAGCCTTTAAAACCTGTACAATTAAAATTATCCATTTTGTCTTATGTAATCTCTGTTTGCCTTGTTTGGTTATGAATATTTTCCCTGACCATAGTTGTGACAGGCATTTCCTTCCATTCTCCACATTTTTTAAATTTAAAAAAAAATGCCTTATTTGAATGACCTTTTATATTTGGATTGCTTATCCATTTTGAACTTTTTTTTAGTGTAGATTGCTAGTCTAAGGGCAAATGCAGTTTTTCCATTTTGATGAGACTCAAAGCCTCAGGCCAGTAATCTTCAGACTTTGAGGAGGGCAAGCAAAAGGTCCTGTTGAGAAGGATCTCCCAAGAGCTATGAGTTCTTCAATTTGCCCCCCACCCCCACCTTTCTCAAAGGAGAGATGTTATTATTGTTGTTCAGTCATCTGCGTGGTATCCCACTCTTAATGACCACATTTGGGGTTTTCTGGGCAAAGACACTGGATCATGACCCCATTTGGGGTTTTTTTTGGCAAAGACACTGGAGTGGTTTGCCAAGGAGATACTTTGGTGATATTCTGGGACTGTCTCAGCCAACACTGATGTAATCACTGCCATGAACTCCACATACCTATCCAACCAATATCAGTTTGGCTCTTAACTATTGTCTACTGCTTCATGCAGAGCAATTTTCAATTAGATTATAAGCTTCTTTAGGGTAGGGACAACATTTTCTATTTCTTTTGTACCTGGTATAACCCTCCAGATCTTAATCAATCTAGCACACATTTATTTAGTAGCCATTATGTTCCAGACATTGTGCTAGACTCTGGGGATGCCAAGACACCAAATAGAATAAATAGACCCTGAGCTCAAGGAGTTTACATTCTGGGTAGGGGGGCCAGTGAAGGATCTCAGTAAGTACTGATTGAATTCAGAGAGAACAGGGTGGGAGTGATGGTAGGAGGTTGTCTTTCTTAGGCACTCAGCCAGGAGGAAATCTGTATAAAAGTTCCCAGCTATCCTAACTCAACTGTTCATTTTTAGAAAAGCATTTTATATTTTGTTTTGAGTGAACAATCATTTCCTAGTAACATTCTCACTCAATAGTACCTTCCCTAATAAAATAAAAAAAATTACCACTTTAACTTCTCCTTTCTGAGTCACCCTAATGCCAGAATTGCTATTCAGAACATCCTTACAAAATAATCAAAAGTCCATTCTACACCTTAATTACTAATTGTTAAAAATGACTCATCATCCTGAGTCCAAGTCCAGTCTCAGGCACACACTAGCTGTGTGACTCTGGGCAAGTCACTTCACCCTCTTTGCCTCAGTTTCCTTGTCTGAAAAATGAACTGGAGAAGAAAATGGTAAAATACTCCAGTATCTTTGCCAAGAAAACCCCAAAAGGGGTCACAAAGAATCAGACACAATAACAGCCTTTGCCTTAAGCAGCAGCTGTGATGTAGGGGGAAAGGGCAAAAGGCCTTGGACACTTCCTGACTATGGGTCTGTGTGTACACTCTGCACTTAAGCTCCCTTTATCTGTTTAATGGGGCTGATACTTGAAATGTCTGCTCCAAGAAGCTGTTGTGTTTGTAAACCTTTCACGGAATAAATAACATTTATTCAACAAGCATATAGTAATCTGTTTCAACAATTTGGCTAGCAGCTGCTGTGGGGGTGAAAGACCAACACAAGCCCAACAACAGGAATGCTGCAATCCCAGGTTCTTTTGATCTGCTTTACTAAGGAAAGCAACCTTAAGGGGTTAACAATCTTACTTTAATCTAGCATACAAAGCAAATACAAAGAAATTACAAACAACAGACAGATCTTGTCTGATTCAAATCTTGATTCATAGTTACCAGAGTTTAACGAAGTCTGAACATCTGGGTTTACAAGCTGGAGGGCTCTTAACTACAGCTGCCCAGAGTTGCCACATCAGTGGACCACCAAGAGTGAGAGCCCTAAGCAAATAGCTCTGTTCTCTCTTTTTATGCACTCTTTAGCCTTCATCAAACGTCATCTGAGCAACCAGAACTTAAGCTCTTACTATTGGTTCTGGTCTTAGCAACTCCCCTTAGGACCCTGAGGGCTTCACGCCCACATAGGCTTAGCACCTAATAGGTAGGGGTTTGGGCCTGCGGCTTAGCACCTAATAAGACTCAGTCAAAGACACCCAACTTAATTGATATTACATAAGCACTGTCTATGCAGTAGGCACTGAGGATATAAGGGTCTGGTGATACCAAGACAAAAAAATGACATAATTCTTGCCTTCTAGGAGCTTCCATTCTATCAGTGGGAGAGAGAGAGGGCGGAGGGAGAGAGAGAGAGAGAGAGAGAGTGTAAATACAAAGTAATTTTAAGAGAAGGGGCTGAGAAAATCCAGTAAAGCCTTCTGTAGAAGGGACACAAGGAATGACCCTTGCAAAGAGCTGAGGACTCTAAGAAGGGGAAGGAAGGAGAGCAAGCAAAGGCAGGTAGGTGGCTCAGTGGATTAAATGCTAAACCTGGGTTTGGGATGACCCGAGTTTGAATCTAGCCTCTGACACTCCCTAGTTGTGTGACTCTGAGAAAGTCATTTAACTTCTGTTTGCTTCATTATCCTCATCTGTAAAATGGGGATCACAATAGCCCCTACCTCCCAGGGTTCTAGTGAGGACAAAATGAGATATTGGTGAAGTGTTTTGTGAGTGTTAAAACACTATAGAAGTGCTAGCTGTTGTTGTTGTTCTTAGCATAGATGGGAGATGGAATGTCAGTAAGGGAAGCAGCAGTTAGTCAACAAGCATCTATTAAGCGCCTACTATATGCCAGGTACTGTGCTAAGCAACGGGGATACAAAAAGAGTTAAAAGACAGTTCCTGCCTTTAAGGAACTCATGATCTAATGGTGGAGACAGCAAGGGAACAACTATGTGCAGACAAGCCATATGTAGAATAAACAGGAAACAACCAAGGGAGGGCATTAGAATTAAAAAGTTAAAAAGACTTTCTGTAGAAGATGGGATTTTAGTGGGGACTAGAAGGAAACCAGGGGAGCCAGTAGGTGTGCTTGAGAGGGGTGAACATTCCCCACATGAGGAACAGCCAGAGAAAGTGCCTGGAATAGAGAGATGGAAGGGCTTTGAACACCAAATAGATCCTGTATTTGATCCAGTAGGTGATAGGGAACCTCTAGAGTTTCTTTTTATGTTTTTTTTTGGGGGGGGGGGTTTAAGTGACTTGCCCAAGGTCACACAGCTGGTAAGTGTGTCAAGTGTCTGAGGCCAGATTTGAATTCAGGTCCTCCTGACTCCAGGGCCAGTGCTCTACTCACTGTGCCAGAGTATGCAGGTGACATGGTTGGACCAGCAATGTAAGAAAATCACTCTGGTGGCCAAATGGAAGATGAACCGCAGTGGGGAGAGACTTGAGGCAGGCAGGCTCACCCACAGGCTACAGCAACAATCCAGACATGAAGTGATGAAGGCCTGTATCAGGGTAGTGGCAGTGTCAGAGGAGAGAAGGCAGCCTATTTGAGAGATATTGTAAAAGTAAAGTTGACAGACTTTGGCACCATATTGGATGGAGGAGTATAGTGAGGAGTTTAGGATTTCTCCTAGGTTGGGAGCCTGAGGGACTGAGAGTATAGTGTGGCCCTCCATGGTAGTAGGGAAGGTCAGAAGTGGGAAGGGTTCAGTTTTGGACATGTTGAGTTTGGATGTCTCTTGGATGTCCAGTTCAAGACGTCTGAAAAGCAGTTGGAGATGCAAGATTGGAGGCCCACAGAGAGGTGAGCAGGATAAGTGAATTTGAGAAACAGCAGCAAAGAGACTTGGTGATCTCATCAGCTCTCCTGGATTTAATCATCTATCTGCAATATCCTTCAGAGATTGTTGATTGTTGTCATTTGTCCTTCATGACATTGAGAAGGTGATGTCATGAGAGACTGGCTGAATAGCCTACAGGGGCTGGTTTCTGAATGAGGAAATAGAAAGGGAAAAAACCCTGAATTTCCCTCTCCTCCATATTAATTAGTTATAAATACAGGAAAGAAATAATCATTTCTCTCAGATGGAATGGAATAATGTCAAGTTGAACTGGTTCACTAAGGAGTCAAGATGGGGAAAAGAGGAGTGAGTGGCTAGTCCAGAAAATTGAGAGGTAAAGGAATTGGAGGTCATGGTGTGGACAAAAGGTAGGATTTGGTAAGAGAAGGCAGAAGGAGAGGTGGAAAGCCAATAGATTATGGTCAGATAAGGGCACTTCGGAATTCTTCAGCATGGAGGTTGTGTATTTGTTGGTGATGGCAAGATCAAGGCTGTAACTGAGTAGCTGAGGAGGTGTAGTAGAGGAGGTCATGGGTAGAGAGGAACTGAGTGATTAGGGCATTTGGGGGAGAACCCATGTGTATTTGTCTTTCTCATTCTCCTTTTTTGGATCATCATCCATACCCTGCCTTCTATCTGTGGGTAGGAATGCTAATAAGAAGAATAACTAGCGTTTATATAACACTTCAAATTTTGGCAGCTAGTTGGAGCAGTGGCTAGAACACTGGGCTTGGAATTGGGAAGACTCATCTTCCTGAGTTCAAATCCGGCCTCAGATACTTACCAGTTATGTGACCCTGGGCAAGTCACCTCATCCTCTTTGCCTCAGTTTTTTTATCTGTAAAATTGAGCTGGAGAAGGAAAACGGCAAACCACTCCAGTATCCTTGCCAAGAAAAGCCAAATGGTGTCACGACGGACACGACTGAAACGACTTCACAACAAATAACAACTCTGGGAGGTAGATGCTATTATTCCCATCATACAGATGAGTAAATTAAAGCAGAGAGAGGTTAAATGACTTGCCCAGGGTCACACAGCTAATATCTGAAGCTGAGTTTGAACTGGGTTCCTGACTCCAGGTCAAGCATTCAATCCACTGTGGTATCCAAGGGTCTATCCTGGGCCCTCTCTTATCTTCTCTCTCTGTGTTCTTTCTCAGTGACTCATCTATTCACATGCATAACTCTCTACATGTGGCCGGCTGATTTCTATATAAGACACATATATATATAATAGATGTATAAGATAGAGATAGCTTATCCATAAAAGATAACTTAACCATAGAGATAACTCTAGCTATCTTTCTACAGTTGATTCTTGGATTCATGTTTCCAAATCATTAAGCATTTTGAACTGTATGTCCTTGTAGACACGTCAAACTCAATGTGTCTATAATTAAACTCACCTTTCCCCCCACTCCCACTCCATCCTCCAAACCTCTCTCTTCCTGTCATGGACCCCACCACCTTCCAGTCATCCAAATTCAAACCTTAGTATTACCCCCTATTCCTCATTTCCACTCAGCTGCCAAATCTTGTCCTTTCTACTTCCCCAACATGTTTGTAACAACAGTGTTGTTAACAGCTGCTGTGGGGGTGTAAAATCAATAACAGCAGCACCCAGGAGAGCTGCTAGCATAGGTTCTTTGATCTGCTTTTCTAAGGAAAGCAACTTTAAAGGTTTTACAATCTCACTTTAATTAAACATACATATATCATTCACTTAGTTCAGGGGAAGAAGTCAGCACTCTGAACTTCAGAGAAAACACAAACAGAAATTACAAGCAGAAATTATATAAACAGAGCAAAATAACACAAATCAACAGACAGGCTTCTAGCTGTCTGACCAAGACAATACATACATAGTTACCAGAGAGAGAAGCACCAACATCTAGGTTTTCAAAGCCAGGGGGGCTACCCAGAGTTTCCTCTGGCCAAATCACACAAATACTCTTCCCATGAGTAAGCCCTCAAAGCAAAATGCTAACCTCAGAGCATATATACCCTGTTTAGGGCCCTGGGACTTAGCGCCTATTTAGCAAAAGGGTGTAGGAAAGATCTCTAATCACAACTAACACCACATCATATATATTGTTTCCAATCAATGACTCTTGATGCGAACAAAGGCGAGACTCAAAGGCAATCGATTGCCTTAGTGCTGAGAAGTACTCCAAAACAAAAGACAACAAAAAGTCCCACTTTGCTTGCCATTACAGTCTTTCACATCTGTCCTCTTCTCTCCTCTCACACAGACCCTCATCACCTTTCACCTGAACTATTCCAATAGCCTCCTAACTGATCTCTCTACCTCCAGTTTCTCCACATAGCTATCGATGTGATTTTCCTAAAGTGTAGGTCTGGCCTCAATAAACTGCATTGGTTGAATATTACTTCTATAGGATCAAATATAAAGTCCTCCATTCAGCATTTAAAGCCCTTTAAATGGTATCTAAATGCCTCGCAGTCAATCAATTAATAAATATTTAATAAACACCTACTATGTGCCAGGCACTGTGCTAAACACTACCCTACCTTACCAATATTGTTATATATTACTCCCCTTTCTGCATTCTATAATCTAGTCAAATTAGCCTTCCATATAAGATAGATATATGTGATAGATGTATAAGATAGAGATAACTTATCTGTAAGAGATAACTTATCATAGAGATAACTCTAGCTATCTGTTCCTCTCACACAGCAGCCACCTCCATCTTTGCTCAGCTTGTCCCCTGTGCTTCCAGCATAGTCCCTCATTACCACTATCTCCCAGAGTCCCTAGTCTCCTTGAAGAGTCAGCTTAAATTTGAGCTTCTAAATGAAGTCTTTCCTGCTCCCCCCTCAACTTCTAATGCCTTCCCATCAAAATCACCTTTGATGTATATTGTATATCCTGAGAAATGCACGTGGTTATCTCTCTGGCTAGACTGTAAGCTCTAATGCAAGGACTGTTTCAGCATTGTTTTTGTAGCTCCAGTGCCTAAAAGCATGGTGGCCAGCGCATAGTAGGTGCTTAATAAATGCTTATTGATTGATAGATTTCCCAAGATTGGTTAAAAACAACAACAACCAAAAAAAAACCCTCAACCAAGTCACTTTGAAAGATCCTGTGAGAGCATTATCATCTAAGAGATAATTATTGTGCTGAGAAAATATTGAGGCGTGGGCGAAGCCCAAGAGAAATGGGGCCAGAGAAAAAGCAGTGAGGACAATTAAGCAAATGACCTTTCCTTTCCCTTCCCTCCCTTTTCTTGTCCTACAAAACTGGGGGTGATTATATGCTGCTATTTATGCTGTTTATTTTTAACAGATCAGCTGGGCATCCTTGTTACCAGAATCCAAAATGTCCTGGTGAGTACAGCATACAGAGCTGATAATAAGTATAATTAAGATAGTTCAAAGAGGACAATTTGCCTGTAACTGCTCACACTATGGGCTAGAGTTGGGGGTTTTGTGGTTTTTGCTTTTGAATCTCTGCTTTAGAATAGCCTTGGAGCTTTGTCTTTAAGAGGCCGAAGAACTATCCAGCAGAGTCTTTTCCTTTCTGCTGATGCTCTTGGCAGGCGATATCTGCTCCCCTACCCCGACCACCCCCCTCCAAAAATACTATATTCTAAAAGTTTATGTCTGGAACCAAAGAGAATGGATTGTTTTATTATCTGAAGCTCAGAGTCCAAGTGTATCCTGTATCCTACAGGAACAAATACACAATTGAGTACAGTTATCCCTTCCACATCTTGGGGGTTAGGGGGCTTGGTACCCCTTCAATCTGGAAAATCCACATAAAATTTTTTTGGCTCCTCCCTTCGTACCAGAGGGGTCTGAACTATTATGGTATTAAAAGATAAACTATGTTGATGTTCTATAATACCATACATATATTTTATGCATTTCTGAGTTTCTAAATTTTTTCTGTGATGTCTGCTGGCCTTCCCATGTAGTCTACAACTTCTGCAAAACTTCCCCCAAATTCCCATTTAATTTCTTATGCTGACCTATGAGATATTGAAACCTTGGGGAAGGTAGAGATGTGAAAAGTCAAAATGTGGAAGGGATAACTGAATCTTCAAAACACAAGAGTGCTTAGTGGGGGGTAACTTTTTTCACTTCACTTAAAATGAGAAATGGTGTTTTCAGTGTATATACTGATGGCCTACTCTCCCAGGTAAGAAACAAGACTGTTTAGCTTAGAGAAGACTAGCAAGGACGTATGAACTGTCCTCAGATGTTTGTCACATGGAGGAGGTGTTCTACTTCCAAGGCTAGGACCAAGAACCAATGGGTAGAAGCTGCCAGTGGACAAATGCAGGCTTAATGAAGAGTTTCCTACCAATGAAAGGTATCCCACAGTGGAATGAACTGCCTGCCCCTCAGACGTGGCAAGTGATGAGGAGGCTGGATGCTCACTTGTGAAGGATTTTGCAGGCCAGGTACAGGTTGGACCTGATAGCCTTTCAAGACTCTTCTCCCTCTGAATATTCTATAATTTTGGGGTGGTTTTTCCAAAGGAACCTCACCCCTGGCTCTCCAAGTTTTTCTTGGGAATTAGAGCAAATTTATGTTCCCTTTTATTTTGAAAGTAGTATGGTAATTTTAAAATAAGGTTTTGTTTTGTTTCTTGATGTCAAGTACTCTCCCGGTGAAGTTATTTCTGGGGCTAATTTTTCTGCTAATCAGCATGCATCGGAAATAGTAAGGAAGTTTGCCATCCAAGGATTGCTATGTCGTATGGCTTTAAAGCCTACGATGGAAGTGTAATTGTTAACCATAATATTTATGGCAGGAATGCAGGTTTTACTTTCATTATTCAAATCCTATATGATAAAGATAAAATTCATCCATCTCCCTGAGTATGGAGCAACTCCTCCCCCCCTTCCCATTGCGGGTGATCTAGCCAAAAACCTCATTGTTCTTCATTGCCTAGGGCTCACACTTGAATATTGTAGATTTAGAAATTCCTCCTTAAGTGTCCGACTGTGTACGTTTTAAGTTGTTTGCATGCCTTGAAGTCGGATGGCGAGCGCAATGGTCTCGGTGGCATTTCTGTCTGCACGGGTCTTGCTGATTAGACTGTTGAGTTATTTTCTCTTCCATGACATTTGTATGTTAATATCTTCTTGGGCCGCAGATAGAATTGAAGAACGAAAAGTAGAACCACACATAGCCAGGCTGCAGGAATTATGGACCACGCCACAACTCCAAACTGTTCACATTCCTAAATCGATGAATTCACCATTCCTAAAGGTACGATTACTGGGGAAGGAAAATTTTGTGAGAAACCAGCTGTCTTCTGTACTGTAGATGGGCTTCTGGCTAAAGAGAACAGAGGATTTCAAGGGCAAGGTGCTGGGAAAAGTGAACCAGACCCTCTGAAGGGTATTTACACCCAGCATAGCAACCTGAAGCACCCAGAAGGGCATATACTTCTGAGGGGCAGGGACTGGGTTTTTTAAAATTGTTTTTGTATCTGTAATGTCTACCACAGTGCCTTGCACATAGCAGATACTTTATAAATATTTGTTGAATCAAAGTGAATCCTATACATACAGCAGGCAGTCAATAAATATGTTTCAAATGAATGCATTCCTTAAAGCTTGCATCACTGTAGCTTCTCTGTGAGAAGACTCATTATTTATTGCTTCTTCTGGGCCTTGAAAGTCCTAGTTATTTTTTTCTTTTCTCAATGGGGAATTAGAACCAGGGCTCAAGTTGCCCCAGGAAAGTGTATCCTACTGATGGCAAAATGCCCAGAGAAGGTAATGGTTTCCAATGTCTAAGGTAGCTATGTGGGGGTGGTGGGGGCGGGTTGGAGAGAAGGGAAGGGAAAGGAAGAGAAAAGAGGAGACAAAAAGGGAGAGAGGGACAGAGATAGAGAGACAGAGCAGGGAAGGGAAGGGAAGTAAAGACAAGGGAGGGGAAGGGGAGGGGAGAAAAAGCAGGGGAGAGATAAAGAGAGACAGAAACAGACACAGAGAGAAAAGAGAAGGAGAGACATGGAGAGAGGGGTGGGGGGGGAGGAAGGGAAGAGGAGAGGAGACAGGGAGGGAGTGATAGGAGACAGAAACATAGAGGGAGGAAAGGAAGGGAAGAGGAGAGGAGAGAAAGAGCTAGAGAGAGACAAACAAAGAGAGACAGAGATAGATGAAGAAGAAAACTAAAGCTCAGTTTCTCTGACCCTCAAAAAAATTGGAGCAAACAGACAAGAAATCAGGTAGCAAATAAGCATTTCTAATATAATATTTAATTCTTGCCCTGCACTAATCAGCAAAGCTCCCACCGTCACCTACATTCACTGCCATGTAGCTGGGAGGGTAAAGAGGGTTACTGAAGATTTTCTGTAACCTAGGGGAGTCTGCCTGAGCCTTTGTAAAAAAAAAAAATCATTTATTTATTTTTAGTTTTCACCACTTGCTTCCATAAGATTCTGAGTTCCAAATTTTCTCTCCATCCCTCCCCTCTCCCCACCCCAAGATGGTATGCAGTCTGATACAGGCTCTACATATACATTCATATTAAATGAACCATTTTTTTTACAAGTGGCTCTCTGATCTCACTGATATGGACATATTCTCTCTAGTCAATGTGGATTGCCACCCATCTATCCCAGCCTGTGCACTGCAGTTCTTGTCCATGTCCTAGAAGTTTGTCACAGAAGCTCCACTGAATGTGCTCTGAGACTTCCTTCCTTTCTCCTGATGTTTGTGAGGATACTAGTAGAAGACTTAGGCTGATGACAATTTATCCCTTCTATGTTTATATCCATGCAGTGTTTGCTGCATTATCCCATTCAAAAGCGCACATATATGTATGCATACATATTTATACACACATACATTCACACATATGTTTGTAGACATACACATACATCTGTAAATATATACATGCCCACGTTTGTGGGTATATGCACATTTCCTTCAATATTTCTGTAATTTCATCAGTGTGGGGGGTCTCCCTCTTGTCCATAGCAATCATGATCCCTCTATGACTTAAAAGATGGATGATCTTCAAGACCATTTTAGAGGTAGGGCAATAGATAGAGCATTGGGCCTGGAGTCAGGAAAACTTGAGTCCAATTTTGGCCTCAGACACTTACTAGTTCAGTGACCCTGGGCAATTAATTCACTTAACCTCTGACTTAGTTTCCTCAACAGTAAAATGAGGATCATAATAGCACCTACCTTCCAGGGTTATTGTGAGGATCAAATGAGATAGTAATTGTAAAGCTCTTCGCATAGAGTAGGTGCCTAATAAATGCTTGTTCCCTTCCCCCCTTTCAAGACTTGCCCTAGTAAAAGATTCCAAACCATGCAGCCAATGTAATGATGAGTGTCTCTGGACTTAGCTAGGCCGATTCTTGGGTGACAGACACATGTGTCTAGCCTTGATGCCTTTCCACCTTCTAGAGGACATGTTTTGCTGGCGTAGCCTTCAAGAAAGCAGGGTTACCTCCAGGCCACAAGGAGGCACTAGAGGAAGATTTGGCTTAAGCCAAACTGCTAACCTTCCGTTCAGTAACCCGGATTGTAAATTTCTGTATTTCAGCATCCAGACCTCACAACAGGTCAAAAGCGCCATCTTTGCAGCATCGCCAAAATCTACAGCACGGATTCGTTGAAGACGCTGATGAAGAGACAGTACATGCACATGGTTCAGCATGACACACAAAAGCCAGGCAAGTGCCCACAGAGAAGTTGTCCTGCTCTTAACCTGTTGCCTGAGGCAATTCTAACTCCTGGCTTTGATTGCTGTTGAAGGTATCTCTACCCACCATAGAAGTCAGATCAGTCCACGATATTCCCAGAAACAGCATTCTCCCTGTACCACGTGGAGACACCAGCTGGAAAGGTTGGACTCGCTGCACTCTAGCATCATAGCTACACCATCAGCTGAAACACAGGCCATACAGCATTCCCTCTGGCAACCAGGGAGGAACAAAGAAGGGTATGCCATCACCTACTTTGAAGGAATCAGATTCCTTAAAATGTAGATTAAACCTCTAATTCTGCCCAGTTGCTTTTAATTTGTTGAAGTTAGAACAGAAAAATGTGGGACAAAGGCAGAGTGAAACCTTCTTATGATGTAAAATGTTAGTTCAGACTAGAACATGTCCTTTCTTCTGTCCCAAACCAGATTTGAGGGCATGGGCTGCCCAAGGCTTTCTTTGATCACCTCGATGGTGATTTCTGTCTTCATATCTCCACTGTTGTGTTTGATATGTTTAATAAACATATGTAGAGTTGAATGGCAAAAACTGGTTGGATATTAAAGGATGGGATGCTAGTCTTGCATTCAAGCTTTCTCTCCTCTCTCATCCAAAGACAAAGTAGAAGCAATGAGCCCCAAGAGGACTCCTCACCAGATTTCAGAGGACAATACCCTAAAGCAGGTTTGTTTGGCAAAGAAGGGATGATGACTGACTTAGTGTTCAACCTTTGCTATAGCTATAAGCTTTGAGCTTTGGAATAATAAAAAAAAAACAATCCCTTTAGGCTGGCTGATCTGTGATTGCTGTGGGCAGGTTAATTAAAAAAAGTTTGCTCTGGCTCCCATCCACACTTTGTAGCTGTACATTTTTTTGGATGAATTAAAGTATTTCTGTTTTTTACAGGTTAAAATGTGGCCCTCTACCCAAAGCAAGATGTAAGTCACTAAAGATTTTTCAAAGACCCAACAAAGCTTTCAGACACCCAGGTAAATACCCATTTAAAAAAATACTGGCCATTGGGACAAAAAATAGGGGATGAGTCTTAAAT
This sequence comes from Trichosurus vulpecula, assembly GCF_011100635.1. Taxonomy (NCBI): domain Eukaryota; kingdom Metazoa; phylum Chordata; class Mammalia; order Diprotodontia; family Phalangeridae; genus Trichosurus; species Trichosurus vulpecula. Next base: position 35,058,900 of record NC_050573.1, on the reverse strand, counting down.
TTTTTATTTCAATGAAATATACTTTGACTTCTCTTCTGTAATGTATTCAGAATTCAGGATCTAATTTCCTTATGCCTATCTTGATAAATTAAAAATAAACATGAAATGTGGTTTTGTTTCATTGAAAAGAAAAACACCTAATCCAGGAGTAAGAGTCAAGAATGAGATGATGGCATCATTGGTCTAGAACTGGAAGGGCCCTTCAGGGCCACTGGGTCCAACTTCTCACTTCGAGGATGAGGAAACTGAGGTCTGGAGAGATGAAGCATCTTGCCCAAGTTTATATCCAAGGGTAATAAGTGACAGAGGGAGAAGGTCAACCTCCTCTTCTGACCCCAAAACCAAAGTCAGTGTCATTGGACCCCACTGAGTCAATAGCTAAGAGTTTTTTGCTGATATGGGTAGTCTTTATTCTAAACAAACTGGATATCCATAGTTTTGCGGCTACTGAAGTGATGAAGGACACTACTGTGAGAGAATTAGAAACCTCAAGCTTTAGGACTATTCAGGCTGTAGTTACCCATTCGACTCTGAACAACACCAACAAACAAACACACACCGTGTTCAAGGTATGTTAGATTCAGAGGGATATGCAAAGATTACGGCAACTAGCAGCAGGCCGGGAGTCAGGAAGATCTGAGTTCAAACCTGGCCTCAGACACTTACTAACTGTGTGACCCTGGGCAAGCCACTTAACCCTGTTTGCCCAGTTTCCTCATCTGTAAAATGAGCTGGAGAAGGAAATGGCAAACCAATGTCTTTGCCAAGAAAACCCCAAATGGGATCGCAAAGAGTCAGCCATAACCGAAACAAATGAATGACAATATAAAAAGATAATGATCTCTGCCCTAAAGAAGTGTATAGCCTAATAAGAAAGATAAAAGATATATTCAGATGCCTATTATATAAAACGGAATATGATTAGATGCACAAAAAATGGGGAAGGTTTATAGAGGAAATGATATTTGAACTAGGACTTTAGGGATGCAACAGACAGAAGTTTGGAGGGAGGGCATTCTAGACAGAAAATTGGATGAGCAAAGGCAGAGGTAGGGGCAAATGTGTGTGGGTGGGTGAGTGGGTGACAGAAATCCAATTTGGTCAATCAGTCAAGTATAATATTAAGTACTTACTACGTGCCAGACACCGGCCTAAGTACTAGGGATATAAATAAAGGAAAAAACCACAAAAACAATCCTTGCTCTAATAGAGCTTACATACTAATAGAGAAAACTAATACTAATTATATGTTAATAGGGAAAACAACATATAAATAAATAGGTACATACACGATCCATATAGAACTGGCTGGGAGCACTGGGCGGTTCTCTTGCAGAAAGTGTCCTTGAGCTGAGTCTTTGAAGAAACCAGATGTCAAGACTTATAGGTGAGGTAGGAGAGAATTCCAGGCATGAGGGTACAGCCAGTGCAAAGTAGGCTGGTATCCCTGGAATGTAGAGTGTGTGGGAGGGAGGAAAGTTGTAAGAAACTGGAAAGGGTAGGAAAGGGCCAGATTGTGAAGAATTTTAAATGCCAATCAGAGAACTACATTTCATCCTGGAGGTAAATGGGGGTCACTAGAATTTACTGAGTAAGGGAGTGACATGATCAGACCTGTTTTAAGAAAACCACTTTGGCAGCTGTATGGAGAATGGATTGGAGACCGTTATAGAAAAACTATGAACTGATGCAAAGGGAAGTGAGCAGAAACAGAACAATTTATATAGTGTGATAATATTGGGTTTAAAAATTTTTTAATATATTTTTTCAAATTACATGTAAATTTTTTTTCACATTTCTGAAAACCAGTTTTATTTAAATAAGAGTTTAAATACATTACATAACATTTAAACTAAAAAAAAAAAAGGAAAAAAGAAAAAACCAAAACCAAACCAGTCTGTTACTTCACATGGCAATGGGCAGCTGTTGCTAGTGAATTGCAAGCTCCGCAGTTCCATTGACTGTTTTGATACATTAGTTCAAAATTTGTTCCCTTGTCAAAAGTTTAATTCAGGTAAAGCTGGCCTCACAGTATGGTGTTTTTCTCCACTTGTGCATCCCCCAGAGGTAGGGCACGATTATGACTAAAAAGTCTGGTCAGACAACATTGGACCTTGGTGTGATGTAAGAAAATGTCCTGTCATTGCCCCCAAAGGAAACTCTTCCCTGGTCAGGTGGTGCAAGTCACCAGGGGAATCCCTGTTCTGCTACCAAAGGCTAACTCTTTGTCTTGGTGTAATAACTGGACTGGGTGGTAGTGGCCTTAACTTACTCTTCTGAGCATCAAGGGCAGCTCAGAGAGTAGTAATGTTCTCTTAAATGGACAGGGAGCAGCAAGGAGCCTCTGGACAGACATGGTCTCAGATGCTACTAGGGCTTTGGACTTGACTGAAACGTCAGATTATTTGTGTTTCAGGCTGGAGGACAGACATGGTCTCAGATGCTACTAGGGCTTTGGACTTGACTGAAACGTCAGATTATTTGTGTTTCAGGCTGGACACTGCCAGGCTTTACCTCTGTTTAAATGAGGGACTGCAAGACTAGACAGCATGGCTCTTTTCAGTTTATTACATGAATGAGTTACACTAGTCCAAGTTAAACAGCGGACCCCAAATGGTTACATTATACAAGCTGTGAGGTTTTTAAACTTGTGACAAGGGACAGAAGGGAATTTTTCTACTCATTGCAAGGAAATCCTCACTTAAGCTTCAGTGAGCCACAAGCACTTAAAACCCATGAACCTTCAGCTGGTCGTCCTTAGCCAGTCCAATCTCGACGAGGAACTGGCATATGTTCTTGTGCTGGTCACCCTGTAGCTGAATTACTTCTCCATATTCTGGATGCTCAATTACAGTACCATTGCAGGCAAATTTCTTCTTAAATGCCTTCACTAGTTTTTTTTTATCGTAATCATCAGCGATCCCCTGGACAGTAGTGAGGGTCTTCCTGCCGTGTCTCTGTTGAATTATTATATGGATATAATCCTCAGTCCCAGCAGGAAGCAGGTCATCACCCTTACTTGCATCAGCAAAGGAGTCGAAAGAGTGGAGGTTCTGGATAGCGGACATACGATACGATTCCTTTTCCTCGGTGGAAACGGCCTGCGGAAGGCGGTGGCGGGAGAAGGCGGGCGGGGGGACGTAGCGTCGGGAAGCGAGGGGGCTCGAGGGGGAGGCTGCTGAGTCCTCAGCGGCGGCTCAGTAACTGGGGCAACATGTAAATTTTTTTAAAAAAAATTTGAGTTCCAAATTCTCTCCCTTCTTCCATTGAGAAGGCAAGCAATTAGATATAGGTTGAACAAGTGCAGTCATGCAAAACATTTCTCTGTTGTGTAAGAAAACAAACAAAAAACAAGAATAAAGTAAAAAAAAAAATTGCTTTAATCTGCATTCAGACTCCATCAGTTCTTCCTCTGAAGGTGGATAGCATTTTTCACAAGTCCTTTGGAATTATTTTGGATCTTTGTATTGCTGAGAATAGCTAAGTTATTGAGAGTTGATCATTATACAATATTGCTGTTACTGTGTACAATATTCTTTTGATTCTGCTCACTTCATTTTGCATTAGTTGATGTAATTCTTCCCAGGTTTTTCTGAAATCATCCTGCTCGTCATTTCTTATAACACAATAGAATTCCATCACAATCATATACCACAATTTGTTTATTCCCCAGTTGAGGGGCATCCCCTCAATCTCCAGTTCTTTGCCATTACAAAAAGAGCTGCTATATTTTTGTACATATGGGTCCTTCTTCCCCTCCCCTCCTTTTTAAAATCACTTTGGGATACAGACCTAGCAGTGGTATTGTTGAGTCCAAGGGTATGCACAGTTTTATATATGCTTTTGGGCATAGAATAACATTATTGTAAAGACAAACAACTTTGAAAAATGTTAGAATTCTGATCAAAACAATGATACCAGAGGACTCAGGATAAAAAAATACTACCTAGATTGAGACCTATTTCTCTTGGACATGCCAAAGGAGGAATTTGTTTTCCCTGACTATACATGTTTATAACAGGGTTGGTTTGTTTCATTTTCAAAGGAATCAGGAAGATGGGAAGGAGATTGAAGATTTTAGTCATTGAAAAAAGTAAAAATTTAAAGAAAAAAGAATGGATTGGAGTGGGAAGAGACAAGGTAGGAAGACCAGTAGGAGGCTGTTACAGTAGCCTAGGTGAGAGATGAGGGCTTGAATTAGGGCAGTGGCTGTGCAATTGGAAAGAAGTCAACCCAATAAACATTTATTAAACACTTACTATGTGCTAGGCACAGCCCTTAGTTCTGGGAATGCAAATACAAGCAAAAATGAAATCTCTGACCAGAAGGAGCTTACATTCCAAAAGGTGAAGAAAGCTCATATGTAAAAGGGAGCTGAAAAGGGAAGGGGGAAAGAGAAAGTAGGAGGCAGAGTGGTTTAGTCTAGACAGAAAGGGAACAAAGAGAAGAGTGAAGGCTGGCCTGGGCTCTTCCTCAAAATGAAGGTTCCAGGAGGAGCTTGCCATTGGGAGATGAGGCCATAGGGAAGGATCTTCCAACATGAGAAGGCATCTGAGGCATGGTAGCAAAGTCTACCAGAGTTAGGTCATCAAGAACATTAAGAGAAGGGAACATCATCAAAGCTTAGAGATGTGTGAGGGAGAATAATAGCAGATAAGGCTGATTGGAGTCAGATGTTGGAGGACCTTGAACGCTAGGCTAAAGAATTTATTCAGCAGTCAATAAGAATCCATTGATGGCTTTTTGAACCAAAAAGTGACATGATCAGAGATGTGCCTTAGGAAGATTAAATTAACAGTGCTAGATAGGCTGTCTGGAAGAAAAAAAGCTAGAGGATACATGTTTTTGCAGTAGTGTGGGTGAAAGGTAATGAGATCCTAGACTAGGGTTGGGACAGTAGAAATGGTCAGAAGGGCATAGATACAAGAGGTAACAAGGTAGAACTGATAAAACTAGACCATAAGAACCATAAGCTGTGCACATAAAAGGCAATTAGTGTTTATGGAATAGAACAGACCAGATGTGAAGAACAAAGGGAGGAATCAAAAGATTATTTCAAGATTCAAGCGTGGTTATGGGAATGGCAGTGTCACCAACAAATAGGGAAGTTAGAAAAGGAAGTAGTTTGGGGGAAAGATGATGAATTTCCTTTAGAAGATAATGAATTTGAAATGCTGATGGGACAAACATCTATGCCTCCACTTCCTGCTTCACACAGTAGTCACGAAGAAAGCTCTTTGTAAACGTTAAAGTGCTTTATAAATGTGTGTTCTATGGAGAATAAAACAAAATAGAAGGAATAGGGAAGCATAATGCTAGAAGTTGCAAATATAGTTAGTCTCTAGTAGGAAGAAAATTTCTGTGCCCTCAGGGGAAGAAGTGATGGCTTCTTCCAGTCAAGAATTCCAGAAGGGAAAACTAAACTAAGTCCTATCAGGTAAAGCTTTAGATGCCATGCATGGTATAGGGCTGACAGGTACCTTCCCCACTTCTTGGCCAAAAGTATTCAGCCCCAGAGGATTTAGGGATCTCTGATTTTGCAATTCGAGCCAACGGAAAAATGGGACATATTTTGCAGCACTCACTAAGTATCTGGAGTCCTGTTTTTGCAGTGTGGAGTACCTTTGTTAGGTCTGCAAGTAGAAGTTGGTTTTGCTCTGAGTGCATAACTAATCATTTTGAAGGTTGTAATTATAATGTCCTTAAGACTCCAGAATAAAATGCAGCTGGCTGTTTTTAATTTAACATTCTTTTTCATTCAGCTTTCACAAATGATTCTGACTCATACATGAGTGAAGAAAGAAGAGATGAAGATTTATTAAATAAGTGTATGCAGTCAATGTCGATAGAAGAGCAAGGGGAAAAGCTGATATGAATTTGACACTCTTGTCCTGTAGTCCTGGTTTCAGTTACTGGCCTAAATCAATCCAAGTCATTGATTCTACAAAGTCATGTGCCAAAGGAGGAGGTTGTGAATTCTGTTCATAACTAATTTTAGGTCAGTACTATGTTACTCACTTTTGTCTTATTGGCTAGTTTGGGAACATTCCAAAACTGGGCTTGTGAACATGTAACTGGTTTGATGTAGTTCAGTGTTTCAGTGATATTTGTGCAGTAAAATTTATCTGTAATCCAAGCTCATATTTGTAGTTAAAACCTTTCATGTCACTTAAAAGAAAAATAAGAATTCTTTTAGTTTTCTTTAAAGCATTTGCTACCAAAGGCTATATTAAATAGTGAATTTTACATGAGTATCCCGCTGGAAATGATTCCTTTTCTCTCTGTGCTAAATCCTAAATAAATGTTTGTTGAATTGGACGTCTTGACTATTACTTCCTAAGTAAGCTGAATAGATACTATGGAAATATAGACAGTCATATGGTCACTTAGAGTGCAACTTTGACATGAAAATAATCATGTTGGATACTTCAAGAAAAGCCTTCATACAGAACTCATTAAATAGAAGGCAGTGATTTGCATTACAAAAGCAGCTGCCATAGACGGTCTTAAATAAGAACTTCTCAGGGCTGCTGCAAGTGCTTTCTACAAATCATTAATTACTTGAAAAGGCTCAGCTGTTGAGGATCAAATGTTTTAAATGAAGATAAAAATTTCACTCAACTGACAAATTTGATTGGCATATAACTTTTCAGAAACATCTTTTGTTTGAGGAAATTATGTCCACACCAGAAAGACTCCCCTGAGTCACATCATACAGGCTTTGTCCTCAAAGAGATTGTAAAGGTCACCTTGTCCTACAGTCTCTACCCATGTTTTCATTTGATCCCTCATTTTTTCAAGCTTGAATATTAAAACACAGGTTATCAAGGGAGGATAAGTGAAAGCTAAGTGTTTATTACAGTATAAAGAGAAGGATAGTGTATACAGTGAGGCAGTCTGGAACTCTTCTATTCATGCACTATGTTGGTAACAAAGGCTTGCATGTTAACATGAAGATATTTACAGAGCTAACTTTTTTTTACATACATCCATTTATCATGTGGTACAAGTTATTCCTTAGAAATCATGTCCTATAAACTAAATACATTCTTATAGTTTACAATAAGCTTGTAGCAAATTATGTATCACCAAATAAGATGTTAGTTTTTAATGCATAATACTTTAAAAATGTCCCAATTCTGTGGCTTATGAATGTTTAATTACTTGATTCGAACAAGGGAATGGAACAAAAAAGATCACCAAGAGGCCTACTTTAGGATTTTTTATATTCAATTCGTTCTACTTTCACATCATCTCCAATTAGCTGATACACATAAGTGACAACTGTAGAGGCCTGGATATCCATCAATACAAATGAAGGAATGATGTTTCTGGAAAGGGGAAAAAAGTCATGTTAATGTTTTATACTTAAACAGCACTATTACTACAGATTTATATTTTCACGCTAACAATTTAGAAATAGTATTCAATGATAAATCTGATTGCAAATCCTTACATTAAAAAGGTAACCAGCCCTAACATATGCATAGTTAAAGGCTATGACGAACAATTCTCAAAAGAAGAATTGTAAACTCTTAACAATCATATGAAACAATACTCCATGTCACTAATAAGAGAAATGAAAATCAAAACAATACTGAAGTTTTGCCGCATACCCAAAAAATTTGCAAAGATGTTGGAGAAGTTATGGGAAGACAAGCACACTAATACACTATTGGTGGAGCTGTGACTCAGTATAGCTGTTTGGAATTATACAAATAAAGTGACTCGAATGTCCATACCTTTTGATCCAGTGATTTCACTACTGGGTTTTTATTCCAAGGTGGCCATTAATAAGAAGAAAGTTCCCATATAAACCATATAAATATATAGTTCCCATATAAATATAAATATATTTATACCTGCACATTTTATGATAGCAAATTAAATATCCATTGATTGAGGAATAGCTAACAAATTGTGGTACATGAATTATGGACTGTTAGTGTGCTGTAACAAACAACAGATGTGATGAATATAAGAAGTATGGAAAGTAAGTCTCTGATGCACAGTGAAGCAAGCAGAGCCAAGTAATAAATACACAAAATGACAACAACAATGTAAATGGAAAGAACCACAAAAAGAAAATAAAAAATGAATGTTGTAAAATTACAAAAAACAAATCATGTCCCCAAAGAAGGGATACCAGAACATGTTGCCACCCTTTTCCTTTAAAGAGGTGGGAGGTTCATAAATGGGGTATAGTGCATTTTTTAAAGATTTTTTTTTCAATGTATTGGTTACTTTTGCTGATTTTTCCCCCCTCTTTTCTTTAAATATATTATTTGATATAAGAAATAGTTTACTGGGGGTGGGGGGGAGGAGATATGGGAGTGATCCTGGGAGAAATATCAATAAAAATGTATTTTAAAAAATGCAATTTCTAAAAAGGAAAATTAACTTTCTAAGCAAAGAAGGATCACTGTTGTGCAGCTGGTTACATTTTTTTCTTCTTTTGAGAGCTTCAGGTTAATGCTAATAAAGTACTGAGAATCAAAAGTAACATTATTACTACTCACGTTTCCAGAGCATTATATGCTCCAGTGGCAGATCCTGGATTAATGTAAAATTTATTTTCATGTTCAAAGGCCTCAAATTTGTGTGTATGTCCTGAAATGAGAATGTCCACATCAAACTGCCTTTGTAGCAATGCTAAGCTGGCCATATCGCCCCACGGAATTACTTGATGTCCATGGATCAAACCAATTTTGAACTGCCCAACAGTCACCACTTTCTGTTCTGGATAATTCAGATTCTAAGAGGAAACAAACATAGAATGCAAATACATTTTAGAAGTACTGACATTTTTAAAAAACCAGTTGTTTTTCAATAAATTAACAGTATTATGTCTCATGCTTCTATATTTATTTTAGATACACTGCCTTTCATACAGTAGACACTAAATACATTTTATTGTTTAAACAGTTAAATATTTTAAAAAATTTTAACATCTAAAAATGTTTGTTGATTAACAGAAATTAGCCTATAATGCTGGATGTCTCCATGGAGAAAGCAGAGAAAGTACAAACAAATCATTTAGAAAAGTGAACTTGAATATTACATTGTCTTTTTCTCTGTTAAACTCAATCTAAGGCAAATTTGACCTTACAGGTATCAGAAACTTGTGGGATAAGACCCACCTGGCTATGGCTCTGAATAGGCACCCTTTAGTCAAAAGAAACAAGGTAGGTAAGAAGGGGAAGGTGTGGATGGTGGAGCACTGTATATTAAGAACTCATACTCAAGTGAAAAAATTGAGGCAGATCACTAAGGTCAGTTCAGGAAACATCACAAGCCTGGCACAGAGATACAGTAGTTATGGGGAACTTTAAGTATCCAGACGTCTACTGGAGATGCCAGAAGCGCATCTAATATAACTTCATGATGTACCTTAATGATAACTTAGTTCTCCAAAAGGTAAGAAAGAAAGAAATCCTATCCTAGATCTGATTCTCACTAACAGTGAGGAATTGCTTGCTAGGGTGGAAATGATTGAAAGCTTGGAGGGAGAAAGCAGTCTCTCCTGGAATTTGTGATACAGGAGAGTGAAGCTGGGTATAGTTCATTTTGATATGCGCTCGATTTCAAGAGAGCAGATTTCAAAAGGGTTTAGAGAATATTACAAATGGGCTAACTTTCTACAAGGGAGGTCAACCCAGAAGGGTTAGGAAACTGTCCAGAATGAAATTCTAAAGGCAGCAAGGGAAAAATTCTGATGAGGAAAATGAGTTTTGTTAAGAGACTAATATATGAATGCACAGATAACTCACTAACCAACTCACTAACTAGAATAAAAAAATGTTCAGAATATGGAAGGGAAGCTAATGAGATGATAAAAAAAAAATATAGCCTGGTCCTCTGAGAACAATGTCAGGGATGCTAAAGCTTAGAATGAAGCAAGGTTAGCAAGAAAAGCCCAGGACAAAAACAGGGTTTAAAAAAGCCATATGAGGAGGGAAGGAGAGAGGAAGAGAATCCAAAAAAGGATAGGACCACACTGTTTGAGGTGGATTGGATGGTTATAAGAATAATGAGTGGTTGAATTCCCATTTTGCTTCTGTTTTTTTCTGTCAGGGAGGACTTTTGGATTGGAAAAAACCCCCACAACAAACATAGCCAACAGAGAATTGACAGACAATGTAAATGAGGAAATATTACAGAGCACTCAGCTACCCTTGATGATGCTTTCCAGTCATCTGGCCCACATGAATTATATATTGGTCAATGTGGTGGGAGTAATATCCCAATATCCCTTCCCCATTCCCCATGTAAATTAGCTCAGTTATTCCTTAAAAGGTACTGAAATCACATCAAGATTTAATTGGCTCAGGGGACATTGATGTAGCTTCCTGACGTCTGGATATAAAATAGCCAAGGAAGGAGGGAGTGGAGCTACTTCCTCTAGTTTGTGATCAGAGGCCAGCAGCTTGGATGACATGTACTCAACTGAATCACAGATAAAGCCTAGATAAAGATCCCTTCTCTGCTCCGATTGTCTTTCCTCTGCTATGGCCAAGTAAACCTTCTTTTGTTAACTGTTAGATTGACTACAAGTGTCTCACTTTGTTCCAGTTTCAGACCTAAACTATCCAGGGACCAGCCCAAGTCAGGCCCTGCCCATTAACATACTAAAAGAACTAGCAGATGTGATTGCTAAATGATTGTCATTAATATTTGGAAGACTGGAAAATACAGGAGGGATAAAAATGTTACAAAAGTACAAAGAATAAAAGTCCCAATTTTTTTTTTAAAGGGAAGAGAATGGATTGAGAAAACTACAGTATAGGCGAATGTGCTTCACTTTGATTCCTGGGAAAATGCTAGAATGATATCACAGTTATGCGTGATTATGTAGGCAAAAAAAACACCACGATTACAAAGAATCACATAGAAAAGATGAAGAAATACAGATCAGATAGCAGTACAACCATAGCTATTCCAAACTGACTGAATAACTAGATTCAGAGAGTAGTCATGAAAGGTTCAATACTTGACTAGGCAGGTCTTCAGTGGAGTGCCTCAGAGAGCTGCGCCATGCCCAGTTCTGTTTAACATTTTTCTTTAACAATAACTTAGACAAAGATATAGCTGGCACACCCATCCAATCTGCATATGGAATAATGGCTATAGAGGCTTCATTTTCACCTCTGCAGCCTTTTCCTCCAACAGGAAAGAGGCATGAATCACTGCTGTTCACTGACGCTGTCATTAGTCACTTCCAGCACTTTCCCCGATACAAATAAATTGTGTTACTCATGCCACCGATTTAGTTGTATACAGGGAAAATGTATGTATGGATTATCAGTAATTCCAGAAAATTGAAATACAAACTATTCGCATCAGCATCACAAGATGTAAGTGCCAGAAGAGACCACCTAGATTTTCTAGTACCAGCCTCTCACTTGTCAAAGGGTACACAACTGCTCCATGAAAGGGTTGGGGTACTCTTGGCATTATTAGAACATGGCTGACTCTCTGGCAGAACTATTTGATTTTGATACAATCGAAATGATGGCAAATTTGGAAAAATAAAAGCAAAATCATTTTTAGTCAACATTAATTAAAAATAGTTTAGTCAAAACTATGTCCAAAAAACTAGATAAAAAGAAATAGTAAAAATACATCACCTCATCAAAGTCTCCTCTAACAATGTGAACATCTCCAGCTAGAGTCTTCAGATAGTCATAACTTTCTTTGGTACAAAGGTTTCCAGTGCAGAGAATGTGCTGAATTTTTCCAGGTACCAGCAGTTTTTTGAATTTAGCTGGCAGACTGTTGCATCGGTGGGGGATGTGCAGATCTCCTAATACTAACACCAACTTATTAGGTGTCAGAGTGTGAAATAATAACATATATTAAACAAAATGTTATAAGAGACAAAACAAGATTCAATACATAGCAACTGTCATAGACCTAATATTCTCCTTTAATTCCTTTCACAACTAAAGCACAATAAAAAGATTCAAGAGAAAGCAGAAAATCATTCTCACTCAATACAAAATTACCATTAAAAGGAATTCATTGCTCCTCCTCAGCTCCAAATTAAGCTGGTTTTGTTTTTGCCACTAATAGGTGTGCCCACGCAGTGCACGCATTCCTTGTACAGTGAATAAAATGAGCAGTTTTATTCTGCTCCATTTGAAAAACTCTACACTAAGCTGAAGATGAAAAGTACAGAATGAAAATCCTAGTTATGGAATTTGGCATTTTTTGAAAGCCTGAATTTACAAGAAAGCTGGTAGGACACGATGTCCATTATTTTGCACATTTTAAAAAGGACTTAAAAATGGCACAGAAGATTAATTAAATACTGGAAGCTCTCCTAATTAACTTGGCTCACTGAAAAAGGTGACAAAAATAAGATTATTCATTATCTTACCCATTTAATAACAATGCTTTGAAAAGGTATAAAAATATCTGTTAATACTAGGGCTATGAAAAAAATACAAATGGTAAACTGATTCTTTTACATCATATTCCTCTTTGGTTTTCATTTTCCTTCTCACCTGTTTTATCTGCTTATTTACCTCAGATATAATCCCCAAATGCAAAATAACATTTTCTACAATTTTTTCAAGCTTGTAAAAGTTAACCACTTTCTTTTGTTGAGCTATTAATTTACAAAAGAAATTTGTTATAATTACAATGTAGCTTCAATTAGGATAATGAGAAAAGTTTTGCTATTACAATATTAAAAAGTAACAAAACAATCACCGTAACAGTAATAGTCATGGAATTTTATTTTGACTTTCCAAAAGTTCCACACACAAAAAATTATTTCCTTTTGCTCCTTCATGAAATACTGCCAAGAAGGTCTTTGAGAAAGGTTAAATTTAGATGTTTTCCATAGGGCCATGAAATTAATTTATTCAAGTAGGTACAAGGAAACCAAATGTCTGACTCATCCTAACTCTAAAAAAAATACGCATACATGTGCATATATATGGTGTGTGCATGTATACGTTGTACGCGCATGCACACACATGGACACATACACACCCCTTTCCCATAACTATTTCTAAAAAGGACAAATTTTTGATTCATTTCTAAAGTTGTTAAAGGGAATATTAAACTTTTCAACAGCATAAAATATTGGTAGGAGATCTGAGATGTGTGCAAACACTTTTGTCACCACAAACTTTGTAAATTAGTTATTCATGCAAATTAAAATGATCACTGAAAGCAGCTGGATTTCATTATGCAACAAAAATCAAAATGGCTGCAAAGCAAAATGAACTGTTACAAGAACATGGGAGTGACAGCAGAGTGACAGGGGTTGACAAAATTTCCATGCCATTATTTTTTGTTAAGTAAGCTTCTTTTTGAAAAAGAGAAGTGACATCATTTTAGTTGGTATAATAACTCAATGGCCTGAATCAGTTGAATTGTTTCAATACAGATCTTGGTGCACAAATGGCTAATAACCACCTGCATACTTTTGCCCTCCTTGAAGAGCATACAGAGGTCTCTGGGAACCAAACAATCTTCACCCTTAGCGGGCACTTGATCCCTTCAGGTCAGAGTTGAAATACATGGAGTGTTAATGTGGGACACTGGCATTTGAGAAATGACAAAAAATAGCCATATAAAAGACACCTAGACTCCTCAAAAAAAAAAAATCACAAAAGGCTATGCTCCCGTAGCACTCCAAAAATACGTATTTAGGTAAGAATTCACCTTAAACAGACTGAAAATAATGCCATGCCTTCATGACAATTTCCTTATTAATGACCTCAATAAACTAGCATATGCTATAAAATGAAGTGGATTATCCTCAGGGTATGCATACTTGGACCAGAGTAAGGGGTTAACAGTATTTAACAGTATACAAAAAGATGAACCCAAAGTAGTGGGGAAGTACACCAGAATCTTGCTATAACAGTATCCCCTAAATCCATGATATGGGACACAGTAGGTGAAACAACGTTATAATGTGTATATCTGCTACTCTGAGTACAAAGTATCCTTCAATGAGTTTCACCTTACCCCTAATTTCATACTTCCGCAAGTCATGTTATAGCAAGAGTCTCGTGTATTTGAAAATAGAAGTTAGAGCTAATGTCAGCCTACAATCCCAATTAGTTAGGGTGTCAGAATTTAGTCATTTGCCTCTCCCTGAGAGATACAGTAAAGGTAAGAAACCCAAGAACAAAATACCAACAATAAAAGTTCAGAAATCTGTACCTCATTAAGATGCTCTAATAGCTCTGAGTCAGTCACCCACCACCAATGTTAGTAGGAGCTACAAGAAGAAACTTACTCTGTGCCCAGCCTTATTGGAATGAAGAAGTTGATTGCAGACAGGGGGATGAAAAAAAGGGTGAAACATGACCAATGTTAAACAAAAGAAAGCAAAAGAAAATAAAATTTAAAAACCTTTAGCCAAATAAATATGCAAATTGTTAATGAATTCTGAGTGTTATGAAGGAAAATGTTAAAAAAAAATCAGCTTTGCTCACACTGTACTCAAAGTGATACCAAAAGAAACCCTTTTAATTTTATTAAACTAGTCTGGGGGTGGTTTTTCCTTTTTAAGACTATGATACAAATTCTTTCCAACATTCTCTCCCAATGATCCCGCAGATCTGTGGTCCAGATTTATTGCCCTCGGCTTTCAGTTCAATCTAGATTATGAAATGGCAAATTTGGAGACATTTCCATCAATGGTCACATAACTGGAGCTTTGTAGATTCATATGGTGCTAAGTAATCAATTATACCTCTAAAAGGTATTAATTTAGTAATACTGTAACCTTGAACTAATGATATATGATTCTAATAGTTGCCAAATTATACTGTTGCCAGGTCTCTATCATTTATTATGCACACCGTGATGAAAGGCAGTGTTACCTAGTGGAATGGACACTGGCCTTAAAGCCAGGAGGATCTGGGTTCAAGTCCAGCGCTCTGGCTATGTGACTGTGGGCAAGTCACACGCATTCAGTGCTCTAGGCCAGCAGTTCTCAAATTTTTTGGTCTTAGGAGTCCTTAAAAATTATGAAGGACCCCAAAGAACTTTTCTTTATGTGGGTAATACCTACTGATATTTATTACATTAGAAATTTAGAAATTAAAACAATAAATTTTAAAAATGTTTACTAATTCATCAAGAGCAATAAAACCCATTATATGTTAACATAACACATTTTATAAATGGAAAAAACTTTAATGAGAAGAGTGACATTGTTTTACATATTTTTGTAAATACTTTTAATGTCTGCCTTAATAGAAGACAGTTGGATTATCATATCTCCTCTACATTCAATCTGTTACAATGTTATTTTGGTCAAAGTATGAAGAAAATACGGCCTCACACAGATAAGTGGTGGGAAAAGTGAGGGGCATTTAAATAAGCAAACGAGGTCTTAGTATTAAGGTGAAAATAGTTTTGACCTTGGGGACCCTGGGGGGTACATGAAGCACACTTTGAGAACTGCTGCTCTAGGCAATTCTCTTTTATTATATGTTGTAAAGAAGGTGCTGACCCGGACTGATAGAGGGAGTTTCCTTACCTAAGAGTTCCCTAAACCAGTAAAATCAGGTCTGGTCTCTATTCCTCTAAGACCAGGAAAAAACTACTGAAACGCCTTTTGAATCTAATCCAATCCAATAAACATTCATTAAGCATTCACAACTTTCAAGTTACTCTATTGGTATTTGGAGCTACAAAGGCAAAAACAAAACAATCTCCTCCTGTCTTGATGGAGTGGGGGTGGGGGAGCTGGAGGAGGAAGATCATAACAAAAACAAAGAAATTTTGTCTAGCTAAGTGGAATTTTCCCCACATATAAGCTTGTTGCTCACAGAATCCTAATATTCTATACCAAGTATCTATTCGAATACTGAATTTTCCCTATCTTCTGTGGCAAATGAAGAGCTTTAAGACATAAAGTGCTGGCTAAGGTTATAATTAACCTAATTCTCCCAGTAGCTTCAAATAAAAACTGATGCTCCAATTTAGTTATCTAAAAATGCTATATGCTCATTTTCTATTAATGTGACAAATCTACTGTAGTTGTGGATGTAGTAATCCTTAGCTATTAGTTCTTAAATTTAAGACTTTTAAAAAATGAATATGGTTTATTTCTTATTTCCTCTCTCCTGTGAAGAGAACTTGCTCATTTTATTGTGCAATGTTATTTTTCCTTTTGCATCAAAGGAGCGGGACATTAGAAATAATGCAAATTGCTACCAACTAGTCCAGCACCCTCATTTTACAAAGAGGAAATTGAGACCCAAAAAGGACCTATATGATTATGAGGCTTCTAGCAATTTAGATGCAATTCATTTTAACAACCAAAACTAGGATTAAGACCTACTAAGTCTGAGTTTAAAACTCTGTCTGCCAATTCTACCCTCAATCTACTTAAAAACAAAAACAAGGTAGATTGCATACATCTCAGCAAATTTAAAAATGCAAGTTATATACATGTGTAGGGGGATACAATTTAACCTCATGCTGATACAAACAAAAAAGATACCTGGGTTGCTTTAACAGACTCTAAAAAATCAAGGACTTATTGTAACTTCTTAATCAAATGAGTTAATGTATGTGAAACTCTTTGAAAGTCTTAAAGTGGTATACAGTTGTCAATTATTATAACCATCAATTTAAGACAAGTTTCATCTTTCTTGTGTCATGGACCCACCTTTTGGCAAACTAGTAAAGCCTATGGACACTTTCTCAGAATGTTTTTAAATAATTGGGGAAAATGCTAAATTTGAGTTAGAAGCAAGTGTGATTTTTTTTCCCATCCAACTTCATGGACCCTTTGAAACAGATCCACAGACCTGTTGGTGGTTCATGGAGGAAACACTGACTTAGGAAGAACAGAGTTTAATACTGCTTAAAACTTGGGCAATTCTAACGGAAGAAGCATGAACTAATGGAAAGATTAATCTATCCCCAATAATCCCAGGATTTAAAAATCAAACGAATCATCTACATTAGGATACTTTTTAAAAAAATTGTTAGCTGCATTTCAATAAAATTTGTTTCTTTTGTAATACTATATATTTTAACTTATGCATTAAAACATCATTCTCAGAAGGGGTCCATAGGTTTCACCATACAGTCAAAGGAATCCAGGACACAGGAAAGGCTAAGAACTGATTCGTTCCAAATCCCTTATTTCACAGGTGAGCAAACTGAGGGTCTGAGAAGGGAACTTGCCCAAAGTTACCCAAGCAAAAAGTAGCAGAGTCACCATATCCCAGATCTTCTCAAATCCAGTGCTCCTTCTACTCTAAGTACCTTTTTTCAAAGAATTTAAGGCCCAGGTGGAAAACTGAAAAAGGCAGGATTTCTACTTATACTCAGCTATCCAAGAAATCTCGGAGGCTTCGAACAAAACTGACTTTTGGGGGAAGGAATATGGAAGGTTTGAAACCTCTTCCCAAAAAGGCCTTTAAGACCTGGAAGGGACCAGAAGGGTTTGGAAAGAATGCTGGCTTTGGAATCAGAGAGGTTCGGTGTTCGAATCTCAGCTCTGCTACTTCTAATTTTTTTGATTCCCTCGGCAAAATGAGGGATTGGGCTAAATTATCTCTAAAGCCCCTGTTCTCAACCAATGACCTTTCATTTTACTGGAAGGAAAACTGAGGCCCCGGGGCGGGGAAGGGACTCGCCCGTGGTCCCTGCGGCGGGGACCAGACCTTCAAGATTTTGAGGCTGTCACGGCTGGAAGGGACCCGGAGGCCACCGGGCCCGTCTCCGTCCCCAGCCCGTTCATTTTACAGATAAGGCCCCGGGAGGGAGCGGTGCCTTTGGGTTGGTGAGTGGTCATGTGACGCGGAGGACCCCAGCGTCCGGCCTCCCCGGTCAGTGACCCTCCGGCTAGGGGTGGGGGCGGGGGCGCAGGTCTCATGACTCGGGAGGAACAGCTGACCGGAGGGGGGGCAGTCTAGACACTTCGGTCCTGGGCCGTGCAGGGGGCCAGCTCCGAGGCCGAGTGGGAGCCACCCCTCAGCTCCGCTCCCTGGGGCCACGCCGCTCGGGCGCCCGGGCCTGACACGGCCGGAACCGAGTCCGGGCCCCCCCTCCGGTTCCACTCCCGCCAGCCGAGGCCTACGCTCTTTCTCCTCCCTCTCCCTCCCTCTCCTTGTCTCCCCCCTCGCTTGGAGCTGCTCGCGGGCCGCCGCTCTCACCATCCTGTCACCGGCCCCGCTCCGCCACAGCAACCGTCGCCGCCGCCTCCTTCCTCAGCCTCCCCAGGAACCCGCCCACCGAGGGCTCGGCCAATGAAAACCAGCTCCAGCTCCGAAGAGGCGACGGCAGCCCGGAGAGGTCTTGATTCTCCGGTAAGCGAAGCGGCGACGGGCACGGAAACAGATGACCGGAAATCCGGGGGTGGGGCCGGTTCGGAAAGAGCGGGAAGCCCAGGGCGCTTCTGAGCACGCGCGGGGCGTCGTCGCTCGCGCTGAGGAGGTCTTCTTAGGACGCAACCCTGGTGTCTGCTCCAAGATCCTCGACCCCACCTTGGAGAAGATGGAGTGTGAGTTGGGCGACCACCACGTGAAAGGTGCAGCCGCCGTCCCACCTGCCACCCGAGCCCAGGGGACCCGGCCCCACTGGGTGCTGCCTCAGTTTCTTCCTCTGCAAAAGATGAGGGCCAGACCCAATGATCTGTCGGCTCTCGTACTAAATGACCCTTTGACCTGATCTAGATTGGGATTCTAGCTCCATCACTGCCGTACTATGTCCTTGGGAAAGTGGTTTGGATGACCCGTGGTTTCCATGACCCATAAGCTTCTTTCCATCTCTAAAAACAGATTGAGAGTCAGAGGACCCAGATTCAAATCCTGGGTCTGCTACCCTACCCATTGGGCAAGTGGCTTCCTTTCTATGAGCCTCAGTTTCCCTCTCTGTAAAATGAGGGGGAGCATAGATTCTATTTTTTATAACCCCTTCCAACTTTAAATTATGATCTTGCAGCTGAATCCTTCCTCCCCTGTCAATGCTGTGTGTCCTTGAGGAATAATAATAGGTGTCATTTCAATCAATCCACGTTTAGATGAGCGTCTACTATGTGCCTGTATCCGCAATCGATAGGGATACAAAAAGAGACAAAAGACAGTCCCTGCCCTCAAATAGCTTGTAATCCAATATGGGAGACAACATGCAAACAAATGTATACAAAGCAAGCTATGTACAGGATAAATAGGAAATGATAAACTAAAGAAAGGGGGTAGTGCATAGAGTGCTTGGCCTGGAGTCAGGAAGACTTAGCTTCCTGAGTTAAAATCTGGCCTCAGACTCTTACTAGCTGTGTGATCCTGGGCAAGTCACTTACCTCTGCCTCAGTTTCCTCATCTGTAACATGAGCTGGAGAAGGAGGTGGTAAACCACTCCAGTATCTTTGCCAAGAAAACCCAGATGGGTCCTGAAGAATCAGACATGACTGAAAAACAACTGAACTGAAAAGAGAGAGGGCTCTAGAATTAAGAGGGGTTGGAGAAGGTTTCCTATAAGAGGTGGGATTTAAAGGAAAATCAGGGAGATCAGCGGTCAAAAGTGGAGCTTTCCAGGCATGGGGGACAGCCAGAGAATGCCTGGAGTGTCTTCTTTATGGAACAGGCAAGAGGTCATTGTCACTGGATGGAAGACCATATATACTCTTCAGGGAGTAAGGTGTTAGAAGACCTTTGCCAAAGACTTTAAGTTTTTCATTTTCCCATCTGAGCCTCCCAACAATCCTTTGAAGTCTCACAGGTATTATTATCCCAGTTTGACAGATGACAAAATTGAAGCTCTTGAGAGGTGATATGACTTGCCCAAATCACATAGCCATTAAATATGAGAGGTGGGATTCAAACCCAATTCATCTTGTCATTTGCACTCTCTCTGCTATACCATATTGTCTACTATCTTATGGAAAGGAGTCCAGAACACCTAGGTTAGAATCCCAGTTCACCCATCTATAGTATGCTTGGGCAATTGACTTCACCCCTCTGTAATACTACTCTGAATAATAATACTCTGTAATACTACTACTAATTACTCTGCAATACTTCATTTTCCTGATCTGTAAAATGAGCCTCCATGATATCTAAGGTACCTTCAACTCAAGAGCAACCATTTTTGATATTCCTGGGAAAGTTACTTTTCTTCTCTGTGCCTTGATTTCTCCTTCTGTAAAATGAAGGGATTAGACTAGATGATATCTAAGGTGCTATCATATTCTAATGGTCTATGATGATCTGACCTGAGTTTGAATTCTGGCCTTGCTTCTAACTCATGTTTCCTTGGAAAAGTTATTTTTCCTTCTCTGTAAAATCTATAAAATGTACTCCATGACCTTTAGGGTTCTTTCCAGCTCTAACATTCTATAAACTTATGATCCTGTGGAGAGACAATACAGTAGATTATATAGAGGCCTGAGCCTTGGCATCAGGAGGTGCTCAAGTCCTACCTCTGACAAATACTGGCCCTGTGATCTTGGACAGTCACCTACTGAGTGCTTCCAGGCAGTTCTCTAAGGCTAAAAGTTATGAACCAGTTGCTTATCTGTATGGATAAAAGGAGTCATGACCCTTGGAGTCATCTACACTGATGAAATCACAAGGTTGATACATTACCCTAATTGGTTTCAAATCCTGGCATCTAGTGGCAGAGCTCCCTGGCCAGAAAGAGACACCCTATCCAGCAGTTTAAGAGTCAGTTCCATATTTCAGGGCACAGTTGAGGGGGGCAAAGACATAGTTCAGACTGTTAATGGATACAGAGAGGTAGTCTCTTGAGGCCAGAAGCAGCTTTTAGGATTGGGCATCTGGTAGTAAAGAAGAGAGCCAACTATGGCCTTAAAAGAAAGCTAGTCCTTGCAATTGAGAATTAAGTTGTAGAGAGATTTGAGCAATCTGCTCAGCAGAGACATTATGTCCAGGGAGTAAGGGGGAGGGAGAATTTTGTGAAGGGTCCACTGGGAGAGAAAAGACATTAAGTCCCTGTAATTCTAGATTTGTTTCCTACAACCATTCTTCCAAAGACGCTGATTGTACTTGTAGAAGAGTGCACCCAAGGTTTGTAGGGGGTATTATTTGTTTGGTAGCTATTGTTCTTAATATGCCTCAGGGCCATCTCCAGTCATCCTGATCTATGTCTTGCCACTGGACCTATATGACTTTGGAGGATAAAGTGGGGCCGATGACTTTGCACAGCCCTCCCTCTCTTAAATCCAACTCACTTGCATGTCATGGCATCATCTTCCTGATATTATGATCCTCTGCAAGAATGAAGGACAAGCATCAACAATCTTACTATGCCATTTTAGGAAATGCTTTTGCCAAGAACGAATTGTGTCTGCTGGCTGATTGTTAAAAGGAGGCATACTGGTGGGGATTTGTGAGCTATTGTTTTAGAAGAAGTTATGCTATACATTCTATACCCTAGAAACTTAAAAATAGTAGTCCTTCTCTAAGGACTCAGCGCAAAGATTTGAGAGCAAGTTTAGGGAGTACGCTAGAAGTACCCCTATTGTCTCATATGATTTGCTTCTCAAAACAACCTTTTGAGATAATCATTATTATTATTCTAATTTCACAGATGAGGAATCTCAGCCTGAGAAAGGTTAAGTGACATGTCCTAAGTCCATGGCTAGCAAGTGTCTTAGGACAAATTCAAACCCAGGTCTTCTTGATTTCAGATTCATCACTCTATCCACCAAGGTGTAATGTAAAGAGTACTAGTGTCCACAGAATCACAGAATTTTGGAGTCAGTCTGAACCTCAATAGCCATCTCGTGCAACCATGCTTAATAGGAAAATATCCTATAACAGATCTCCTTAGACTCCAAACATCAGGATTTGAATACTGCACTTGCTAGATAAAACTTGCATGACTCTGGGCAAGTCACTTCATCCCCTTAGTTTCATCCTCTGTAAGATGGTGATGATATGACCTACACAACCTATTTTCGGGGCTTTAGTGAAGAAAATGCTCTGTCAACCTTAAAGTGTTGTAAAAAAACATGCTAGTATTTCACAGCAATGGGTTCTTAGGGATCACATCTTAAATGAAGACTTGGGACAAACTCTTCCAATCCACACCATTGCTGCCTATTTTGGAGGCATCTGGAGAAACCATGAACTAGGTAGAAAGATGAAATATAGGGTCATGTTAGCCATTATCAAATAAACAATACTACAAAACTTAAAGTGATTTTTGAAAAGAATTACTTTCTGATTTATTATTAATTATAGAGCCATTGCAAATGCTACCCTGGCTCAGGAAATTCAAGAGGGTCTATATAGGCCAGGATCATCTCTGACAGGGCCCAGGGAAACAGATGGTGGGGGTTTGACAGTTATCCTCCATAACAGTCTCTGTATCTACAGTGTGAGATTGATTCTAGACTAGACCTTTTGACCCCTTCCCTTGAATATGAACAGGGTGCTACAAATCTGTGAATTTAAATAGATATACTTATCACCTTGTCTGTGAGGTCTGTATTCATGTTTATCTTCAGTTATAGGAACAGAACTTAAAAACCACTCTCCTTTTTCTTTACAGTGTTTGGGAGAGCAATCCATGCTTTAGCTCGAATTAGTGAGGACCTGTGGCTTGACCCTACTGAAAGAGGTGTAAGTGAAAATTAACTTAACAGATCAAATATAAAAGCAAAGGAAATCATTCAAAGATGTTAATCCAAGTTCATCGTTTACCAGAGGATGAAAATTCAAGAAAATTACTTTTATTGTTACAACTTTTTTCTTTATATCTTTAAAAAAACAAACAAACCAACCATGCCCCCCTCCAAATATAGCTAACTTGAGCCATTCCAGTTAGTCAATAAACATTTAGTAAGTGCCTACTGTGCACCAGACACTGTACTAAGCACTGGGGATACAGAATGAGACAAAAGATAGTGCTTTCCCTCAAGGAGCTCACAGTCTGATGGGGAAGACATCATGAAAACAAATATATACAAACAAGCAATATAGAAGGATAAGTTGGAAATAGTCCACAGAAGGGAGGCACTAGAATTAAGAGGTTTTCTGTAGAATATGAGGTTTTAGCTAGGACTTGAAGGAAGCCGGTAGGTGGAAAAGAGGTGGGAAAACATTCCAGGGACTGAGTCAGCAAAGTGATGGGAGTCTCTTATTCAAGAAAGAGCCAGGAGACTAGTTTTACTGCATTGAAGAGTATGGGGAAGGGGGTAAAGTATAAAAAGACTGAAAAGGTGTGTGGGGTAGAGCGGGGGAGAAGTAGGTTATGAAGGACCGTGAACAACAAAGAACTTTGTATTTTATTCTGGAGGTGATAGGGAACCACTGGAGTATGCTGAATGTGGGAGTGACGTGGTGCTTTAGGAAAATCACTTTGGTGGCTGCATGGATAACGGAATGGAGAAGGGAAAGACTTATGGCAGGCAGACCAGCCAACAAGCTATTTATTGTAATAGTCCAAGCATGAGGTGATGAAGGCCAGCACTGGGGTGGTGGCAGTATCAGAGAAGAGAAGAAGACATAGTTGAGTGATGTTACAAAGGTGAATTCACCAGGCTTTGACAACAGGTGGGATATAGGGGGAAGGAGGGGGAGATAGTGAGAAATTGAGGGTTACTCCTAGGTTTTGAGCCTGGAGGACTGGGAAGATGGTGTGGCCCTCAACAGTAGGGAAATTTGGAAGGAGTGGAGTGTGTAGGGGGAAAGATAATGAATTTAGTTTTGGACACACTGTGTTTAAGATGTCTACTGGAAATCCAGTCTGAGATGAGTGAAGGGTAGTTGGAGATGAGAAACTGGAAGTGAAGTTAGAGGTCAGGGCTGGATAAGCAGATTTGACAATTCTGAACATGGAGATGACAATTAAATCCATGAAAGGTGATAAGATCACCCAGTAATATAGTATAGAGGGAGAAAGGAAGAGGGTCCAGGACAGAGCCCTGTGGGACACCTATGGTTAGTGCTAGATTGTGTTTTTATATGGATAGAACTATTGGAGTATAGTGCTTGTATACTATAGTTTCATGCAACTACCTAAGTTTTAAGATATTAAAAAAGTTGTTTTCTTCATATCATTTTGTGTAAATTCATTTGCCATTTGTTTTTTTTTTTTTTTCCAGCTTGCTCTGCGGTCCGTGAATTCTTCTAGATCAGCTTATGCAAGTGTTTTATTCCCAACTTCATTCTTTCAACTGTACCAATGGTCAGCTACGCCTGAAATATGTGACAGTAATATGCCATTGCGTCTAAAATGTAAATTAGGAATGAAGGTAAATCATAGTGGACTGAAGGCAGTGTGGTTTTTTTTCCCCAGTGCATAGTGGGAATATTTGATATGTGGAACAAAAACATATATTCTTTATATTTTGGTTTAAATTAATTCAATGCAACGTCATTTATAAAGGGGTGCTTGCTTCTTGTAAGCTTACTGTCCTAGGAGTCAACAACTCAAATGGAACTTATAGGCTAGACAGGGGATATAACATTTAAGCAAGTAATTAATACAAAATGTTTTAAGCTTAAAACTGCACTAAAACTTTTGGGACACCTTGAATTGCTAACAGTACTTTTGTGGTAGCAAAAAACAGGAAACATAGTATTTACCCATCATCTGGAGAGTGACTAAACATATGTGGTCACAATAATATTACTGTGCTATAAAAAACAATGACTGTGATGACTACAGAGAAGCATGGAAAGATTTACATGAACTAATACATAGTGAAGTAAGCAGAATCAAGAAGACAGTATACACAGTGTTTACAACAATATAAGTGGAGAAAATAAGAAAAAACACTTGAAAATTAATTCTTTGACATCAAACTTGGCCCCAAGAAGAGACTTTAGGATATTAGAAGATACCTTCCCCTCCCCCTCCTCTGCTTCTGGAACACTACATATAATGGCTGACTTTTTCAGTACATTTCTTAGTTTTGCTGTCCATTAATTTCTTTCTCCCCCTGCCTTTGTTATAAGGACTACACCTTTCTGAAAGAGAATAGGGGAAGGATTCAGTTGAAAATGCAGGTGATATTAAACCAAAAGATATCACTAAAATTTTATTTTATAAAAAGAATTCATTCATTAGCCTACTTGCATTCTGCAGATAGTCTTCTGCTCATTCAACTGTTGTGCTGATTATTTTTAGGTATAACTTTACTGTCAATTTATTAGAGTTAAATGTGTGAATTTACCACTCAAAATGTTGATCATTTCGTCTTTGCAACTTCAGTTTATTAGTTCTAACTGATATCTTGCTTATAATTAGGATTTGCTCTCAGGTGAGTAATGGTGTCTTGGTCGTGGCAACATGGTTTGAAGAGAATTCCCATTGGTGAAAGAGTGAGAATTTCCACTGGTAAAATTAACTGAAAGGGAAAAAATTATCTATATTTTCTACTCATTAATCCTATGATTATAAGGAGGGTAACCCTTGACAATTCACTTGTCTGGGGCTTGTCTACTTATGTGTTCTGGAGGAAAGCAGTGGCTGAGTGTTTTGAGACAGCATTTTTTGATTTGCATGTGATGGAGCAATTACTCATTTTTGAAATATATGGCTAGTTGCTGAAAAGAAGAGTAGAAAAAAATATAGTTTGCTCTCTGTCACCAACTCTTGCTGAAAAGAAAACAAAGTTGTTACTTCTCTGAGTTGTACCTATTGTTACTGAGAAGTGGAGAAGATGAATCTTGTCAAAGGTAGCAGAGTTGGAGAGGTTTTTGCTAATATTGAGATAAGGACTTCTGCCTTTCCCAAAAAGACCATAGCACTCCTTCAACTGAAGGAATCATTAAGCCTGAAGGCATTGATAAGCTTGATGTTCAAAGTGATGGACACTATAGCGCTATAAGGAAATGAGCCCAGCTGAGCGGAGGAACAGCTTAGAAGTGGAGCATCAGAGAAGCAATCCGACAGATCAATGAATCCAGCTGAGATGCTTTCCCTAGAGAGGTGTTAGTCTGGAATGGTGGATTAACTCAGCTTAGCAGTGGAAGCATTTGTTCACACAGAAGATAACACTCATCAAGAAACTTTTATGGACAATTCCTGAGACAAAAAGAGGATATTGAAGTTTACTATTTGTGAGTTGTGAGTATCCCTGGCTACACATATTCCCTACATGTATGCCTCACTACTCTATAACTTAATGTGTACCCACTCCCTCAGATACTACGTGTACTGGTGGGAGATGGTGATTTGGGTTTAGGGATGGAATATTGTATAAATTTTATGTTTGCTTTTCATTTTCAATTGCTATTTTAGTTAATGGTTATTAGTAGCCTATTTACTAATGGGAAATACATTGGTGGGAGCTTTAGTGTTAGCAGGAATAGTCACTCACAAGGGTTAGTCTTTGAAAGGATTGATTATAAGAGCTACCCTCCAAGGAAGCTCAAATTTCCTAGAATGAACACAAGTCAAGGGAAGCTAGACAAAGGAAAAGAATGAATTCTGAGAGTGGAGGGAAGGAGCAAGGAGAAGCTACAGGATTTTGAATTGTTTGTACTTAAAGACTGAAGTAGATCATTCTAAAGATCTAGTTATTGAAGAAAAAACATATAATTTGATGCCTTATTAATTCTTCAATTTTATTAATCACTGCTTAATCTAACCCTATTTTTATCTGTAAGGTTGAATAGGACCCTTTCAATTCAACCAGAATTTTTGTATTAGAATGAAAGTCTTCCCATTATGCTTAAGGTTAATACCTCAAGCCTTAGGCCAGTTTAATAGCAAAATTCCTTGCCTTTGTTTTTTCTAATCAGATAGTCTTAATTGCATGTGTGTATATGTATGTGGTGGGGGTGGGGGGACAGAGAAAAGAGGAAAGGAGGGAGGAAGAGGGTCATTCAATGAGTGGGAGGAGAAAAGGCATACCCACAGCAAAACTAGCTTCTCTACCGATTTCATCCAAATTTCCTAACCTTTAACAATCAAATAGATCATTCAGGGTATGCTGTCTGTCCCCTACAGGGTGCAAATGGGTCACTGAAAGTCTGAAATGGGTTCAAGCTTAAACTTCACAGTCTCTGTTGCCCCTTAAATACTGTAATTTCATCAAATTGGTAGTGGCAGGGAGAATCATTCAGGAGTCCCCTGTTGACTTCTCCCCATTCCAGACACACTCTTATAGCTAGTTAAAGAGCTAATGTTCATGTTCCCTTTTTAAACTCTGTTCTCTCTTAGCAGGAAGAAGACTAGTGATTTGAGCTTCTTTTTTTCTGTTTCAAAGCTCTTAGCCTTTTCTGCTTTTCCATCCAGATGAGTGTGGAAGGACATTAATTACACAATAGCATGATGTCCCTGGTTTTTTGGAAGACCCCCAATTATCTTTTCCCTAATCAGAAAATGGGTTTTCTCAGCTCCTTTGCTAATTCCTTAAAGAGTCTTCACTTGCTTTTGTGTAACATTTTACCTAGTGTCATTTGTACTTTACATTTAATTATTAGTTACCATCCCCAAAAGGAAGTTCACAGGATTGACTATAACAGGGTTAGGAGTATAAATTCAAACAGTCTCTCTTTTAAATGACATCTTCCTTATAATAAAATGTAAAATTCTTATTACATACACTTTTTTGTTACAGTCAGTTCTGCCCATATTTAGATGTCTGAATACACTTGAAAGAAATGTGGAAAAGTGGAATATTTTTACAAGCGCTAATACATGCCATGTGATTATTCAGCTCTTCTGCAAACATGGTAGGTATGGTTATAAACTTATTTTCCTTCTAAGCTTATTTCATGTTTATAATATTTTCATTATACCTTAAATATTCTTAGCATTAGAAATTACTTTGAATTTGTGAAGTTTCATGATGCAAAAATTTTGCATTACAGATAACCTTACTAATATGAAAAACAGCACTAAAAAGTCAGTTAGTAATAAAGAATTATTTCGTCATTGAGTAAGACTGAGAGGCATAGGTTCTGCATATATACAAACCAGTCTGAAATGCATCCTGTTAAATTTAGTTATACAGTTATTGGTTGATTGCCCAATTCCAGTAGAATGTTTCAGGCTAGTATGTATGTAGAGATGGAGAAATACCAAGAAGTAATGAAGTTGGAAGCCACAAAACGCAAACTTCTAAACTTCTAGACCAAATGCTAGTAGTAAAAACGTTGAATTGTACCTGCTTTGCCTACTTAAATAATGCTATAACAGATTAGGTTATTGTTATATTGATGTACCAAAAAAAATCTCAATGCAAGTGATTTTGGTATTCAACAAATATTTGTCAATTGGTTTTAATAGCTTCTATAGAAGGTCTTACTATAAAAGTAGAAAAATGTACATATTTAAACATAATAACAATTTTACATTCAGCAGTCTGGTGGAAGAACATTGTTTTAGGATGGAGTGAATTAGAGTGTGCCATCATTTTTTATTGTTGCTCTTAAAGATTCAACCAATAATGAACACATAAATACATTTAGAAATTTTGTATCTGATAAGATTTTTTGATGTCTTAAGGCAACCTTATTAAAGAAGTAGTCAAGAAGTCAGGACATCACACCCAGTTGCAAGAAAATGTCTTTCTTTTAAAAGAATTTTGAATAATGCCTCCTTGGTCAGACAGAATGACGTGTTTCGTGGTGTCCACTAGAGAGCGATAAATGCATTTCCAAAAAATAGTTCTTCTGCTATAGGTGATATATACCTGGAAAATACTCAATAAATATGCTTCTTCAATTTTAGAGGTATCAAAATAGGTTTGTTTTGTTTGTTTGTTTTGCCAGACCTCTGATTTCATTGGTGCAGGAAGTATGCCATTAGAAAACTCCTTCTGCCAAAGCAGATTAATGACTTCTTTGTATAGTCTTAGTCTTAGAGGGTTGGCTCCAGTACTGAGAGGTTACACGTGCCTTTATTGCACACGCATAGGCATATACATATATATCCCTACAGTTTCCTAGATACTAGTTTTCTATTAATATTTTTCTAGTTTTGTACTAATTTTCTAATTATAAATAATATATAAATATTATAAAATAATAAATAATATAAAATACTAGTTTTCTAGTATTACTAGATACTAGTTGCATCAGTGAATTTGCCAACAAGGACAACGTAATGCTAGCTTGTCCATATGTGTGTGTTAATGTGTGTGTGGTATATGTGTGTGTATGGGTTGTTATTTGTCATTTGTTTTTAAAAAGGACCAATGACATTACCCATGACATCATGGGTGATGTCTTAACTTGCATGTGAAATTTACATGAGGCTGAGTTGCACAGAGACATCAGCCTCACTCTTTGTTCGTGTATTATCAAAGTCCAGTGGCAGGACAAAGGTCAAGACAACTGGCAATGGCAGTTGTGGATGACCTTGGTGTTTTCTATGCCTGACCAAGACCTAAGCACTCTGTAGTGCTTACTTCAGCTGCCTTCCTAGCTGTTGAAACATTGTTCTTATCTACCATTCCACTAGGGAAAGTCTTCATATGCTTAGGGTAGACAGCCCCCTAATTCACTCATGGACAGGTTGAGGCCTACTGGATACCCTCAACCTGGTTTAAATTGTCAGCTGAGATGGTTTACTGGGTGTGGTCACTACACATGCTACAGCTTCTTTGAGTCATAATATTTAATTTTTCCCAGTTACATGTAAAAATTTTTAACATTCATTTTTTTTAAAAATTCTTACTTCCAAATTCTTTCTTCCCTTCTCTTGAGAAGGCAAGTGATTTGATATAAGTGCAGTCATGTAAAACATTTCCATATTAGTCATGTTGTGTAAGAAAACATGGACCAAAAAAAAAACCCCAAGAAAAATAAAGTTAAAAAAAGTACACTTTGATCTGAATTCGGATTCTACCAGTTCTTTCTATAGAGGTAGATGGCGTTTTTTCATCCTAAGTCCTTCAGAACTGTCTTGGATCATCGTACTGCTGAGAATAGCTAAGTCATTCAGAGTTGATCATCACACAATATTACTGTGTACAATGTTCTCCTAGTTCTGCTCATTTCCCTTTATATCAGTTCATGTAAGTCTTTCAAGGTTTTCTAAGAGCATCCTGCTCATCATTTCTTATAGCACAATAGTATTCCATCCACAATAATATGCCACAATTTGTTCAAGCCATTCCCTACTTGATGGGCATCAATTCTGCCAATTTCCATTTCTTTGCCAACACAAAAAGAGCTGCTATAAATATTTTTGTACCTATAGGTCCTTTTCCTTTTTATTTTTTTTATCTCCTTGGGATACAGACCTAGTAGTGGTATATCTGGGTCAAAGGTTTTATAGTCCTCTAGGTATAGTTCAAATTGCTTTCCACAATGGTTAGATCAGTTCACAGCTCCACCAACAATGCATTAATGTCTCAATTTTACCACTTCCTCTCCATTTGTCATCTTCCTTTTCTGTCATATTAGTCAATCTGATAGGTGTGAAGTGGTAGCTTAGCATTGTTTTAGTTTGCATTTCTCTAATCAATAGTGTTTTAGAGCATTTTTCATATGACTATAAATAGCTTTGATTACTTCATCTGCAAACTGCCTATTAATATGCTTTGACCATTTATGAATTCTGGAATGATTTGTATTTTTATAAATTTGATTCAGTTCTCTACAAATTTGAGAAATAAGGCCTTTATCAGACAAACTTCCTGTAAAATTTTTTCACAGTTATGATTACTGTGTATTTCTCTCTGTCCTATTTCCCCCTGCTTATCCTTTCTCTTTCTCTCCTTTTGCCCCTTTCATCCTCAAAAGTGGTTTGCTTCTGACTACCACTTCTCCCAATCCACCCTCTCTTCTATCAGCCCCACCCCTTCTTCTGACCTCCTTTTTTTCTGTAGAGTAGAATAGATTTCTATACCCAATTGAGTGTATATGCTATTCCTCCTTGGAGCCAATTCTGATGAGAGTAAAGTTCAATTGCTCTCTCCCCACCCCCATTTTCCTCTCCACTGTAAGAGCTCTTTCACACCTCTTTTATGTGAGATAATTTACCCCCTTCTACTTCTCTCTTCCCCTTTCTCCCAGTATATTTCTCTTTCTCACTCCCTCACTTTTTTAAAAAAGATATCACCTCATCATAATCAACTTGCATCTGTGCCCTCTGTCTATATATACTCATTCTAAGTATCGTAATAAAAATAAACTTCTTAGGAATTACAAGTATCATCTTCCCATGTAGGAATATAAACAGTTTAACTTTATTGAAGCCCTTATGATTTATCTTTCCTAATTACCTTTTTATGCTTCTGTTGAGTCTTGCATTTGAAAGTCAATTTTTTTATTCAGCTCTGATCTTTTCACTAAGAATGCTTGAAAGTCCTCAATTTCATTGAATATCCATTTTCCCCATGAAGGATTATACTCAGTTTTGCTGGGTAGGTGATTCTTGGTTGTAATCCTAGCTCTTTTGCCCTCCAAAATAGTATATTCCAGTCCCTTTAATACTTCAATGTAGAAGCTGCTAAATCTGGCATTATCCTGATATCTTAATATTCCTGGGAGTTTTCATTTTGAAATATCTTTCAGGAGATGATTGGTAGATTCTTTCAATTTCTATTTACCCTCTGATTCTAGAATATCGAGGAAGTTTTCCTTGATAATTTCTTGAAAGATGATGTCTAGCCTTTTTTTTTTTACTATGGCTTTCAGATAGTCTAATATTTCCTAAATTATCTCTCCTCAATCTGTTTTCTAGGTCAGTTATTTTTTCTGATGATATACTTCACATTTTCTTCTATTTTTTCATTCTTTTGATTTTGCTTTATTGTTTCTCGATCAATTCTAATTTTCAAGGAATTATTTTCTTCAGTTAGCTTTTTACCTCCTTTTCCGTTTGGCCAATTCTGCATTTTAAGAAGCTCTTCTCTTTACTGGATTTTTGTACCTCTTTTACAATTTGGCTTATTCTGTTTTTTTTTTAAGGTGCTATTTTCTTTAGTATTGTTTTGAGGCTTCTTTTCAAGCTATTGCCTTTTTTCCCCACTATTTTCTTGTATTACTCTCATTTCTTTTCCCAATTTCCCTTCACCTATCTTATTTGATATTTAAAATCCTTTTTGTGCTCTTCCAACAATTCTTTTTTATTTTTATTTAATATTTTTAGTTTTCAACATTGATTTCCACAAGATTTTGAGTTACAAATTTTCTCACTATTTCTATGGTGAGAAATTCTGATTGCCCATTTTTCCAGTCTGCCTTCCCTTCTATCACCCCACTCCCCCCATCCCCTTTCCCCTTACTTTCTTGTAGGGCAAGATAGATTTCTATACTCCATTGCTTGTATATTTTATTTCCCAGTTGCATGTAAAAACAACTTTTTTTAAACATTTGTTTTTAGAACTTTGAGTTCCAAATTCTCTCCCTTCTTCCCTCCCCACTCACCCTCCTTGAGAAGGCAAGAAATTTAACATAGGCCACACATGTATCATTATGCAAACACTTCCATAATAGTAATGTTGTGAAAGACTAACTATATTTCCCTCCATCCTACCCTGTCCCCCTTTATTCAATTTTCTCCCTTGACCCTGTCCCTTGTTAAAAGTGTTTGCTTTTGACTACCTCCTTCCCCAATCTGCCCTCTCTTCTATCATTTCCCCCCTCTTGTCCCCTTTCCCTTACTTTTCTGTAGGGTAAGATACCCAATTGAGTGTGTATGTTATTCCCTTCTTAAGTCAAATCCAATGAAAGCAAGATTCACTCATTCCCTTTCACCTGCCCCCTCTTCCCTTCCATTATAATTGCTTTTTCTTGTCACTTTTATTTGAGATAATTTACCCTATTCTATCTCTGCCTTTCTCCTTCTCCCAATATATTCCTCTCTCACCCCTTAATTTTATTTTTTTTAGATATCATCCCTTCATATTCAATAACCCTGTGCCATCTATCTATCTATCTATCTATCTATCTGTCTATCTATCTATCTATGTATATTCCCTTCAACTACCCTAATACTGAGAAAGGTCTCATGAGTTACAAATATCATCTTTCCATGTAGGAATGTAAACAAAATAGTTCAACTTTAGTAAGTCCCTTATGATTTCACTTTCCTGTTTACCTTTTCATGCTTCTCTTGATTCTTGTATTTAAAAGTTATATTTTCTATTCAGCTCTGGTGTTTTCATTGAGAATGCTTGCTTGAAAGACCTCTATTTTATTGAAAATCCATATTTTGCCCTGGAGTATTATACTCAGTTTTGCTGGGTAGGTGATTCTTGGTTTCAATTCTAACTCCTTTGACCTCCAGAATATCATATTCCAAGCCATTTGATCCCTTAATGTAGAAGCTGCTAGATCTTGTGTTATCCTGATTGTGTTTCCACAATACTCAATTTGTTTATTTCTGACTGCTTGCAACATTTTCTTCTTGACCTGGGAACTCTAGAATGTGGCTACAATATTCCTAGAAGTTTTCTTTTTGGGATATTTTTCAAGAGGCAATTGGTGGAGTCTTTCAATTTCTATTTTACCCTCTGGTTCTAGAATATCAGGGCAGTTTTCCTTGATAATTTCTTTAAAGGTGATGTCTAGGCTCTTTTTTCAATCATGGCTTTCATGTAGTCCAATAGTTTTTAAATTATCTTTCCTGGATTTATTTTCCAGGTCAGTGGTTTTTGCAATGAGATATTTCACATTGTCTTCTATTTTTTCATTCTTTTGGTTCTGCTTTGTAATTTCTTGATTTCTTATAAAGTCATTAGCTTCCACTGGCTCCATTCTAATTTTTAAGATAGTATCTTCTTCAATGGTCTTTTGGACCTCTTTTTCCATTTGGCTAATTCTGCCTTTTAAGGCATTCTTTTCCTGATTGGCTTTTTGGAGCTCTTTTGCCATTTGGGTTAGTCTATTTTTTAAGGTATTATTTTCTTCAGTATTTTTTGGGTCTCCTTTAGCAAGTCATTGACTTGTTTTTCATGGTTTTCTCACATCACTCTCATGTCTCTTCCCAATTTTTCCACAACTTCTCTTACTTGCTTTTCCAAATCCTTTTTGAGCTCTTCCATGGCCTGAGACCAATTTGTATTTTTCTTGGAGGCTTTTGATGTAGGACTTTTGACTTTGTTGACTTCTTCTGGCTGTATGTTTTGATTCTCTGTCACCAAAGACAGATTCTATAGTCTGAGTCCTTTTATACTGCTTGCTCATTTTCCAGCCAGTTACTTGACTTTTCAGCTTTTTGTTGGAATATGATTGCTTTCAGAGTGAAGCTTCAGGGGTTTTGCACTGCTGTTTTCAGAGCTACTTTTATGTAGTGGTATGATGCTCCTCTCCTGGCTTGTGCTCTGGTCTGTGAGTGCAGGCACTCTTTTCTGCCATGTAACCACCAGGAGGACTCCCTGTCCACAGCTACCACAAAGCTCTGCCACACCAGCGCTCTTACTCCCTCAAGAACCACCAACCATGATTGTGACCCAGATCCAAGCAGGGTAAAGCAAGAGAACCTTGCCTCAGTGCCAGCAAAGTGCTCCCTGCACTCTTGCTCTGATCAGCTCCTTGATTCTTCCCACTGTGTGGACCTGGGGCTGAAAGCAGCTGCTACACTGCTGTTGCTGCTGCTGCCGCCGCCACCACCGCCACCTCCATGCCCTGGGGCTGTGGCTGGACACACTTTCCTCACCCAGATCCAGCAGTTTCCCCACTGACCTGCTCCATTGTCTTTGTGGGTTGAGAAGTCTGGTAACTGCCATAATTCAGTGATTCAGGGCCCTGAGGCCTGCTCTGCCCAGCCTAGTCAGCACCTGGTCTGTTCTGGCGCAGCCCATATTGGGCTGCACTCCGCTCCCAGCATGGTGCAATAGACCTTTCTCAGTGACCATCCAGGCCATCTTGGGCTGGAGACTTGTTTCCCTCTGTTATTTCGTGGGTTCTGTAGCTCTAGAATTTCGTTAGAGTAATTTTTAACAGGGGTTTGGAAGGATTTGGGGCAGACCTTAAGCAAGTCCCTGTTTTCAAGCTGCCATCTTGGCTCCACCCTCTTCCAAAAATTCTTTTTGTGCCTTGTTTCAACAATCGGGCTAGCAGCTGTTGTGGGGGTGAAAGACCAACACAAGCCCAACAACAAGAATGCTGCCAAAGCACTTCAAAAGCCCAGGTTCTTTTGATCTGCTTTAGTAAGGAAAGCCACATTAAGGGGTTGATAAGCTTACTTTAATTCAACATACAAGTACCATTCACTTGGTTCAGGGGAAAAAGCCAGCACCCTGATCTTTGGAGCAAATACAAATGAATTACAAACATCGACAGACAGACCAAATACAGATTCATAGTTACCAACATCTAGGTTCAGCCCGGGGGCTGATAACAAGGGCTGGCCCAGAGTCATGCACGCCACCACTGCTGTGGGTAAGAGCTCCAAGAAAGAGAAAGCCAATCCCTGGTTTTGTATCTTTTTCAGGGTCAAGGGTGAGTCACACATGCGACTCACCCACGTGACCTAGAATCGTCACAAAGAGGTGACTTAAACCCACATGGTCTAAAAGCCTCTGATGTCCCAAACATGTCACTCAAACTCATGTGTAAACTAGGCCCTCCCCTGAGGCAAGGAGGACTCCAAGGACTCCCAAATCTAATCAAGGAAACAAAGGCCAAACTCTTCAAGGGCACTTGATTGAACTGAGTGCTAAGAGCCCATTTTATTTACCAACACATGCCTAAAATGAATTCACATTTTTCTTTGAAGCTTTAGATCTAGCAGCTTTGACTTTGTTGTCTTCTTCTGATTTTGTGTTTTGCTCTTCCCTGTTACAATAGTAACTTTCTATAGTTTTCTTTTTTGTTGTTGTTGTTTGCTATTTTTCCAGCCCATTTTTTTTAACTTTTAACTTGATGTTAAAATTGGGCTTTTCTCCAAGGGTAGAGGAGGGCACTATTCCTAGCTTCAGTTTTACTTTGTGCAGCTACTTCTTTTAGAGCTACTTCTGGGGTTCTGTAAGTTTTCAGTTTTTGCAAGGTGGTGTGATCTGAGGAGATGTGTATTTACTACACTTCTGGCCTGTGCTCTGCTCTATGAGCTATCACAAGCACTCTTTTTTGTTGTGAAGCTGTCACCAGGTTCCCTGCTTCCTCGCAGCCACTTGCCCTAGACTGTGACCCAGGACCTCAACCCAGATCCACATATGGGCAATGCAACAGAGTCCTACACCTATTGCCAGCAAAGGGACCCCTTTAATCTCCTCATCACTTGTCCAGCCTCCTTAGTGCCTGTTGCCTGGGAGCTCTAGAAGCTGCCACCACTGATTCAATTGGCCCCAAAGCCTGCTGCTTGCTTGCCTGCACTGGGCTGTGCACTCTTACTCTCACTCCAGTGTGACAGACCTTTTCTGTCATCCTTCTAAGTTGTCTTGGGCTGGAAAATTGTTTCACTTCATTCTTTTGTTGGTTCTGCCACTCCAGAATTGGTTTTGAGGCCTTATTTTAAAGTTGTTTGGAGGGGAATTTGGGAGAGCTGAGGTGAGTCCCTGCCTTTTCTCTGCTATCTTACCAAAGACTTTCTCATGCTGTAGCTTCTTTGAGCCATAGGTGATAGTTGGATGAAGGTACCAAAGGTGAATTAAGAAGTCCTGAAAAGGGCTCAGCAAGCCCTCACACCAGAGGTGCTAGTCCTCCCTGAACACCACATACACACACATATGTATGTATGTATGCATGTGTGTATATATATAATACATATATATTAGCTGCATTAGAAGTATGTATGTGTATGTGCATATAGATAATGTGTGCGTGTGTGCACGTGCGCGCGTACGTGCACACGCACATGCATCTCAGAAGCAGGAATTGATCTCAGATGTTCTTGAATATGAGCCAGTTCTTTATTCACTGTACCATGCTGCCTCTTAAGTTACATTCTGTTTTGAAATTTAAAAAAAAAACCTATCTTTGAAGCTGATGGATCTGAGATTTCATCAATGTGGGGTTATTCCTTCCTCTAGTATAAATTACAGCCTATCTGTGAGTCTTGCTCCCATGTCATTTTTGTTCATGTCCTTTTTGTGAGGCCTCATTAGGGTGCTTTGACCTGGCTGGAAGGCTGGAGCCCTTCCTTGGGGTCTTTGAATGTTTTTTTAGCTCTCAGTGAGTATCAATCAAGGACTCTTGGAGTGTAACATTAACTTGTCCATCTGTTAATTTTGTTCTGTGCAATGCTTCTTCCAGTCATTCAAAGGGTCACAGGATTCAGAGCTAGGAGGGGAAGGGACCTTAGAAGCCATTAAGTCATAAATAAATGTTTACTATGTACAAGATACTGTCCTGTGTATTGGTGTCTAGTCCTCATTTTGCCTTTTAGCAACTCCTCTAAGTTAATTATCATGTACACATTCATTTGGAACTTTGAAATGCTAAGTGATTACTCTGTGCTCTTTTGTAGGCATTATAAAAACTCATAATTTGGCTTTTCAAGAGTCTGAGCCTTTACAAGCTGCTTTTGCAAAGAACATGTGTCCTAATATATTGAAGGTTCAGTCAAGGTAATCAAGCCCTCTCAATCTCTCTGTCTTGGTCTCTGTCTCTGCCTCTCCATTTTTCACTCTCAGATACTGAAAGAACTTTGGTCCCAGATTAAAAATTCATAACCTATAGTTTCCAAGTCTGTTACAGTTTTTGAGGTTATAGTAAATAGCTTAGAGACATCCAAACAAGAGGAACACACCTTGAGAATGATATATTTAAAGTAAGAGCTACCTAAGTGTACAATTCCTCAACCCTTTGGTGGAAAATATCTTAAAGTTATCCCATCTGTGTGGTTTTATACAGAATGTATATTTCCCCCTAATAGGGGGAAAACTCTCTAATAAGACATTCCTCTTACTTGAGGCCTTCTAACCACATAACCCTTTGGGTTTGATTAAGTAGAGTTTTCATCACATTTGCCATATGGTTTTGGGAGAAATGCTTAATCTCACAATATCTTAGTTTTCTATTGGTTGAAGTGAGTGATGCAAATTTGTTTTCAATATAGGATTATTTTTGAGATGTGGTTTGGACTAGATTCTACTGAGGTTGCTTTTATTCTCAAATTCTGTGATTCTATGAATCTACATCAAATTTTCCATCTAAAAGAGTCAATCATTACAAATGAATTACTGGGGAAAGGATTCTGGGAAGGTGGTGGAGTAGGTCAGAAAACTTTTGGCTTTCCAAATTTCCTCCACAAAATAAGACAGAACATCACCTCAGAGGCAACATAGAGCAGTAGAAATAAATAAAAGTCAATTTAAAGCAGTTGTCCTCCTCAGACAACCTGAGAAGACTCCAGGAAAGACTGCAAATTCTAGGGGTGGAGGTTTGGCCTGAGTGAAGTACAGACACGTCCAGGAAGATTCATTGAATCAACAAACAGCAAGCCCTGGGGGAAGCTGGGTCTGGAGGCTTCAGGGAAGGAGGCAGTCTAAAGCCTCAGGAACTTTTACCTTGGATATTGTGAGAGTTGGGTATCTGAGCAGGGGAAGATTGAAGAGCCCTCTGCTGTCATACTGTGCTAACCAGAGCTATCGCTGGCTGCAGCAAGTACATGATTGGTGAGTGTGGTAGCAGAGGGGTGGGAACCCTGATGGCTGTGGGCACTTTCAGGAGAGTGGAGTCCCTAGTTTCAGTTTCAGGGCAGAGAGGCAAGCTGAACTTCATAGCACCAGGAGGGACCACAGGGAGCAAGAGCATTTACAGGATAGTGTAACTGCTGGCCCTAGTCATGACTTAGAGGTAGAGAGGAGTGTCCAAGGTTGGGTCCACAGAGCTCAAAAAATAACAGTAAGAAGGACCTGATACTGTCGTCCACACCTTGGGACCTGATTACAATACTAAGGTGCTAAAAACAAAATAAAAATAAAAATGAGTAAGCAAAGAAGAAAGAACCCAACCATAGAGAGCTACTATGGGTCATATTCAGAGGAAGATAGTGAAGTTAAAAACAAACAAACAACACTCCTACTTCTAAGAGAAATGTCACATGGTCACAAGCCCAAAAAGAGTTCTAAGAACTTAAAAAGGACTTCAAAAATCAAATAAGAGAAATAGAGGGAAAAAATAAGAGCAAGAAAATCAAGAAAATTATTTTAAAAATATTCAATAGGAAAAAGAAATCCTAAAACTTAAGGAAGAAAATAACTCTATGAAAACTAGAATTAGGCAAGGGGAAAGTAATGGTATTAAAAGACACCAAGAAATAATAAAATCAAAAGAATGAAAAAAAGAAGAAAATGTGAAACACCTCATAAGAAAAACAACTGATCTGGAGAGATCAAGTCAAGACCACATGAGAATTGTTGGACTACCTGAAAGTTACATCATAAAAAAGAATCTTGAGACAATATTATAAGAAATTATTAAGGAAAATTGCCCTGAAGTTCTAGAACAAAAGGGTAAAGTAGAAACAGAAAAAAAAAAATCCACCAATTATCACCTGAAAGAAATTCAAGGAATATCATAACCAAGTTTCAGAGTTTCCAGGTTAAGGAGAAAATATTACAAGCAACAAGGGGGAAAAAGCAATTTAAATACTGGGGAGCTACAATTAGGATCCTACCAGACCTAGCAGCTTCTATATTAAAAGACCATAGGTCTTGGAATATTTTATTTCAAAGAGCAAAAGGGCTGGGGTTGTGACCAAAAATAAGTTACCCACCAAAGTTGAGTACAGTTATTCCTACCACATTGCTAAAATTAGGGGTGCAGTGCCCCCCCAAATCTGGAAAATCCACATAAAAAATTTTGGCCCTCCCTTAGTACCAGAGAAGTCTGATTTTTTTTCTTTTATGGGTGTTTATAGTACCTTATTGTAAAATTTGTGTTAAGTATTTGGTCATAGTTTCTGTGCTGTCTGCTGGCCTTCTCCTATTGTCTACAACTTCTGCAAAACTCTCTGAAAATTCCCACTTAATTTCTTCTGCCAACCCAAGATATATCAAAACCTTGATGGGGTGGGGGGAAAGTCACAGTGTAGAAGGGATAACTGCATAATCCTGAACAGAAAAACAATGGACATTTAGTGAACTGAAAGACTTTCAGGTTTTTGTAACAAAAAAGACCAGAACTCAATGGAAAAATTGGACATAGAAGATCCAGGAGAAACATAAGGTAAACATTAAAGACCAATTATAAGGGACTCAATAAGGTCAAACTATTTACTTCTTATACATGAAAATGTTATCAGTACTCTTGAGACTGTCATCATTACTTGGGTAGTTTGAAAGAGAGGCTTGGGCTGAGCTGAGTATAATGGAGTGATTCTAAAAAATAAAACTGGGTAGGGAGAGGTAAAAGAGAGCAATTATCTCATACAAAGTGAGACACAGAGGAAACAGGTGGGGGTGGAGGGCTGGTAGTGTTAGAACCCTATTCTCATCAGATCTGGGTTAAAGAGGGAACAACATATACATCTAGAAGGGTATAGAAGTCCTCTAAATTTATAAAGAAATAAAAGGGTGAGAAGATAGGATAAGGGAGGGACTTTTAGAAAGGTGTGTAGATTAAGAATTAGGAGGGTAGGGGGAGAGGTTAAGGCAGGGATTGAGGTTATGGTTAGGAGTAAATTAGATGTTTGAGGAGAGATAGGGTAAATAGGGTGAGAAGGATAAATAGAGAGGGAAAATAGGGTGGAGGGAAATACAAAACTAGAAATTATAACTTTGAATGTGAATGGGATGAACTCACCCATAAAAGGGAAATGGATGGCAGAATGGATTAAAAATCAGAATTGACAATATGTTGTTTACAAGAAACACAATTAGAAATGAGAGGTAGACACAAAGTTAAAATAAAGGGCTGGAATAGAATTCATTATGCTTCAGTGGATGTAAAAAAAAGCAGGAGTAGTAATCATGATCTCAGACAAAGTTGAAGTTAAAATCGATTTAATTAAAATAGATAAACAGGGAAATTACACTCGTGTCACCAATATTAGTCAATGTTGTTTTAGAAATGCTAGCAATAGCAATAAAAGAAAAAGAAATTGGAGGAGTCAGAATGAGAAATAAGGTGATAAACTATCTCTTTTTGTAAATGATATGATGATATATTTGGAAATATTCTAAAGATTCAGCTAACTGAAACAATAATTTCAGCACAGTAGTAGGATATACAATAAACCTAAATAAATTATTAGCATATTTATAAATATCACAATCTTTCAAGAAGAGATAGTAAGAGATAATTCTATTTAAAATAATTGTAAGTAGTATAAAATACCTGGGTGTATACCTACCTAAACAGACCCAGGAACTATAGGAACATACTTAAAAAAACTCTTTATACCAATAAAGTCAGATGTAAATAATTGAAGAAATATTAATTGTTCATAGGTAAGCAAAGCCAACATAATAAAAATGACAATTTCACCTAATTTATTTATTCAATGCCATCCCAATTAAATTACCAGAAGTTATTTTACTGACGTAGAAAAATAATAACGAAATTCATTTAGGAGAACAAAAGGTCAAGAATTTCAGTGAAACTAATGAAAAAATGTAAAGGAAGGAGCTTTAGCAGTACCAGATTTTAAACTATATTATAAGGCAGTAATTATCAGAACTATCTGGTACTGGCTAAGAAATAGGTAGATTATTGGAACAGAATAGACATACAAAGCACAGTAGTAAATGATTATATTAAACTTGTTTCTGACAAATATAAAGATTGAAGTTTTAGGGATAAGAATTCTTTGGGCATAGACCATTACCTTAAAAGATTTACCAAGACAAAGTCAAAATGTATACATGACCTAATATAAAGGGAGATATCACAAAAAAATGAGAAGAAAATGGAACATATCACCTATCAGACTTATGGATAGGAGAACAATTAATATATAAACAAGAGATAGAGAGCATTGTGGGGTGTAAAATGGATACTTTCAATTACATTAAATTAAAAGGATTTTGTACAAATAAAACCAATATAGCCAAGGTTAAAAGGAAAGCAGGAAATTGGGAAAAAATCTTTATAGACAGTCTCACAGATAAAGGTCTCATTTCTCAGGTGTATATATACATATATATATATATGTATATATACATATATACATATATATGTATATACATATATATGTATATATACATATATATGTATATATACATATATATGTATATATACATATATATGTATATATACATATATATGTATATATACATATATACATATATATGTATATATACATACACACACACACACACACACATATATGTGTGTATATATATATATAAAGAACTTTGCCAAATTTATAAGAATGAGTCATTCCCCAATTGATAGTCAAAGGATATAAATAGAGAGGTTTTCGATGAAGAAATAAAAACTATATATAGTCATATGAAAAAATGCTGTAAATCATTATTAGAGAAATGCAAATTAAAAGAAGTTTGACATATCATCTTACACTTATTAGACTGGTTAAAATGATAGATGCCCATCAGTTGGGGAATGGCTGAACAAGTTGTAGCATTTGATTGTGATAGAATACTGCTGTGTTATAAGAAATGATGAGCTGGTTGATTTTAGAAAAACATGGAAAGACTAGCATGAAATAATGAAGAGTGAAACAAGTAATACCAAGAGAACGTTGTAAATAATAACAGAAATATTGTCCTAAGAACAACTTTGCATGATTGATTCATCTTGGGTATCATAAATATTCAAACCAACTACAAAGGACCCATGAAGGAAGGTGC
Organism: Trichosurus vulpecula; assembly: GCF_011100635.1. Taxonomy (NCBI): domain Eukaryota; kingdom Metazoa; phylum Chordata; class Mammalia; order Diprotodontia; family Phalangeridae; genus Trichosurus; species Trichosurus vulpecula. The sequence continues at coordinate 35,016,335 of NC_050573.1, read as the reverse complement.
TATCCTTCTCCAGAGAAAGAACTGATCAACAGAATGGCTTTACATACACACACACACACACACATATAAAAATGTGTGTGTGTGTGTGTAATTATAGCCTCTAGGGTGGAGTGGGAAGGGAGGGAGAAAAAAAAAACAAGTGTAGAGCAGAGAACAAAAGAAAAAGTTAGAAGGAAACATGGAAAAGCAGAGTAGCTTTGTTCTTTTTTTTCCTTTTTTAAAAAAGTCATTTATTTATTTAATATTTTTAGTTTTCAGCATTAATTTTCACAAGTTTGAATTACAAATTTTCTCCCCATTTCTACCCTCCCCCCCCCACTCCAAGATGGCATATATTCTGATTGTCCCGTTCCCCAGTCAACCCTCCCTTCTGTCACGCCACTCTACGCCCTCCATCCCCTTTTCCCTTACTTTTTTGTAGGGCAAGATAGATTTTTATGGCCCATTGTCTGTATATCGTATTTCCTAGTTGCATGCAAAAACTTTTTTTTTTGAACATCTGCTTTTAAAACTTTGAGTTCCAAATTCTCTCACCTCTTCCCTCCCCACCCAGCCTCCCTAAGAAGGCAAGCAACTCAACATAGGCCACATGTGTATCATTATGCAAAGCCCTTCTACAATACTCATGTTGTGAAAGACTAACTATATTTTGCTCCTTCCTATCCCATCCCCCTTTATCCAATTTGACCCTGTCCCTTTTCAAAAGTGTTTGCTTTTGATTACCTCCTCCCCCCATCTGCCCTCCCTTCTATCATCCCCCCTTTTTTATCTCCTTCCTCCTTCTTTCCTGTGGGGTAAGATACCCAATTGAGTGTGTATGTTGTTCCCTCCTCAGGTCAAATCTAATGAGAGCAAGATTCCCTCATTCCCCCTCACCTGCCCCCTCTTACCTCCCAACAGAACTGCTTTTTCTTGCCACTTTTATGTGAGATAATTTACCCCCTTCTATCTCTCCCTTTCTTCTTCTCTCAATATATTCCTCTCTCATCCCTTAACTTGATTCTTTTTTAGGTATCATCCCTTCATATTCAACTCACCCTGTACCCTCAGTCTATGTATATGTATATTCCCTTCAGCTACCCTAATGCTAAGGTCTCATGAATTATACACATCATCTTTTCATGTAGGAATGTAAACAAAACAGTTCAACTTTAGTAAGTCGCTTATGATTTCTCTTTCTTGATTACCTTTTCATGCTTCTTTTGATTCTTGTGTTTGAAAGTCAAATTTTCTATTCAGCTCTGGTCTTTTCACTGAGAAAGCTTGAAAGTCCTCTATTTTACTGAAAGTCCATATTTTGCCTTGGAGCATGATACTCAGTATTGCTGGGTAGGTGATTCTTGGTTTTAATCCTAGCTCCATTGACCTCCAGAATATCATATTGCAAGCCATTCGATCCCTTAATGTAGAAGCTGCTAGATCTTGTATTATCCTGATTGTTTTTCCACAATACTTAAATTGTTTCTTTCTGGCTGCTTGCAGTATTTTCTCCTTGACCTGGGAACTCTGGAATTTGGCGACAATATTCCTAGGAGTTTTCTTTTTGGGATATTTTTCAAGAGGCAATTGGTGGATTCTTTCAATTTCTATTTTACCCTCTGGTTCTAGAATATCAGGGCAATTCTCCTTGATAATTTCTTGAAAGATGATATCAAGGCTCTTTTTTTGATCATGACTTTCAGGTAGTCCAATAATTTTTAAAGTATCTCTCTTGGATCTATTTTCCAGGTCAGTGGTTTTTCCAGTGAGATATATTTCACATTGTCTTCCATTTTTTCATTCCTTTGGTTCTGTTTTATAATATCTTGATTTCTCATAAAGTCACTAGCTTCCATTTGTTCCAGTCTAATTTTTAAAGTAGTATTTTCTTCAGTGGTCTTTTGGACCTCCTTTTCCATTTGGCTAATTCTGCCTTTCAAGGCATTCTTCTCCTCATTGGCTTTTTGGAGCTCTTTTGCCATTTGGGTTAGTCTATTTTTTAAGGTGTTATTTTCTTCAGTATATTTTTGGGTCTCCTTTGGCAAGTCATTGACTTCTTTTTCATGGTTTTCTCACATCCTTCTCATTTCTCTTCCCAGTTTTTCTCTACTTCTCTAACTTGCTTTTCCAAATCCTTTTTGAGCTCTTCCATGGCCTCAGACCAGTTCATGTTTTTTTGGAGGCTTTTGATTTAGGCTCTTTGACTTTGTTGACTTCTTCTGGCTGTATGTTTTGGTCTTCTTTGTCCCCAGAGAAAGATTCCAAAGTCTGAGTCTGAATCTGAGTCTGTTTTCGCTGCCTGGCCATGTTCCCAGCCAACTTACCTGACCCTTGAGTTTTTTGTTGGGGTATGACTGCTTGTAGAGTAGACAGTATTTTGTCCAAAGCTTGAGGGGTTGCGCTGTTTTTTTCAGAGCTATTTCTACACAGCAAGCTCTGCCACACCAGTGCTCCTCCTCCCCCAAGAACCACCAGCCACTCAGATCTTAAGCAGGCTCTGCACTCCAGCTCTGATCCACCACTTAATTCCTCCCACCAGGTGGGCATGGGGCCAGAAGCAACTGCAGCTGTAGTTCTGTAGCTGTACCCTCTCTGCTGCCCCCAGGGCTCTGGCCAAACCACAAACTCTTTTCACTCTGTCCCCTGCAGTTTTTCCCACTAACCTCTGTTGTCTTTGGTGTTTGTGGGTTGAGAAGTCTGGTAATTGCCACAGCTCACTGATTCAGGGTGCTAGGGCCTGTTCTGCCCGGCTCCTGGTCTGGTTGGTCCGGACGCAGCCCACACTAGGCTCTGCTCCACTCCACTCCCAGCTCCAAGATAGACCTTACCCAGTGACTATCCAGGCTGTCCTGGGCTGGAGCCCTGCTTCCATCTGCTATTCTGTGGGTTCTGCAGCTCTAGAATTTGTTCAGAGCCATTTTTTACAGGTTTTTGGAGGGACCTGGGGGGAGCTCACGCAGCTCCCTGCTTTCCAGCTCTGGTTTTGGCTCCGCCCCTAGAGTAGCTTTGAAAACAATGTGTTGTATTTATTACATAGTGGTTTTTTTGAGTAAAAGGTCTGAAATGGAAATTCATGGTTTTATATTGAATCATCTCTTTATGTTGTACTGTGTATATGATAGAATAAATAAGTAGAGAAGAGAAAAAGAAATCTAGCCTGTAAACCCCAAGATATCTTGTGAGTTTTCAGCAATCAAAATTTATATTCTTTTGGGCAGAGCACCTATAGGTAAGACAATTAACTCATTTGCTCCATGTTGGTTCATTTGTGATTTCTTGAAATACAGCATTGGAGAATTAGGCTTTGATAAAGCCCATTGGGATTAAAATGGAGCTACTTGACCACCCCTCGAACCCAAATCACTGGGTCTCACTGATTGACTAACAATGGGTCCCAGTCCAAGACTTCCTTGGTCATTGTTTGGGTTTTGATGGCACAGAGTGAGTATAAATAACAGTTGTTTCTGTCAGGCTTGGACAACATCCTCTACATTTTTTCACAGGCCTCCCCAAATCCTTTGGCAGGCTGCAAGTGGCCACAGGTTGTGCAGGCCCAGTTTCTATTTTGGCCAGAAACCCTGAGGGTCTTCTCCTCCCAGACTGATTTTTTTTTGACTAGATAAAAGAGGCCACTTTTTGCCTCATTTCTTACCTATCTGTAATCACTGAATGGGCGATGCCTCTGACAAACTGAGACCTGGGAACAGCCTTAGTTTAAAAAGGCCAAGGTCTTCCCACTGCATCTGGGGCAATTTCCAGTTGTTCTGATCTATGTCTTACCACTGGACCCAGATGGCTCTGGAGGACAGAGTGACGCCAGTGACTTTGCACAGCCCTGCCTCACTTAAATCTAACTCACTTGCAAGTCAAGACATCACCTTCCTGATGTCATTGGTCCTCTTTAAGAACCCAGGACAAATAACAACTGTGTTCATGGAAACTTTTTTTATGTCTTTTTGTATTTAAGTTCAAAATGAATAAAAAATTTAAAAAAAGAATTCCCTTTTACCTCCTTCTTGTGATAAGCAGGTAAATAAAAAGCCAACTAATCTATTTCATAATGACCAGAGTTTTTTTCCTCTCAGGTATTTCTTCATCTATTCATTCAGTAAGCTCACATTAAGTGCCTCTAATGTGCCAAGCACTGTGCTAGATGCCAGGAACACAAAGCCAGAAAGTCTTGTGTTCTACAGAAGCTTACTTTCCATGGCAGAAAAACAACATGTACACAAATAGACATCTACAAAATATGGACAAAATCAATACACAGTGATTCAGAGAAGTGTTGAGGACAAGAGCTCTAAAAACAGGATGGGGTAAAGATAAAGCCTTGTGCATTTCTACTAGTTAAAAACTTTATGATGTTGTCAAGAATGGAATGAGATTACTGCATAAGTGATACAAAAATGGGAATGCACACACCAAATATAAATATATTTAATATTATCCCAAGATTTTAGAATGTTGGAAAAGGAGCTTAGAGAGGTGTCCAGCCTCCTTATTACAACTGAGGAAACCCAAGTCCCAAAGTTTGAGGAGCCCTGCTTTGCCAAGGATTGTAGGAGAGATTGGATGAGAACACAAAAGGGTTCATATTTCCAACCCAGTGCCCTGTGCTGCCGCATCATACTAGGCCATCTTCAGGGGGTGGTACAAGGCCAATAGTTTTAAAATCAAGTTATACTTGTGACTGACTCTTTTAATGACATTTTATTCTGGTGCTTTATTAAGGCTGCTGTGGGTTAAAAGTACTTTAATTAATGACATTTTGTTGTTTATGTGGTTTTCCATGAAGAATATCATTTTTTGAAGTCTACAATAAAATATTCAAATTTAAAGACGATAATTGATAGTCATTTTTTTGTTGTATGAAAATTATAAAATCTGAACCATAATAAGTCGTGTTGTGAGGTAAAGATTGAATTAGCAGTTGGTGATATAATTTGTTTTTGTTTGTTTTCCAACTAACTTTAATATGGTTCACTGTTCTTAGGTTGCTGGCTGATATAATGGTTCATTTTCCATTGAGTCAAGAAGAAATTACTTTAGCTGTGACACCAATGAAAGTTTGCTTTAAAAGCTATGTTGAGGATGAAATAGGTAAGAAGTACCTTTTAATAATGCTTTTTTAGATAATTTTGAGACTAAGCCAATTAGAAATTAAACATATAGATTCAGAATTTTAAAAGCAATTTAATTAACATATAAAAATCAAGTGAAGACTTTTGGAAAGGGAAGGTAGATTCATTCAAATTGAAACTTAAATTGGGCACTGTTTTTAAGTTGATCTTGGTTTACCAGAGAGGAAACAAATGCAGTATAATGACTTTGCCAGTAGTGGGGAAAGATTCAGTATGTTTTCTGTTACTTTTATAGCCCAAATAAAAGCATTTTATGCAAATAAAATTAAGTTTTCAATTCCTATCCTTTTTTTAAGAAAAAAAATTAATTTTCGCCAAGTTATAAGTGGGAGAAACTTTCTAGATGGAAGGGGAAAAAAATGAAAGTACATAAAAGCAGCCATCCTGAAAGGTTTGCTAATGGGATAAAGGAGCTTAACAATGGTGTAATAGAATCAGGGGTTTGGAGCTATCAAGAATATGTGCCAGCATCTTTTTAACACAACAGCTGGATTTAAGCTGCTTGACCCAACCTCAACCTGGGATGATTATTCTGTTGTTGAATAAAAGAACAAACACAAAGGAAGAAACTATATTTGTTTTAAAATGAGAAACTAGTAGAACCAGGGCTTTAATTGGTTGGATCAGATTCAGTGCCTTTTTTTTGGTGGTAATAGGGAGGATTGGAAAATGAACACCAAGTTGGCAAACATACTGCTTTCATTTGCATAAGGCCACTTTGGAATAGGCCCAGTGCAGCCAGTTAGGACCTGAATGCATGGCATTGCACACAAAAACTTAGTGTAAGGATTGAGGGGTTGTGCCCTGCTTGCTGTGTCATTTCTTTAGCTTAGTCCTTGATCCAAACATCACGGGATCACAAATGTAGAGCTGAGAGAGACCCCGTCCCCTGGTCTAATGCACTTCAGAGAAGAGGGAATTGAGGTTCAGAGAGGGCAAGAGTCTTGCCTATGGCATGTGTGGCCTTGGGCCTTAGGCCTGTGGGCCTAAACCCAGGTCAGCTTTCTTCATTGTCCCACACTGCTTGTTGGCTATGGAGAACAACACAAGTTCCTATTGTTTGTGTTAAAAATATATTTTGAAGGTCCACCTCTTTTTTTAATTAATTTTTTTCAGTTATCAGGCATTTGATTTTCCAGTCCTTTCCTGGGGGAGAAAAAAGAAAAAGAAAATGGAACTAGTAATTGCAACTTGCACCTAGTAATTATGGTCAAGCAAAACAAATTCCTATACTGAAAAATGCATTTCTCATTTTTCATATTTAATCCATTGCCTTTCTGTCAGGAGGTATGTAACATTCATCATCATTGATCCTCAGGAATTATAATTGATCATTGTATGGATCAAAGTTCTTCAGTCTTTTAAAATTATTCATTTTTATAATGTTGATATTATAGTATAAATCATTTTCCTGGTTCTGCTCATTTTACTTTGTATCAGTCCATACAAGTCTTGCCAAATTTCACAAAAATCATCTTTCTTCATTTCTTTCAGCACAATAATATTCTACTACATTCAGATACCACAATTTGTTCAGCTGTTCCTCAATCAATGGGCATCTCCCAAAGTTCCAGCTCTTTGCCATTTCAAAAAGAACTCACAGCTCCACTTGTTATGTAGGGTTCTCACTCAAGTAAAAAACCATTAATTTAGAATTATAAACTATGATTCTGACATTTTTATAGAAGAGTAAAAGTGTTGCTAACTCCCTTATGTATCTAACTGGCCAGATAGTCAGTGCAAGTTCAGGTCAAATAGGGATTTTAAAATGTAAGTTTACATTGCTTTTGTCAAAGGATCATAGGATTTTTACACCTGGAAAGGACCTTGGGATCATCTAGTCCAATTCTCTCATTAGAAACAAAAGAATTTTACCTTGTAGTAGAGTGATTTGTCCAATATGACACAAGAGGAGATTTTGGTATTGAACTTGGATTTCTTACATCCTTGTTTGTTGTAGGCATGTGCAAATGAAACTTGATTCTGAAACAGGCTGCATTTATAGGTGCAAGTAAAGATCCCTTGCTTTACTGGGTTGTTTAAAGGTGTATATGTGTGGTGGGAGAGGGGGGTGTTGTTTTTCTCTGCTCAAGATTTTTTTGGGAATCAAAAACACATGATAGCCTCTTTTAAAATATTTGTGGAGGAGGGATGGCTTAGAATTTGAACACATATAAATGTTATTTTGACTAAACTTTCTTAACTTATCTAAGGCCTAGAAAGCACAAATTAAAATCATACCTTTACTTTAAAAAAAAAAGTATTCTCTTGTAAGGATTTAGTTGTTCTTAGATCAACTTAGAAAAGAACAATTTTGTTTGAAGTAACAATTTCATTTTTACAAGATTGAATTGTATAGGATGTCTCAAAGTAAATGTAGTTTGTATAATTTAAATTGAATGTTTACAATGCATTGCAAAATTCACATTGGGTTAGTTTCCTTTATGAGTAAAAGGCACTTGAATATATTGTATAGTTCACAAAATCAAATCCACAGAACTAGAAAGGAACTCACAAAGCATCTACACAATTCTTTGCCCATATTAGGTCTTTAATAAATGTTTATTGAATTTAGTCTAGCTCTGCCCTCTCATTTCACAGAGAAGGGAAAAGGCTCGGGGAGGTTAGCCGATTTGCCCAAGGTTTTATAGTACATAGTAGGGCCAGAATGAGAACCCAAATCCAGTGCTTCTTTCAACATGTTTACCAGCAGCTCTTTTGTCCTCCTAATGAAAACTACCTAGTCTTATGTATTACAAATCAGCACCGACTATACCATTATCTCTCATTTGATGAATTTTTATTATACAGAAATATAAACATATGTAAGGTCTGGATTTACTCTCCTGGCTCTCCTCATTCACAACTCAGGTCCCCAGAACATGGGTCTCTGGCCCTTCGGGATTCTAGGGTGTCTTTCTAATGTAGTCTCTGCTGGTGAGCTTCTCACACAAGTATTAGTTGATCTTAATTAGTCAGTGAGATTTAATTAACTTTTAGAAAGGGGTATTTACTAAAGTAATACAGTTGGTATGGTTAGTACAAATATTCCCCTCCAAAGTCTGTGATTCTACTGCTAGTACAGAGTTCAGGGCAAAGTGGGCTCAAGCTTGGTGAGCACGTGTGGCACAGTAGGCAGTTCCCAGTTCCTGGAAGTCCGTTTGTTAGAATTCTCAAGCAGTACTCTTTAGGTGTGGTGCATCTTTTCTGGAATGTCCTCCCAGCCTGTCCTTGGCTCCCCATGCAGACTTTGCCTGAAGCTGTCCCAGGGATGCTGTTAGAATGCTGATGAGAAAATGGAAAGTCTAAATAAACCCTTCCTGACCCTCCAAAGCTTGCACTATCCTCCTCTGGCCAGGCTTGGGGGAGAGAAGGCAAAGGCTGGGACTGCCATGTGCTCTTCTTCCTTCCCATGGAATTCCTTTCCTCTCCACCACCAGGTACTTCAATCCCTTGGGCCCTCAACTAGCTCCTGACTTTATAACAGTCCACAGAGGGGATGAGAAATAAACAACAATAATAATTAGTAACATTTATATAGCATTTATGTGCCAGGAACTTTAAAGCTAGTGTAAAGCTAAGTACTGTGTGAATATTCTCATTTGATCCTCACAACAACCCTGGGAAGTAGGTGCTATTATTATCTCCATTTTACAGATGAGGAAACTGAGGCAGACAGAGGTGAAATGACTTGATCAGAGTCACACGACATATAAGAGTCTGAGGCTGAACTTGAACCCAGGTCTTCCAGGTCTAGCCCTATATCCACTGTGCCACCTAATAGCTCTTAAGTCCCCCAGGCAATCTGAACAGATGTCCTGTCACACCTGTGGGGGTGTCCAGGGCTTGTTCACACCTAGTGAACAATCAAGATCTGTCTTCATATGATAAATGTCTCAGGTAGAGCATCTCTAACCTTAGGTAGGCTGGGGTCATTTGAATGCTTAACTTAATCAAGCCCTATCCTTACAATGAAACAAATAATTAGGAAATAGATTTTAAAAGGACTCACTTTAATAACCTTTGAATTAGAAACTCATAATGCATTAAAAATATTCACTTTTGAAAAACCCTGTTTATAAGTAGCTTTCTACCTGAATTCCATAAAGTGTATGGTATTTGTCTAATCTCACCACTTACCTAATACCAATGTTGGAGTGACAATGTCGATCATGTAGGTTTTTCAAAGTAAAACTTAGTAGTGGTCAATAAATGTTCCTGAGGATGCCTCGACAGCCAGAGACTATGGATCTGATTTCTTTCATCCTTGCTTTTCCTAATATTTGAACAGGTTTTGCCAAGTCTATGTACACTGAAATGCATCTCGATCCTGATGAATTTGACTACTTTCAAGTTGGAGTTGACATTGAAGTAACATTTTGTCTTAAAGAACTGAGGGTAAAAACTCATATTTCCTTCATGCTAGAGTTTATAATTATTACTTCTACTTCATAGAAATCCAACTTTTTTTCTTTTAGGGACTACTGGCATTGTCAGAAGCTATAACTGCTCCTGTATCTATTTATTTTGATCTTCCTGGAAAGTAAGTGCCTTATCATATTATTGAGTAGCAATGTATTAATTTATTAACAAATTATAATTTGTTATATCTACTATTATAATTTATTATTTATGTAAAAAAATATATATAAGTTATAAATAAATATTAATTGATGTATATTGTGATAAAATCTGGAATCTCACATTGAAAATGGTTAGCCTAGAAACTATGTTATGCTGACAGAGCACTAATTATACAGGGTAATTTTGTGTAATATCATTCTTAGGCACTTATAAAGTAATATTTTTATTTTAGAATAAACCATAGTAGCTGGTTTTGGTGGCATACTTCTGTAGTTACTGATGCTGAGGAGGCTGAGGCTGGTGGATTGCTTGAGTTTGGGATTTCTGAGCTGTGGTAGGGTTAAAACTGATAGGATGTCCAAATTAAGTCTGGCACCAGCATAGTATGCCCTTGGGAAAGGAGCCCACCGAGCTTCCTCAGGAGGAGTCAACCAGCTCAGAAAAATAGAGTAAATGAAAGCTTCAGCTGATCTGTGTTGGGATGAGACCACTGCACTTCCAGCTGACCGAGTCTCGAAATAATACCAACACCAACATCAACAGCAATAAAATAAACCATAACATATCATTTTTTAATTCAGTGAAAGAAAGTTTTCTGTAGTGTGTTTAATTAAAACAATTTATAAAATGATAGGAAACTGTACATATGACTCAAATGCATTAACTGTCTTTTAAAAAAAAACTAAAGCATGTTGTATGGGGTTTTTAAAGCAAATCTTACATTGTATATTTTTACCTTAAATGGAAAAAAAGATGATTCTGCTTGATTATTTCTGTTCCAAAGTTACATATCTCTCACTGTACTTCTAATTTCTGTGATTTATGTGAGGATGCAAGTATCCCTCATGCTGTGATTTTACCATTCTAGACCTGTGGCTTTCAGCATCGATGAAATGGTCTTAGAAGCCACTTTTATTTTGGCTACATTAGCTGATGTTCAAAGTGAGAGATCTCCAAGTTCACTGTGCCTTTCACAAAGACTGAAAAGGTAAAGATAGTTCCTTCTTAAAGGACTGAAAATACCATCGCAGCCTTATTCTGAAATAATCCGTGACATTCAATTAGTGAATAAATGAATTATAAAATTGGAAATCTTTTCCAAGTTAAGAAAAAACTGTAGCAAGATTAGTGAGCTACTAGCCACAATCATAAGAAAAATTAATTGCATCAGATTCTATTCTCTACCAAATTTTTAAGCAGCTTACCTGATTGGCATTTGCTAGCCATCCAAAACTCATTTCTGTCTTGATCAATTTTTGCCTTAGTCCATAAGATTAAAGCTTCACAAGTAGGTCTCCAAATTCCCTACATTTGGCTCTCCTCAGAGATATAAGGACAGCCATTATGCTTCTCTTCGTTGTACTACCATATCACAATATACGTAATCAATTTCATTTACTTAGAAAACCTGTCTTTTGGAAGAGTTTAAAAAAGGATTCTACCTGATTCTTGGCATTCAGCAATTGGTTACATATTATTTTTTTGTATAAAATACACTAGGAATGAATGCATGTAGTCATTAAACCTAATGCTATTAATTGCCACTTTGCTTTTCTCTATCAATCTCATAGGACATATTCCAAAGTAACTGGTTCATTTAATCCTTATTAATACCCCAGGTCAGATCTGATAAAGTCAAAGTCAGACACTGAAGGCAATCCAATAAACATAGAGAAGGAGTTGACCACAGTCAAAGCAGCATCCAAGAGACCTTCATACAATGAGAGAGAGATTAATGCCACTGAATTAGAAAGTTTTAGTATTCCTGCAGTGAAAAGACTGGATACACATATCCCTGAAGCAACAGAAAACTACCTTAGTGTCATGGGAAAGGTGATGCCAAAGACTCAAGTCTATGATAAGGTAAAGGGAAATTATTGGAGGCATGTCTCAATAAGAAATCTCATTCAGAAGCTCAGAAAAAAATTAGCTGGCCAAGGCAAGAAGGAAAAGAAGCATTTATTAAAACGCTTATGTTCTAGGCATTGTGCTAAGTGCTGTGGTTGCAACAATAAGCAAAAAGACAATCCTTGCCTTCAAAGAGCTTATATTCTAATGAGGGAAGACGACATACAAAAGGGAGCTGAAAGGGGGATGGTGGTGAGGATGAAGGTGTTTGGTGCTCAGGCACAGTTCTGAATTTCAAAGGAAGTCATTAAAAGAGTGAGGGGACCCTAAATTATGAGTCAGGAGATCAGAGTTCCATTTCTTATTATTTATTTTTTAACATTCTTTTCTTTTTAAAATTTGAGTTTCAGATTCCTCCTACCCCTCCCTCCCTCACTGAGAAGGAAAACAATATGATATCAATTATACGTGTGAAATCATGCACAACATATTTCCATATTAGCCATATTGCAAAAAAAAAAGCAAAGTGAGAAAATTATACTTCGATCTGCACTGAGTGCATTAGTTCTCTCTCTGGAGTTGGATAGCATTTTTTCCTCATGCATCTTTTGGAATTGTCTTGAATCGTTGTATTGATCAGAGTAACCAAGTCTTTCACAGTTGATCATTACAGCTATACTATGCTCGATGATCTCTCAGTTCTTCTCACTTCACTTTGCATCAGTTCATACAGGTCTTGCCATGTTTTTCTGGAACCACCCCCTCATCATTTCTAATTGCACAATAGTAATTTATCACAATCATAGGCTACAACTTGTTCGGCTAGCCCCCTATTGATGAGCATCTCTTCAATTTCCAGTTCTTTGCCACCTCAAAAAGAGCTGCTCTAAATATTTTTGTACATATGGGTCCCTTTCCTTTCTCTTGGATCTCTTTAGGATACAAATCTAGTTGTGGTATTGCTGGGTCAAAGAAGGCTTAAACTTGTTCTGTTTGACCCTAGAGTCAGAACTAGGAACAAGGCAGGTTGGAGGGAGAGGGATTGCTGCAGAGAAACGAATTTAAGCATTGATGTAAGGAAGAACTTCCTACAAGTGAGAACCGTCCAAAGGAAAATGGACTCCGATTGCCATGTGTGGTAGTGAGTGGGTTTTGTCTCACTAAAGGCTTTCTTTCCCATCGACCCTCGTTGACCACTTGTCAGCAATGTTATAGAAAGAGATTCTTAACCAAGAGATAAGTCCATTCCAACTTAGGTTCTATGGTTAGTTCTCTTAAGTAAATTAATTTTTCCTTGAAAATTTCCTTGAAGGAAAACTTCATCCCAACCTATCCTGAATAGTGTCAGACATCATAATAGTGGAGTCCAGATTAGTTAGGTTTTATATATTATTCACCACAGTTTTAGCATAACAGAATACTCTCATTTTGACTATTTTATAAGAGATGAAGTGAAAAAAATCTAGGCTAGAATATGAATAAGTGAAACATTAAGCATTCTCATATTGTTAATTATAAAACTTTATAGCATGTCTCATTTTATAGGTTTACATGAGGTTCCGCATCCACCCTCCCCCATCCAAAAAAGATGCAGCTAAGTCAGTTCTGGATTGTTGCTTATTTGGTTAGAAGACTTTATTAGTCAGAATCATTTCAGTAGATTTATAATTTTATTCAATCAGTGGATGAATGAAACAGACATTTAATAGTTGCCTGTTATGTGTAAGATATTGTACTAGATGTTTTCCCCTTCTCCGATCCAGCATGTTATCCCTTGTAACAAAGATTAAGTAAGAGAACACCTCACAGCCATCAAATTGGCAAAGATGATACACGAGGAAAACAACAAATACTGAAGGGGCTATGCAAAAAAACTGGAGCATGAATGCACTGCTGGTAGAGCTGTGACTTGGTACCACCATTCTGGAAAGCAACTGAAAAACAAAAGTCGCCAAACTGTGAATGCCCTTTGACCCAGATATAATACTCCTAGGCATGTACCAGAATGCAAAGAAAGAGGAAAAGGACCTATATGTACAAACGTATTTATAGCAGATCTTTCCAGAGTAGCAAAAACTGGAAACTAAGGGGGTCTTTCCCATTGGAGAATGGCTAGACAGTATATGGTATATGAATGTAATCGAGTAATTGCATCATAAGAATGGATGAAATGAACAGTTTCAAAAGAAACTGGGGACACATGTCTGAAATGATGCTGAGTGAAGTGAGAAGACCCAGGAGAATAATTTATACAATGACATTATAAAAAAAACAACTTCAAAAGACTGTACAACTGTGATCAGTGAGGTGACAAAAATGATCTAGAGGACCAAAGCTGAAGGACAAAATGAAAAATAAAAGATACATTTTTAGACATGGCCAATGAGAGAACTTGCTTCACTTGACTAGGCATATTTGTTATGAGAGTTTTTTTAACATAAAAGTTGGGGGGTATTTTAGAGAAAAAAATCACTAAAACTAAACAATCCACTGACAGGCTTTCCAATATTTCATGCTCAAAATTCACTACCTCTGAAATGCAGGGAGGGTAGGGAAATGCATTTTCTCAGCTCTTCCCTAGGACCAGGTTTGGTCATTATAATTTAACTGCATTCAACTTCATTTTTTAAAAATTTCTTGCTGTTCTTCCCATTTAAGTGTTGTAGTCACTGTGCATGTTTTCCTGGTTCTACCTATTTCACTCTGCATCAGTTCATACAAGTCTTTGTGTGCATCTCTGATTTCATGTTTTTGTTTCTTGTAGCACAGTAATACTTCACCGCATTCGATGCCCAGATTTGTTCAGCTATCCCCCAATTTATGGTCTCTATTTCCAGGTTTTTGCTACCATAAAAGGGCTGCTATAAATATATTTCTGTATATAGGACCTTTCTTTATATTTTTTACCTCCTTGGCATATATGGCTCACATTGAGATCTCTGGGTCAAAGTGTATAGACATTTGAGACCCTTTTGCCCTTTTGATTCTGTAGAGATTGAAGTGTTCAATGATTCATAGCCATATAGCATCACCAGTGTTACTCTGTTGTCTAATGGTGGCATCAGAATGATCCAAGCACTTAAAGGCTATTTCAGCTAAGTGAAGTACAAGCTCTGGCAGATCTCACCATTGTGGAAAGCTTCAAACAACCCCCAGTGACAGACTTTGTGTCTTCTTATGTCTAAGGACTAACTTTGATACATTCAGGGATGCTTACTACGAGATTGGCTGCTGCATGGTAACTTTACTGGCCACATCCATACCAAAGATTATCTAACAACAGGGGCCTCTTGTACAATCTTTACAACACTGGTGTTTAAAAGCTTATGAGCAACATCATCTTACAAATAGTGAAGACCAGTGGAGGGGAAAATGAGTGTGGGAAAAGTTTGTCATGAGACTCAATAAGCCAGCTCATCCCAAGAGCATTTGCAGATGCAGCTAGGAGAGTAAACACAGGACAAAAGGGACACGTTTGCCAGCATCTCTATACCAACAGTAACAATCAGTGCACATTAGGCTATGAAACACTGGCTACTGAACAGTGTAGCATGCTGCCAAAATGTGGCATTTACCAGATTCATGAAAGACACAGTCAGGCAGCTAGAACGATACAGCAGAAGCTCATTGTTCTTTATAAACTACCAGAAGACACATCCTCACACTACAAATACAAATACAAAACCAAAAATTTTCTTGAGAATTCTACCCATGAACTATACTGGCACTGGAGCATACTTACAGAAAGAACTGTTGCCCGCAACCTCCCAGACATAATATTGACCAATAAAAATTTTAGAATAGTGTTTTAAATAGATGCTTTGAGATTACAGAAATCTCAGAATCTTCACTCTGTATGGAATAGAAAGCTTTCAAAATATAGAAACTTAGTAGGAGATATTAAAACCATGCACAAACAGGACAAAGTGCCTGTCATCCCTGTCATCCTGTCTGCTATTGGAAAAGTCTCAAAGATGCTGTCAGTGAGTCGTAACATCCCAATACTCAATTACAGAAAGAGCAGTTACTTTATCCACCTGTTTAATAGTGCACAGAACATTGGATTTAAAAGAATAATAGCAGGTTAGCACCTTGTCCTCAGAGTATTTCTATCTGAACCCCAGAAAACTGAGAACAAATTAACAACAGTAATAATCACAAATAATGTTTCACACTAATATCAAGAAGGCTATGGCCAAATAAGGCAAGAGACTTGCCAGCATCCTGAAATTAGTTTCTATAGGAAGAACGTATTTAAAATAATTAGCATTTCTAAAATACCAGCCACAGTGCACACTTTCAGATGTGTAAAATATGTTGTTGTCATTCAGTCCTGTCCAACTCTTCCTGATCTTATGGACCATAGCACACCATGCCCTTCTGTCCTCCACTGTCTCCCAGAGTCTGTCCAAGCTCATGTTCATTGCTTCCAGGTTAATATCTATCCATCTCATCCTTTGTCATCCGCTTTTTCTTTTGCCTTCAATCTTTTCCAACATCAAGGTCTTTTCCAATGAGCCCTGTCTTCTCATTATGTAGCCAAAATATTTAATCTTTAGCTACAGTATTTGACCTTCTAGTGAATAGTCTGAATTAATTTCTTTAAGTATTGACTAGTTTGATCTCCTTGCTGTCCAAGAGACCCTCAAAAGTCTTCTATAGCACCATAATTTGAAAGTGTCAATTCTGTGGCACTCAGCTTTTCTTACAATCCAACTCTCAGAACTATACATTGCTACTGGAAAAACCATAGTTTTGACTATAAGGCCCTTTGTCAGCAAAGTGATGTCTCTGCTTTTCAGTATGCTGGCCAGATTTGCTGTAGTTTTTCTACCAAGAAGCAAGTGTCTTTTAATTTCATGGCTACAATTGCTGTCTACAGTGATCTTTGAGCTTAAGAATATAAAATCTGACATTGCTTCTGTTTTTTTTCCCTCTATTTTCTGGGAAGTGATGGGACAAAGATCTTAGGTGATTTTTTTTAATGTTAAGCTTCAAGCCAACTTTGACACTCTCTTCTTTCATCCTCTTCAAGAGGCTTCTTAAGTCTTCCTTCTGCCCTTAGAGTGGTATTATTTGCATATCTGAGATTGTTGAGATATCTCCTGGCAATCTTAATTCTAGCTTTTGATTCATCCAGCCTGAAATTTCACATGATGTACTCTGCATACAATTTAAATAAATAAGGTGACAATATGCAGCCTTATCATACTCCTTCTGAAATCATAAGCCAATTAGTTGATCTTTGTTCAGTTCTAACTGCTGCTTCTTGGCCTGTAAACAGGTTTGTCAGGAGACAAGTAAGATGATCTGGTACTCCCATTTCTTTGAGCACGGGCCACATATTGTTGTCACAGTCAAAGGCTTTAGTGTAATCAATGAAGCAGAAGCAGATGTTTTTCTGAAATTTCCTTGCTTTTTCCATAATCCAGTAAATGTGGCAATTTGGTCTCTAGTTCCTCTACCTCTTTGAAAACCAGCCTGCTCTTCCAGTAATTCTCTTTTCACATATTGCTGTAGCCTAGCTTGCAGAATCTTAAGCACTACATTGCTGGCCTGCAAAATGAGTACAGTCATTTGGTAATTTGAACATTCTTTGGCATTGCCCTTCTTTAGGACTGGGATGTAAACTGATCTTTTCCAATCCAATGGCCATTGTTGAGTTTTCCAAGTTTGTTGGCATATTGAGTATAGCATTTTCTTCTCCAGCTCATTTTACAGATGAGAAAACTGAAGCAAACCGGGTTAAGTGACTTACCCAGGATCACACAGCTAGTACGTCCCTGAGGCCATATTTGAACTCAAGAAGATGAGTCTTTCTAACTCTAGGCCCAGCACTCTATCCACTGCACCACCCAGCTGCCCCCTGTAAAATATGCCATAGCAGATTTGGAAAGAATTTTAATAAAAACTTATACAACATATTTCCAAGAATAGATTTGTGTTGATATTTTCCATCTTTATATTACCTACATTTCCCCCTATATCCTTCCCCAATCCTGCCCCTAGAGAACCATTCCTCATAACAAAAAATCTTTTTTAAATTTATTTTTGTTACATTTTAAGTTCCAAACTGTCTCCCTCCCTCCTTCTCCACCCTGCTCTAGAGAAGGCCATCATTGGACACAAATATATAAATATATGTAAAACTATGCATACTTCTATTTATCAGTTCTTTCTCTGGAAGTGGATGATATCTTTCTTCATAGGTCCTTTGTAGTTGATTTGAGTATATATAATACTAGAATAACTTGGTTTTTCATAATTATTCTTCAAACAATGTTGCTATTACTATGTACAATGTTCTCTTGGTTCTGCTCATTTCACTCTTTATTATTTCACACGAGTCTTTCCATTTTTTCCCTAAAATCCACTAGGTCATCATTTCTTATAGCACAGTAGTATTCCATCACAATCATATACCATAGTTTGTTTAGCCATCCCCTAGTTGGTGGACATCCCCTCAATTTCCAGTTCTTTGCCACAAAGAATCCTTTTTTAATGGAGAAGAAAAGAAAAAAAATCAGCAAAACCAATCAACACAGTGAAAAAATCTGACATGATATTGCAATGCTCCATACCTATTGGTGAACACCACTGCAAAAGGAGCAGGGGTGAGGGTGGGGAGGGGGTGTCTTCCCATTTCTCTTCTTGTGGGCCACAATTGGTCTTCATTCACTTGTTTATTTTGTAACATTAAGTTTTCATTGTTTTGTTCTTTCCACTTACATTATTTTAGTCATTCTGTATAGTTTTCCTGATTTTGCTTAATTCATTTTGTATCAGTTCATATAAATCTTTTCGTGCTTCTCTTATTCATCATGTTCATTATTTCTTAAAGCACATCAATACTCTCTTATATTCATGAACCATAACTTGTTTAGCCATTCCCCAAGTGATCTCACAAAAAGTACTGCTATCAATATTTTGTTGTATTTGGAGCCTTTCTTTTTATCAGTCACTTCTTTGAAGCATATGCCTTCCAGTGGAATCTCTGAGTCAAAGGGTAGGGCTGTTTAAGTCACTTTATTTGCATAATTCCAAATTGTTTTCCAAGATGGTCGCATGAATTCATAGCTCCACCAAAGTTCTTTCCTAGGTGATTTTTTTGTTTTATTGAACACTATTTTATTAAGTTCATTTATTTCTTATTCATCCTTGTCTAACCTAGTCAATTGATATTTTTGCTTTATGATTTAGTTTGAGATGTAGAAGAAGCACCATAGCCCTTCTTTCCTACCTTTTTCATTATTTCCTTGATATTCTAGATGTCTGTTCCACCAAATGATTTTTAAATTATTTTGTTTTGATTTGTCAAGTGTCCCTTTGGTCATAAGATTGGTATAGTCCTAAATCTGTGAATTACCTTTAGTGGTATTGTCGTTTTATTATATTGGCATGATCCAGCCATTAACACTAAATATTCTTCTATACAGGTAGTGCATTTTAAAATTATTTTTAATGGTATATCCCTTTCTATTATTGCCTTTTGGATTTTGTTATTATTATAATGAAATGTTGATTTTTGAGGACAACTTTGGTGGGCAGCTTTGCTAAAGCTACTGATTTTCTCAGTTAGTTTCTTTGCTGATTCTTTAGGATTTTCCAAGTAAATCATCATGTCATCAGCAAATACAGATAGTATCTTCTTTTCCTCACTTCTTACCTTTAATTTATTTGTCTTATTGAAATTGCCAACAGTTCTAGAACTACCCCAAAGGGCATCCTTACTTTGCTCTTGTTTAGAAAGTTTCTACATTGCATATGATGCTTACTTTTAGTTTTAGATAGATTCTTTTAACATATTAAAAAAGGATCCCTCTACAGCTATACTTTTTAGGCCTAGGTAGTAAGGTGGCATAGTGGATAGAGTGCTGGGTCTGGAGTGAGGAAGACCTGAGTTCAAATTCAGCCTTAGACACTTCCTAGCTGTGTGACCCTAAGCAGGTCATTTAACCACTGTTGGCCCCATTTTCCGGAGTTGTTCTAAAGTCTCACATGAGATAATAGGAGTAAAGTGCTTAGCATAACACTTGGTATTTAGTTCAGTTCCATTGTTTTGAGTCATGTCTAACTCTTTGTAACCCTATTTTGGGTTTTCTTGGCACAAATACTGGAATGGTTTGCCATTTCCTTCTCTGGCTTAATTTACAGATGGGGAAACTGAGGCCAACAGAGTTAAGTGATTTGCCTAGAGTCATACAGCCAGTAAGTGTCTGAGGCTCAGATTTGAACTCAGGAAGATAAGTCTTCCTGACTCCAGGCCTGGCATTCTAACTACTGCACCACCTAGCTGCCCCTTGGTGTTTAGTATGATTAGTAGGAAAATGATTATTTCCTTCCCTTCCCTTCACTTTTTAGAACTTTTAGCTTAAGTGAGTATTAGCCTTGGTCAAAAATTTTGTTTGTTTTTGTTTTTAATATGACTGTGTTGGTTGTTTTTCTAATGATGAACCATCCTGGCATAAATCCAATTTGGTCATAATGATGGATTTTTTAAAAATTGTTGTAGCCTTTTGCCAGAATTTTATTTAAAAATTTTGAATCAATATACTTGTTTTGTCTTATAAGATGAGTTTGGTAGAGTGCTTTATTTCTCTATTTTTGAGAATCATTTTTGTATCATATATTAATTATTCTTTAAAGTTAGATAGAATTGTCCAATAAATTTCATATAGAGACCAGGAGTTTCTTCCTTCAGTAGTTCCTTTACAGATCTCTGTTTGGTTTTCTATTTGCTTAGGTGTTTTATATTTTTGAAAGTGATCTTCCATTTCTATAATCTGTTCTCAGTTTTGATAGCGTATAAATGTCCAGAAATGTGTCTCATCCTGCCTATTTAGGTTATGTAAGCTTCTATAACCTCTCTGTCAGGACGTGAGTCACTTTCTGTTTGTTCCTTTGTATTCTTGCTCTGTCATCGCATTGATTAGAATTCTTAAATCTTTCACATTTGTTCATTGTTCTGTTGTTGTTACAGTTTAAATTGTGCTCTTGGTTCTGCTCACTTTGCTGCATCAGTTCATATAAGTCTGCACAGGTTTCTCTGAAGCCATCCCCTTCATTTCTTCTGCTATAATGGTATTCGGTAACATTCAAATACCATAATTTGTTTAGCCTTTCCCACTTAATAGGTCCCCCCTTAATTGCCAATTCTTTGCCATCACAAAAAGAGCTGCCATATATGGATATTTTTCCTCTTTCTTTAATCTCTTTGGGGTATAGGCCTCATTGTATCATCACTGGGTCAATGTGTATGCACAGCTTAGACATTTTTCAGGAATAGCTCCAAACTGCATCTCAGAATAAATATGTCAGTTCATAGCTCCATCAACAGCCTCAGTGTGTTTGTATTTTCACAGCCCCTCCAACATTTGTCATGTAAAAAGAATTCCTTTTAACTAGAAATGACAACAAAAATGACCAACAAGGAGTTGACACCCAAGATAAGTAAGGAGAAAGTACCTGAATGCCCTTGATGAATTTAAGTCCTATGGCTGGACATGCTGGTATCCCTTCAGATTTCCTTGCTTCACAGTGCATTACCCCTCCCAACTTTCAAAATCTCCATCTTCATTGTAATCACACAGTAGGATGGTCACAATGTTCCACTTCTACAATCCATAACTGAATATTCTCTAAGCACATACTCTGGATCTCCCAACTTTTCATGTGCCTCACCCTCCTTACACCTATTCTCTGTCCTTACAGTAACCTCCAGTCACTCTACTTCTAGGCTATCTCCCTGTTCTGGCCTCAATTTCCACCTTTCAAAATCTTGACCCTCTAGTTATAGTTCAAATTTACATTGCTTTGATTCCCTTGCCTCATTGTGTTATCGTGCCTCAATGTCCCTTTCCAAACCCCTAACTGTGGATTAGTGGGACTGGTAAGATGACTCTGACCATTCACCTTCTTGTTTTTTGTACTTGCGCTTCTGAATGCTCCTGGAGGAAATCACATAAACCATGCTGACTGGGTCAACTACAGATTTATGCTCTCACTACTGCAAGTAAATAAATCCTTTTACTTTCCCTCTGATTGACTTTCTATCACATTCTTTTCTCAAGTCAGCCAAGGACTTCCACTCATACTTCAGTGAAAAAAATTCTTCCCAGACCCCTCTCCTTCCAAATCCCAGATCACTTCACCATCATCCCATCTTGGAGGAGGAGGTGCTCAACCTTTCTATTTTGGTCTCTGCCAATGCTAAACCCTCTATTTTTGCCCTTGATCCCATCCTTTTTTGTCTCTTTTGGGGCCTTCCCCCTTCAAATCATTCCTTTTTCTATCTTCTTTTCAGCCTCTCCTCTTCTACTGGTTTCTTCCCTACTACCTACAAACATGTCACCTCTCATCATCTTTAAAAGACCTTCATTGACCCTAACATCCTCATAAGCTGTCATCCTATACCTCTCTTCCCATCCACGGCCAAATTAATAGAAAGAGCTGTCTTTTCTGGTTTTCTTACATCATAACTCCTTCACTTTGCCTTCAGTCCACACCACTTAACTGAGATGAGGTTACCAACAATCTTTTTATGGCTAAATCCGAAGACCTTTCCTCAGTCCATATCCATCTTGATCGCTAAGCAGCATTTGACACTGTTGGTGCCCCCTACCCCTTCTAGATACTCTCTCTTCCCAGGTTTTGTGACAGTGGTCTTCCCTGGTTCTCTTCCTACCTGACAGATCCTTCTTAGTTTCCTTCTCAAGACCATCTAATGTGCTGCCTTTGTCTGGGTCCAGGGCTCTGTCCTGAGCTTCCTTCTCTCTTTCTCTCTTTTTTAATTTTTAAAAATTTAAATTTAAAAAAAAATTCTTAACTTAAGAAATAAAACAAGATTTCCATAACAAAGCAGAATAGAAAAGAGAATTGCACCTGAAACTGCAGATCTATTATATATATAACTTACTACTCTTTTCAAATATGCAAGTTATTGTGTAACTTTCCCCCCAGTCCCATCCTAGAGATAGCTACCATTAGACACAAATGTATGTATATATATGTATGTATGTATATATGTGTGTATGTGTATGTGTAGATACATAGATAAAAGTCAATTCTTTCTCTGGATGTACAGCTACTTCCTTAATAGGGCCTTTGCAGCTAATTTGGGTATTTATAATAGTCAGAATGGCTCGGTCACTCAAAGTTGTTCTTCAAACAGTATTGCCGTTACTGTATACAATGTTCTCTTAGTTGTGCTCATTTTATTCTTTGTTGTATCACACAAGTCTTTCCATGTTTTTCTAAGATCATCAAGCTCATCATTTCTCATAACAGAGTAATATTCCATCACAAACATATACCACAATTTGTTCAGCCATTCCCAGTTGACAGGCATCCCTGCAACTTTCAGTTCTTTGCCACCACGAAGAGAGCTGCTATAAATATTTTAGAACACATGGGTTCTTTTCTTTTTTCCCCTAATCCTCTTGAGAAACAGACCTAATAGTGGTATCGCTGGATCAAAGGGTATATATACACAGTTTTATAACTCTTTTGGCATAATTCCAGATTGCTCTCTAAAATGGTTGGATCAGCTCACACATCCACCAACAATGAATCAAGGTCCCAATTTTTTCACATTCCCCTCCAACATTTGTCACTTTCCTCTTCTATCATTTTAGGTGGAAAATATCTCAAGGTAGTTTTAATTTGCATCTCTCTAATCAATAATGATTTAGAGCATTTTTTCACATGACTATAAATTGTTTTGATTTCTTCATCGGAAAACCGCCTGTTGATATCCTTTGACCATTTATTAACTGAGGGATGACTCATATTCTTATAGATTTGACAAAGTTCTTTATATATTTGAGATATAAGACCTTTATTTGAAGAACTTTCTATAAAATTTTCCTCTAGCTTTCTACTTTCCTTCTGATCTTGGCTGCATTGGTTTTATTTGTACAAAACCTTTTTAATTTAATGTAATCAACATTATCCACTTTATATCTCACAGTGCTCTTTATCTCATTTTATCTCATAAATTGTTTGCCTATCCATAAGTCTGATAGGCAATATGTTCTGTGTTCTTCAGATTTTCTTGTAATAGCTCCCTTTCTATCTAGGTCATGTATCTATTTTGGACTTATTTTGGTAAATGGTGTAAGACATTGGTCTATGCCTAATTTCTGCCAGACTGGTTTTCCAGCTTTTCCAACAATTTTTACCAAATAATGAATTCTTGTTCTGAAAACAACTCTTTACACATGTCAAACACTAGGTTACTATATTTGTTTGCTGCTGTCAATTGTATGTCTACTCTGTTCCACTGATCTACGTTTCTATTTCTTAGCCAGTACCAGATAGTTTTGATAATTTTTGCTTTATAATATAGTTTAAGATCTGATACTACTCAGCCTCCCTCCTTTACATTTTTCCTGTTAGTTCTTTGATATTCTTGACCTTTTGTTCTTCCAAATGAATTTTATTATTTTTTTCTAGCTCAGTAAACTGATTTTTTGGTGATTTAATTGGGATGGCATTGAATATGTAGATTAATTTTTGTAAAACTGTCACTTTTAGTATGTTGGCCTTGGCTACCCATGACCAATTAATATTTCTCAAGTTAAATCTGATTTTATTTGTATACAAAGTTTTTTATGATTTTGTTCATATAGTTCCTGGGTTTGTTTTAGCAGGTGTACTCCCAGGTATTTCATACTGTCTAGAGTTTTTAAAAATGGGATATCTCTAGCTATCTCTTCCTGCAGGGTCTTGTTGCTGATATATGAAATTACTGATGATTTATGTGAGTTTACTTTATATCCTACTACTTTGCTGAAATTATTTCAATTAACTTTTTAGTTGAGGATTTAAGATTTTTCCAAGCATATCATCATATCATCTGCAAAAAGAGAGAGTTTTATTATCCCATTCCCTATTCTGATTTCTTCTATTTCTTTTTCTTTGCTTATTGCTATTGCTAAAATTTCCAGAACAAATTGAATAATATTGGTCTCAGTGGGCATCCTTGTTTCACACCTGATCTTACTGGGAAGGCTTCTAGCTTATCTACGTTACAAGTATGCTTGCTGATACGTTTAGGTAAATGTTTCTTCTTGTCAATTTAAGGAAAAATCCACTCATAATTAAAATTTCAAGTGTTTTTAATAGAAATGAGTAGCATACTTTATCAAATGCTTTTTCTTCATTTATTGATATAGTCATATGATTTTTGTTACTTTTATTATTGATATAACCAATTATTTTAAATTGTTTTCCTTATGTTAAACCATCCCTACATTCCTCTTATGAATCACGCTTGGTCATAATGTATAATCTTTGTAACATATTGATGTAATCTTTTACCTAATGTCTTATTTAGGATTTTTGCATCCATATTCATTTATGAAACCAGTCTATAATTTTCTTTCTGTTTTTACTCTTCCTGGTTTAGGTATCAGCATCATATTTGTTTCATAAAGGAGTTTGCCTGTTATTCCAAATAAGTTATTTAATATTGGAATTTAAATGTTAAAAAATTTAAATATTGGTCTTTAAATGTTTGATAGAATTCACTTGTAAATCCATCTGGTCCTGATGCTTTTTTCTTAGGAAGCTCATTTATGGCTTGTTCAATTTTTTTTTCTAAAATAGGTCTATTTAGATATTCTATTTCCCTTTCTGCTAATCTAGTCAGTTTATATTTTTGTAAATATTCTTCCATTTCACTTAAGTTGTTAAATTTATTGGCACATAATTGGGCAAAATAACTCCTTATAATTGCTTTGATTTCATCTTCATCAGTGGTATAGTCACCCTTTTCGTTTTTAATACTAGTTATTTGGTTTTCTTTTTAAAATCATATTAACCAATAGTTTATCTATTTTATTGATTTTTTTCATAAAACCAACTCCTGGTTTTATTTATTAATTCAATGGTTTTCTTACACTCAATTTTATTAATTTCACCTTTAATTTTTAGGATTTCCAATTTAGTGTTTAATTGGGGATTTTTAATTTGTTCTTTTTCTAGTTTTTTAAATTGTATACCCAATTCATTGGTCTGCTCTTTTTCTATTTTATTCATTTAAACACTTAGTAATATAAATTTTCCTGATTACTGCTTTTGCTGTATCCCATTGGTTTTAATATATTGTCTCATTATTGTCATTTTCTTTAATGAAATTGTTGTTTCTATGATTTGTTCTTTAACCCATTAATTCTTTGACTATGTACTTTCGTCTCCAATTAATTTCTTCTATGTTTCCATGGTGTCTTATTAAATATAATTTTATTGCATTGTGGTCTGTAAAGGGAGCGTTTAATATTTCTGCTTTTAACTATTAAATTCTTATGCCCTAATAATATGGTCAGTCTTTGTAAAGGTACCATATACCACTGAGAAAAAGATGTATTCCTTTTTATTCCCATTAAATTCTCTCCAGATACCTAGCTTATTTAAAATTCTATTCACTCCCTTGACTTCTTTCTTATTTAATTTTTGGTTAGGTTTATCTAGTTCTGAGAGGGGAAGATTAAAGTCCCCTACTATTATAGTATTACTATCTATTTCCACCTGTAATTCATTTAACTCTTCTTTTAACAATATAGATGTTATAGCATTTGGTGCATATAGGTTTAGTATTGATATTGCTTCATTATACCTTTTATCATAATTGGTTTCCCTGTTTGTCTCTTTTAATTAAATCTGTTTTAACTTTAATTTTGTCTGAGATCATGATTGCTACTCCTTTTTTTTTCCATTGGGGCATAATAAATTCTACTTCAGCTTTTTAACACTTTATGTATCTCTCATTTTAAAATGTGTTTCTTGTAAGCAGCATATTGCTGATTCTGATTTTTAATCCATTCTGCTATCCATTTCCATTTTATGGGTAAGTTTATCCCATTCACATTCAAAGTTATAATTACTATTTGTGTATTTCCATCCATCCTATTTTTCCTTACTGTTGTCCTTCTCAGCCACTCTTTTCATGCTATCCATCCTCTAGTTTACTTCTAATCACTACCTCTCTAATCCATACCCTGTTAAAGAATCCCCCCCATACTCTCCCCTTACCATCCTATTCCTTATTCTACCCATCCCTCTAAAAATCCTTCCCTTTTCCTCTCCTCCACCCTCCTAAATCTTAAACTACACACCTTCTAACCACCCCCTCTCCTGTCCCCTTGCCCTCTTATTTCTTTATAAATTTAGAAAACTTTTATACCTTTCTAGATGTACATGCTGTTCCTTCTTTAACCCAGATCTGATGAGAATAAAGTGCCAGCACTACCAGTCCTCCACCCTCACATTTCCTCTATCAGTTTTTTGTTTTATACCTCATTTGTATGAGACAATTGCTCCTTTTTACCTTTTCCTTCCCAATTTTGTTTTTTAGAATCACCCCATCCTCCAACCCTTCTTTCAAACCACCCAAGTACTGATGACAGTCTTAAGAGTACTGGTAACATTTTCACATATAAGTAAGTTATAAGAAGTAAATCATTTCACCTTATTGGGTCCCTCATAATTGTTCTTTGATGTTTATCTTATATTTCTCCTGGATCTTATATGTCAGATTTTCCATTAAGTTTTGGTCTTTTTGTGACAAACCTAAAAGTCTCTCTATTCATTAAATATCCTTTTTGTTCATTCAGGATTATACTTAACTTTGCTAGGTAAGTTATTTTTGGCCACAACTCCAGCTCTTTTGCTCTTTAAAATATAGTGTTCCAAGACCTACAGTCTTTTAGGATAGCGGCTGCTAGGTCTTGTATAATTCTGACTGCAGCACTGCAGTATTTAAACTGTTTGTTTTCTTGTTGCTTGTAACATTTTCTCCTTAATCTGGGAAACTTGGCTATGATATCCATGTAGGTTTTCATCCTGGGAACACTTTCAGGTGGTGATTGGTGGATTTTTCCTATTTTATCCTCTTTTTCTAGAACTCCAGGGCAATTTTCTTTAATTATTTCTTGTAATATTGTATCAAGATTCTTTTTTTGATTATAACTTCCAGGTAGTCCAATAATTCTTATATTGTCTTTTCTTGATCTGTTCTCCAGATCGCTTGTTTTTCAAATGAGATGTTTCACATTATCTTCTATTTTTTCATCTTCTGATTTTGTTTTTGTTATTTCTTGGTGTCTTGTAACATCATTCACTTCCCCTTGCCCATTCTAGTTTTCAGGGTGTTGTTTTCTTCCTTAAGATTCTGGATCTCTTTTTCCAGTTGGTTGATTTGCTTTTCACAATTTTCTTTATTTTCTTGGATTGCTCTTATTTTTTCCCTAATTTTTCCTCTATCTCTCTGATTTTTAAGTCATTTTTTAAGTTCTCCCCAGAACTCTTTTTGGGCTTGTGACCATTTGGTGTTGCCCTTTGGGGTAGGAGTGGCTTTTTAAAATTTTAGTATCATCTTCTGAATACAAACCCAGATCTTTTCTATCCCTATAGTAGCTGTCTGTGGTTGGGTTCTTTCTCCTTTGCTTACTCATTTTAATTTTAATTTTTAGAAGCTTATTATTATAATGAGCTCTAGTCCTAAGGTGTCGAGAATGGTGCCCCAGGCCTCAGGTCCTTCTTACTGTTATTTTCTGAGCTTTGTCCTAGGCCCAACCTTGGGCCCTCCTCTCTACTCCTAAGCCATGGTTAGGGCCCTCAGTTATGCTGTGCTGGAAATGCTCTTGCTCCCTGCAGACCTCCAGCCACTGCAACCTTCAGCTCTCCTCTCTGGCCTGGAACTGAAACCAAGAACTCAGCTGTCCTATAAGTGCCCACAGCTGGCAGCATCCCTACCCCACTCACCAGGCATGCTCTAGCTCCTTGTCAGCATCAGCTGCAGCTCAGGACCACATCTAGTCAGTACAGCTGGGTCTGGTGTCCCTCAACAGCAGAGGGTCCTTCAGTCTTCCTCTTCTCAGATATCTGACCCCCATACTGTCTGTGAGGTGAAAATTCCTGTGGCCTAGGCTGAGGCTGCCTTTCAACCTAGCTCTCTTAAGGGCTTGTTGTTTGTTATTTCAGCTGGGAAGGCCTGGAGGTATTTACAATTCACTTGGGCCAAACCTCAGGACCCTCAGGTCTTCTCCAGGAGGACCACTGCTCTACCCCAACTCTTATTTATTTTTGCTGCTCTATATTCACTCCGAAGTGCTTGTCTGTCTTATTAGTGGAGGAAATCTGAATTTTCTGACCTAGTCCACCATTTTCCCAGCATTCCCTGCTCCCTTCTCTTTCTAAATTCTCAATGATCCCATCAGCTTCTGTGGATTCAATTATCATCTTTAAACAGGTTTAAAATCTATGTACTCAGTCCTCAGCTCTCTTCTGAGCTCCACTTGGATGTCAATCTCCCTAAGATAGAACTCTGTCTTGACCCTTAAGCCCAGTCCTCTTCTTAACATTCCTATTTTTCTCAAGTGACCCAGGTTTGCTATCTCCAGCTCTTCCTCACTCATCCTGAATACCCAATCAGTTGCCAAATCTTTCCACTCAAACTTCACAAAACTTATGGCATCAAGTGCATTTTCCTCTGCTCACACAACCACCATGCTGAATTCAGGCTTTCAATACTTCAGTTAAGATGAATTATTGCAATAACCAATAGGTCTCCCTCCATCCAGCCTTTCCTTATAAAAGCTCTCCTCCACAAAACTGTCAAATTGATATTCCTAAAGCACAGTCTTGGACTAGGTAACTCCTCTGCTCGAGGAGCTTTATATAATAGTGTCTGTTTCCTCTAGAATAAAATACATGCCTAGAATATTCTCCATTATTAGTAATTCTCCATTATACATGTTCTCACTCTTACCTCTTGGAACCGTTAGCTCCCTTAAAGGCTCACTCTTTGAGAGATGTTTCCAGATTCCGTTATTAGCACGTCCTCTGAAATCACTTTTGTATTTTATTTATACATATAGAGCTATAGCTGCACATATACGGATAGATCTATATATCTTCTGTTTACTCATGTGAACATATATCCCAAATAGAAATAAGCTTCTTGAGGGCAGGGATCTCAATTCTGTCTTTTATCACCAGCACCTGAGTGTCTGCCACATAAGCACTTGGTAAATGCTTGTTGATTGGTGACTGAATGCCAGTGACTGAGCTGGGATTCCTACCTGTTGCAGTCTGGCCAGCACCACTGCCATTCAAGGGAGCTAGGTGCCAACAGCGCAGAGCCCTAGACCTAGGATTTGAACCTGGAGTTTAAATCCTGCCTCAGACACTTATTGGGCAAATCACAACCCATGAGCCTGTTTCTTTGTATAATGGGGATAACAGTACTCAAGATCATTTTGAAGACTAAGTTGAGATAACATATGTAAAGCCCTTTGCAAATCTCAAAGTGCTTTATAAATGCTACCATTATTAGGAATAGTAGTAGTAACACCAACTTCCTGAATTTCCCTGGAAGGATGGGGGAGGAGAATAGTACTTGGGCCTGATTCCTTATGCCTCCCCTGGTCTCTGAAGCAGTAGCATGAGTCCTGGTCTTTAGGTGTCTTTCTGGGGTACTAGAATTCACACTTTGTGATTCACTTGTCTTTCTCCTTCCTCCCCACCAGTTTTGTTCCCTGTTTTTTGGAGCAGTTTCACCTAAGCAACACTTCAACCGCCCATGGATCAATCTGGAAACAGTGAATGACAGTGAAGATGTTAGTAATGGCCCACTCTCTCAAGTCTTCTAACATATTTTAATGATGGCTCCAGAAGCTTGGCTTCCAGACTGTCAACTAGATGACCCAGCTCTCAAACATGCATCTGTATTAATAAGTTCCTATATATGTTCTCAGTTTACAAGAGAACCCCCTAAGGGGTTCATAGTACTTAGTTCTAATAGCATTGAAAATGATGTCACTTTAAATAGCAACTGTTATTAAATGTGTTTGGTTGTAAAGGCTAGGCCATTTTATTGTGATCTTTGATGTCTTGGAGGAGGCACAAGGTCACCATTCTTCTGTCTGTGGCCACAAGTATTCAGTTCCCCTCTCAAAGTGTAGAAATAAGGTCAGTACCCTTTCACAATAGAACTTCTGCCCTTGGTCAATTTTACTAAAGCATTTAAACTATTCAATGGCTAATAACCTGTAGGAATCAGTGCCAACCCTTAATATATGTCAACACAGCTTGCCATACGACGTTATTTTATGATTGATTCAGGGATAACATTGGTACTTGGGTGCAAAGATTCAAACTCTAGTAAACTGTAATGTCAGCTTTTCCTTCATTGTAGGGTTGAGAAATTTGGGGTTAAGGGTTAACTCCTTAGGCCCCAGAGAGACCACCCTGAAAGACAAATTCTAATTACTTTATCATCTGTGAAATGTGGGTACCTATGTTCTGTTACTTTACATTCCTCAGTCTCTTGAGTTTTGTGAGAAAAGGGGTAATCTTGTTTGGTATGACCAAGAAGAATTTTCACTTAAGTTGCTGATACCCAAAATGTCACTGCACATATACCCACTCATCCCTACCAAAGAGTCTGCATTTGGGTTAGATGTGGCAATTGGGTAGAATGACCTTAACCTTTCCCTGCCTACAAACCAAAGAAATTGAACAGAGAACAACATTGCTATGCCTCTTGGTTGGCCTCTCCCTTGCCAGCTGAAAGTCATTTAGAACCTTACAAACTAGACTTCGTGAGATCCTATTGCTAAGTCTTTGAGAAACCAACTAACATACAAGGAAACTGCAGACGCTTTGAGAAATCCACAAAGGAAGGCAGCAAGTCAGGAACAGATTTCTGGAGTCAGAATGGATCTGGCTCTCTCTGCCTGGGAAATTAGTCACAGCAGCCTAACAAAATTAAGTCCTCACTGAGCTTTTCCCCTTTCACTTCTCAGGCGATCAACTCAGGTTGATTATCAACCTCTTGATGGGACTCTTTGGTTTTTACACGACCTTCCTATGTGAGTCTCATTCTCCTGCCCAGGGAGCCACCTTGGTAACAGATCTTAGAAGAGGGAAAAAACTACTTTTAAAATGATTAGTCAATGCTAAATTGAGGGCATCCTTACTGAAAGATGAAGGGACATAGAATTGTTTCCTATGGCTATTTCAGTAGATGTTTGCAGAAGTTTCGGGTCTTCTCCTAAGTGGGCAGATGGGGCTCAAATGTGGAAGAATGGCTATGTCCTCCATGACATTGCAGGCCCTGGCCAAGCAGCACAAGGATTCAGATCAGGGTTTCTTTGACTTTTTCCACTCGAGACTCCTTTTCCTGTTTCAGCAGCATTCATTGGCGCTGCATGGGCATGACGGCATGCTCAGTGCAAAGTGTGCATGTTTTGCGTTCAGAACCAAGGCTGTAGTGAAGCTGCACAATGCAACATGGGCAAGCACTGCCAGAAACACCTCAGATTCATTATGTCTTTGATTTTTAATTAACTTTTGGTCACTGCGTGTTTAGAAACCTTTTACTGTTGCCAAATTTTTCCTATATGGGGTCATGACCCACAGTTTAAGAAAGAAACACTACTTTAGACTATTGCTATCCACCTGCAATCACTTAAGAGTTTCAATTTTAAAATCAGATTTCAGAAGGGGCTTCTTCCTACTCCATGATGCCAAGTTCAAAGCTGACATATAGCTCTCTGTGGGTTCATCTCACCCAATTAGGAGGCACAGAGTTAAGATCTTTTCAAATGTTGCTATTTTATCTAATACATATATATTTGTTTGAGTGCAAGACTTCTGAGGAATTGACTTGGTGGAAAAGAGGTGGGAAATTAATAGTAAGAATATGACAAGGCTAATGAATTAATAAAGGCTTTATAAAATCCCAGCTCTAAAATGTATGATTACAGGCAAAGAAACAGTACCTACATTACTCAGTTACTGCTTGAATTAAAAACAAACACGTGCACACATTTTAGTATAAATACTATATTTATTAAATATCTTTACAGTTTATTTAAATGTATGTACAGAACTATTCCTGCATAAGTTATACTTCAGACATCCAATTCACGTACTTGCCTCTTGTAAGACAGGTAATGATAGTCTCAAAAGAAAAAAAAATTCTCATTAGTACAGGTACAGATTCAATTTTGCTTTGTTATTTTAGCCAACTTTGCCATAAGCCGTTTGATATAGTTGTAATCTCTGAACAGAAATAGCTGATTTTCAGTTCAGAACTTTTTTTCCAAATGTCCTATAACTTGAATCCAAATCTCATGTTAGTTCTCTCTTCACATGTTCAGTTCTATAAATGGAATCAGATTCTGATTTATGTTTTAAATTTTTCTTTAAGTACAAAACATGTATTACTTCTTTTTCCCAGGGAAATTGGATGCGATAGTTTGAACAAAAGACAGCAAGTAAGATGACCAGGAATCATTAACATCTGAAAGCAAAGACATTTCATAGTCCAAGCCCATCTTCTCTACACATCCTTAACACTTTTCCCAAAGAAATCCCACACTTCCTGTCTGGTTACTTGGTGTGGGATGTTTACTTCAGAACAATTCCCTCAACTGAGAAAACTTTCTCCATCAAGCAAAGCACTGAACCTAATATTTTATACAAGAACAACCCTCCAACAAACATACCTGGAATGGATTCTCTTTGTGGTTTAGTACCCATCAATCATGTCAAGCCACTACATTATCCTATTACGGGACAAAAAAAAAATTACTGTTTTTCCCCTTATTTTTCTTCACCTCTCTACCCTGGGCTTTTTTTAAAAAAAAGGAAAAAAAAGCACATGGACCCCACTGTATCTCCATTCAGTAGATTTTTTTTGTGCGCAGGCAGCTTAAGTTCATAGGAAGAAATAAGGTTTTGATATGTTTAGAGTGCACATTTTCAAACAGAACAAAATAAAATTTTCAAGCATGTGATAAAAATATTAATTCTTTATAATACAGTATTGCTTTATAAATATAGATGGAAAAGCTATAAACTTTACTGGTCTTTGGTGCATCCAGTGAGGGATAAATAATCTTTAATTTGTAAATTAAAAATCCAAATTTTCTCTTTTGCTATAAAAGTCCATTACATGAGGCAAATGGCTTCACTTATACTGCTTGATTTAAGCTATCATTAGCACAAACCTCAGGTTTAGAGTCACATGAAGTGGCACAGCTCAGACACTCATTCCCCAAGATCTAGGATCCCCCAAAGGCCAAACAATCTCGAACCACTGAGGGAAAGGGGGAAAGCAGGAGCTGATTGATAACCCCCTAATAGTTACAAAAGAGTGGATATAACATAATAGCACAGGGAAGACTGGGGGAAGGGAGGGATAAAGAGTGAGAAAAGACTTTGGGTCATTAATCTATAGGTCAAGTACTCGGGCATTTCTACTGTAGAACTCCTCTCAACATTACGGGAACAAATTGTCAATTGTATTCTCTAACAACCATTTGTCAAGCAAGACTTTAAACTGATTAAGTAAACTGTATAAAATACCGCCTCTCTAGCTCTATAAAGACTGTTTGGGGTTAAATCTGAGCAGAGAGTAGCCAGTAATTTGCCAGCTCCCCTCTTCCCAGGAACCAAAATTGTAGGCATTGGAAAATTAATGCAAAAACATCCAGATCATAAGGCCAAATGCCTCAGACCAGAAGAAATTGAAAACCCCAAACAAAAGAAATTAAGCCATCAGCCTAAGTATGAATATATTCCTTTCAAAAAAAATCCATCTGGATGCAACCTTCTGTTTCTTAAAAACATATAGACTGCAAATAGTTTGTGCAAAATAAATACCCGCCACGTGCCACACTCACTCTTCCATGTTTTATCACAGCACTACAATTTCTCATTATTCTAACACTCCCTCCCCTCCCCCCCATCCCCTCTACCAAAGAATGCTATTTTTATCAAGTTAGGGTAGTTAAGGCATTCTGACATGTAATTAAAGGTGATTCAAAATATATATATATATATATATCTAACATTATGCCAATTTAGGAATAGTAGATAAATTACTGAATGGCTTACAAATGAATAACTCATTCTCATTATAAATGAAATGCCTGTTACAAGCATGATGCTTTGAAATATAGTAATGACATGTACATGGTACATGTTAAACAATTTTTAAATAAAACCAAAGCCTGACATACAGTTTTGCAAATATACAGTACAACTTCACAAAAAAAAAATCTTTTAAAACCAGTTGAGGTAACCTCAAACATAACAGTTTTAATGCAATAAACCAGGCAGAGTAAGATCTTCTTTAGAGGAAAACAGACTTTCTACATTCTCCTCAAGTAGATACTTGCCTGGTTTAATTGCATTCTCATCTAAACACCAATGTTACCTGACTTTTTATATATATATATATATATATATATATATATATATATATATATATATGTATATGTATATATAAAACATGGCTTTAATTTAAGGATTTCTAAGTATATATCTTTCTACCACCAAGTTAATGGAAAAAGGAAAACTGACCCAAAAATATAGCTTTACAGCAGTCAACTTTTAAATGAGCCTCAAAAGTAAATGTGAGCTTACGGATAATGGAGAATTTGGATGCTAGGTAATTTAAATGGAAACAGTATGCTGTAAAATGGCTATTAAGAAACTGTAAACATTAAGTTTGAATCTGACATCCCTAAATTTCTTTTACGGAAACTGCAAATGTCAGATTTTCACAAAGAATTGTTTCTGGGGCCTTTAAGTGCTCTTGCCATTACAAAAAGTGTTTGCTGACACGGATCAAGTTAAATTTGATGCAGTGTGTGCTACACAAAGTGGGTCTTAACAAGGTCTAGGTAACCAGAAGCCAGCACAATTCAAGGGCACAGCCAGCATTTGCAAGTCTTTGGCCCTCCCTCCAGTCTCCCGTTCCTGCACAGAGACATTGGCATACTTCCCTATAACACATTCAGACAGATAAACAGGGTTTCAGCCATAATTTTAAATCTCCGGGCTTTGAAGAGTTTCACAACCTTAAGAGTAATCTTTCCTCTCCCCTGACCTCCAATGAAACTTGGCAAGGAGTGGCTCCCCTCTCCTACTCCTAACCCTCTCAGCTTTTCAAAACTGTCCCAAAAGCCCATTTATCTGGACTAATGAGCTACTAAAATTTTAGTCACTGGAGCACAATTAAGCATCATTTTAAAAAGCACAAACATTTGCATCCAAAGAATTTAAACTGATTTTTCTCTCAATTTTGTAATAAAAGGGCTCTTGGGCTCAAGACTTTAAGATGAATCCAGAGCTTAAAATGAATTCAGAGCAATGTTTTACAGCAGAATTATAAGCCCCTGAAAAATAGGGGGTTATACCAGAAACACACAGACATACTCTATCATCTTACAACAACAGACTATGCATGTGAAGGTTCATGTGTAACATTTCCTTCAATGAGTAATGCATTTTTCTAGTAGATGTAGTAGTATATGATTTGTGGTGGTTTTTTTAAAAAATAAATTTTACACATTCTAGTTTTGAATTACAATCTACCAACATTACTCATTTTCAATACTTCACCGACTGAATTCTGAAAGTAGCAGCCATTTATTTGGCTCTGAAGGTCTTCCTTCCACCTCTCCCTGCAAAGGATAAATAGCGATGAAGGACAAGCTTCAAGTCTTGCGTTTTCTTCAGTTGTTGCTGGCAGACATGAGCTAGTAGTATGACAGTAGTGGTTCGTAACAAGGATCTCAACTGGGTTGTAAAAAGACAGGCGACAGGCGTAAATCACTGGCCATTGAGATCAGCGGCAAAGGAAAACGCGGTCCTGCCAGCAGGAACAGTCCATACACAGGAAGAGGAAAGTCAGAGGTTGACATTGAGGTGAGTTAGTCTGTATACTCAGCTACGATGGAAAGGAGGACGGTGATGTCATCTGGTTTTCCTCCTGAAAGGAGAAAGGATTGCAACATTTTACCACAAAAAGCCAAAGGAGAAGGCAGAGAGATGGCCTGAAGCATCAAAGCCTCAACTGTGGTGAGGCAGGTTCTGCCTATCAATACAGTGCCGTGGGACAGAGCATGGTATGGTTTTTAAAAAGCCAAGGCAGCATCTCCCAGAGCTGGTAAGCTTCTCCCCATCACCTTCCATGAGGGGAAGCAACTGGCCCTCAGTGACTCCTCTCATACTTTACGGAAGGATCACTGGTTTAGCCGTGCCATGATCTACTCAAGTGATTTTTCTCATAATGTGGATAACCCTTGTTTCTGCAAAGCAGCTGTGGCATGAGTTCTTACTTTGCATGCTAGGACCCTGCAACAGCCAGAAGCCCACCAGTCTCACCAATGTGGCAGACATACACTGACATGAATCTGGACCAAGTGACTGCAAAAATTCATTCGATGAGAAGCTGCAGAAGGGAGCTTTACCATCAGGATGGTAAAGTTATGCAATTCTCTGTAAGTACCATGTATCTACAAGCACCCAGAAACAGTTTTAACATTGTCTCCCTTTCTGAAGCAAACACTGTAGCAGTAAGAGAGGAAGAAGAATGTCAAACATGTGAAGGACACGTTGGCAAAGCTGCCCAGAATGCCTGGTCTCTTCCTGGATTTGCCCAGAGGCCCTCTGAGCTCAGTTCAAAGCATGAGGTTCTGGTACTTGGCAACTTTCAGGTTATCCCTATTTTGTAGAGCCAACAGGGTCGGGCGCTGAAAGGTGGTCACTCTCCTGGTGACCTTGGTCCAAAGGCACAGGTAGGGGAGGAGCAAATGAAGGGAAAGGCCAGTGTTGTTGTTGCTGAGGAAACTTTCATTCCCCTTCCCATGCCCCAGAATTCCAAAAGCTTCCAAAGGCTTACTTACCTCTCACATTCAATCCGTTGTCACATGCAAACTGGGCAAAAGGTGACATGTAATTTGGGTCATATGCCAGCTCATGAGCTTGCTCAGCGATGCTTCTTGCGGTCTGTTGTATACTCTCATAATTTGAATTCTGGAATGAAGGACAAATGAGTTCTTTTTCAAAGGACTAACCCACAGAAGATCATAGATTTAGAGCGAGAAGGGACATAATTTCTTAATACAATGTAACCATTACTTGGAAAAAAGTCTTTTTTAAATTATATTTTCCATATTTCCATCACTTCCTCAGCTCCTGGTACAGCAGCCTGCTATTTGGCCTCCCTGCCTCCAGCCTCCCTCCATTCCAGTTCATTTTCCACTTAGACCAGCAAAGAGATCTTCCTCTGGCTGCCTTTTCAAACTCTTCCTACCTTTCCAATCTTCTTATCACACTCTCATCACTGTCCATGTGTTCTAGGATTCAGTGAGCCTGACCTGCTGGCTAGTCCTCCACCTAAATCTCCATCTCCCAACTCCAGGCATTTTTCCTGGCTATCCTCAATGCCTGGAACTCTTTCCTTCCACATGTCTGCCTCCTGGTTGCCTTTGAGTCTCAAGTCAAGAAGCTATTCTCAGTCCTTAATCCTAGTGCCGCCTTGTTCGTGCAAAATTGTTTGCACGTGGTCTCCCTTACTAGATTGGCAGTCCCCAGAGGCCAGGGCCTTTTTTTAGCTTTTCTTTGTATCTCCAGAGCTTAGTACATGGTTTGGCACACAGGAGGAAATCCATAACGGCCTGTTGCCTTGAATGTATTCCTGCTAGTACGAGACTGACTTCCCTATTTCCCTGCCCCCAAGGGTCAGCATGAGAGGCAAAGGGCCACCTTCCTAAACTTACAATCTTTAGGAAACAGCTACTAATACAAACACGGGCCTATGTGCCTAAAGTGAGTAACAATGTAGAGACCAAAGGAACAGAAAAAGCTGCCTTAATTTCCTTCTGGGGTCTAAGAGACAAAGCTTTTTGATGACATGGATTCCTGAACTGTACCCAGCTCGGGGTGGATCCTGTGCAATTTGTCATCCCCACCTCTTGTTAGATATGCTTTGACCAGAAGAAGAGAAAGAGAAGTAGGAAGGTAAATGAGGTAAAAATTATCCTTTGCCGTTCATTCTCTTAACACTTCCCAACTCTGCCTATCTTCCCGACGGATGGCTTGTGCATAAGCTGGCACAGGTGCGTGACACCGCCCCCTCCCGCCACAGACACAGACACACACACACTTCAGCTCCATCTTTCCAGTCTTTACATCTGCATTCACTTGGAAGATCTGAACGATGATTTCTCTGCTCAAGTTGGCAAACTGGGGCTTAGCGAGCACTGCCCACCCTGGGCTGAGGCCCCTTGAAAGCTCGGGGAGAAACACTCACTGGGCTGAGCAGGCAAGATTTGCTATCCATTACCTTCAACTTTTTCAGCTCCTGGAGGATCATGTAATCGGGCATGTTGTCAAAAAGCCCGTCTGTTGCTGTCAAGATGATGTCACCTAACTGGACGTCAAAAGAAGTGCTGTCAGCAGCATCCGGGCTGTGGAAATGACAAGGTCATGAGCAACAAAGGGAAGGAAATCATTTACAGACATGGTACAAAGTTCCCAAAGATGTATTTCTTTGGTTTGCATCAATGGAATCGTTTTGCATTGTGAAACTTTCTTTGATCTGACTACTTTAACACACCTCAATCTGGACCAAGCGATGGAAAGAATACATCCGATTAGGCTCCTTTTTCAGAGGGACAATCAGGCCTCAAGCAGTGTCACCTGTACCCACAGCCCCTTCTACTTTACAACAGTTTATAAAAATTAGCTTATTTCCTATTAAGGTGGCTGTTCTTAGTGGGACAAGGAAATCAGAATGAAGCAAGTGCACATTAAGCTAATGAGAATGTTTTAGGAAAATGGATTATTTTCAGAGGACAACAGACACCACCAATTAAAAATCAAGACTGACACGAGACTGAATCTCATGTGGTTCAAAGAGAAATGAAGGGTTTTAAGATGATTCACATGTTAATGGTCTTCAAAATTCCTGGTTAAAATGAGTCATTTTCTCATTTCCTAATTCTAAAGGGCCCAGTCCTAATCACCACCGAGAGGGCTGGAGCCGAGAGAAAATGGCTCTCAGAAGCCAGAATATTATATTGTGTGAGCACCTGTGTTCGAAATCAAAGAAACTATGCACAATGATTTTCTCTTAAGTACCTACACTATCTCTCCTACAGAAGAATTTGCTGTATCATGTGTGTGTGCGTATGTATATATATAACACGTGAGATTGTAGATTCTTTTTTCCCCATTCAACAAACATTAAGTTGTTCTCTTTTTCCCCAAAGCAAAAGACATTGGCTTAACCAGCCCAGCAAAGTAAATGACAAGAATTCCCCTCCACATACGAGGGTGTACATGTTCTCTTAGGAGTCTTGAGACTCTAGGGAACACCTAGAACCAGAGGAACTTGTGTTCTGAGGGCAACATCCTTGCTGTAACATCTCTCTGCCTCGACTGCTACAGTTTATTTAAATGAAGGACTCTTTGAAGCAGGGATTTTGACTTGGAATATATTTTTAAAAGCTTTAAAAAGCCTTTTAAAGTTTCCAAGGGGGAAAAATTGATTTTTTAAAAGCTGAGACAATTTTTTAGGCAGGAAAATACACTTGGAATAAAGTAGAGACTTGAGACTGGACAAAAAGACCTGGAGTGGGCAGGTGGAGGGAATGGGAAAAGGCCCCTGTAAGGTGGATCTGTAGGTCTTTTGGCAGGATGGGCCTAATGTTTTATGATCCAAAGTCATCAAGATGTCAACACTGATCACCAGGTTGGGCCTAACCTCTTAAACTGCCTTTAGGGGAAAAAATCTAGAGGCTGATTAGGCAACAAGAAATGGCAAAGAGACTGAGGCGGGAAGAGGACAAGGGGAGCAGAGCTAAGCTGAGGAAGGAAAGACAAAAAGCTTTTGTTCAAGCCCAGCTTCCGCTAGACTTCCTTCCATGAGATGGCTTTTATAAAGGAGCTTCTTGTCTGCCATCTGCATGGGGCATGCATTTGACAAGTTCTCCAGTTCACCTTTTCCTGACCTTCAGAGCAAAGAGCACTGGCTCAGACGTCAGAGGACCTGGGTTCAAATCCTGCCTCTGACACTTAATACCTGGGTGACTGGGCAAAAGAAATACTTTACACAAAGCTTTAGGGTTCACAATGTGCTTTATAAATATTGTCCCAGTGATCCTCACAGCAACCCCAGGAGGTAGGTGCTGTTATGATCCCCAATTTACAGATGGGGAAACTAAGAGAGGCTAAGTGACTTGCCCAAGGTCCCACGGTGTCAGTGGCAGGATTTGGACTCAGGTCTTCTTGCCTCCAGGCCTGGCTCTCTGTCTACCCCACCACCACCTGGTGACCCCAACATTCAGTGAGTCACATAACCCTCTGGACCTCAGGGTTCCTAATTGTAAGACTGAAGGGCAAGGGTGAGAGGGCAGGTGCTTCGCAGACCCTTGAAGTTCTATATCTCTAACCCCAAGGTGCTTGCTACTAAAGGGAAGCACTGCTATTAGGTGATGTTCAAGTATTTATGACAATGATCACAGATTTAACACCGAGGAAACCACACAGAGGCAGATGGGCAAATGACCCTGAGTCCCAGAGGTGGAAAGAGGCAAGATTAGATTTCACACTGGCTCCTGACCCCTCAAGGCCTCCACATACAAGTCCTTTGGTGATGTGAATAAAGGAGCAGGGCATGAAAGGCGCCCACCTGTGCAGTGAGGCTGGAAACTAGACACTGACCAAGGGTCATAATGACCATGGTAACTAAAAGTGAAAACTCCTAATTTCTGCTGAAGTTGCATGTTGTGAATAAATTGGGACATTGCAAAAAGAAGAATGTTGAGGGGAGAGGGGATTCAGTACAATTAAAAACCACCCTGAAGGTGTGGAAGTAAAGCAAAGGACTGGCTCTGGATGTTTGCTCAGAGTCTTTTGTAACAAACGAGACCAATGACCAGTGGGGCGGTTTTAGGCTGAACTTTTGGTTGTGGTTTTTTTTTCCATGAGTGTCCTTTGCTGCTCAGCCTCTGAGAGACTTCCTTCCATTGGCCAGTTTTGTTCTCTTCTCCCAACACTCCCATCCATGAACTTGGGCTTCTGCCAGATGCAGTTTCTGCCCATTCTGACTGAACACACTGTGCTGCTGGGAACCTGCCCGTACTGAACCATGAGCTGGGATCACATGCTGGCCGCCTGCCCCGAGTGCCAAGGAAAGCAACGGCCACTGGCCCGAAGGCAGGCTGGCCACCTCCTCCACCCCAGCCTGAGAGTACTCAAATGACAGAGCAGCCAGATCCTGAAATGGAAACAGGTGCCACAAACTAAATGAAAAATCAAAGCTATTCCAGTCAATGTTCCCCAGGTGCTATTGGCCAATGGTGATGCCCGGCACTTAAGAGTCTCTACCCTTTAGGTCCCCAGCTCATGCCCCTAGGCAGGTTAAACCAATTTTACAAATAGTTTTATTATAATTCCTCCCCCCAAAAGAAACCACAGCAGTATGCTGATTTCATAATCTAGTTCAAGTCTCCATAAGTTCCCAGCAAGCTCCACACACTGATAAAACTGTACATGAGATCCATTTCTTCAGATTAAAATGCTAGCAACAAGAACTGGTTCAATGCCTTACAATCTGGTTCTATCTAGACCAGCAGGTAAAGGGCAGTGAGCAATCACTAAAGCTTCTCTCTCAGGAACAACATCTCTAATTTGACCTGGAATGACTATGAAATTGGGAATCCATTTCTCAACTATCTAGTTTTCACATGCATGCTAGGAAAAGAGCCATTTTAAGATCTTTTAACACATTACAGATAAACAGTAGGTTCTAGGCCATTTAAAGTTTAACTTTGAAAAAAGTGGCAGAGAACACCTCAATAAGTGCAAAAAGCACAAGCAGAAGTACATCTTCCCCTGCCCCACAATGGCCAATTGACCCAGGCGACCTCTGACTCCCTTTCTCTGGTCAAACCTGGCCAAGGCTTTTGCCAGACTCCTCATCTCATGTTTGAACAGTAAACCAAATTCAGGTTTCCTGCCTGGGCTACTGACCTGCTCTCAAGTTATGGATGTGAGCAACATAAAGGGACAGCCTTTGGGTTCCATAACAGCACAATCAAATACAACTCAATCTGGGCTGTTCGCTGTCAGACTTAAAGATAATGCTCTCACGACACTGTCCACTGTTATCCATGTTGCAGCAGAATCCAGCTGAGGTGGAATAGAATGCTCTCTATCCAATCTCAATGGATCCTCCTCATGCCAGCTCTGTAAGTAGGTGCTATTATCCTACCCGTTTCAGAGGAATGTGAGGCCAAAAGAGGTCAAAGGATTTGGCCCAGAGTCACACAGTTTGTCAGTGTCTGAAGCAGGGTTTGAACCTGGGTCTTTCTGACTGCCAGGCTAGCCCTGTGTCCACATACAATGGGCAGAATGGACAAGAAGGATTCTTCTTTCTGTGAACTTGCAGGGAGAGAACCACCACTGTCAATTTATCTTCCCATCAATTCCTTCCCTGGGAACTGAAAGTGACTACTGCCATCAAACTAAAGAGAAGAAACAGCAG
The DNA here is from genome assembly GCF_011100635.1 of Trichosurus vulpecula. Classification (NCBI taxonomy): domain Eukaryota; kingdom Metazoa; phylum Chordata; class Mammalia; order Diprotodontia; family Phalangeridae; genus Trichosurus; species Trichosurus vulpecula. The sequence continues at coordinate 34,973,429 of NC_050573.1, read as the reverse complement.
CAGGGGCACGAGAAGGCACAAGAGGAAGGGCAAGGCCCCAGAGGCTCAAAGAGACTCACCTGTCACTTAGGACGACTCCCTCTGCTTCAGGAGGTGCTATGGAAAGCTGAAATGGAGTGTTGAAGTAGTGCTGCTGCTCGTCCGATCGGTGGACCACCTCCCCTCCTCTCACTACCAGAAAGCCCGAATCCCCCAGGTTGGCTGTGTGCAGCCGGTGGCTTGTCCTATCCAAAACCACAATGCAGGCAGTGCTGCTTCCTAGCAAGGAAGGAAACAGGCATCAGGCCAAAGCCTCTTCTTACATTTGCTCTGGATGTGTATTTTAGTCATATGGTAGACACAAGCATTTTCCTAGTTGGATTTCCTTTGTTCAGATCTTGTTTTGTCTCCTATATTCTGATCAGATGGGTATTAACAGTAAGCTGATTACTGTCAATATAGTGGAATGGGTACAGAATTGTAGAGAATCCTTTCAGCAAACAGCAAGAGAAGGTAATGGATTTTGATAGTTCAACCAAAAAGCTTCATCCCAGCCACTCCTAAGTGCCCGGTAGATGCATAAAGTCTTCCAACTCTAATGTTGGAGACTGATGTACCACAAATATTGGACTATGATGATTTCAGTTTCTTTCATTGGATTCACGAAATTTCAGAGCTAGAACGAACCTTGGGGATCATCTAGTTTATCTTATATACAATTTCTCCAGATAATACATATTTTTAAAAAAAGGTCTGTTTCGAACCATGCTGTTTTAACACTGAAATGAAACCAAATAAAAATAAATGGTCTGGTCTCAGTCTCAGTCTAAATATAATTCATATGGAAATAACCTTTCTATTGTAGCTAGCTGAGGTCAATTAAAACGTCCAAAAGGTCAGCATGTTGTGAAGGTGAGATACTAATTTTGATATTTAAATACCAGCACAAGGTCAGCTATGTTATTATCTTGACATTTCTCTTGCATCACTGGCACCTGAGCCTTCTGTAGGAGATGCAGTAGCATTTAAGCCAGGGCAGAGCTTAATCAACATTTTAAATTAGGGTTAAGAGTGACCCATTTCTATGTGCTGAGGTCATGAAGACATTATCCCACACGGGGTGGTGAGGACCTGACGTTGGTGCCAAGGAAAGGCTTCACATGTAGCTTATGGAATGGAGAAGCAATCTTTCACTTCAGAATTTTACCATATAAATAATTCATTTCTGGGGCACTTTGAATGTTTAGAAAACACTTTTCACGCATCATCTCATTCGATCTTCAAACAAACCATCAAGGAGGTGCTGCTGGTGTCATTCCCATTCACAGATTAGGAGATTGAGGCTCTGAGGTGACCTGCCCAGTATCACACAGTTTACATTACGGGTCAGGATCTGAATCCAGGCCGGCAGGATCCGAACAACAGGGTACTTTCTATACCACTATTCTGCCTCTTAACATACGGAGACTGACAATGGCAACTGGGACGTATATTCAAATAAGGATCATCTGAGGGCAGAGACTGCTACGGAGCAGGCACTTAACAGAGCTTCAATGAACTGAACACATTACAATGTGAAGAAAAGACCATGTGTGTGCTTATTTATATGTGGACATTAGCTGAAGCTTTAATTCTAAAGGGAATACAAAAGTATCCAGAGACAGGAAGACCTGAGTTCCAATCCAGGTGAAGGCTGTGTGACTAGCTGTGTGATCCTGGACAAGTCACTTAACCTGTCTCCATTTCCTCATCTGTAAAATGGGGATCATGACAGCATCTACCTCTCAGGTCTGTTATGTGGATTAAATGAGATAATGATTCCAAAGTGCTTAGCAGGACCTGGTGCTAACTATTATCATTGCAAAGCCGACATTCCAAAGAAGAGAATGCTTACCTGTAATTTACAGGGCTTTTTAATAATCCAGAAGATAATTACATCACTGTTCAGATTCTAAATATCCTAAATTACAGCCATCCAGTAGTAGAATGGACTGCTCTGGGCAGGTTCTCCCTCCCTGGAAGTTTTCAAGCAGATGCCTGATGAATAAACACTTGCCAGGGAAGTGGTAAAAGGGCATTCTTGTGGGCGTAAGGACCTAGATGCTTTCCAAGGTTCCCTCCAACTCCAAAATTCCATGAATCGATCAACTAGCTTTCATTTCAAAGTAGGTCCATCTGTTTGTGAGATGCACAACCCCTCAAAGGCCTACTGAAGGAGAGGACATTAGAGAGCTACTGAAGACAACAAGTTAAGAAAGGTTTGCGGGGAAGACAAATCTCTAGTCATGTTATTCACTGGCAAAACTAGGACATCATTGTCTATGCCTGCGGTCATAGGCAGCTGACAAACTCATTTAAATGTCTGTTATTCTTAACTACCCAAAGCCTCAAACAACAAAATAAGGCCTCACCCTACAAAATGAAATCTGGCTTGGAATGGATACACCTTTCTCCAGCCCAAATCATTCCTGGAGGCACATGGGGCTCAGGCAACAGAGGGAACCAATTCTTGACAACCAAAAGCTAGAGATTTCCCACCAAGCCAATCTGCAGGCTCTGAATAAGAAAGAAGTCAGCACTGTCATTGCCATTGAGCTGGCAAATGAAGAGCAAAGGAGGCTGAAAAGACCACTCTGGGGCATCCAAGCGCAGCCCAAGCATTAGGCAGCTCCCAGAAAGATCCCTCCTACTCCCGGAGATGGAAGTATTTGACTGTCATTCAGCCCCCAGTTTTGTAAGTCTTTGGGGCAGCAAACATTAAGAGGGATAACCTTGTTAGGACTGACCTTTCAAATTCTTAGGATATGTTGACTTCAGAAGATCTGCATTCTCCTCATTGGGTTTCTGAGGTAAGATGGGTCATTTGTCTATGAAACCACCCTGGGCCATAGTAGCTAAAACATCTCAAAAAAAAACAAAACTGGTGAGTTCTTAGCCTTTCCCTGGAATCTGATGTGCTCCATATTTTTTTGGGTTGTTTCAAGCAATACAGATGGGGGGGGGCAGTCCCAATAAACATTTATATAGCACCTACTATGTGCCAGGGACTGTGCTAAGTGTTTTACAAGTATTATCTCATTTGATCTTCACAACACCCCTGGGAGGGAAGTACCATTATTATCCCCTTTTTACAGGTGAGGAAACAGAGGTTAAGTGACCTGTCCAAGCAGCTAGGTGGCAAAGTAGATAGAGCGCTGGGCCTGGAGTCAGGAAGTTTAAATCTGGCCTCAGACATTTACTAGCTATGTGACCCTGGGCAAGTCAGTTAACCACGTTTGCCTCAGTTTCCTCATCTGTCAAATGAGCTGGAGAAGGAAATGGTAAAACACTCCCATATCTTTGCCAAGAAAATCCCAAATGGGGTCACAAAGAGTTGGACATGACTGAAATGATCTGAACGACAAGACTTGCCCAAGTCACACAGCTAGTCAGTATCTGAGGCTGGACTTGAACTTAGGTCTTCCTCATTCCAGGTCCAGCGCTCTATTCACCAAGCCACCAGTTGCCTCTGTATGACAAAATATCAAACCTCCTGCATCCACCATGATTGATGACCATTTTGGGTGGAAGCCATGGTTCAGCCGAGATTTGCAGGCATCCTCTACTAAATGATCTGGAAGCTGAGTTATGGAGCATTTGGGCACATCTGAATTCATGCCCTAGAGAGTGGGGTGTGTGTCAACAAAGCAAAGCACCCTTTTTTAAATGTACTTTGAAGAAATGTGTCCTATTTTAATGTTTTTTATGCTTAAAATTCTTCAAGATTCAGGAAAAATGTGAAAACCCTTACAAAGCCCAAGCCCCAAATCAGTTTTATTTTTATAGCCTTGTGTGTGCTCCACAGTGATCTCAGAAAACAGGGCAATCAGACAAGAGTCAAGGGGCAGCAGAGAAAAGCAGGGCGCTTAATTAATGTAGAGACAAGAAGCTCAGAGTGGCACCCTGGGGCATCCCTTCCTACTCTTGAAATTTCAGAATTATTTTTCAGTTTGGAGTATCTTCCATTAGCAACACACACATATATATGTATATATGACTATAGAAGGTAGATTTTTCAAAAATATTTTTATTCAAAGTTTTTCTATTATCTTCATTTCTGATTATGACCCTCCCCCACCCCTTACCCAGAAAGTAACCCTTCAACGGCAAAGGAATTTGTTAGCAATTAACAATAATAGATATACCTTCAAGTGTAAAGTTCATATTATTTATTTATTGAATAAGCTCAAAGCCATGGCTTTAAGTAAGATATCAAGATAAAAATTAGTTGTTGAAAGCACTAGAAAATGGAGGTTCAATCCCTGCCCTCAAACACTTTACCTTCTCCTGGAGAATACAAATATACAAATAAGTAAATCCAAGGCAATTTGAGGAGGGCAAATGCTTTTTGAAGTTTTTTAATAAACAGGGAATCCACCTCTGTGTCATGCTAGTTACTAACAATCAAATGGTTTTTAGCAACTTGAATGGCACTTCAAAAAGCTCATGCATAAATAGAATATTATTCACCAAGAATAAATACTGTGAAGCAGAAGAGAGGAGGAAGAGAGGAGAGAAAAACAGAGAGAGACAGAGACAGAGACAACAAGAACAGGGGACTTGGAGATGAAGTAAGCAGGCTGTGATCCCAAACCTATGTCAGACACTTACCAGCTAAGAGATCCTAATCAAGTCACAACCTCTCAAAAGTTCAGCTTCCTCATCAGTAAAATGAGGCATAATGATACTTGCTCTAACTTCCTCTTAAGGCTATGAAGAGAGACCACCATCGAGCCCTCCAGGATGGGCTGTGATACCAGTACTCTGCGGGAAGAGATGGTTTTCCTGACCTTTCCCTGCCCACCACTATTTTTCAGCAGTAAGTAAGGAGGCAGCAAGCAGTCCCAGGGCAGGGTAGAGCCTGGCTGATCTCTGGTTACTTTGAGCTGTGTCTCTCTATCATGCCAGCTTAGCGCAAAGAGAAGAGAAGCCAGGCAGGTGAGGGGGTGTTTTTGTTGCTGTTTAAGTCACGTGTTATAACAGAAAAAATGGAAGGTGTGTAAGAGTGTTCTCTCCTTACCGAGCAAAGGTATTTTATTTTGCAGTAGCTCACAGTAACTTGTGGTGAGAATTCCAACAGGATTACTTGGGATGAACCGTCCTTCTTTTACTAAGCGTTCACACGTTCGCATTAAAGTCCCTGAGAACTGAGATGGATCGACTCCATAGTCCCTCCAGCCTCCTACACCATCTGCTACCCCTAAAAGGGAAAAGAGATAGAAAAAGATGAGTAACTCACGTTGATATAGCACTTTGAAGCTCACCGCTCACTTTTTGTACCACAACCGAGTGAAATAGTATTGCCAAAAATTAATCCTATTCCACAAATGGGGAAACTGAAACCCAAAAGAGGGAGACTGGTTCAGATACAAAACTAGGAATGTTAGAGCCAGAATTTGAACCAGCATCTCTTCTGACTCCAAGTCCAGTCAACTTTGAGAAATGGTTATTACAAGATTGAAAGTCCACTTTTTTTTTGTTTTGTTTTGCTTTTTGGCAGGGCAATCGGGGTTAAGTGACTTGCCCAAGGTCACACAGCTAGTACATGTGTCAAGTGTCTGAGGCCGGATTTGAACTCAGGTCCTCCTGACTCCAGGGCCGGTGCTCTACTCACTGTGCCACCTAGCTGCCCCGAAAGTCCACTTTAAAACATTACGGGTAAAGCTGTAGCAAAATAAAGATGCATAACCAGTAACACAGCATGTTCTTAAATAAATTTCTCCTAATATATAGATGTGTTCCTAATGAGTAAAAGAACCCATATGAAACTGCTTTCCCACTCTGGTGATAAAATTTGTAAGGAGAGCTGTAGTCAGAGGTGGGAAATATAGTCAGTTAATAAACATTGATTAAGTGCCTTATTATATGCCAGGCACTGTGCTAGGAAAGGCAAAAGGCAGTTCTGACTCTCAAGGTGCTCACAGTCTAGTGGGAAAGGGCCAGGATTATGAAGAAAAGTCCAAGATGGCTCTTGCCCTTGAGCTCACAGTCTAATTGGAAAAAAACAGGCAAAAGACTATGTCCAAACGAGCTACATAAAGGATAAATTTAAAACAATCCCTAGAGAAAAGGCAGCAGAATCACAGAGGAACATTTAGGTGGATTGGCAGGGCCAAGGAAGTGGCATATAGCCAGCATATATGTCTGTGGAAGCCTTCTCCTAGCACAGCAAGAGAAGCCAATCTCAATCTCATTGTTTGTATGGCAAAGTGATATGCAGAATTTCAGCCTCAGGGAATCCCAAGTTTTGAAATTCTAAAGCATCTGAGCATCTCTCGGTCTGGCCCTCATCTCTGTTCTGAACTCCCGGGCCCTATTACCACCTAGCTAGGTGTCTCCCCTTGAATGTCTGCCATCAGCATCTCATACTCAACACGTCCAAAACAGAATTAGTTATGTTCCCTATTTAACTTCCTACTTCTAGCAAGAGCAATGCCATTCTCCTAGTGCTCCTCAGCTTCTAAATGTCAGGACTCACTCTTGATGCCTCTCTCCTTCACTCCTTCCACCCCATCTAGGCAGTTGGCAAATCCTGCTCTGAGACAGAACTGCCACACTGCCCTTTTTCATCAGTTCTCTTCTCTCCATTCACCCAGCCTCTACCTAAGTTCAGGCCCTCATCATCTTTCGTCTGGATCATTGCAATAGCCTCTACAATAGTCTCCTGGCTTTAGCCCTGGCTCTCTCCTATTCATTTTTCATAGAGCTGCTCAAAGAGTCTTTGAAGGGCACAAATCTGGCCATGCCACTACCTTATCCAAAGTTCTCAGGGGCTCTTAACTGTTTCTAAGGCCTGTCAGAGTATGGCTCCAATATTTCCTTCTGGCCTTATTTTACACTACGTCATTTCATACTATGTCCCAACCCAACATTCCATTTCCTGTGTCCATGTATTTGTAGAAATTTTCCAATCTTCTCAATCCTCATTTGACCCTGTAGCTCACCCTTGTCTCCTTGATTCTCTTCTCTAGTTTTTTGGGACACCCCTCTCTCCTGGTTCTCCTCCCACCTGACAATCCCTTCTCAGTCTCCTCTGCCAGATCCTTATCAAGATCAGGTCTTATGATGGTTAAGTGTCCTGCAAGGGTCTGTCCTGGGCCCTCCTCTATACTCTTTTACATGGTGATCTCATCAACTCCCACTGATTCAATTATTATCTCTATACTTATCATTCTCAAGTTTATTTATTCATCTTTAACCTTTCTGCTGACTGTTTCTCCAACTACATATAAGACTCCTCAAACTGGATGTCCTACTGACTAAGATGCCCTCTTAAGCTCAACATGTCCCAAACCGAACTTATCTTTCCTCCCGAATCCTAGTCTTTTTCAAGTCTCCCTCCTCCTGGTCCTTTGGTCTTGCAACTTAGGTGTCATCCTCAAATCCTTACTATCACTCTTCCTGCCTCCACCACCCCCAACACAGCCAATCTTTTGCCAAGGCTTGTCAATTTTACCTCTGTGCCATTTACATATTCCCCCTTCTAAGGATACTGCTGCCAGCCCCACGCAGGCCCTCATCTCTTCATGCCTGGATTACTACAATAGTCTGCTGGTAAGACACCCTGCCTCCAATCTCCCTTCACTACATTCTATCTTCCATTTAGCCATTAAAAGGGAAGGTCTGACTGTATCATTCGACGCCCCATCTCCTCCCATAAACTCCAATGGCTCCCTATCACCTCCAGGATCAGATATAAAATCCTCTGTTTGGCATTTAAAGTCCTTTATAACCTGGCCCCACATTTCCAGTCTTCTTATACCTTACATCCACCCTATCCCAGATAATCTTCTACGCAGTGACACAGGCCCCCTTGCTGTTCCTCCAACAAGATACTTTCTCTCTTGGCTCCAGACATTTTCTCTGGCCTAGAATGCTCTTCCCTCCTCATCTCAGCCTCCTTGCTTCCTTCAAGCCCCAACTAAAATTCCCCCTCCTACAGGAGGCCTTTCTCAATTCCTCTTCACTCTAATGCCTCGTTTCCTATTTATCTGGTATCGAGCTTGTTTGTACATAGTTGTCTATATGCTGTCTCCCCCATTAGCTTGTGGGTTCCTCAAGAACTGAAACCATCTTTTGCTTTTCTTTGTATTCCTGGTCCTTAGCCTGGCACACAGTGCTTTGATACATTTTTACTGATGGGCTGTCTTTGTGCTTGGCATATAGTCCCTCTTCTTCATCTCTCAGAATCTTTATTTATTTGCCTTTAAGATGGCTACATCTTAGGCCTTCCATAATCCCCTCAGGTGTTAATGTTCTTCTGCCTCACATCACCTTCCAATTCTATATTAGTGGATCTATTATACTCCCCAGTAGAATGTAAGCCCCACCTCCTCTCACTTCTTTGCAGTCAGTGGTGAGAGAACTATGAGTGTGGAACAATACACGTCAAACTTTTTAATATGTTAGGTAATTTTACGCAACTGTTTTTTTTCCTTTCCTTTTTACATTTTGTTATAAGAGAGAGAGGAGCAGAAGGATGGAAATATAGGTAATATAAAAAAAAGATATCAATACAAATTAATTTTTTTTTAAATGGAAGGCCCTCAGGGGAAAGGCCCTTTATGTCTTTATCAGAGAGTTTTGGAGTGGGAAGGCCCTTCAGAGGTTGTCTAGTCCAACTGACAATTAAGCAAGAATCCCTTCTACAACAACCTAGCTTCTGCTAGAAGATCCCCAGAGCACCTCTGAAGGTAGCCCATTTCATTTCTGGACACCTAATTGTTACTATTTGTCCTATAACCAGCCAAATTTGTTTCTTCTCAACCTTTACCCATTGCTCTTCACTCAACTCTTTAGGCCTAAGCAGAACATGTCTAATCACCCTTCCACTACTGGTAGACAGCTAGTGTGCCTCACCCAATGAAGTGTTCTCTTCTGCGGGCTAAACATCTGCTAACTAGCCTAGTTTGCAGACTCCCTTCTCTGAGAATTAAGATGTCTGCCTTTCTCCAATTCTCCTACTGTCCCTTATCTCCCAAAGATCCTGAACAGTGGGCTCAAGCACACCCGCCCCTTCAGTACTTTTGGATGTAGGTCATCTCAGACAGGGGACTTGAAGACATACGTAGTGGGAGGGGCTCTGGCTCTCCTACTAGCGGCTTCCTAGCTTGAGTGGCCCTTTCTATGGGCTTGTCAGTCCAAGGACAATCCTCAATGGCAAGAAGAAAAATGGAAGAGCTTGGCTTTCTTGAGCTCCTCATGAGCATCTTATTTGCTCCAACCTGCAGTCCTGGCCCTTCTTGAATCTACCTTTTCACCAATGCAATTTTAAGAAAAATTACTGGGGCAGCTAGGTGGCGCAGTGAGTAGAGCTCCGGAAATGGAGTTAGGAGGACCTGAGTTCAAATCCAGCCTCAGACACTTGACACACTTACTAGCTATGTGACAAAACACTTAACAAATCACTTAACCCCAATTGCCCTTCCTTCCCCCTCAAAAAAAAAAAGATTAGAATAAAAATTTATTTTATTAACTTTGCAACTCTCAACTAATTCTGAGATTTATCATTCTTCATTCTGTCCTTATAGGACTACAGCACACTCTTGTATTCATCCTATTACCTGCCCTTATTTCCATTTTCTAGTTTTTTGAAATCTAAATGGGAGTTTCCTATGTACCCGCATTAGTTTACATTGGTCTCTTTGGATGACAGCTTTCTTTTTTTCACTGGGATTACTTCGCTATGTCTTCAGAGTTTTAGTCTTATCAGATTTCCATCCCTTCTGGGATGACTTTCCTTACAGAATTTTAGTCCATGGGATCCGGTCTTTCCTTTGTCTAAGGAACTGTTCCAGCAACCAAACAGTTACTTAATAAATGTTTACAGAACTGTATAACAACCCCGATATTTTGGTGGCATTATATTAATAAGAACAAGGTGAACTGCAGTAACTGCTACCTTCTCAAGCAGTGATGTTAATTTTGTGAACTCCTGTTGAGGTTTTCCTGTTTTCCTATAGTATAGACACTTGTTTCCACCATAAGAGACATAATTTGAATGGAGCAATTTGTGGTAAAACAAGAGTCCAAGTACAGTCCTTGGGAATGCCATCGGAATCATTGTTTTCAAATTGTTCAAGGAAAAATTTTCTTCTCAATCAACTTCTAATCAAAAATACACAATTAATTTTGCTGTTAAATGCAAACTGGTTTCATCTCTAAATGTCCTTCACATATAAAACATGTGAAACTGATATAAGATTTACAGTTGACCTTGGCATGAACTATGTAATCTGACAGCAGGTTACAATCCTGACCTGATAAATTTAGCACATCAACATTAATCAGATTTCTCCCAGAATAGTGCACAACCTTTCAGACACCTGTTTGCTTCTCTCAGAAAGGTCCCATTAACCGAATCTCTTTAAGGAAAAGAGGGTCAAAGTACATACAACCTAGATTAGCAAATGAAAAAAAAAATCTTGAAAATCCACATACTTTTTATTTCCTTGTGAAGGACAAGTTATATAACGCAGTCTTATGTTGAGGATTAGAATCTGGATAAAACTAAATCAACAGTATGAAATATATATATATTTGAAATATGATGCTATATTTTATTTTTATTAGCCATAATTGTTTCTTTGAGGAAATTGAAAGTATCCTGTATCAGAAACACAAAGTTTCAGAGCAAACTAGGACAGCTAAATTGGGATTTATTTAGACCAGAATGTGAATGCCATTCAGGATACATTTCAATGCTGGGGGGGGAGGGGTAGAGAAGGTTAAATATTCCTGGCAAAACATGTAACTGACAGCAAAAGATCTAGGTTTCCCAAAAAGAGTACAAAAAATTAGTTTTCATAAGTTAGGGCTAAACTTCTCCCATCTCCTCCTCCCCCAAAACATTAGAACCTACACAATATTTCCACAAAACATTAGTTGGCAGTCAGGTCCCTTCCTACAATGCCAAGTCTTGAAGCTTTCTGTTGAGGTATTTAGAAGATGTTGAACCACTATTTTAATAACTGCATTACACTGAGAGATTGGAGGAAGGCCTTTGCCATGCTGGCTGGACCTCCTGAGCTCCTGAACTGGCTTTAAGATGATCACAGAATTGGCAGGCATGGAAGGTTCATGATGTGAAAGCTCCCACATCAGGAGATGATCTATCCACAGACACAGTGAAAAGAGAACCTAAGTTCCTTAAGGGCAGAACTGGTGTAACTGTTTCCTATTTGTCTTTGCATCCACAACACTTAGAACAGTTCCTGGAACACAGCACTTAATAAAAGCTTCATTACTAGGAATGATCTCTATTCCCTTTACAGAAATATAAGCATAAATCTACTTAAGGTCCCCCAATGGATCTCTCCATCTGCATACCCATTAGCAGCCTTACAGCAGTCATCATATGTATATTTGTGCACTTGTCTTATCCCAGGACTACTGTGACAGCCTAATTGGACTTCCAACTTCTAACCTCCTCTGCCCTTTCCAAACTCACTCTTCACATAGCAGCCAAGATGATTTTACTTTTAAAGCTCTATCTGACCATGACACTCAAGAAACCAATATGGAAGCTTCTTCTGGCCTCTAGGATAAAACACTAACACTTAGGGTTGACATTTAAAGTCTTTCAAAAGAAATATAGTTCCTACCTACCTCTCTAGGGTTAGAGACTATTTGCTTCACTACTTACATGTTATAACCACCCCCCATATAAGTTGTTTCTTATTCTGTCTTTGTATTCTCAGGGCCCAGCATAATGCTTTGCAAACAGTAGGCATTTAATTCTTGTTAGAATGAAATGGATTAGATTGTAGATTCTTTGAGGGACAATGTCCTGCTTATTGTTTTCATCTCCCCCTCCATGAACTGAAGGCTAACATGATAGTGTCAAGTTCATGAGATATAGAGCCAAAAGATATGGCGCTGAATCCTACCTTTACATGACCTTGGACAGTTTCCTCATTTGTAAGGTCAGTTGTTTGGACTATACAACCTCTAAGTCCCCCTCTAGAGCACAGAAGAGAACCAAGCATCATCACCTCAGTCTGTTTGCTGAAAGAGGTTTGACATTCATTCCAAATGGGAAGGGATGCCCTGCTGGGGAACAGACAACAGGGGAATTTGTGTGCAAAGACTTCAGAAGCCCAGAGTAAACATTAAGTTCAGGCACCTAAAGTCATTTAGAGAACTAAGTGAACCCACAGCAATGAAACCTGGTAAAAGGTGGGATCCCATTAACTGCAGCTTCCATTCTGCACCAGTGAAAAATAAACCAATACTTGTTTTGTTCTTTTAAATGTCTCTCTTTTTCCATATTAAAAAAAAAACCATAGCTTTTGTTAAAAGTATAACCTCAAGCTGGCCAGGCTGCTATGTTTGCTAGCACCCACAGTCCTGTAAAGGACTGTCTTTATCATAGAGATGAAAGCTTTCTGACAACTCAGATTGGTGAAGTCCATCTTGTTCATGGAATTCATGCATCAAATTACAATTTTAGATATGAAATCCCCAACCTGAAGCATTCATAACATGTTACAATCGTGGTAGAAACCCCTTCATCTTTCTCTTTCACATTGATTTTTTTTTAAATTTTTATTTTCAGTTCCAAAATCTTTCCTTCTATTCAGCCCTGCCCCCTACTGAGAAGGCAAATGATACAACACCCATTATACGAGTAAAGTCATGCAAAACATATTTTCACATTAGCCGTATGGGGGAAAGAAGCAAAAATAAAGAAAGCGGAAAAAAATGCTTCAATTCTCTCTCTTGAGGTAGACAAAATTTTTTATTGTAGGTCCTTTGGCATTGTCATGGATTATTATATTGATCAGAGTAGCTAAGTTTTTCACAGGTGATTATCGTTACAGTATTGCTGCTACTTGTATACAATGTTCTGGTTCCGCTCACTTCACTTTACATCAGTTCACATAAGCATTCCCAAGTTTTTCTGAAACCATTCCTTCATCATTTCTCCTAGCACAATAGTATTCCATCATATTCCATCACAATCCTAGACCACTAGTTTTTCAGCCATTCCCCAACTGATGATGGGTATCCCCTCAGTTTCCAATTCTTTGCCTACTTTACTAAAAATATTTTTGAGTGTAAAGATCCTTTTCTTTGATCTATTTGGGATAAAGACCTAGTAGTGGTATTTCTAGGTCAAAGGGTATGCAGTTTTACAGCCCTTTGGGTATAGTTCCAAACTGTTATACAGAATGGTTAAACCAGTTCACAACTCCACCAAATTAGTATCCCTATTTTCCCATATCCCCATCAGCATTTTGCCATTTTGCTTTTCTGTCACAGTAGCCAATCTGCTAGGTGTGGAGTGGTACCTCAGAGTTGTTTTAATTTGTATTTCTCTAATCAACAGTGTTTTAGAACATTTTTTCATGTGACTATTGATAGCTTTAATTTTTTCTTCTGAAAACTATCTGTCCACATCCTTCAATCAACTGTAAAATGGCTCTTATTTTTATAAATTTCTCTCAGTTCCCTATATTTTGAGAAATGAGACCTTTATCAGAGAAACAGTGTAAAATATTCCCCCCTACCCCAGTTTTCTGCTTTCCTTCTAATTCTGGCTGTGTTTTCACATTCATTTCTGATCTAGAATTTCAATATCATAATAAAAACATCATTTAGTCAACACCTTTGATACTACTAAGGGTACAGCACTGGCAGCCTAAAAGTTGTTTAGAGTAAAAACAAATTCTCTCCAGGAATGGTACATAATTTCTCATGCTCAAGTTTTCCATAAACACACATCAGTTTAAGGAAACAGCCCAATAATCTCAAGCCTCCATTAATAACTCTGCATCACATATCTTTAGCTGAAGGATTTTCATTAAGACCCCTAAATCTAATCATTATTACACTGAAACAATAATCCCACACTTGAGATAACAGTAAACTGATGCTAAGGCAAGAAAGGAACATTCCATTTTTATATAAAATTATTTCAATTGGGTTATTAGCTTTATGAGATCAGAGTACCTAGCAGAGGTGACTGGGGCTTGTCAACTATTTTCTGAATCCCTTCTATAACCTGGTTTACAACACCGCACTCTGAGTCCAGTGTTTGTGGAAAGTATGGCAACTCAAAAAGACAAGTTCAGGGGAGCCTTTAACAATCCTTAACATGTCTTACAGTACTGTTCAAAGAGAACAGAATTTCTCCTCACAACCAATTTTTAAGCCAAAGGACAAATTTCCACTTTTAGAATATATTTATGTGTACGTTTAAATGGGAAGGCTTTGTTCTGGACAAATTCCATAAAATTTGTGTTCTTAATTCTAGAATTACTAGACTTAAAAAAAAAACACCCTACTTCTCCAGCTGTTAACAGCCAATGAAATCCTAATTTTCTTCTAAACCTTCTAGGCAAAATGTGTTATAATTGCTTCTAGAAAAAAAAAAGGCTTAGAGTTAAAATTAATTCCAAACAAAACTTGATGACATGTTAAAAACAAGGTCTTCCAATTATACATACAAGCCCATCTACATAACTACTGAAAACCAAAGGTCTATCTCTAACTTCAACCAAATAGAAGGACTTATGAACTAGCAACAGCTTCAATTCCCCATTTTCCTATCCCCAAGTTCCGAAGGATATCACATAGTACTAATTTTTAAAAATCCAATTCATCTTCATATTGACATAAGAAGAGAATTAACAAAGCAAACATATTTTCTAAGAGAAAATAACTTCTGATGAACAAAGGTTATTGAATGCCAATTTGTTTATTGGCTCTTTTATGGAAACCTTTAATATTTTCTGGGTTTTATATACACTTAAAATAAAATCTCAGAGTTTCAGTCATCATTACTCAAATGATACATATTTATCCCTACCATCTTCAATGACCTTAAAGCATTTTATGGTTTTACAGAGAGGTGATTCTCCCATCAGTGAAATGTGTCTCTCTTCATCTATTAGAATTATTTAGTATAAAACCAAAATTTTTGAGGAAAACTTTGGGTAAGGCAGAACAATTAACAGGGTAATACTTCGACTAGTTCATAATGCTAAAATGTACCAAGAGTTAAGTACTACAAGGAGGAAAGATTTTACATATTGGACTGAATTGACACAGCAAGTGTTTCCCTGGCAAGGGACTTTAGGTGACTTTAGGCAATACCCTCAGATCCCTGGAATTCCCTTTAAAGACTTTTAATATTTATATATGCCACAGCTATTTGTCTAATGTCTACATAAGACATTAGAGTCACAGAATGAGATAAGAACTCGATTTCTCTAAGTGATAAAAATATACCAATATTCCTTGAGGTATAGATAATAAGATTAAAATGAGAGAAAGAATAGGAAATGTCATACCTACAAGTAATTATACAAAAGAGAATAAAAGATAAAAGTAGTGCTTTGGCTAACAGTACAGTTTTCCTTCAGCGAAACACATAGATTATGATATCCTGGCACTTGAAAAAGCAAGTGAAGCCGTTATTCCCTGGGCAAAAACTCCCCACAGCGAGAGCCTGCAGGTAACCTACTCTGGGCATTAATCACAAGCAAGCAAGCCAGCCATTTCTAATCCCTCCAAGACTGCATCTACGTCAGAAACACAGAGAAGTCTCTAGGCAGGGCACAGCTGAAGAGCCAAAGCAGTGAACTTGTGAGACTTTATAGAAAAGCTGCACAAAGAAAAGGAATTTTTCTTGGTTTGCCTTTTGTATACCCAGAACCTAATAGTGCCTCCCACACAGAGGCCCTTGACAAAGGTTTGCAGGATTGAACTGACTCAATGGAGGAGAGGTCCAAGCCACTTAAGAGGTTTTCTGGCTGAAACCTACAGGCAAATTGCAATTCTACTAAAGAAATAATTTGTCTAAAAGTCAAAAGCAAAAGAAAGGAAGAAATGAAAAATTCTAAACAACGAGATATTCATTCTTTCAGCCAAAATCGGTCATTCCTTACAAGTTACCTGCTTTAAAAATACCCTAATAATTCTAATCCTTAAAAACACTGGAAAACTGGTTATCTATGTGAGGCTTTCCTATTAATCAAAAATTCCCAGACCATGGGGAACATATTTACCAAATTTTACAGATAAAGTGCTAGCCTGGGAGTCGGGAGGCCCAGAGTTCAAATTGGGCCTCAGACCTGTACGACTCTGGGCAAGGCATTTAACCTTTCTGTGGCCCAGTTTCCTCATCTGTAAAAAGGGGATAGTAATAACACCTACCTCACAGAGCTGCTGTGAGGCCTAAATGAGATAACAGATGTACAACCCTCTGCAGACTTTATGGGCTCTATAAATGCTAGCTAACAGTACTTCCAGTACTTAATACTACCGCTACTTGGACAGGCAGTGAGTTCAAGCTCTTCCTGTGACACACAGTGGAAGCATGTCTGCCTCTCAGTGCTCCAGGTCGGATCGATTGGTGGAGAAATATTTCTTAATTTTTTTCAGAAGTTGCTTACAAATAAATATACAATTATATCTACTTACAAATAAGTATTCAGACTAAGATCTACACCCAAAGAAATCCTATTTTAAGTATTACATAGAAGCTAGCATTATTACCTGAAAATAATGAAATCGTACCAAAATAGGGAATTTAAAACATTTACACACGCAGAGATTCTGACTACTCAAGAGAAATGTGAATCAAAAAACAGTACTAGAAGCACCACTTGTGATAAGCTCAAGAGACAAAGACTCAACGAATAATTTTTATTGCTTAGCAGGTCAAAGGATTTAGAACTGGAAGGGTCCTTATGATATCACTTGCCCAATTTGCTTTATTTTTACAAAGGAGGAAACTGAGTGGGAGAGAGGTTGGCCAGGCGATTCGCCCAAGGTTGTACAGGTTGGCCCTTGAGCAAGAACTTAGAGCTGGAATTCAGAATCTGGATTCAGGGCTCTTTCCATCAAACTACCACCATAATAGTTTAACTATCAACTGTTCTCAACAATATTGCTTTTGTTTTCCAACAAATTCTATAGTTTTAATAAAGTTCACTAAAAGATTTTTTTTAAAAGCCCCTTTAAAAAAAGTCATTTCTGAAACACAAACATCTATTAAATGTAAGGACTCTTGTTAAAATTGTAAGAACTCAACAGACTTTTTTTTCAAATACAGTTGCAGATAGGTCATATAGTGGATACAGTGCTGGGCTTGGAATCAGGAAGACCTGAGTTCAAAACTGACCTCAGAACTTACTGTATGACTCTGGACATGTCATTTATCTCTGGTTTGCCTCAGTTTCCTCACTTGAAAATGGGATAATATTAATACCTACCTCCAAGGGTTGTTGTGAGATCTTATGAGAGAACAGCACAGTGCCAGGCACACAATACGTACTCTGTAAGTGCTAGCTATCACTATCATTGTTGTTGTTTTAAGCCTAAAGAGAAAGTTTCAGGTTCGTCCACTTGACTAAGTTCCCTTAGTAAAAGGATCCATGGCAACATATTTTGTGGAAGCCCAATTTTTGCTTCCTTAGATAGCAATGTAGACATAAGTGAGGAGAAGCCCCAGCTCTCTCCACTTCCCCTTTTTCTATTTCATGATTTAAACGCTGTATTTTTCAGTATGTGACAATACGAAAAAATCTAGCCAACAACTTTTCAATGTTGATACCCTTACCTTGATTAAAAATAAGGGCAGATATAAATCAGTATCAATTGAGTTTAATGGATTTTAAGCGATGCAAAATTGAATTAAGTCTGTGGGTAGAGACAGCAAAGCATGCCACAAACACTTTTGATTATTGAAGACCATTAGCAGCTCAGTACCTGTGAAGGGGACAGTCTGGGGTAAGTTCAAAGGGCCTGCCCAAGCTCTCAGAGTTCCTCCATTTTCAATAGTAGAACATGATTGAGATAGTCATGTTTAAACTTCCTCATTTCCCAGAAGCCCTGAGAGTCATTATTACCCTCTAAGCTGCAAAGATGACTTACTACGGAAACATAGGTTTTGTTTGCTTCATTCAATACTACTAACCCTTTAACATTTGCCTTAAATCAGAGCCACACAGCAATTCTGAGATGTCAAATATTAGATTCAGGCAAAGCTGAAGGGTCATGATTGTCACAATCAAAAGCAAGAGAAATACCTTTTATCTACAAAACAACCTGATGCCTGAGAAGGCACTTGTCCTCCAAATTGTGAGGTCAGCTGATTCTTCTCAGGCATGAGCACCCTAGTAAGCCAGGACTGGTGCAGCCTTGGTGCCAAGGCTAGCCATGTCTGGTTGGGGAGGGCACAGCTGGCATCTACACCAACTTTCATCAGGTGCAGACTTAGCCACATCTAGAGAAATGAAAAAGAAAATCCTGCAGAAGTGACAGAAGACCTGAGAATCCCAGGCATGTGTGTGTGGCTGGCTGGCCCCAGCAGCAATACTTTTTCCCACAGCTGGGACCCTGGCAATCCTGCTGAGCAACATGCAGGGTAAGTCCACCTCCTCATGCCGGTCCTTTCTCCTTACTTCATTAGTACCTTTGATCATGTAAAAACCAAAATACATCTATTGAACTTAAATAAACTATTTCATGTACTGATTAGCCTCACTGGAGAAGATCTGCGTGTGTATGGGATGGGGGCAGCCTAGATTTCTGAGACCATTAAAAACCAATTTTCCATTCAAACCTTCATGAAGCACCTTCTACATGACATTCAGCTCGAGGTAGAATACATATACACACCACAGCATGGTCTCACTCTTCTGGTAAATTTATTTCACAAATACTACTACTGTTAGCTTGATTTTTCATACTACTTTTCAAAAGACTGTCAACTCCCCTAAATTAATTTCAAAACACACATCCCCTTTTTGGATGGTATTAAAATAATTATTTTAAAGAGACACCATGCTTTCTTACAATACACTGGGCATGTATAAAATGAGCTGACCTTCATTTACATTTAGCTTGAACTTGACACAATTTATTTGTTATATTGAAGGGTATGGCTTCAGATTTTCTGGCCTAATGCTATTGCTTCTTGATTCACACAGTAGAACAAACTCCATGTAGACATTTTGGCAACTATGTCTTGCTGATGTTTCATAAAGTTGTGCTAAAGTTCAGATGATATAAAAACCCAGTTAAGATCTGCAGCTACCTTCTGCTACAATCAAATTATGGATGGATACCTTTACGATCTTGACTATTAAGGTTCTAAGCATTATAAAAAGACTAGTTATTCACTTTACAGCAAGATTCTTCTCGGTTCTGTAAATAGTCACTGTCCTAGGACCTTTGTACTAGCTTACAGATTAACTACATGAAAGAGGCTGGAAATCAGAGAAAGAAAGCTAAGATCTCTGATGAGCAAAAGACATAAAGTATCTCTAGAATTATAACGTTAAGTCAATGCGAAGTAAAATGCTCCCCACTGTAAAAATTCAAATTATACAAAACTGTATTCCATATGAGGGGAATATGAAAAAAGTATTCATAAAAATCAAGTTCCTAGTTCCAGTGGTGTAATCTTAAGTAGTCATAGCACGGCAAGAGAATTCAGAAAAATTCATCCCACAATGACTAGTCAGCTATGTTTTCTAAAGCCTTGATATTTCCAGCAGTTGCCAGAGAATGCTATTCTCTGCTGAGCCCAGATTTTGACACTTCCTTGATCATTCTGGTTTTTGGTGCTTATTTTTTCCTTTTAATCTAATCTAATGAAATGAGGAACTGACATTCCAAACTTAGTACTTTTAAGGTGTGACTGAAAAAAAAAAACCTAGAAAAGGTATTATGTAACACAAGGCATGACAAAAAGTAACATGACTGATTTGGGATAACATTTTAGAAACTCTTCTAGATGTAACAGAGACGGGTGATGTGCTGATCCTCTTCAACAGCCCCCTACAGTCAGGTGCACCACCCAACACCAGAGGATACAGAGACTAACAGCCAACCTCCATCAAAGCTAGTTGCCACTCCCCCCTTTGGCTCCGCCCCTTTATGGATGGCAGCACTTTCCTAAGGAGTCAAAGTGGATCCTCCAATCAGAAGCTTAAGTCCCCCTCCCACTTAGGGAAACATCTGATGCCCTGCTGTGTTTTCCTACTTCTTCAAGCCTCCAAGTACCATTTGAGGAGCTGAAGGGAATTAACAAAAAATAATAGGAGAGGGAATGATGAGAGTCAGCATCAACTCTCATCCACCCAGCCACTAGTTTAATCTTCCCACCATGATAAGTAGAGCTGAAACACTGGAAGACACACCTGCCCCTTTATCACAGAGGATGGGATGTCTAAATGGTCTGGGGCCTCCAAGCCTGAAGAGGCTCTCCTCTTCACTGCACTGGCTGTACCTCCCTGCTCCTGTGGGGTGGGTATGTCAGTGGGGACTGCTTTTGAATATGGGTTGGACTGGATGGCCACTGAGGTCCCATCCAGCTCTCAAATTCTGTGCTTCATGTCTGGATGTGGCTCATGCTCCCGAAGTTAGAATCTCCCTGTTAAAATCTAAACACAGTTAAGTGGCTAGAGGGCCCATGGAGCTTTCCCATCACCTTCAGAAGTCTTTCATCCCCTCCTCTGAACACTCCCTACCTCTTGCAGATGGCACAGGAGGAACGTTGGCAGGGCTCTTACAAAGAGTGGTCTTAAGCTCTCCAGTACTCACTTTACAACATCTTCAACAACAAACATTTGCCATGAATGTGAATTTGACTCTCAGAAACAGACCAGATGGCTGGTAAGGTGGGTACTGGATAGTACCATTTAAGAAAATTTCTTTAAGGAGGAGATACCTATAAAAGTGATGAGAATGAACTGGTATGAAATAAATGACTCTAAAGATGAGTCATTTGACAACGATCTATGAAATGTTTACTAAATGTTTACTGTGCCAAATGCTATAGAAGATATAAAGATGAATTAAGAGGAATAAGATAAGGTCCCTCACCTTCTGGAACTGATGGGGGGGGGGCGGGAAGAAGAGGACGCCCAGGGTAAGATATATAAAATAGCTATACCATAAGGCAAAATATCAATCAATCGATATTTATTAAGCACCTACTACATGCCAAGCACTGTGGATACAAAAAGAGGCAAAAGATAGTCCCTGCCCTCAAGGAGCTTATACTCCAAAGGGGGAGACAACATGCAAACCAATAAACACCAAATGAGCTATATACAGGATAATAAGGAAATAATTAAAAGAGGGAAAGCACCAAACTTCAGAAGGTTTACGGACAGCTTCCTGTAGAAGGTGGAATTTCAGTGGGGACTTGAAGGAAGCCAGGGAGGCCAGCAGGCAGAGATGAGGAGGTCTGCATTCCAGACAACGGAGTCAGCCAGAGAAAATGCCCAGAACTGAGCAATGAGAGATGTAAAGTCCTGCTTGTGCAACAGGCAGGAGGCCAGTGTCACTGGATCAAAACAGACATGTCAGGGAGTAAGGTACAAGAAACCTGGAAGGGTAGGAGGAAGCTAGGTTATGAAGGCCTTTGGATTTGCTCCTGGAGGTGACAGGGAGGTGAGGTTGGACTTTTTCAACAGACCATTCCACAAGCGTATCTTAATCCATCTCAGCTTGAGGTGGATGGGACAATGGTAACCAACAACAATGAAGGGGTAGAGCTTTCTCATTTTGTTTCTGTTTTCTCTGTCAAGGAAAATGATCTTTGGACTGCAAAGGCCAGCACTAAAACGGCCAACGGGGAACTGACACCCAGATAAGTAAGGAGATGCTAAGAAAGCCCCTAGCAGTCCTCAATGAATTCAAATCATGTGGTCTAGGAGAATTACATCCTGGGGTAACTGAATGGTTGAGCCATTGTCAAGGACATCGGAAAGACTGGACAGAAAAGGTGAGGTGCTGTAGATGTGCAGGACAAAATGACAGATGTCTTGATTTTCAGATAAGAGAAGAGAACAGAGTCTGCAAACTATAAACCACTGAGCCTGACTGATTCCGGCAGAAATTCTGGAAAAGGTCATAAAGAGCATTAAGTGAATATCTAGAAAAGGAAATGGAGATCACAGAAAGGCAGCACCAAGAGCAGGTTCTGAAAAGCTAAACTCATTTCCTTTTTAGACAGGGTTACTAAACTAGGAGATCAGGGCTGTCATAGACACAGTTGACCTAGATTTTAGTCAAGTATTTGACTAATACTATTTTTGTGAAAAAGATGGGGCCATGTGGACTAAATGATAATATAGTTAAACGGATTCAGAAGTGGCTGAAGGGCCTAAATTCAAAGACTGGCCATTAACAGTTCAAGGTTTACTTAGAAACAGGTCTCCAATGGAGTGCCCCAGGGATCTGTGCTTCACCTGATGGTGTTTAACATCTTTATTAATGACTTGTTTGGAGGCACAATGATCAAATCTGAATCTGTCACATAACTAGGAGGGATAGCTAATATACTAAATAACAGAGTCAGGATGCCAAAAACTCTTAATAGGCTAGAGCTGAACTGAATGAGATCCAACAGACAAGGATACATTTAAAGTCTTACACCTGGGTTAAAACAATTTAATTTCACAAATAATAGTTGAGAGAGGCATGGTTAGACAAAATTTGGTTTTATAAGGGACTGAAAGTGCCCTGGGTGGTACTAGGGTAGATTTAGTACCTTAGAAGTCAGCAGGTTTAACTTCCATATTTCATAAATGAGGAAATTGAGGCTCAGTGAGTCAGAGAGGTTAAGTCACACAGGTAAATAAATCCTAAGTGACAAAGCCTAGATGTGCACTCAGCTGCTCTGGCCACAAGCCTCATTCCCTTTCCCTGCCTTCTGTATACCCCCATCCATTCCATTCCGTTAGACTACATTTGTACATTGACCACACTGACTAATTCCTGCTGGTTCCCTTACCAAACTTCACTTACACTTTAGGTTGCTCACCATCCTGAGTCACAACTGCTTTAAACCCAGCACAATGCCAATTTAACTGAGATGGTTAAAAGTGACCTGTCACTATCCAAATGATGCACAAAAGCTGGCATAACAGCTGTGTACATTTTTAAGCTGATCTTTCTAGCATTTCAACTAAGTTTAAGTGATGTAATTTGGAGCTTCATAAAAATTACCTTCAAATACATATTTTAAGGAAAGATGTTACAGAGTATGGTGTACGCAGGCCCTTTTGGAAGAGAAAATGTGTATTTTAGTGTTCTGATGCTGTGTGCTGAGGGATTTCTGTTGCATTTCAGTTATGAGTCATATAGTAGGGAGCAGACTCTAGTAAAAAAAAAAAAGAGAGAGAGAGAGAAGGCGCAAGGCAGGCACCAGACCAAAAAGGATTTCTAATTTATACATTTAGCATTTTTTTTAACTTGGCAGAATTATGGAAGTGAAATTTGCCCTGTGGTGTGGGTGTGTAGGTTATGGGCAAGCCAAGTGATGATATATTGGGTCAAGACAAAAAAAGGTAAATAATTTTCCTATTTTGATGTCCTCAAAAAAACCCTCAACTGGAGTATAAAAGAAGTCAGGGTTAGTTATAGGTAGAAGTAGGACAAAAGGGGACAAAGTCCTGTTGGTACTGGTTAAGTTCTGCTTGAGCCAAGAGTAAGTGTGGCCTATGCCAATTTTCCAGGAGCAGGGAGTGGTTCTTCTGTCTCACCACACCCACCTCTAAACCACAGTGCCTGGCTTTTCCCAAAAGAAATTCAGGGAGGACTCCCAGCAGAAGAATGTCAAACACCAAGTTCTCTGGCACACTTTAGTCACTGCATGACTAACAGGCCAAATCACTTCGGGAACAGAAGAAACAAAACAGTTATCTCTTTCTTACAAAAGAAAAGAAACACTTTCACTACCAAGAGCTTTTGCTCCAAAGAGTCCACAGGTCCTGGATGCCCACAGTGAATTAATTCTTGGTTATCATATAAGCAACAAACACCTTCATCCTCAAGAACACCCATTTTCTGGAAAGGGAGGGTTGAGGGGTCTCAGGGTGCAAAAGAGCCTTTGTCTTGCAGCTCCAGTCCAACCCCAGAGAAGCAGGGACCGACACTCACTGCTCACCATCACCTCTTCCACAGCCTGCAGCATCAGTTAAGTCTATCAAGGGGCTGGGAAGCAGACAGCAGAACATGACCCCTCCCTAGGACACTGCCTTTGGAGTGAGACTTATCATCCAAGACAATGGCTAAGTCACTTCCTCAGACAAACTGGCTGACCCGTGAATTTCTGCCCTTTCCTCCTACCTTCCTACCTCCTTGTCTTTGCCCACACTGTTCCCTACGCCCCACCAGCCTCATTCTCCCTCCTACTTGGGTGAATTCCTCTCCACAAATTGAAGCCCAATTCAAATGGCACCATGGACCTAAAATCTCCCTCAGTGCCCTTGGTCTGTTACAATTGCTGATCTCACCTGGCCCTGTTTTACAACCCAGTGCTTGTCAGGCAGATGCATTTGGGTAGATGCATTATGGCTCTGATCTGAGAATACAGCTTAGCAGCCATCCCCAGAAAGCCTTCCCCTCCCAGATTTCCTTCCAGCTATTCTATACTGATGCTGTATGGACCATAGCACTTAGCACAGGGCCTGCACTTAGGAAGTGCTGCTTACCAAATGCAGCTAGGTGGTCAAGTGGATCCAGTACCGAGCCTAGACTCAGGAGTTCAAATCTAGCCTCACTCATTGACTGGCCTACCCTGGGCAAGTCACTTACCCTACCCTCTAGATGACTCAGTTTCCTCGAGTTAAAAAAAGAGATGATAATCATAGCACCTACCTCCCAGGATTGTTGTGAGGATCAAGGGACATATTTGTAAAGCACCTGGGCCATGCCTAGCATGTGCCAGGTACTTAACAAAGGCTTGTTTCCTTCCTTCTTTCCATGACTGAAGGAGACCCCTCTCTCCCTTTACCTTTCTCCTCTTTGCTCTCTGTGTATATGATGCAGTGGGAAGAACCATGACCTCATGAGCCAGAAGAGTCCTGGTTTGAATCTCACATATCAACAACTTCCTAGTGTGAAGATGGGCAAATCACTTTAGCTCTCTGAGTTTCCTCATCTATACAGTGGGGATAATCCCAATGGCAAGTCCCTAATTCACAGGGTCAATGTGAAGCTGAAATCAGATAATGTATGCAAAATGCATTGCAAACTGTAAAGTGGAACATAAATGCCAGCTGTTAGCATTAGCTGAATAACCATGGGCAAGCCACTTGACTGCTCCCAGCCTCAGTTCCCCCTTCTATAAAATGGGGATAACATCTGTAGTATCTACCTCCCTCAGCTGTTGTGAGGGCTGAATTAGAAGACAGAATGAGATGTATGGAAAGCACCAGGTATTATTCATTACAATTTTAAACAGAAGGCTCAGCCCCACAGAACTTTTTTGAAAAATCAGATTAGAAGCTTACTCCACAGCTTGTGCAAAGTACATGCATTCAGAAGACAAATATTAATGTCTCTCCCTTCAATATCCTTTCCTCCTTATGACCACAACTTGAAAAGGGCCAGAGGTCAGAAGCTGGATGGGGGAGGCAGAGAGTGCTTACAAGTGCAATGGAAAAAGGGAACTCCTGACAGCTCTGATGGAAATGTCACAGAATAGGAACCAAACTGACTTTGGATCACATTTCTGGGACTCCTCACATGCCACCATATCCTCTGAAGGTCCTTCTCCACTAAAGGTCAGCAGTGACACCCTAACTAAATGCAGTGACCGTTTTCACGCTCTGTACCCTGGCATTCACAAATCAGCTGACAGCACTTGCTCCAGCTCCAGGTTAAAGGAGAATTTTTAAAAATTGATGAAGGGAAAGTTACCAAAACCTCTCTCCAACTCTCAACTTTTCTAGTGCGTCTGAAACCTAAGGAATCCCACTCCCAACTTCTCTTGTCAGAGCCGCAGCCAGGGTGACATCTGAACCCGAGTTCAAAGTCACCGTGTCCTTCACTCGACGAGGAAGTGCTCCAGGTCTTTAGGGCGTCGGAAGGAGGAAACCACCAGAAGACACCCAGGTCCCCAAAGCTCCCCGGCCCCTCGGCGCGCACTGTCGGTCCTGGCTGCCGCCCCCCGGCTCCCCCCGGCTCCCCGCGGCCTGACAAGTTACAGGTGCAAGCGGAGCAGGCCCCGGGCACCTGTGGCCCCGACGGCCCGGCCCAGGCCTCTCACCACCCGGGGCCGGGGACGCGTTCGGGAGGAGGGAGCCGGCGAGCGCCAGCCGCGGTCCCCGCGCCGGGGGTCTAGGCTCCGCACGACCTTGCGGGGGATGGGCGGTGGAGGGGCGGCCCTTCGGGGCCCGGCACGCACGTGCCCGAGGGAGGTCCGGCGCGGGGGATGGAGGAGGCGCGGGCCGATTGCAGCCGAAGCCCCGACTCACCCAGCACATCCGCGGAGCGGTGGCGGGCCACGAAGCAGGCGTCGTCCCCGTAGCAGACGCCCTTCTTGAGCAGGCCCTTGCGGAAGTCCTTGCCGAAGCCGCAGCCGGCCGTCACCAGCCCGTAGTCGCCACCGCCGCCGCCGGCTCCCCCGCCGCCGCCCGCCCGGGGGTCGGTCTGCGAGAGGCCGCCCAGCACGGCCCGGGCCACCAGGCGGCCGTACGACAGGACCGAGAACATCGCCGCCGCGGCCGCGGCCACAGCCGCCCCAAGGCGGGGGCCCCGCAGGGGAAGCCCCGCGCCCGCTGCTCGCTGCAGTTGCTGCTGCTGCTGCCGCCGCCGCCGCTGCTGCTGCTGCCGCTGCCGCAGCTCCTCGGCCGGGGCCGCCACTGCCGCCGGGGCGCCCGCCCGCTCCTCCTCTGGGGAGCGCCGAGTCCCAGCCGAGAGCGCCCGGGGAGCCAGAGCCGGAGCCGGAGCCAGAGCCGGAGCAGGGTCAGAGCCCGGGCTGCCTCCACCTCTGCTCGACCTCAGCTCCAGCGGCCTCCGCCGCGGCCGCCGCCATCTTCCGCTCCACTAAGCGTGTTCCGGGGCCTGCCGGCAGCGCCGCCTACACCCCGGCCGCGGCCCCGGCCCCGCCCCCCGCCGCCGCCAACCGCCGGCGGCCAACCGCCAACGGCCGCGGCCCAGGCCTCGCCCCTGCCTCGCTCCCGCGCACCGCCCCCACTCCAGTCACCGGTCAGGGAGTCGGCCCCGCCCCCCCGCCCTTTCTCCCCGGATTCTCCCGGCAGTAAGCTCCGCCCCCTTTCTCCTCCTTTCACCCTCACCTCCTTTCTCTCCCGGTTTGTACTAAGTAGAATAAGCCCCGCCCCCTCAGTCAGTTCCCTCCCTCCCCATTTCTAACCAATAGTAAGCCCCACCCCCTCCGCTTTCCCTTCTTCCCTCCCTCCTCCAGTAAGCCGTGCCCCTTCTACGCTTCCTCGCCCCGCTTTTTTCTGTCTCTCTCCACCTCTCGAATAGGAAGCCCCGCCCTCCGTTATCTCCTCTCTTTTTCCCTCCTCTACCCCTTCGGGGACCAACTCCTTCTGACCTATCCCTCTCCTTAGTCAAATGTATAGGCCCCGCCCTCTCCTCAGCTTCCACCAATTGCAATTCGCTCCATCCGCTGCTCCCAGCCTCAGCCAACGCACAGGCCCCGCCCCCACCCCTGTCTCACAGTTTTTTACCTCTCTGTCTTTCCCTTGCTCTGGCCCTACATCCGTCAGCCCTCACTCGAGGGGTAGACCTTGCGCCCTCCCCGCTTCTTCCTCTCTCTCCTCTCTCCCTCCCCCACACCCTAGGACTCAGACCCCGCCCCCTCTGTCCTCCTCCCTCTCCGTCACACTCCCGCCCCCACCCAGGCACGGATCGGTTACCACGGGTCCCACTAGCCTAGCCGGCTCCAAGGACGAGAGCCTGTCTCGTG
This sequence comes from Trichosurus vulpecula, assembly GCF_011100635.1. Classification (NCBI taxonomy): domain Eukaryota; kingdom Metazoa; phylum Chordata; class Mammalia; order Diprotodontia; family Phalangeridae; genus Trichosurus; species Trichosurus vulpecula. Next base: position 34,945,723 of record NC_050573.1, on the reverse strand, counting down.
GCCAGGAAGTCCGGAGGGTCGCGCTGCCCTCTGGGAGGTGTAGTCCCGTCTGTCCTCCCATCCCCCTCCAGGCCGGGGGCAGCGGCCCCGTGCTTTATTCTCTTAGGCGCGGAGCTACCCAAGGTTTTAGGGCCCCGGGTCAGGACACTCGGGGCTTGGCGGACATTGTTCCTGTTGCACGAATGGAGAGTCGAGGCCCTGAGAGGTGCGGCGATGTGGCGACCCTAGGGCCTGAGGCGGGAGCGGACCCTTGGGCTCCCCGACCACAGCCTAGCTGTGCCTCTCAGCTCGTTTGCTCATCTGTAAAATGGTATAAAAGGCAAAATGATGCCGCAGCCCGGACTTGACGAGGTCGTTGGGAGGCTCCGATGGGATGATGTGTGCCACGTGCCCTGTGACCCCGAAAATGAGCGATATGAATGTCAGTTATCATCCCCCACTCTCACCTTCCGGAAAAGCAAACCTTCAGCGCCTACTGGTTAATACTAAACACTTATTGAGCATCTACTTGTGCTAAACCCTTTACAAACGTTACTTCATTTGATCCTCTCAACAACCCTGGGACGGAGTGGCTATTATTATCCTCATTTTACATATAAGGACACTGAGGCAGTTAGCAATGAAGGTCACATGTGTCCAAGGTCACAGCTGGCAAGTGTCTGAGTCCAGATTCGAACTCGGGTCTCCCTGAATCCAGGCAGAGTGATCTCTTCTCTGAACCCCCTACCTGGCAAACAGCTGCCTGTCTGTCCTCCTGATATTTCCCGTTGCCTCCTTATTTCTGCCTGTGGAAAGCCACCTCACGGCCCTGCTCAGGTACCGTGCTCTCGACTGAGCTTTTGTTGCCCGGCTCCCACACCCATCGCCACTCCCTGCAATTGGAAAGTTACCTCTTTCTCTTTAAACATTCCCAGAGCACTTTTTTCTGGCTCCCTCATTTCTTCCCGTCATCTTCTACCCTGTTTTCTATTTATCTCTGTATATTTCCTACTTTCTCCTAGTAGACTGCATGCCCCTGGAGGGCAGGAACTGGAAAATCTGACCGGCCCGTTGCAGACTGGGCACTTAATATTGACTGAATTGAATTTCCTCCCTTGTTCTAACAGTAGCGATGTCTCTAAATGGACCATCATGTGGAATACTCTTTGTCCTAGAACCTCAGGCAACTACGAGCCGGTTCATCTGGTATTTTAAAATGTGTACAGATAAGCACCAGAAGGTCAAGTGGTTATCCAGGTTTTCCAGAAAAAGGAGAATCCCAAATTGAGGCATATCTCCAGACAACCTTACTCTGTATATCATCCAACTCTGTCTCAGAAGGGCCTAGTGGGTAGGAGACCCAGCACATTGAAACTGGAGTCACAAAGAGCTGGCTTCCATTCCCATCTCTGGGACCCAGGGGTGTGGTCACGGGTAAGTCACCCAATTCCCCTGAGCCTCTATTCTGGAAAATGGAGATAGAAACGCCTACCTCACCTCCTCAGTTCAGGCCCTTATCACCTCTTGCCTGGATAATGGTCTCTCAGGCTTCCCACCTACGTGTCCTTGGGCATTGTTATAATAAGCCCACAGGAGATGACTCTTATCTGGCACCTTTGAAACTTTCTAGCGCTGACTAGACAAATGTTAGTCAGCATCACCAGTTGACCAAACAGGCCTTTCTCCAGACTTTGTCTTTGCTACTCAAACTAGTCCCGGGTACCAAAGAAAGGTGAAAACAAATGCCCTTTCGCTATCCCCCTTTGTGACTAGAGAGGGTTGGGTAAGAGAGTTCTCACAGTTTGGTTCCTTGTTTCATTTTCGTAGCTGCTACAAAATAAGTTCACGGAAAGGGAGATACAGCAAACAACAACATAATAGTTTTGTTGTTGGAAATGTCCTGTTATCAGTTGGAATTTAAATTACCTAGATATATAGAATCCAATTTATAAGAGATAATTCATAATCCATTGAACACATGCAGGCGGCCAAAAAGGTTTGTAAATACACACATCACAGAGTATCTAAGTTGCTAGCACTTTGTGTTTTGTCTCTGTATCCCTAGCATCCAACATCATGATTTGCACTTTGGTGTTGTCCAGTTGTGTCTGACTCTTTATGACCCCATTTGGGGATTTCTTGGCAAAGATATGGGAGTGGTTTTGCCATTTTCTTCTCCAGCTCATCTTACAGATGAGGAAACTGAGGCAAACAGGGTGAAGTGACTTGCCCAGAGTCATACAGCTAGTAAGTGCCCGTGGCCACATTTGAACTCGTCTTCCTGACTCCAGGACCAGGGGTCTATGCACTGAGCCACCTAGCTGCCCAATTTGTACTTACATGGCATTTAAAATGCCTATTAGATTGGTTTATGTCGTATTCCCAACCTGCTTCCTCCTTGTTTCTTTGTTTGACGGAAGCAACATGGTTTAGTGTTAAGAACGCTGTCTTTGGAGCCAAATCACTTGGCTTCACAGCCTGTCTCAGGCCCCTTGGCCTGCATAATACCAGGCAGATCGCTTCCTCCTTTTCTGCATCTCTGTTTCTTCATGTGGGGGTGAGCTCCTCTTGCCTTTGTCTCAGCAGCGCTAACAGGCAAAAAATTGTCCTTTGGGGACTTGCCCTGAGACAAAAGTCCCAGATGCCAATAAGCCAATCCCCTCCCCAACCCAAGGGCATCATGGAAACAGCATCATCCTGCAAATCTGGAGAATTGTCAAGGGTCAGCCAATGTAGAACTGGCCATGCAAACCCTTACTCAAAGCTTCTGCCTGTTCTCTGTAGAGGTGGGGTGGGTGGGAAAGAGACACCTTCTGAGCTTCCATGTCTGGTCACCCACCTGCTACCTGCTGCCCCATCTAGTAATTCTGGACAGCTGTGGTTTGGGTGAGAAGAATCACCATCTTGGGTGGCTTTGATGATGCCAAGTTAGTAAAGCTTGGGAGTTTCTGGGTACTGATCAGACCATCAGCCAAGAGTGTGAAGCTGGAGAGCTTAGTTGAGGCTTCCCCATCACAACCCAGGAGTCTTGGGAAGGTGTGGGGAGGGCCCCTTGGATACCATGTAAAATGAAAATAACATTTCTCCCTTCTTCCCTAGCTCCCCAGCTTGTCACCCTCCCCGTACTTTTGTGTACCCCTTCCTTTCCTCCTGGGTTATTCATTCTCCTGGATGATCTGTGAGGCTTTGGGATATGGAACTGGTGTCCTCACACAGAAGGGGATATTGTTGGGGGACCAGGATGGAGGGTTGGATTTTTTAGTTAAGATGGTACATGAATTGAAATGGAGGGGGCCCCCCAGAAGGGATGGCTGAGGTAGAGAAGGACTGGAGTCTGATTTGATTAAGGGAGGGCCAGAGGCTAAAGGAGCCTCTCATGGCCCTCTACGCTGAAGTAAAGCCATCCAGCCAAATGGGTCCCTCTCTTTCCTCTTCATCCCTCCTCCCCGCCCCTGCTTTTTTACCTACACATTCTGGGGTCCTAGCCTTTCCAACCAGGACCCATAAAGTAGAGAGGACAGTGGTTGAGGGGGTGGCGGGACTATGGAGGGTGTGATTCTGACAGTGAGGGTATTGGGTGCATTGGGCATTTGTAGAATTATGGGAACTTTGTCACATTTGCTTCCATTTTTCTTAAGGCAAATAAAAGGAGGATTTTACTAGATTACTTCTGAGGTCCCTTCCAGTTGTAAATGTACGGGGGGAAATGCCTTTATTTTTAAGAGTTGCTAATCCAAATAAGGTAATGCCCTTTGGATGAATGGTTTTTTCCCCCTGAGCTGCCCAGAATGGGAGAGGAGCCAGAGAGGAGGTGCAGTCCTGATGATTCCCCTTGGGTGATCATTCCACTTTCTGCCAGGTGTGTGAAAGTTCACTCCTTCAAATTAGGGAACATGCACACACCCCTTCCCTCCCTTCCCTGCCAGGCCTAGGCATGCTGTCAAGCCATACTGCCTCAAGGACAAGCTGCTTTTAAATAGTGTCACCAGCTCGGCTTTTGGCCATCTCAACATTTTCCACGTATTTTTTTTTCGTCTTCAGAACATGTTTTAGCTATTTTCGATCTTGCTGGGGAAAGCCTGGTTCCCGGGATGAGCCAGGTCCACAGAGGTCCCCCAGCTGAGACCTGCAGCACTCCCCAGTGGGACTGAACCAGATTAAAATGTAACTGGGAAGTATTTAACAAAATGATTAGAAATACAATAGAACACAGATACTGTTAATAAGTGGTTTTCTAAGTCATTCTGTGGCCTGCAGAAATCCTTCTATCCTGGTTTAGTGGCCCCTATTTCTATTTTGAGTTTGACACTTCTGAGCCAGGGCACAAGCTCTGTAAAATGACATTGGCCTAGATGATTCTAAGGTCCCTCCTCTGTCTCAACCTATGATCCTATGCAAATGTAAAACTTTGAATCTCTGCTGGGCTTGGTTGATGTTTCTATCAGTCACATAATATTAGCCAGCATTTACATAGCACTTGAAAGGTTGCACTCTTATGTGATCCTCACAGTAACCCAGGGAGGTGAGTGCTATGATAGGCAGAGAGAGGTTAAGTGACTTGCCTAGGGTCACACAGCTAGTCTGAGGCCATATTCAAACTCATCTTCCTGACTTCAAGACCAAATTTCAATCCACTGTGGCACTCAGCTATCTCTATGGGTACCTTGTCATGATAATAACTGACATTTCCATGGTGCCTTAAGGTTTACAAAGCATTAATTATCTCGTTTGTTCCTTATAACAATCTTATGAGGCAGACAGAGCAGGGGTTATTATATTCATTTTGTAGAGGAAACTGATACTTTAACAGAGATGGCATGGTTTACTATAGGGGCTCTTACACTGGGGTGTATAGACTATCACAAGGTCCATGGATAAATTTCACAGGCACCATGAACTGGCGGTTAAAAAAAATTACATTTCTACTTTCACTAATCTCTAACTGAAATTTGGTATTTCAACCAAAAAGTCTTTCTGAATCTATATTAACTCTATTGCCCTCATACTTTTCATTATTTCCTATTGATCCTATACAGAGTTTGTTTATACATATTTGTTTGCATGTTGTCTCCCCCATTAGATTGTAAGCTCCTAGAGGGCAGGAACTGTCTTTTGCCTCTTTTTTTTTTTTATCCCTTGTTGCTTCTTCTCCGTTCTCTAAGAGAACCAATGACATCAGGAAGGTGATGTCTTGACTTGCAAGTTGTTTGTCTTTTGTTCTCCAAGAGGACCATGACTTCCAGGAGGTGATGCCATGATATGAAAGTGAATTGGATTTAAGTGAGGAAGGACTGTGCAAGGTCCAGCCTCACTCTCTCCTCCAGAGCCATTTGGGTTCAGGGGTGAGATTTAGATCAGAATGACTGGAGATGGCCCTGGTTACAGTGGGAAACCTTGGCCTTTTTAAGCTAAGGTCTTTAACAGGTCTCAGTTTGACTGAGGAAATGCCCATTCAGTGATTAAGGCTAGGTAAGAAATGAAGCAGAGAATGACCTCTTTACCTAGTCAAAAAGAAAAAAAAAAAAAAAGAAAGAAAAAATGTGGGAGAGGAAGACCCTGAGGTTTTCTGGCCAAAAGAGAAATAATTGCTATTTACATTCACTCTGAGCCAATCAGGGCCCAAACATTGACCATGTAGAGCCTGGTCTCATTGAGAGCCAGTGTGATTTGGGTATAAGGTGAGGTCCTTAAGAAAAAAAATATGTTTCAGAGATCAAAATTTACATTCCTTTGGGCAGAGTACCTGCAGGTAAGGGTGTGACACCCTATGTGGACAGAGAAAAGAAAATTGCTGTGTTGCCCAACTGGCCAGTTCCAGTTGGGTCCACAGTGGGGCAGCTCCTCTTTCTACCCACAGAGTTTGTGGTTTGTCCTTGGTTCTTGAAGAGGACCATGACATCAGGGAGCTGATGCCATGATATGTAAGTGAATTGGATTTAAGTGAAGGAGAGCTGTGCAAAGTTACCAGACTCACTCTCTCCCTCCAGAGCCATGTGGTCCCAATAGCAAGTTATAGATCAGGACAACTGGAGCTGCTCCCATGCAGTGGGAGATATTGGCCTTTTTGAGCTAAGGTCTTTCCCAGGTCTCAGTTTGCCTGGGGCAAGCCCATTCAATGGGCATCCCTAGCAATTAGCACAAATGCCTGGTACATAGTAGGAGCTTAATAAATACTCATTTACTGATTTACTGGATTACCAAAGAGGTCCCTGACACAAAAAAGATTGAGAACTGCTAGATTGTGAAGGTTCAAATTCTGTCTCTACTTCTTGCTACCTGTGTGACCAGGGTCAAGGTGACTCAGTGAATAGCACGCTGGGCTTAAAGTCAGGAAGACCTGGGTTCAAATCCAGGTCAAATCAAATACTCCAATACTAATTTTGTGACCCTGGGCAAGTCACTTAAGCTCTGTTTGCCTCAGTTCCCTCAGTCATAAAATGGGGATAGTACTAACACCTGCCTCTTAGGGTTTTTGTGGGTATCAAATGAGCTAATATCTTTAAAGCACTTAGCACATTGTCTGACACACAATAGGCACAATATAAATTATTATTATTATTATTATACAACCTTTTTAGGCCTCAGTTTCCCCATCTGTAAAATGAGGGAGTTGCATAAAATAAGCTCTAAGGAGACTTCCAGCTCTAAATCTATTTTTGTTCAGTCATTTTACACTCGTGTCCAACTCTTTGTGAACCCATTTGGGGTTTTCTTAGCAGAGATATTGGTGTGGTTTGCCATTTCCTCCTCCAGGTCATTTTATAGATGAGGAAACTGGAGCAGAGTGAAGTGACTTGCCCAGGGTCACACAGCTAGTAAGTGTCTGAGGCCACATTTGAACTCAGGAAGATGAGTCTTCCTGACTCCAGGACTGGTGCTCATTGCACTAAGGCGCCACCTATCCCCTCTAAATCTAGAATTCTATGTAAATATAAAGCTCTAAATTTCCACTGTATTTGGTTTATATTTTCATCAGTCACATGATAAGGGGGACTTATAATAATACCTGACATTTACATGGTGACTAATACCTTATAAAGTTTGCAGAGATCTTTGCATACATTATTTCTTTTGAGCCTTCCAACAGTCCTGAGCAGTAGGTGTTACAGGTTTTGTTATGGTTGTTTGACAGATTTAGAAAATGAGGCTCAGAGAAATGAAGGACCTGTCCAAGGTCACACAAGTAACTAAGTGTCAGAGGTGGGATTCGTAGGTCTTTTGGACTCTAAGCCTAGCACCCTCACACTAACCTGTTCCCCAAATTCTCTTTAACCAAAAATTCTTATCTTTTTGTGTGTCCTGGACTCCTTTGGGCAAGTTTATGGACCCTTTTCAGAATCATGTTTTTAAATGCATAAAAGTAAAATACATAAGGTTACAAAGGAAACCACTGATATCAACAAGTTTCTTTTTAAAGCAGGCTCAGAGTTCAGTTTAAGAGCCCCTGCTTAATCATTTATTTCAAAGCACATAGGCTCATGGATTTAGAGGTGCAAGGGACTTGGGAGGTCATTTTATGAAAGAGGAGAGGGGCCCAGAGAGCTTAAATACTTGCCCAAGGTCCCATAGTCAATGAGGAATGCCATGGACTTCAGTGGTCTCCCCTCTTAGGATAAAGGTGGCCTATGTGGGCAAAGCATCAGACCAGCGGCAGAGCCAAAGGCAGGGTCTTAAGCAACAGATTTCTGCCCTCTCATAAGATCTCCTGGCTTTGACATTTTGCAGGACACTCCAGAGACCTACGGGTTTTCTTTCCTCCTTCTGTTACATTCCATGCAGTTCAGGGATTCCAGGGAGGTCAGCTGTCACTCTCATAGCAGAACAAGTGGGGAAAATGCTATCATGATTCATCCACCTCTGTTATTTTTGTTCCCTGTGTTCCTAGAGGCGTCTCGATGCTTATGGTCAGTCAGATCACCTCTAATTTCTCTTGGCCTCTTCAGGGTCATAGAGTTAATTGGTTTTTATAGTAAGAGCTGTGACCTGGATATCTCAGGGTCACCTGGGAACTCTGGCATGCCAGTCCCAGCTTGGATCTGGGATTGCCTCCAACTTCATGCTTCAATTAAGAGTCACAGGATTTTTCAGCTGAAGGGGACCTTGGAAATCACCTAGTCCCACCAGTTCCCCACAGCACCCTCCAATCTTACAAATAAGTAAACTGATACCCTGAGAGATTATGTGATTTACCCAAGGTCATGTAGATAGCTAACTAATGGTGGTGCCCAGATGGGAATCTAGGCCACCTGACTCCCAGTCCAGTGATCGTCACCTACAATACTACAAGCCATCCTTTTCAAGCATCTGGTACATGAGAGCAGGACAGCAAAGGGACCGTGTTTTATCTCAATGTTTTAACAAGCTGACCCTGTGTTTAGAAAAATTCTGTGTCCACAGCAAATACTGAGGCAATGCAGAAGAGTGGGGATTTGCTGTGGTCCTGAAGTGTCTGTAGACTGAGGAGACTGAAATAAGAGATTCCAGTAATAAAAATTATACTTCTTTGTGGTTAAAAATAACAAACCCCAAACAAAAAACTAACATTTATACATGCCAGATACTGTGCTAAGCAATTTACAGTCGTTATCTCATTTGATCCTCACAACCCTAGGAGGTAGGTGCTATAATTAGCACTATTTTATAGATATGGAAACTAGGGTTCAAGTGACTTGTCTAAAGTCACACATCTACTAAGTATCTGAGGTTGAATTTGAACTCAGGTCTTCCCAACTCCAGGCCCAGGACTCTACTACCTACTTGCACCACCAACTGACTAGGAAGAACTGGGTTTTAAATCTGTCTCCCAAGACTCATACGCTATATGACCCTGGGCAAGGTCACTTAAGCTCTTTTGGCCTCAGTTCCCTCATCTGTTTCCAGTCTATGATCTTGTATCAGTTTGTTTTGTTTTATTTTTCCCTAGTTCCTTGTAACTGACCAAATCCTCAAATTTACTCTAGCAGTTATGTGAGGATCAATGAATAAATCAAGCTCTATCCACCGTGCAATCTCTCTGCCTCTTGAGGTTGATGCTAAAAGTAGGAAACAGAAGAGAAAGGCAGCCAGGAACCCAAGTACAGAACCAGCCAGTGAGTCCCCATTCCGTGTGGGGAGTGTTTGCCCCTGCTACCATTCTACTGGGGTAGGCAAGGGCCCATCTTCTCCATCTCTTGCTGAGGTCAAATCTTGTTAACTGGAGGACTACACCCAGGAGGAATGGCAGCCAGAAGCCTCCTTCTCTTCCACCAGCTGTGGCCTGCTGTGTCACCAGCTTCTCTGGTTCAGTGATCAATTAGCAGCCTCTTCTCGGGTGAATCATACATGGCTGGAAGCTGGTCACCCAGAGCTCCCTCCCACATGGTCTATGAGAAGCAAGCAGAGAATATCAGAGTGTGTTCTGTAAAGGGAGGATGGGGAAGGGCCCCATTCCATTCTCCTTCTATCATGCAATTCCTCGGCGATGGCCTTTATTACCGTTCTTCGGATTTCCTCTTTGGCTATATCTTGCATCCTGCCCGCACCATTGCACCTCTATATATGCCCATTTTTAAAAATAGTATTTTATTTTTCCCCAATTTTTTAATTCTTTAGAGGCAATAATGTTCCATATCTTGCTGCCATACAGGACCACCAGTAAACTTGTTAGTATTGAAAATAAAAAGTCTTTCCTTTCTTGGGAAGCTTAGAGTTAGTAGAGGGCCATCTCTAGTTGTCCTGATCTATATCTGGCCACTGGACCCAGATGGCTCCAGAGGAGGAAGTAAGGCTGGTGACCTTGCACAGCCTTCCCTCACTTAACTCCAATTCATTTGCAAGTCATAACATCACCTTCCTGATGTCATCGTCCTCTTCAATAATGAAGGACAAAGAACCACAACAATAAGAGTTAGTTTAAAAAAACAAACAAACCACAAACCTTATAATTTCCTGAAAGCAATCTAGCCATTGTCCTAGGTGTCCAAGTGGAGTCACCTCAGTGACATGGTGGATAGTAGTGCTGGAGTTGGAGGCAGGAATATCCGAGTTCAGATCCTACCTCAGAGGCTTATTAGCTGTGTAACTGTGAACAAATCACTTACCTTTTTTCAGCCTCAGTTTTCCCATCTGTAATATTACAGGATTTGTCTAAATGACCTTCAATGTTCCTTACAGCTCTAAACCTAGGAGCCTATGTTCTTCCTCCAGCTCAATTCTACACCCAACAGATGGTTCATCCAAATATATGTTGAGATCTGGGCAATGTGTAATATTCAACCTCTTTGTTTTTCTCCTATGAATGGGCAAGCCAAATTCCTTTAAGTGAATGCAGATCTCTTCCAGGCAGCTCTGCAAACTTCTGGCAGGATATTTTGACCTGGATTCTGAGCCGGATCTCCTCCATCACAATGGCAATACCTTTGGCACCATGCAACTCCCTGTTTTGTGCCTTGCCTGATACTGATTATCAGAGAAGGTGATCGCTGAATAGGGTTATTGAAAAAAAAAAAGCTAATATCCTCTAATACTTAGCACAATGCTTGGCATATATTAGGCACTTGATAAATGTTTATAGAATGAGTGTTAATACAGCAAAAAAACACTAATGGCAATTTTGGGCTACATGAAGAGAGACCTAACTTTCAGGAATAAGGAGGTGAAATGAACTTTTTATCAAGCTCTGAGTTTAGAATAATGCAGTGCACACTTTAGACTCAAATTATGCCACACCTGCTTGAATTATATACAGTTCTGGGTAGCCCAATTTGGGAAGGACATAGGGGAGGGATCTGGATCTAAAGAAGGACAACCCGAATGGCCAAATGCTTCAAGTCCATGAAGATCAGTAGATAGAAATGGTCATGTTTAACCCAGAGGAGAGAAGACTTGGGGGGAGGGCAGGGAACACAATAGTACTTGAAAACAGAAGATGGATCAGACTTGTTCTGCTTGGTCCTAGAAGGCAAAAGTAGGAATGATGGGTAGAAGTTGCAAAGAGGTAAAATGAAGCTTGGTGTAAAGAGAAACCTTTCCAACCTCTAGAGTTATCCCAAAGGGGAATAGCCTCCCTTGGTGTCCCTCTAAATGGAGGTCTTCAAGCAAAGGCCAGGCAACCACTCCTGATGTGTGGAATTAGGTGGCCACTGAGATCGGAAACTCTGAAGTCACCAAATGGGACCTCAGAAGCCATCGAATCTCATTCATTTCTGTGATTTTTAAGACATGGGATGCATCATGACTGTTTTCCAAACTGAAGAAGCCTGCCCTCAAGAAAGGGTGTTTTATTTGGTGATCAGGGTGAAACGGGGGACTCAGATTATTTTTATTGTGGTTTTGCCTAATTCAACGGGCTTCCTTAAAAATGAACGTAATGCAAATTATGGAACCTGAAGGAATCTGGTCAAGATGGGCAGGGTGGAAAAGTGAAGGCCATGCAAAGGTTAGCTCACACCTGAGGCCTTTCCTGATCCCCTCTGCAGCTAGTCTCCCTTCCCCCAAATTATCTCCTATTTACTCTGTTTTATATGTACTCGTAATGGTAATGGCTGGTATTTATATGGCACTCTAGGCTTTGCAAAAATTTTATATGTTTTTTACATACATTTTGTCCTGACCACAACCCTAGGAGGTAGGTACTGTTATTATCCCTGTTCTGCAAATGAGGAAACTGAAACTGTGAGAGGTTATGTGCATTACCCAGGATCACACTGTAAGTCACACAGGCAGGATTTGAACTCAGGTCTTCCTGACTCTGAGGCCATTGCCTCTACAGTGTTTACCAGTACCTGGCATGTGGTGGGCACTTTATAAATTCTTGATGATTGATCGATCAATTGATTAATATCACATTTGGGATTTTGATGCCCATGCTCTTTCCCTATTGATACTGTGATCAGTTAGCATGAGGGTCATTAAGTTATCGTTTGGACAAGCAACCTCAACCTGTAAAGAATGTTTTTTCTTTCTTTGCTACTTCTCTGGCTTCCCATTCTTAATTTATGGGTTTTTCTATCTGGGGTTTGGCTTAGCTACCACAAGCCAGAAACCAAGCTGTGCGTAGAGTTCAGTGAAATAAGCGATTGATTCCTTCTCCTGTGCTTATAGGTTGATGGAGTTAGATCAGCAAAGGATCTTACTATCTAGCCCAACCCTGTCATTTTACAGGTGAAGAAAATGAGGCCCTACTTGGAAAAGGAACTTGCCCAAGGTCACCCAGATGGTAAACTGGAAGAGCTGGGACGCTAAAGATAGTATTCTTTCCACTGCACCCCACTTCCTTCCTCTTTCTTTTAAACTGAGAAATGAGCTCCTGTAAGGAAAAATACAAGGGAACTCTTATTGAAGGAGGTGTTCTCCCTAATTCATCTTTTTTGAAATATAAACAAATGAAATGCCTCTTGACCAGAACTGGGGCTGGTCCTCGTAAACTTTCCAGCTCAATTTCTGTGCCTGGGCCTCATCTGTCTACTGTAGAAAAAGTCAAGGAAGAAAGAAGAATGTATTTGGACATAAAGACAAGACTTAAGGGTAGACACAAGAGCTGTCTTAAAGTATATTAAGGCCTGTCATGAGGAAGAGGGATGAGGATTATTTACCTTGGCCCTCAGGGGCAGAGCTAGGAGTCTGGATGCAAGTCAGCAAAGAGGCAGGTTTAGGCTTGATGGTTGGGAAATCTCTTTCTGAAGCAGGTTCTCCTGTACACAGCAGACATCATTCGCCCCCGGCTTTTTTTTTTCTTCTGGACCTTTTAGTTGGCAGAAAGAACAGAAAACTCAAGACTGGATGACTTTGGACAATGTAACATAAAATGGAGTGTTGTGGTCATTCTAATGTCTCACTGTGAAGGGGACATTTAAAAAAAGAGTCAACAGTCTTTACCAGAAAGACAAGCCAAGAAACCTTAGGGAAAAGGCACCCAGATGACACATGACCATGGGCCTCCTTGTGACTAGCTCATAAGATATCCAATAATAGCAGCTTTGTGGGACACAGACTCCCAAAGAATCCATGTATAGATTTCAGAGGATCTCTGGATTAAATTTTTTTTAACAACTGTATTTCACTATAAATGGTGTTCTTTGTAATCTTATGTATTTTATTTGATGCCTTTAAAGACATTATTATTATGAGAGGTCCATAGGTTTCACCAGACTTGCCAAAGCAGTCCATGATAAAACAAAGGTTAAGAACCCCTGAATTAGACATGAATAGGACATTGAGAAGCTCATGAAAGGATTGCATAGCAGTTTCAGGAGTGAGAAGTGAGACAGCAGGAGGCTTTGTAGTGAGCTGATAGACTATCACACAGCCTTTACCTTGGAGACCATAGGTACAGTTGAGAAAAACCAGGTACAAAAGACTGAGAGAGGCATTGAAATTTCAGGCTCTGCCAGGGTGTGGCACTGTTTTAGTAAATAGATCCATCAATCAATAAACATTTATTAAGCTCCTACTGTGTTCTAGCTCTGTGTTAAGAGCACAAGTAGATATAATGAGTGAGTTATCATTTCATAGGCATGCAAAGTTGGTTAAAGGTATTAAAATCCCGTGGGAAAGGGGGCTGGAGCCATATGAAAAGCTATGGATTATTGTTGCAAACATCCTGGACCGGGGTTCCTAATGTTTTTTGTGCCATTGGCCACCGGGTGAAGTTTATGGACCTCTTCTCAGAATCATATTTTTAACCACATAAAATACAATACATAGACTTAAAAAGAAAAGCAACTATATTGAAATACAGTTATCAAAATGCTAAATTAAAAAAAATTCATGAATCCCCCGTTAAGGATCTCTGCCCTTGACAGAAACTTCGAAACTGCAACTGGGTGAGATTGGGGAGGAGTGGGAGTGGGAGCCGAGAAAGATTGTGTCTGAGCATGCTCAGTTGTTAGTAAGGAAATTTCTCAACACTGGAACCGAGAAGCTGCTCACACATATGCAGTGGACGAGGGCTGGGGCAGTTTGAACTTGGAGCTCCACCTGGTGACATACACAGATATTGCACCCTGGGTGCACTTTGAGTTATGCCCTCTAGGTGGCGCATGAAGTAATTAGTGCTCAGCGTGGGCGCATCAAATAAAGATACTTTTATTTATATCAGGAATATTTTCCTGATGTAGTCGAGCCATTCCATTAGGAGCTAGTGAATTCCCCCTCCCAGGAGGCTGGATGACCACGTAGTGTTAGTGGTTAAAGAAGATATTGTTTGGGTTCTATATGGTCTATGAGAGCCCTTCCCACTTTGAAATTCTGTAAATATGACGTTTAAACTCATATTTTTTCTTATTAAGAAACTGATATTTCAATCAAAGAGAATAGCCCTATCATTTTGTAAAGATTAAACTCAATGGTAGCTTCTCTTTAATTTTAAGACTTTCAAAGTTCATAACTGACAACTCAAAAGGATGATACATTTCTTGGACCAAGCTTACTCAGCCAAAATCCTCTGGATAACTGGAGAAAAGGAAATTTGGCTTCCTGACGAAATTGTTGAAATTCTTGCATAGCACTCTTCAGAAAGGCAGCTTGGCTTGTTTTGTAAGATACTGTACGTAGTTAGTGTCCAGAAGATCTAGGTTCAAATTCTGTCTCTGAATTCTACCTTAATGAAACCTCAAATTTCCCACCAAACAAGGGAGTCATCCTTCCCTCATATGATTTCCTAGACTTAATAAATATTTATACTTAATTTTAAAAACTCTGTTGTCAGCGTATTGGTATCAGCACTAGGCTAGGCCTGTTTTTCTTTAAAAGATAATGAAACTGTCATCTAGACTTAATTAGTCCTGGGAACTAAGATTTTCTTTTATTTCAGGGACTGAATTTTTTTTTAAAAAACTGTTCAATTATTTACATTACTTCTTTTTTAATTACTTTTTTAGTTTTCAACATTCACGTCCATAAACTTTTGAATTTTAAATTTTCTGCCCCTCCCTCCTTTCACTCCTCCCCCTCCCTTGTGCAATCTATATATACATTCATACTAAACAATTAGTCACGTTGTAAAGAAGAATTAGAACCAATGGAAGGAACCACGAGAAAGAAGAAACAAAACAACAACTAAAAAATAGAGAGAGAGAGAAAGAGAGAGAGAGAGAGAGAGAGCAAATAGTGTGCTTTGATCTCAGAATCCATAGTTCTCTCTCTGGTTGAGGACAGCATTTTCCATCATGAGTCTTTTGGAGTTAGGTCTTAGATCCTTGCATTGCTAAGAAGAACTAAGTTTATGAAAGTTAGTTATTGCATAGTGTGACTGTTACTGTGCACAATGTTCTCCTGGTTCTGATTACTTCACTCAACATCAGTTCATACAAGTATTTCCAAGTTTTTCTGAAGAAGTCCACCTACTCATCATTTCTTATAGCACAATAGTATTCCATCACATCCATATACCACAGCTTGTTTAGCTATTCCCCAATTGATGGGCATCCCCTTGATTTACAGTTCTCTGCCACCACAAAAAGAGCTGCTATAAGTGTTTTTGTACATGTGTGTTCTTTTCCCATTTGTATGATCTCTTTGGGATACAGTCCTAGAAGTGATATTGCTGGGTCAAAGGGTATGCACAGTTTTATAGCCCTTTGGGCATAGTTCCAAATTGCTTTCCAGAATGGTTGGATCAGTTCACAACTCCACCAACAATGCATTAGTGTCCCTATTTTCCCACATCTTCTCCAACATTTATCATTTTCCTGTTTTGCCATGTTAGCCAATCTGATAGGTGTGATGTGGTACCTCAGAGTTATTTTGATTTGCATTTCTCTAATCAATAGTAATTTAGAGCATTTTTCATATGACTATAGATAGCTTTAATTTCTTCATCTGAAAACTTCCTGTTCATATCCTTTCACTATTTATCAATTGGGGAATGACTTGTATTCTTATAAATTTGACTCAGTTCTCTTTATATTTCAGAAATGAGGCTTATATCAGAGACACTGGCTGTAAAAATTGTTTCCCCACTTTCTTCTTCCCTTCTAATCTTGGTTGCATTGGCTTTGTTTGTGCAAAAACTTTTCAATTTAATGTAATGAAAAAATCTGGAGGAACATGCATATACATATATGCATGGGAATTCATTGTGAAAAACGAGCGCAAGGACAGAAAGATGAGGGGGACCTTATATCTCCAGAACAATTGCCTCTCAATTCTCCCTCCCTTCCTTGCTCAGGATGCCTGTGTCAGCCAAAGTTATAGTCTCCATATGTGTTAACCATAATATGAGAAAGGAATCTCTTAATTGGATAGGTGGTAAATACAATAAGATAAGAGAATGTCAAGATGTCAATTGAAATTATAGATCTAGGATGTCTGTGTTTCTTTTATTTTTAACATGGCACTACATATATATGTGTGTGTGTGTGTGTGTGTGTGTATGTATATATGTGCATATATAGATATCATAATATAGCATAACATGTTCCATAAAATAGCAAGATAAGAAAAGGTCCCATTATTCAAGATAGTGTCTGGTTCAAGGCTTCCTAGAAGAATGCTCCTGATCAGCTTTATCTGGCCTTGTAGTTGCTGAAACAGGAAAGGGCATTTTGGGTTCACTCAGAGAGCAAAGCAAAGCATGTATGTTATGCCAGAAGACACAAAGCATTATGGTAGGTTAAACTCAGAGTGGGCCAAAATGTCTTTCTCCTGATTGGCCAGTCTAGGTTTTAAGCCTTTCTCAGGTCTTGGGGGCTGAAAATTGTTCACAAAAGCTATATGCTTCAGTCTGCATTCTGAGTTGATCAGTTCTCTCTCTGGAGGTGGATAGCATTTTTCATTGTGGGTCCTTTGGAATTGTCGAAGATAATTGTCTTGATCAGAGTGGCTGAAACTCAGTCGTTCAGAGTTGATCTTGACTTAATTTGATCTTAAAAGAAATCCTTACAGGGTAAGTTTTTAAACACACATGAATTTACATTCTCTTTGGTGGGATGCACTGCCTTGGTAAGGCCACAGGGTGGAGCTGTAACCGTCATTTTGATCATTTTTCAGTCTAAGTAGAGAAATGGAAATTGCCAGTAGAGAGTGCTTTGGGATCCTTCTAGATGGGGGAAAATGGGTCTTTGCTCTCTTAGTACCGGCTATAGATATTCAGCTGTGAAAGAGCTGCTGTTACTCGGAGGCTGAACTTTTCAGGAAACCATAAGTGATATCCTTTGGTCCCTCCTAAGAGCAGATCCTGTGAAACTCAGATGATGATAGAGCCTAGTGAGAGGAATCTAAGAACTAGGGAGGTAGAGAAGGCTGCATTTTCTATTTGGATCAAAAGTAAAGAGCTTTGATGTTGTGGAAGCATGGGGGCCCGGGGGGGATCAAGTGCTGGACCTAAGATCAGGAAGTTGTATCCAACTCTTCATGACCCCATTTGGTATCTTCTTGGCAGAGATACTGGAATGATTTGCCATTTCCATCTCCAGCTCATTTGACAGATGAGGAAACTGAGGCAAACAGGGTGAAGTGACTTGCCCAGAGTCACACAGCTAGTAGGGGTCTGAGGCCAGATTTGAACTCAAGAAGACGAGTCTTCCTGACTCCAGGCCTAGAGCTCTATCCACTGTGCCACCCAGCTGCCCCTCCCAATACTTGGATCAGTCATTTCACTCACCTTTTCCTAATCTCTAAAATGGGGAAAAACACTGATACTGTCACCCTCACAGGGCTGTTATAAAGGACTAAATAGCTGTGATGGACTTTGATGACCACTCTCTTCTCTGGGCTTCATCTTCCTCATCGTTTGACATGGTGATTTCTCAGGTTCTTTCATGAATCTATTCATGACATTTTCTCTGAAAGTTCCCAGGCCCTCTACAGTCCACGTGGCACCCTTAGGTCTTAGAATTGGGAAAGACTCAAGAGATCATGCAATTCAATCCCTTTATATACAGATGCAGAAACTGAAAGGCCTAGAAAAAAGGAAATGATTTGAACACGGTCACACAACATGGAAATAGGCTTTAAACCCAAGACATCAGAACCATTGCTCTCCCTTCCTCCCCACACTTCTTCAGTGGACTCTGGGAACATACCTTTCTGAAAGTAGTAAATTCAGATGGCACACCAAGGCCTGAGCTTTAGTCAAGAGGATGAAGGGCTTGTCATGATTTTCTGCACTATGCATTCTAGGCCCACACACTTCCCCAGGCTTAGACAAAAGATGCTCAAAGAATTTGAAATTTATTAGACAAATTTCTGTCTCAAAATTTAGGCATTCAGGTTTTACTCCTTCCCCAACTAGGTCCAACATAGCTCCCTCTCTCCCTTTCTCACCCGGCACCTCAGTCAGCATTCCTATCCAGGTCAAGAGATGAGGGCACTGATTTTGTTATGTTAATAGTTTCCTTTTATTTTAGTGGGGTATTGTCTGAGTCTATCTGTTGTGTTTCATTTCCAGGATAGTATAAGTGACTTTGGTTTAAAATCACATGAGACTGTAATCTCCTTGGAAGCAGAGATTGTTTCATTTTTTTTTGTAGACACTTAATACATTCTTGTTGATTGATTGAAATCCTTTGACTGAAATAATTTATTAATACTGCGATCAGAAACAAAAAAATAAGATAATTCAGTAAAACTGACAGCACTTTGTTAACCTTAAATTCACGCACACATATACAACCCCGCTACCACATCCTGATGTCCACTAGGGCAAGGAGAACTTCAATCTCTCCCAGCAGCTAGCACAAAGGTCAATGCACAGTAGATACTTAATAAACCTTGTTTGTATTTTATTTGTTGTTATGACCTTTCCCTCTCTTGATTCCTATTAGACTGTAAACTCCATGAAGGCACAAACAGTAGTTTGAAATCCTACCTCCCCAAGTACTTGACACAGAATTCTGCATAAAGTAAGCATTCAGTAAGTAGGATCACTGATTTAAGAGATGGAATCATTGAGTCCAACTCATTCATTTTTCAAATGAAGTAACTGAGTCCCAGAGGGGTTTAGTGGTTTGTCTGGTGACACAGGCAGTGTCACAGAGAAGACTCAAGCCCAAGTCTTGCTGTCTCCAAACACTGCATGCACTCTGTCCACCACAGTTAGCCCCTTATATGTAGCAAGGTGACACTGTAGATAGAATTTCTGACCTGGACTCAGGAAGACCTGAGTTCAAATGTTACCTTAGCCACTAACTGTGTGAACCCTGGGCAAGTCATGGAACCTCTGTTTGCTTCAGTTTCCTCATCTATAAAATGCAGATTATAATAGCACTTGCCTCATAGGATTGTGGTGATGATCAAATGAGGTAACACATGAAATGTTTTACAAACTTTTTTTACACACACATTATATAGCTCTAAGGGGTGTGTGGGGTGTTCAGGGAGGACTAATACCTCTGGTGTGAGGTCTGCCAAGCCCTTTTTGGGGATGCTCATCCACCTTTGGTGTCCACCACCATCTAACTCTGCTGCGGTTCTAAGAAGCTGTGGCATGCGCAGTGGCTGCACTCCAGTAAAATCATTTTGGCAGATGGGCTAAACCCAGGTGAGAGTCACTGGAAGGCCTCAAACCTGTCCGTGAGTTAGGAGGATGTCTAACCCAAGCAGGTGAAGACTTTCCAACAACCATGAAGGTGGCTGAAGCATGCTCTGTGGAGCACTCAGAGCGTGGTCAGGCATCTAAGATGCCAGGGTCATCCATGCATTGTGGTCCATCACCGCATCATCTTGACCTTTGTCTTGTCACAGGACTTCAATGACTGGAAGAGAGAGTGAGGCTGAGGACTTTGTGCACCTGCCTCACTTAAACCCAATTCACACACAAGTCAAGACATTACCCATGATGTCACTGTATCCTTTGAAAACAGGACAAACAATAATGTAGCTACATAATATAATGTATTAATTTATGTAGCCATCTAAGTGCCAGCTGTTATAATGAGATATTGTATCTGTTTGTTGCTATTTCCTAAATACTTTTAACTTCATGAAGGTAGGACCTCTATCTTATCTAAAATTTATGTGTCCTAAAGGTGGGTGCCACTGTGTCTAATGCACTGGACCTAGAGTCAGGAAGACCTGAATTCAAACCCCTCCTCAGACACTTAGGAGCTGTGAGCAAGTCACTTAATCCCTCTTTGCCTCAGTTTCCTTATCTGTAAAATGGGTTTAACAGCAGCACTTCTGTCACAGGGTTGCTAAAATGGTCTGCAAAGCTTAAGGGGCAACCTCGGTGGTAGCTACTATTACAACAACTAAGATTCACTTTGGTTTTTGTTATCTCTAGCATCCAGCACAGGCAGGGTCTGGCACACAGATCTGTTGCTTGATTGAGAGTTCTGCATACAGCAGGGACTTAACAGATGCTCTGGTTGCTCTATGTGTGAGCTGGGGTGTCACTGCCTCCCTCTGCATACAGCAGGGGCTTAATAGACGCTCTGGCATCAGTTGCAGTATCTGCACGAGGGGGTCTCACCCTCTGGGCCTCAGTTCCTCCTCAGTCAGTCTCCCTCCCTCCCCGCCCAAAGCGTGCTCTGGGTGCACACAGCAGGAGCTTAATAAGTGTGGGGCTGTCCATGACAGGGCTGAGCCTCAGGGCAGGCCACGCATCCTCCTCTGGGAGCCGCGGGGCCAGTCAGGAGGGACAGAGGCCAAGCCCTGGGAGGACCCAGGGACGAGGAACGAGAGCTGCACCAACCTCAGCTCCCCGTCCCCCTGCCCCCTCCTCGCCCCGCCAGGCAACAGACACGCCGCCACGCAGGAAACGCGCGTCGTCTGGGCAACGGCCGCGGGCCATCACGGGAGGAGGCGGGCTGGGGAAGGGAGAAGGGAGGAGCAGGTTGCGAAAGGCCGAACGAGAGGGGCGGGGATTGACGTCAGGGACATGGAGCCTCGGGTTCTGGCCTGGGCAGAGGATGACGTCAGGAGAAGTGAGCCTTCTCTGAGGACGCGAGGAGACCGCGGTCGGGGGCGCAGAGCGAGGGTGCTCTAGGGAGGAGGATGGAGATTGACGTCAGGGGTGCCAAGCAAGTCTAGGGAAGGGGCGGAGGTTGACGTCAGCGCAGCCTAGCGAGGTCAGGGGAGTGGAAGGGGAGGACGTCAGGGGCCCAGAGCCTTCCCCTCTCCTCCCTCCCCCCCCACCCCCACTCCGCCTCACCGTACGCCTGCCCATGGAAAGAGAGAAAGATTAATGTTAGGGGCACAGAGCAAATCTAGGGAATTGGAAGGGATGACAATGCGGGCTCAGAATAAAGACTGAAAGATGACGCCAGAGGCTTAGAACCTCCACCCATTCCCCCCCCCCCCATACCCCAGGAAAGGAGAGAGATTGATGTTGGGGCTCACAGAGAAAATCTAGTGAACTTGAAGGGATGACATCGGGGGCTCAGAATAAAATATAGAAGACATCAGGGCCTTAGCATTCCCCACCCTAACTCTGGCCGAAATTATAGTCAGGAACAGCAGAGAGCACGTGTAAGGAATTGAAAGGAGATGACGTCAGGGGTTCAGAGTAAAGTCTGGGAACATGAATAGAAATGAGGTCAGGGTTCTGGGAGCCAGCTGAGGGATAGAGGAGACTGACGTGCTAAATAAATGTTTATTGATCAACTCTAGTTAAAAAAAAAAGTCAATGCTGGATTTGGAGTTAGAGGCCTGTGTTTAAATCCCAGCTCTTCCATTTACTCTCTTTGTGACCTTGGGTTAATCACAGCCTCTCTGGGCCTCAGTTTGTTGTTCAGCCCTGTCTGACTCTTTGTGATCCCTTTGGCCCTTTCTCAGCAAAGATACTGGAGTGGTTTGCCATTTCCTTCTCCAGCTCATTTTACAGATGACGAAACTGAGGCAAATGGGGTTAAGTGACTTGCCTAGGGTCACACAGTTAGTAAGTATCTGAGGCCAGATTTGAACTCAGGAAGATGAGTCTTCAGACCTTTGTAAATCACAGATGCTTGAAGTACTGGAAAAAACATTTATTGCAAAATTTGTAAAAAGCAAACAATTTAACCATGTAATGAGATGGAAGATCTAAACTGTGAGTCTCCACTCCATATGGGGTTTAAGAAGTTCTGACGGGGTCTTGAGTGGAAAAAGTTTAAGAAGCCCTGGTCTAAATGACCTGGAAGGCACCTTCCTGCTCTAAGATTCCTTGATTCTATGAAAGCTGTTACCAGCTAGACTAAACATAACTAACTTTGTCAATTCAGTTGAGAATTCAACAAACATTTATCAAATGCCTACTATGTGCCAGTCACTGTTTTAGATTACTGGATAATCAATCAATCAATTTTCATTGTTCAGTTGGTTTTCAGTCTTGACTGACTCTGTGACCTCATTTGAGGTTTTCTAGGCAGAGATCCTGGAGTGATTTGCCATTTCCTTCTCCAGCTCATTTTCCAGATGAGGAAACTGAGGCAAACAGGGTGAAATGACTTCCCCATGGTCACACAGCTAGTAACTATCTGAGGTTGTATTTGAACTCAGGTCTTCCTGACTCTAGGCCTGGCACCATTCACTTCACTACCTAGCTGTAAAACATTTCTTAAGTGCCTACTACGTGCCAGTCATTATATTAGGTACTGGATAACCAGTCAACCAACCAATTAACAAATATTTCTTAAGTATCTACTATGGGCCAAGTTTTGACTGTACTATGCTTATGAATACAAAGTCAAACACAAAATAGTTCCTGATGTCAAAGAACTTACATTCATGGATCAAAGATCCCGAGCTGGAAGGGACCTCTAAGGTCACCTAGTCAAACCCCTTCATTTTACAGATGAGGAAACTGAGGCCCAGGGAAAATTACTTGTTCAAAGTCATTCTGGTAGAAAGCAAGCATCAGAGCCCGGATTTGAACTCAGGGCCTGTGACCTCTAGTTCCCTGCACTTTCACTTGCACCCCGTCACCTCTCCAACATTCTAACAAGGGAGACAATCATTAGATGTCTAAGTATTTGACAAACAGGCACAAAATGAATATGAGATAGTTTGGGTATGAAGAGTACTAGGAAATAGAGGAATTAGGAGAGGCTTCAGGGAGAAGGTGGCAGAGATTACATCTAATACCCACACAAGCAAGTAAAGGTAGAACTTACACAAAGGAATACAAGGGGCTTTCTTTTTTAATTTTCGATTTCTTTTTTGAGATAGCTTTACATTTTTTCATCATCTTCATTTTCAAAAACATCCTACCCCCTTCCTGCCTAGTGTGCCCCCCAACCCTCTTGCAGCAAAGAAAGAATTAAAAAGAAGGGTGGGAAAAATGATTCAACAAAACTAACCAACATGTCAATTGAGCCTCACAGTTTTTGGAATGTTCCTCACTAGTAACCTTGTGTAAAGAGTAGAGGAAGGCACACTTTCTCATCCCTCTTTAAGGATGAACTAGGTAACAATTACACAGCACTCTAATTCCCCCCCACACCTTTTTTTTTGTCTTCACATTTGTATGTTTGTAGTAATTGTGTACATTCTTTTTCTGGTTCTGCTCATTTTTACTTTCCATCAGTTCATTCAAGTCTTCCCATGATTCTTTGCATTTATTATCCCCATCGTCTCCTCCAATGTAGCAAAACTTCATCACATTCACTTACCAAAATTTGTTTAACCATTCCCCAGTCGAAGGGCATCTACTTTTTTCCCAGTTCTTTGCTACCATCAAAAATGCTTTTATCATTAAGTTGCTTAGAATACATACTGGGCCTGGGATCACTGTCTCAATTGTATGAACAGGGGTAAGGACTCACCATTTAACAAAAACTGCTAGGAAAACTGGAAAGCAGTCTGGCAGAAAGTAAGTTTAGCCCAGCACCAGCTTAGCTCAAGCTAAGCTCCAGATGAATATATGGTAGCTATAAAAAGTTACATCATAAACAAATATGAATCGCATAGAAGAAATGACTTTTCAGATGTGTGGATAGGGGAAGAGTATGTGACCACACAAGTGATAGAGAGGATCACCCAAGATAAAATGGACAATTCTGATTATATAAAATTAAAATTTTTTATACAAACAAATCGAATACTATAAGAATTAGAAGGGAAACAAGTCACTGAGTGGAAAAAAAATCTTTCTAACAAATATCTCTGAAAGAGGTCTCATTTCCAAGATATATAAGGAACTGATTCAAATTTATAAGACTAAGAGCCATATCCCAATAGACAAATGATCAAAGGATATGAACAAGCAGTTTTCAAAGGAAGATATCTAAGCTAACAACAATTATGCAAAAAAAGACCCCATGCTCTAAATCACTAATAATTACAGAGACACAAATTAAAGCAGTCTTGAGGTTCCAACTCACTTCTAGCCAGCAGGCAAGGATGACAAAAAGAAAATGACAAAAATCTTGGAGGATCTATGGGAAAACAGATACATTAATGCATTGCTGCTGCTGTGAATTGGTCCAACCATTCTGGAAAGGAATTTGGAACTATATCCAGAAAGTTACCAAAATCTTTGGACCCAGCTATATCATCACTAGACGTATAGTCCAAAGAAATCAAAGCAATAAATAACTAAATCCCTTGTCCAGGATCACACAGTCAATATACACATGGTCTTCTTCTGTTCAAGGCCATCTCCCTACCCACTGTACCATGGTGCCCTCCTGCAGTAATAAGATCCTAGGTAACAGTAAACAGAAGGAATAACACAATTAGACTTTAGGCAGTTCCATTCCTGCTCACTGATGTGCAGTAGTGCCCAGGTGCTAGAATGAATTTTTCTCTTGTCAGTGGCCATGGATAGTAGGAATCTTCACAAAAAGGCACCTGTATAGGAAGATGAGCAAGTTAATACACTGTTCATGGAGCCTCAAATTGGTTAAGTCATTGTGGAAAACAATTTAGATTATGTGAAAAAAGTTGCTAAACTGTTCCCCTAGACTTTGACCCAGAGATCCCACTACTAAGTATATAGTCCAAGAAGGTTAAATACCGAAAGGTCCTATATATATCCTGACTGCATAATAAAAAAATAGTGACCATGATTCAGAGAAACATAGGAAGATATGTATGAACTAATGAGGAACAAGGAAAGCAGGAGCAAGATAGCAATATACACAGAAACCACAACAAAAGACATCAGGACTCAGAGTCAACACTATTACCAAGCTGGGTTCCAGGCTCCAGTGATGAAATGTACTTTCCATTGGGGAAAATAGGAGATAATGTTGAATATTCGATCAAACAGCATTGTTATGGAATTGTGTATTGTATTTCTGCTCCATATTGTGTGACCTTGGTCAAGTCATTTCTCCCCTTCTGGGCCTTTCGGTTTCCTCCTCTATAAATAAGGGGATTGAACTGCATGATCTCTTGAATCTCTTCCAATTCTAAGACCTAAGAGTGCCATCTGAACCATACAGGGCCTGGCAACTTTCAAGGAAAATGTCATGATGAGTCTAGTGATAAAATATATTTTCCAGTAAAATAGACTCATGAAAGGACTTGAGAAATCATTGGGTCAAATGATGAGGAAGATGAAGCCCAGAGAAGACAGTGGTCATCAAAGTCCATCACAGTTATTTAGTCCTTTATAACAACAGCCCTGTGAAGATGACAGTATCAGTGTTTTCCTTCCATTTTAGAGATTAGGAAAATGTGACTGAAATGACTGAACAAGTATTGCGAAGGGCAGCTGGGTGGCCCAGTGGATAGAGTTCTAGGCTTGTGTAGCAACAATCTTGCTAGCAGCTACTGTGGTTGTGTAAAACCAACAACAACCAGAATGGCTGCTAACACAGGTTCTTTGATCTGCTTTACTAAGGAAAGCAACATTAAGGGGTTAACAATTTTACTTTAATCCAACATACAAATATCATTCACTTAGTTCAGGAGGAAAAGCCAGCAACATGAACTTCAGAGCAAATACAAACAAATTACAAACATACACAATATAAACAGACCAAATCACAATTCATAGTTACCAGGAAAGCATCAACATCCAGGTTTACAAGCCAGGGGACTCTTAACAAGGCTGCCCAGAGTCCCACACCACTCTTCCAGTGACTGAGAGCTTCCAAGGGAGAGCGCCAACCTCTGGGTTTATACATCTTGTTCAGGGTCAAAGGGTGTCACAATGTGTGACTCAAACCCACCTGACATAAAAGCATCACAAACATGGGACTCAAACTCACGTGGCCTAAAAGCCTCTAGTGTCACAAACATGTCACTCAAACGCATGCAAACCAGGCTTTCCCTTGAGGCAAGGAGGTCATTAAAGACTCCTAATTTAATCAAAGAAATAGAGGCCAGACTCTTCAAGGGCACTTGTTTAAATAAGTGCTAAAAGAGAAAACAGTAAAAGAAAGTCCCAACTTAATTAATATTACAGCCTGGAGTCAGGAAGACTCATCTTCCTGAGTTCAAATCTGGCCTCAGATCCTTACCAGCTGTGTGGCCCTGGGCAAGTCACTTTACCCTGTTTACCTCAGTTTCCTCATCTGTCAAATGAGCTGGGGATGGAACTGGCAAATCAATCCAGTATCAAGAAAACACCAAATGAGGTCATGAAGAGTTGGATACAACTTCCTGATCCTAGGTCCAGCACTTGATTCTCCCAGGCCCCCATGCTTTCATAACATCAAAGGTTCTTACTTATGATCCAAATAAAAAATGAAGCCTTCCCTACCTCCCAGTTCTTAGATTCCTCTCACTAGGCTCTATCACCATCTGAGTTTCATAGGATCTACTTTTAGTGGGGACAAAAGGATATCACTCCTGGTTTCCTGAAAAGTTCAGCCTCTAAGCAACAGCAGCTCTTTCACAGCTGAATATTTATAGCAGATACTAAGAGAGCAAAGACCCATTTTTCCCCCATCTAGAAGGATCCCAAAGCATTCTCTACTGGCAATTTCCATTTCTATACTTAGACTAAATGATCAAAATGACATCTACAACTCCACCCTGTGGCTTTACCAAGGCAGTGCATCCAGTCAAAAAACACTCTCCCATGTAAATGCACATGTGTTCCAAAACTTGCCTTGTAAAGATTTCTTTTAAGATCTAATTAAGTCAAGATCAACTGTGAAAGACTTAGCCACACAATTCCAAAGGACCCATTATGAAAAATCCATCTCCAGAGAGAGAACTGATGAACTCTGAATGTAGAATGAAGTATATTGTTTTCCACTTTGTTTATTTTTCTTGCCTTTTTTTTGCATCATGGCTAATATGGAAATATGTTTTGCATGATTTAACATGAATAGTTGATATCATACTGCTTGCCTTTTCAATGGGTGGCAGAGGGACTGGAGGGTGGGAGAGAATTTGGAATTCAGAAATTCTAAAAACAATTGTTAAACATTTAAAAAATGTAATTGGAAATATTTAATGAAAGAATTTGAAATAATTTTTAAATGTTAAAATAAATAAATAATGTTAAAGATTTTAAAAGAAAGATATACTCACAAAAAAAGATCTAATTCAATCTCAGGAGTTCCCTTGGCATCTGACTGAGGCGGCAGGGATCCCTCACATTTTTTATGTATTTGGACCGTCCATACCTTCAAGGGCCACAATCAGGGGTTTGTTTGCACCAGCAGAAGGTAAGCTACCAGAGGGCAGGGGACTGTGTCACTTTTATTTCTTAGCACAATACCCGCACAGAGTAAATAACTAATAAGTGCTTGTAGCATTGAACTGAATCGGCCTCTGTTCTTAACTTTATTTCACCCCTGAAGAGTCAATGTGACATAGGAGAGAGACAGAGAGAAAGTCAAGGAGACTTGGGTTCAAGTGCTGCCGCTTTTGCACAGTATCTGACACATAGGAAACACCTTCAATTGCCTAGAACACTGAGAGGTTAAGGAACTTACCCAGGATCACAGAGCCAGTATGTATCAGAGGCAACACTTGAACCCAGCTCTTCCCGGTTTTGAGGCTAGCTCTCTATCCACTATGGCACTCTGGCTCTCTCTCAATGTCTCTGTCTCTGTCCTGCTCTCACTCATTCTCTCTGTTTCTCTGTCTCTCTCTTCATAGAGATAGATAGATCAATCTATCTGTAGACATATCTTCCCTGTACTCTGATGCTTCAAGTCCTCCCCAGAAGCATCTGAGGGTATATTTCATACTATTTATCCCAGAACCTATGCTTATCCCAGTATGTATATACGTGCATATAAATGCATGTACATAGGGATACATGTGTATATCCATATATGTACAGGTATTGATGTGTGCACGTGCCAGTATACACTTATACATATATCTCAGGGCTTTTCTATATGTATGTGTAGGTGTATATTCATATTGTGGAGAGGCCACCTGAACTTGTTCTCTTGAGCAACTCTGTTTTTCAGGAGGAAACCCCCTCCTGAGCTAACATAATTTTTAACTTTCAACCCTAACTAAAGTCTCAGATTGCCCTTGAGAGTCAAACTAGCTAAAAGACAGGCACCAGCCAGTCTGCCCCGGATTGTGCAGCTTGGACCCTTGCAGATAAGCAGACTATCTTCACAGTTTAGCAGTTCCCAAGGGAACTTAATGCTTTCCCTCCCTTTCTCCACTCTTTTCTCTGCCCTTGGGGAGGGGGTGAGTCTTTTTACCCTCCCTTATGACTTCCCTTTTTGTTGTAATCCATAAATTCATAATCATAATCCATAAAATCAAGGCTCTGCCTGTATTAGGGGGCTCTTTGTATTTGGTATAAGGAGTTCTGACATACATAATCTTTTTTTTTTTTTTTGCTGTCTCTTGGAATAAAATAAGTTACTACTCAAGTCTTGTGGAGTCATGACTTTTGGTTAACAATATA
This sequence comes from Trichosurus vulpecula, assembly GCF_011100635.1. Lineage (NCBI taxonomy): Eukaryota > Metazoa > Chordata > Mammalia > Diprotodontia > Phalangeridae > Trichosurus > Trichosurus vulpecula. The sequence continues at coordinate 34,917,069 of NC_050573.1, read as the reverse complement.
TATATACACACACACAGAAGCACTCACATATATGTTGGTTGGTTGGTTGTTGTCCTTTGTTCTCGAAGAGGACCAAAATGACATCACTATGCTTGAGTCAAGATTCAATGCGTCTAACTGTGGCTCATCAGGCCAATATGAACTCGGAATGCTCTACCACAGGTAGGGCACAAATAGTCTGTGTGAACATTTGGGGTGGATACTCTAAATTTATGCATCCTGCATTTCCTTTGAGTTGTTTCTGCTTTGCTCATAGAGCACAGCCCTTTCTCTGATATGGGCATGCCATGCTGAGTGCTCCTGTGCCAATGTTTCCCACGTCACACGATCAATTCCAAAGTTCTTGAGAGAGACTTTGAGAATGTCCCTTTACTGCTTCTTCTGACCACCATGTGAATGCTTGCCCTGTGTGAGTTCTCCATAAAAATCTTTTTGGCAAGCATACATTTTCATTCGAACAATGTGGACAGTCCATCAGAGTTGTGCCTCTCTGAAGCAGAGTTTGAATGTTGGCAGTTTAGTTCGAGTAAGGACCTCAGTGTCTAGTACCTTATCCTGTCAGGTGATCTTCAGAATCTTCCTAAGACAATTCAAATGGAAGTGGTTCAGTTTCCTGGCATGGCGCTGGTAGACTGTCCAGGTTTCACAGGCATACAACAATGAGGTCAGCACAATGGCTCTGTACACCTTCAGTCTGGTAGTCAGTCTAATACCTCCTCTCCCATACTTTCCTTTGGAGCTTCCCAAACACTGAGCTGGCTCTGGCAATGCATGTGTCAACCTCATTATCAATGTGTACATCCCTGGAAAATACACTACCAAGGTAAACTTATCCACGGCATTCAAAACTTCTCCATTTGCTGTAACTGATGGTTCCACGTGTGGATGGTGTGCTGGTGGCTGATGGAGCACCTGTGTTTTCTTGGTGTTGTTAGGCCAAAATTAGCATAAGAAGCAGAGAATCGATCCATACTTTGTTTCATGTCAGCTTCAGAGGCTGAAATGAGTGCACAATCATCTGCAAACAGAAAGTCATGCACCAACACTCCCTGCACTTTGCTCTTTGCTTGTAGCCTTTTCAAGTTGAAGAATTTGCCATCAGTACGGTAACTGGCCTCGGTGCCGTGTTCATCCTCATTGAAAGCATGTGACAGCGTGGCTGAGAACATCATGCTAAAAAGCACGGGAGCGAGCACACAGCCTTGTTTCACTCCGTTGGTGACTCATCCCCTCCCCAATATCTAGAATCAGGGCCAGCACGAGGTCATGCAATTGATGTATAATGCTGATGAACTTGTCTAGGCACAAGTGTGTATATTGTGTGTATATGCATATAGGGGTGCATAAGCATGTACACACACACCCCACACACTATATATATACTCACAGTTGGTGAGAGGCTCTTCTCCTGCCCCTAGACTGAGTTGCTTTTATTTTCTTGTACTTTCAGTATATACAATAGAACAAAGAGCAAAATCTATTTTAAAGTAGACGCAGTATTATTGTCAACATTATACACACACGTGTGTGTGTATATGGATGTTGTTGTCATTCAGTCACTCAGAACTGTCTGAGCTGGCAGTACCAAAAGCTCAGTCGAGAGCACTGTACCTGAGCAGGGCCATGAGGTGGCTTTCCTCAGGTAGAAATAAGGAGGCAATGGGAAATATCAGAAGGACAGAAGGCACCTGTTTGCCAGGTAGGGGGTTCAGAGAAGAGATCACTCTGCCTGGATTCAGGGAGACCCGAGTTCGAATCTGGCCTCAGACACTTGCCAGCTGTGACCTTGGACACATGTGACCTTCATTGCTAACTGCCTCAGTGTCCTTATATGTAAAATGAGGATAATAATAGCCCCTCCGTCCCAGGGTTGTTGAGAGGATCAAATGAAGTAATATTTGTAAAGGGTTTAGCACAAGTAGATGCTTAATAAGTGTTTAGTATTAACCAGTAGGCACTTAAGGTTTGCTTTTCCGGAAGGTGAGAGTGGGGGATGATAACTGACATTCATATCGCTCATTTTCGGGGTCACAGGGCACGTGGCACACATCATCCCATCGGAGCCTCCCAACGACCTCGTCAAGTCCGGGCTGCGGCATTATTTTGCCTTTTATACCCATTTTACAGATGAGCAAACGCGCTGAGAGGCGCCGCTAGGCTGTGGTCGGGGAGCCCAAGGGTCCGCTCCCGCCTCGGGCCCTAGAGTGGCCATGTCACTTCACCTCTCAGGGCCTCGACTCCCCCATCTGTGCAACAGGGTCCGCTAAGTCCCCAGTTCCTTCACCCGGGGCCCTAAAACCTTGGGTAGCTCGGAGCCAATGAGAAGCTGCCTCCGGCCAGGAGGGGGATGGGAAGGGAACCGCAGGACTACAGCTCCCAGAGGGCAGCGCGACCCGCCAGGCTTCCTGGCCGGGAGACAGGCTCACGTCCTTGGAGCGGGTTAGACTAGTGGGACCCGTGGCAACCGATCCGGGCCTGGGTGGGGGCGGGGGTGTGACGGAGGGGGAGGAGGGGTGAGGGGGCGGGGCCGGAGCCCTAGAGAGTGGGGGGAGGGAGGGAGGAGAGAGAGGAAGAAGCGGGGAGGAGAGTGAGGTCTGATGGATGACTGGCCAGAGCAAGGGAAACACAGGAGAGGTAAAAACCGTGAGACGAGGGTGGGGGCGGCGCCTGCGCCTTGGCAGAAGCTGGGAGGAACGGATGAAGCGGATTGCAATTGGTGGAAACTGTGAGGAGGGGGCGGGGCCTATTTATTTGGCCAAGGAGGGGCATTGGGGGTGGGGCTTGGTCCTCCGCGGGGAGAAGGCAAACTGCTGGGGGGCGGGGCTTCCAACTTGACGGTGGGAGAGAGCAAAAGAAGCGGGGTGGGGAGGGAAACATAGAAAGGGCAGGGCTTACAGGAGGAGGGAAAATAGGAAAGAAGGGGAGGCGCGGGTTATTATTTATTAGAAATAGGAAGGGAGGGAACTGGCTGACTGACTGACGAAGACGGATTTAGAGGCCGTATTACTAACCAGTAGGGGGGGAAAGCGAGTGAAGGAGAAAAGGGGCGGTAGGGGGCGGGGCTTATTCCTGACCTGTAGCAGGAGTGGGGGCGGTGCGCTGGCACCAGGAGGGGTGGGGCCTGGGCCGCAGCCGTTGGCGGTTGGCTGCGGCGGAGGGGGGCGGGGCGGGGGATAGGCGGCTGCTGACTGGCCCCGTAACACACTTAGTAGAGCCTGTGATGGCTTTGAGCAACCGTCCAGTCTTACCGCTACTTGCCGGCCGGGGTCGTGCAGGGCGGCCTCTCGCAGACCGACCCCCGGGCGGGCGGCGGCGACTACGGGCTGGTGATGGCCGACTGCCGCTTCGGCAAGGCCTTCCGCAAGGGCCAGCTCAAGAAGGGCCTCTGTTATGGGGACTACGCCTGCTTCGTGGCCCTCCAACGCTGCGCCGATGTGCTGGGTGAGTCGGGGCTCCGGCTGCAATCGGCCCGCGCCTCCTCCATCCCCCGCGCCGGACCTCCCTCGGGCACGTGCGTGCCGGGCCCCGAAGGGCCGCCTCTTCCACAGCCCATCCCCCTGAAGGTCATGCGGAGCCGAGACCCCCGGCGCGGGGACCGCGGCTGCTGCTCTCTGGCCCCCTCCCCCCGAACGCGTCCCTGGCCCGGGGTGGCGAGAGGCCGGGGCGGACCGTCGGGGCCTGCTCCGCTTGCACCTGTAACTTGTCAGGCCGCGGGGAGCCGGGGGAGCCGGGAGGCGGCAGCCGGCACCGACAGTGCGCGCCGAGGGGCTGGGGAGCTTTGGGGACCTCCTTCCGACCCCCTAAAGACCTGGAGCACTTCCTCGTCGAGTAAAGGACACGGTGACTTTGAACTCGGGTTCAGATGTCACCCTGGCTGCAGCTCCGACCGAGAAGTTGGGAGTGGGATTCCTTAGGTTTCAGACGCACTAGAAAAGTTGAGAGTTGGAGACAGGTTTTGGTAACTTTGCCTTCATCAATTTTTAAAAATTCTCCTTTAACCTGGAGCTGGAGCAAGTGCTGTCAGCTGATTTGTGAATGCCAGGGTACAGAGCGTGAAAACGGTCACTGCATTTAGTTAGGGTGTCACTGCTGACCTTTAGTGGAGAAGGACCTTCAGAGGATATGGTGGCATGTGAGGAGTCCCAGAAATGTGATCCAAAGTCAGTTTGGTTCCTATTCTGTGACATTTCCATCAGAGCTGTCAGGAGTTCCCTTTTTCCATTGCACTTGTAAGCACTCTCTGCCTCCCCCATACAGCTTCTGACCTCTGGCCTTTTTCAAGTTGTGGTCATAAGGAGGAAAGGATATTGAAGGGAGAGACATTAATATTTGTCTTCTGAATGCATGTACTTTGCATAAGCTGTGGAGTAAGCTTCTAATCTGATTTTTCAAAAAAGTTCTGTGGGGCTGAGCCTTCTGTTTAAAATTGTAATGAATAATACCTGGTGCTTTCCATACATCTCATTCTGTCTTCTAATTCAGCCCTCACAACAGCTGAGGGAGGTAAATACTACAGATGTTATCCCCATTTTATAGAAGGGGGAACTGAGGCTGGGAGCAGTCAAGTGGCTTGCCCATGGTTATTCAGCTAATGCTAACAGCTGGCATTTATATTCCACTTTACAGTTTGCAATGCATTTTGCATACATTATCTGATTTCAGCTTCACATTGACCCTGTGAATTAGGGACTTGCCATTGGGATTATCCCCACTGTATAGATGAGGAAACTCAGAGAGCTAAAGTGATTTGCCCATCTTCACACTAGGAAGTTGTTGATATGTGAGATTCAAACCAGGACTCTTCTGGCTCATGAGGTCATGGTTCTTCCCACTGCATCATATACACAGAGAGCAAAGAGGAGAAAGGTAAAGGGAGAGAGGGGTCTCCTTCAGTCATGGAAAGAAGGAAGGAAACAAGCCTTTGTTAAGTACCTGGCACATGCTAGGCATGGCCCAGGTGCTTTACAAATATGTCCCTTGATCCTCACAACAATCCTGGGAGGTAGGTGCTATGATTATCATCTCTTTTTTTAACTCGAGGAAACTGAGTCATCTAGAGGGTAGGGTAAGTGACTTGCCCAGGGTAGGCCAGTCAATGAGTGAGGCTAGATTTGAACTCCTGAGTCTAGGCTCAGTACTGGATCCACTTGACCACCTAGCTGCATTTGGTAAGCAGCACTTCCTAAGTGCAGGCCCTGTGCTAAGTGCTATGGTCCATACAGCATCAGTATAGAATAGCTGGAAGGAAATCTGGGAGGGGAAGGCTTTCTGGGGATGGCTGCTAAGCTGTATTCTCAGATCAGAGCCATAATGCATCTACCCAAATGCATCTGCCTGACAAGCACTGGGTTGTAAAACAGGGCCAGGTGAGATCAGCAATTCTAACAGACCAGGGGCACTGAGGGAGATTTTAGGTCCATGGTGCCATTTGAATTGGGCTTCAATTTGTGGAGAGGAATTCACCCAAGTAGGAGGGAGAATGAGGCTGGTGGGGCGTAGGGAACAGTGTGGGCAAAGACAAGGAGGTAGGAAGGTAGGAGGAAAGGGCAGAAATTCACGGGTCAGCCAGTTTGTCTGAGGAAGTGACTTAGCCATTGTCTTGGATGATAAGTCTCACTCCAAAGGCAGTGTCCTAGGGAGGGGTCATGTTCTGCTGTCTGCTTCCCAGCCCCTTGATAGACTTAACTGATGCTGCAGGCTGTGGAAGAGGTGATGGTGAGCAGTGAGTGTCGGTCCCTGCTTCTCTGGGGTTGGACTGGAGCTGCAAGACAAAGGCTCTTTTGCACCCTGAGACCCCTCAACCCTCCCTTTCCAGAAAATGGGTGTTCTTGAGGATAAAGCTGTTTGTTGCTTATATGATAACCAAGAATTAATTCACTGTGGGCATCCAGGACCTGTGGACTCTTTGGAGCAAAAGCTCTTGGTAGTGAAAGTGTTTCTTTTCTTTTGTAAGAAAGAGATAACTGTTTTGTTTCTTCTGTTCCCGAAGTGATTTGGCCTGTTAGTCATGCAGTGACTAAAGTGTGCCAGAGAACTTGGTGTTTGACATTCTTCTGCTGGGAGTCCTCCCTGAATTTCTTTTGGGAAAAGCCAGGCACTGTGGTTTAGAGGTGGGTGTGGTGAGACAGAAGAACCACTCCCTGCTCCTGGAAAATTGGCATAGGCCACACTTACTCTTGGCTCAAGCAGAACTTAACCAGTACCAACAGGACTTTGTCCCCTTTTGTCCTACTTCTACCTATAACTAACCCTGACTTCTTTTATACTCCAGTTGAGGGTTTTTTTGAGGACATCAAAATAGGAAAATTATTTACCTTTTTTTGTCTTGACCCAATATATCATCACTTGGCTTGCCCATAACCTACACACCCACACCACAGGGCAAATTTCACTTCCATAATTCTGCCAAGTTAAAAAAAATGCTAAATGTATAAATTAGAAATCCTTTTTGGTCTGGTGCCTGCCTTGCGCCTTCTCTCTCTCTCTCTTTTTTTTTTTTTACTAGAGTCTGCTCCCTACTATATGACTCATAACTGAAATGCAACAGAAATCCCTCAGCACACAGCATCAGAACACTAAAATACACATTTTCTCTTCCAAAAGGGCCTGCGTACACCGTACTCTGTAACATCTTTCCTTAAGATATGTATTTGAAGGTAATTTTTATGAAGCTCCAAATTACATCACTTAAACTTAGTTGAAATGCTAGAAAGATCAGCTTAAAAATGTACACAGCTGTTATGCCAGCTTTTGTGCATCATTTGGATAGTGACAGGTCACTTTTAACCATCTCAGTTAAATTGGCATTGTGCTGGGTTTAAAGCAGTTGTGACTCGGGATGGTGAGCAACCTAAAGTGTAAGTGAAGTTTGGTAAGGGAACCAGCAGGAATTAGTCAGTGTGGTCAATGTACAAATGTAGTCTAACGGAATGGAATGGATGGGGGTATACAGAAGGCAGGGAAAGGGAATGAGGCTTGTGGCCAGAGCAGCTGAGTGCACATCTAGGCTTTGTCACTTAGGATTTATTTACCTGTGTGACTTAACCTCTCTGACTCACTGAGCCTCAATTTCCTCATTTATGAAATTTAAAAATTTGTGAAATTAAATTAGCTGACTTCTACCTTACTTTCCAGGTCTAAATCTACCATAATTCCATAATGGGGCAATGAGGATGAGGAGGATGAACAGCCGAAGATGTCAACAGCACTGGCCCTAGCATCTGTTGCCCCTCAAACACACAGAAGCACCACCAAGGTTCCAGGGGCAGTTGTCTCCTCGCCAAAAGTCCCCCAAGACCTGAAGACTGTGTTGAAAAAGCACTTCAGGTCCAATGGGTTTCAGGTACGTGCCACTGAGAGCTGGACCAGCAGGATGGGGCAGGAGGTCTAGATGTGAGAGTCAGGAGGTCTTGGCTACTGGGCAGTCAGGTGCCTGGGCTGAACATCAGTGTCTGGGAAGTGGAGATAATAAAACCTGCCCTCCCCTACCTTGCATTGCTATTGAAATTGGAAAATCAGATGATAAATGTGAATTTTTAAAAAGAAATTCAGAACATTCAAGGGTCATCTTAGCCAAGTATTTTTGTTATCATCACAATCATAATAATTATTATTAAAAAGAGAAAATGAGTATGCTGCCTGTTCTGCCCACTTCCCATTTTCCTTTTTAGAATTGGAATGTCAGAACTGGAAGGGACCTTAAAACAGATTATCAAACCTGGGAGGAGCCTTAGAACAGGGAATGTCAGAACTGGGAGGGGCCTCAGAACAGATAATGCCAGAGGTGGGAGGGGCCTCAGAACAGGGAATGTCAGAGCTGGGAGGGGCCTCAGAAGAGGGAATGTCAGAGCTGGGAGGGCCCTTAGAACAGGGGATGTCAGAGCTGGGAGGGGCCTTAGAACAGGGGATGTCAGAACTAGAGGGCCAGAGAAGAGGGAAATGTCAAAGCTAGGAAGGGCCTCAGAACAGGGGATGTCAGAGCTGGGAGGGGCCTCAGGACAGGGGATGTCAGAGCTGGGAGGGGCCTCAGGACAGGGGATGTCAGAGCTGGGAGGGGCCTCAGGACAGGGGATGTCAGAGCTGGGAGGGGCCTCAGAACAGGGGATGTCAGAGCTGAGAGGGGCCTTAGGACAGTGAATGTCTGGGCTGGAGGGCCTTAGAACAGGGAAGGTCAGAACTAGGAGGGGCCTTAGAACCTAATAACTGAGCTGGGAGGCCCCTGGAATCACCCAAATCAGCCCCCTCTTTGGGCAGATAAGGAAAGTAGAGACACTGAAAAGGCCCTGGTTAATAGGGGCCTTAGATATGGGCTGAGAAATTGGACCCATTCACCCTGCTGTGTGACCTTGGGCAATCTCTTGCCCTCTCTGAGCCTTCCTTTTCCTTCTTATGTTTGATCCCTGCATGCGCCTAGAAGTAAAAACAGGGAGCATGTCCCTGGAGCTCTGAGCATCCCTGTTGGATGCCAAATGTTCTGTGCGGCTAAGAAGCCAGGAAGAACTGCCAGGATTAATTCTTGAACAGTAATTTTTGTGACCCTGCTCACAGGCCCCTAGGCATGGACATGGCTAGAAATAGAAATGAACCTGATTCTCCAGACTGTGCAGATGTCATTTCCATTGTACCTGGGGGTGGGAAGCAGCCTTGCTTCTCTTCTGTCACCATCCCTATTCAGCTCTTAACACATTTTCCCCTTCCTGGGGCTTAGAGGGAGATAAGCTGACCAAAGACCCATTTCCAGTCTGGGATCAGCCCATTCCTCCTAAGGCTGTGACAGGCAGAGAATCACAATATTAACTTGGGAAGAATATCCCACCCAGCCATCTCCATCACTCCAAGTAACGGGCTCAGCCAACCAATGGAACTGCATGTGGCCAAGAGGGCTCACCCTTCCCCAGGGGCCTTGGACCACAGGGCTTCATTCCCCAACCCTGGCCAGACCCTGGGCCTGGAACAGGCCTTGGAGAGTAGGGCCAAGGGAAAAGAATCAAGCAAGTGTGTAAGAAGGTTGGAGGTCTGCACACTCTTTACACACATTCCCTCATTCAGTCACAGTATACAGCTAGTGCTGTGCTGTGCACCCTGGGGAAACAAGAGAAGGAGAAGAGAGAATGGTCCTGTTTGTAGTACAGTGGGAAAGCCCTTGATCTGTAGGCAGAGAACTTGGCTTCAGATCCCACCTCTGATGCTTGTTAACTGAGTGACCCTGGGCAAATCAGTAAATCCTCCCTGACATCAGTTTACCGATCTGTAAAATGAAGGGGTTGAATTCAGTGGCCTCTAAGATAGATGGATGCAGGGGGGAAGGAGGAAAGGGGGAAGAAAAAAGAGAGGGAGGGAGAGATGAGGGGGGAGAGAGTGCCATCAGCAGCTGTAGCATTGAAATGGCCGAATGCTGGGGAGAGTGAAAAGAAAACGCAGGCCAGGTGGTAGAATAAAGAATGGCTCTGTTTATTTAACTGAGGGACAGGGCTTATATACCTTTTAGGCAAGCAGAATCAACAAATCCACCTGCCGGGCATTTGTATAATGCATGACTCCATCCTGCTTTTGTTCCCCTTTTGCCCCATAAACAGTATTGTGTTAACAGCCCACAGGTGGTATTTAGCACATGTATGCCCTGGGGGTTTTGGAGAGAGCAAGTATGTATGGAGGAAGACTTGGAGAGCCTTCATCCTGAGCAGCATGTGTATGCTGGGGGCGTGGGGATGGTGGAGAGCCCACGAGCCAAGTTATCAGCCCAAGGGCAAGAACAGGCCTCTGCCCTGTATCTTATCCCAGAATGGACTTTCTCAGAGCTGGCCCTCTACAAGAGAGACACAGAGATGGGGAGAGAGAGAGAAGGAGAGAGTGAAGGGGGAGGGAAGGAGAGATAAGATGAGAGTGAGCAAGCAAGCCTGCATTTATTAAGTGTTTACTGTGTGCCAGGCACTGTGCTAAGTGTTGGTGATAAAAATACAAGCAGACAAGACAGTCACTACTCTCAGAAAGTTTTCCTTCTGATGGGGGAGAACAGCACATAGTGAGGAGCTGGAAAGAGGGGAAGGGAAGGCTGTTCCAGGGGAGGCAGAGAAATCCCTAGAACACAGAGCTCTCCATGCACAATTGCTGATCCCTACCACCTATTTCTGTTGCTTTAAGGTTTTCAAAGCACTTACCTCACAACTAGCCTGTGAGGTAGGTAGTGATCCTTATGCCCATTTTACAGATTAGGAAACTGAGGCAGAGAGGCAAACTAGCTGGTAGGAAGGGTAGAATTTGAACACAGGCCTCTTCTGATCCCAAGTCCAACATACTTTTCCTTTCCCTCATGCTGCTTGTTTCCTCACCAGTCCCACTACAGAGTCTTAGAAGAGGCCTCAGCTGCCATCTGACCCCACCTGTGTCTTATTTTAACCCAGCCTTGGCTTGAAGCTCTCTCATGAGGGGAGCCCCCTCCCATCCCCCCAACTCCTGAGGCAGCTCTCTGCATGTCTGGGTGAGTCATAAAGTTAGGAATTCTCCCTGACATCCAGACCTCAATTAATTCCTTGCAGCTTGGGATCATTGCTCCTGGGTCTGCTTTCTGGGGCCAAGCAGGAAAAAAACTGTCAAATTGCTCTTCCATGGGACTGCCCTTGATGTACTTGAATCAAGAAATGAATCAGTCAAGAAGCAATTTACGAAGGGCCAAAAACCAGGGGTTCAAAGATAAGACAGTTCTGTTTTCCCTGAACTTCCTCTTCCCCAGCTCACACACCACGTTGGCTCCCTCCTACCACCCCATTCCTTCAGTCCAGCCTCAGATGGCATAAACTCAAGCCACTTCCCCACTGGGGCGGCCCTCCACCTCCTACACTCACCGTCCCTGCTGCCTGCCATACATTGTGAAAACGTAGTGTATGCCTGCAAGAGGTTGAGTAGGTGTGGGTAGGGACCTGGAGGCAGCAAGGACAAATGCCTTTGTAGAGCTTTGGTGGGGAAGGGGTGCAGAGAGACAGGATGGTACCTGAGAGATGGGCTGATGGTACACTGAGCTCTAGACCTGGACTGAGGAAGACCTGGGTTCAAATCCAGCCTCAGACACTTCCTAGATGTGTGACCGTGAGCAAGTATATCATGAAGGCAGAATTCATGATTTCAAAGAATATCATATATATGCCTGAATAGTTCAGAACCGCAGGATATAAGGAATTCTCTAAGTAGAAGGCAGAAGAATTAAAGCATTTATTCAAGCTCCAAAGTAGCAGATCCATGAAGCGGTGTCCCCAATTGGATATCCTGGCCAAAAGCTTCCAGGCCCAATAAGTCTGCCTCACCAGAGTAACCAGGAGGTTAGAGAAAAACACGATGACATTAAACCAAATCATATTCATGCTTTCCCCCTCTGGTAAGAAGATTACCCACTGGCCTCAGCAAGCCCTTGCTCAGCACTCTCTGGTCTAAACACAGGTCAGCCCTGCTACTAGCATCGCCTGCTGCTTGAGCTCCTTCTGCTTCGGCTTTGCCTTGGCTGTCGCTGTTGCTGTCGATGCTGCTGCTGCTTTCCCTGGCTCCGACACATCTCAATTTCCAAGCTGTGTTCTCTCCTTATACGCAGCTTCAGACATCATCAAGCATCATCTAAGCTACCAGAACTTAAGCTCCTATGATTGGCTCTGGTCTTAGCACCTCCCCTTAGGTCCCTGGGAGCTTCACTCCCACATCAGCTTAGCACCTAGTAATAAGGGGTTTGGGGCAAACTTAGGAGCAAAGATCTAATGAGACCCTCCTTAGTTGGCCCCACCCCCTTAGTCGGCCCCACCTGGGGCCCCACCTTAAGCCTATTCAAATAAGCGGGAAAGAGCTCCTCATTTACTGATTGCCTTAACCACAAGTCACTTAATGCTGTCTGCCTCAGTTTCCTCATCTGTGAGATGGGGGTAAAAACAGCACCTACCTGCCAGGGTTGTTGTGAAGAGCAATGAGGTGATATTTGTAAAGTGCTTAGCACAGTGCCTGGTGTAAAAAAGAACTATACAAATGCTTATTCCCCTACCCCCCCACCCCCCTACCCCACAGGCAGGCAGGGTTAAGGGAAGGCTTTCTGAGGACTGGGCAGATGTGAGGAGGCAAAGGAGCAAAGAGCCAGTGGAAAGGGGGAGATGGAAGATGTTAGAAAGGGAAGGGGTCATGGAGGTGCATTAGAGAAAGTGAGAGGGTGTGGGGTCAGGTCATACATAGGCTGAGGCCGGTGGAGATCAGAATGACCCAGAGGCACTGCAGAAACCTTACTGGAAGAAATAGCACTTTGGTTTCAGTCATAGAGGCTGACTTTGGCCCAACCTTTGAGTTCCCTGATAGGTCAGTGGTGGGGCTCCTTTCTCTCCAGGTCCCAAGACTTAGTCCCCAGGTAGCATCAGCCAGAGAGGTGCCAATTCAGAAACTTTCCTGCCCCAACCTGTCTTTGCTTTCTTAAAGGTTTTTTTTTTTAAATCAAAAATGATTAATTTAGTGCCCATTAACAAAAACAAAGCCCAAATGACCAAAACTGTGAAGTCGAGATTGTTTGAAAACCACCTCTAAAAGCAGGCCTTATTCACATTGACAAAACAACGACAAAAAATGTTGTTGATGACTCTGTTCCCTTCTGATCTTTGCCTTCTGTGTAATTTCCCCCCTTTGGGTTGAGTTGCTTTTATTCTTTTGCATCTTTTTATCTCCAGGAGGGCCTTACATGGTTGCTGATTGACTGTCAATTGACTTTTTAAAGCAAAGCTGTAATCAGTGTGTTCTGATTCTCCTTTCTTCCTTTGGCATCATTTCTTGTCTTTCCATATTTGGGGTTGGGGTGGGGGGGCAGGAGGACCTGTGATTTTACTGGTACAGGGAACTCCCAGATGATAAAGTTGTCTTGACTAATGCAGTGCTAGACCTGCAACACAGACTCTTAGAGTTACCCGGGCCACTTAGAGAGTCTTGCCCAGTGTCTCACAGCAGCCAGTGCATACCTGAGGCAGGATTTGAACACAGGCCTCTTGATTCTGAGGCAGATTCTCTATCCAGGATGCCATGGTATCTCTAAGTCTTTCTATTTTCCTTTGTATTCTTCATATTTGACATTTTGTGTAACAGCAATATTTCATTATTTTAGTACATAATATTAATATACTATATTATAATTTGTATTCATGTATTTATGTAACACAGAAAATATACACTCTATTTAATATGTGATCATTTATATATACACACATATAAATGGAGGGTTTCCAAGAGCTTTGCATACATTATTTGATTTCAGCCCCACAGTAACCCTATGGCTTAGGTTCTATAGGTTTAATTATGCCCTTTGTACAGAGCAGGAAGCAGACGCTCCTGGAGGTTTAGGGACTTGCCCGTAGTGACTGTCAAGGATGGGCATAGAATCCAGGTGTCCTCCAGGTTGAACCCCTAGGCCATTCCTAGTTCTTTGAGAGTGGAAGTGAAGCAGCTGCAAATATCAGGATAGGTCTGTTTTTTCCTCTTTTAATGATAACTTTAAGGTGTGGTCCCAGGAGTGGGATCACAGGGCTGTGAGGCAGGATCAGGTTGATAATTCTCATTGTGCCTTAAAGGGTTACTTTTGTGCTTCCGAACAAAGGTTGTACCGGTTCTTGTTTCCCATCAGTGTAATAGTGTGTCTGTTTTCCCATAGTCCTGCCAACATTGAGCTTTATCCTTTATTTAACTGATTTGGCAGCTGTGATAGGTCTAAGAGTACCTCACTGTTGTTTCACTTACCTTCTTTCAGTATGAAGGAGTTTAAACTTTTTTTTCAGGTTCTTATTGGAACAATTTGTGGGTTTTTCACATTTTTTAGAATAGTCTGTTCGTGTCTTTTTTTGTGTACCAATAGAAGGCACAATAGATAAAACAAACAGGCCTGGAGTCAGGAAGACCTGTGTTCAAATATGGCCTCAGACACTTCCTAGCTATGTGACCCTGGGCAGGTCACTTAACCCTGATTGCCTCAGTTTCTTATTTTGTAACATGAGCTGGAGAAGGAAATGGTGAACAACTCCAGTATCTTTGCCAAGAAAATCACTAACAGGGTCACAAAGAGTCAGAAAGGACTGAACAACAATAACAAATCTTTTAATCTCCAAACTCTTATATATGGAAGAAAGTATTTATCATTTGACATTTTCACTGTGAAGAGTTGAAAACAGTGTAATGACAAGCACAGTGGGATTTTTGCTGGATTGAGTTCTAGCCAATCTGATATGCATGAGTTTTAGCCAATCAGAGAGTGGTAGTGAGTTCTAGCCATTCAGATGCTGACTAGAACTCTTACAGAGAGGGAGCCCAGAGTGTGAGAGAGCAGACACTGAGAGCCAGCTTCGAGAGAGCTGCCGGTGTTGAGAGGACAAGAATGAAGAGAAGAGACAAAGAAGAAGAATGAGCTGTGAGCGTTAAGCTGAGAGGAAACCTAAAAGAGCTGGGAGGAGATCTCTGAGAGCGGAGAGAAGGCCTTTGGCAGAGAATTGCTGAAGGAGTTTCTGAGCAGTAAAAGCAAATAGAGCTGTGGGGCCGAAACCTGCCCATGGGAAGGAGGCTTAGCTTAAGCCCCTTCTGGGAGCTGTTAAAGTGAACTGAGCTGTTAACACAGAGCCTTTGGAGGTGAATTGAGATGGTGGTGCTGGTGGTGTGTGTTGCTGCCCTGTTAAGCTTCCTTTTCCCAGAAACAGAAGCTGTGTGCAGGAACTCCTGCTGTTGGGCAGGGCCTTGGGGTAGAGCAGACCCTGTGAGCTGAGACCTGGAGCAGGAGTGGAGAGCTGCCTACCTGTGAATCCAGGCAAGAGGCAGGAGCAGTCAGCCCACAGAGGAAGAAGCATGGGACTTGGAAGTCAACCTCGAGTCAAGATGAAAGAGGACTTTACTTGGACGTTTGGTAATGATTAAGGAGATTGTTCTTACTGTGACCTAGGGGTGGATGGTGTGGTATTTTCTCCTACCCCTTAAAGATGTGTTGTGCTAGGGAAGACCCTAGCCCAGGACCCCCTGCTGTGTAAACAAGTATTTTGGGGAATGCTACTGAATGCAATGAGATATGCTTTGCTCCATATGACATACTGAGTGATATGAGATATATATGTATTAGATGGTATATTTTGCTATGAATGCTATACTTGGTTTATTGAGCAATGCTTAGTATCTGAATAGAAAGTTCATTATGCTATGTAATTAGACTCTTAGAAGTATTCACAGCAGCAGCCCTCAGGTGTGCTGCCAAGATTGGCATTACGATTTTCCTCTTCTTCTTCTCGTAGATTATCACCGTTTGCCTGGTCATCATGGATGCCTTGCTGGTGCTTGCTGAGCTGATGTTAGACTTGAAAATCATCCAGCCGGACAAGGGCAACTATGCTGCCAGGGTAGGCCACAGATGGCTTATTTCTCTTGTCAATGTTCTCTCTCTTATCTCACTTTGAGGCCCAGATTATCCCACAGTAGCTCACCCCAAAGAGCACCCGACCCAAGCACATTCTGGTACTTGAATAGGGATTCATCTCAGAGGCTTTCTTATAAAGGGCCAGCCTTGGAGTCAGGAAGACGAGTTCAGATCCTACCTATGAGGCTTATTAGATGTGTGACTGTGGACAAGTCACCTGAGGTCTCTGAGCATCACTGTCCTCATCTATAAAATGAGGCCATTGCACTAGATGGTATGTGAGGTCCTTTTAGTTCTAAATCTATGATCCTAAGCAATCTGTGCCCCCAGGAAACTATCTAAGCCTATGAGCTGAGTGGTGTGGGTAGAGGGAGTTTCTGACCCAGCTCTTGTCCCCCACTGATGAAATCGCCATTCCCCACGCCTACCCCATACCCTCCAAAAAAGAATGTGTCCAAAACAACTCTGTGAAGTCACAGAAGCCTGAATAAATCCTAAGGCCCTGCTGTGAAGAAGGACTCAGGAGCAGGGGGAAAGATGCCCAGGTTTGCAGAGATCATGTCCCTGGAGCCCAGGCTTCTCATCTCCTGCTCCAGGGAACTCTCTCCACCATATATCATATGCCCTCCCCCACAGACTCCATCACCAGGGTAGGTGGTTACAACTTCTCTTCCCCTTCAAGGCCTCCCTGGGTGTGGATGTTAATCTGAGTTTATTGAGATAAAAAATGGTCAGTCAGTCAGTCAACAAACAATTAAACACTTACCATGTGATAGGTGCTATGCTGAGGGCTGGGCATAGAAAGCCAAAGCAAACAAACAACCAAAGAAAAATCCAGAGTCCTTGCCCTCCCAGAGCTTCCATTCTAATGGGAAAGACGCACAAACAAATGTGTCCCTTGGAGAGTCTACAGAGCAGGGGGGAGGAAATCTCAGGAGGAAGGTGGGAAGGAAGCCTGGAAAGCCACAAGGCACAAGGGAGGGGACCAAGCATTCCAGGCCTGAGGGATGGCTGATAGGAAGGCTTGGAGACAGGAGGAATGGTGTGTGTGAGGAACAGCCAAGGGCCAGTGCATCTGGGAGTGGATGGAGGGGAGTCAGGTGTAAGAAGACTGGAAAGGGAAGAAAGGCAGCTTATGGAGGCTGTACAAGCCAGACAGAGGATTTTAGATTTGATCCTAGAGGTAAGAGGGCACCTAGGAGCTCCTAGAGCAGGGCAGTGCCATAGTCACACCTGCACTGTAGAAAAACGATCCACACAGCTGAGGAGCATGGACTGCACTGGGGAGAGACCTGAAGAAGGCAGCCCCCCAGCACCTACTGCAATAGACCAGGAGGGAGGCATTGACAGCCTGCAGGAGGGTGGGGGCAGTGTCAGAGAGACAAGGGGGTATCTTTGAGGGATGTTGCAAAGGTAGAAATGACAAGACTTGACAATGGATAGATTGGATATGTAGGATGACTGTGAGTTAGGAGTCCAGGACTACATTGAGGTTTTGGGCTAAATGACTAGAAGCAGGTGGTTCCCTTGACAAGGAAGAGGAAAGGGTTTGGGAGGACAAAGATAATGAGTTTTGTTTTAGATGTGTTAAGTTTGAGATGTCTCTGAGGCCTCCAGTTGGAAATGTCCAAGAGGGAGCTGGGGATGCATGATCCTGTAGCTCAGTAGAGAGATTAGGGCTGGCTGTGTAGACCTGGGAATCCTGTGCATAGAGCTGGAAGCTGATGAGAGTGAAAGGAGAAGGAGCTTAGGACACAGCCTGGGGGACAGGCACAAGTGTGGCATGAGTGAGGAAGCAGCCAGGGAGACTGAGAAGGAGCTGACAGCCAGACAAGAGGAACCAGCAGAGAACACTGTCATGAAAACCTAGAGAAGAGAGCATTCAGGAGGAGGTGATGGAAAATGTCAAATCCTGCCAAGGAGTCAGGGAGGATCAGGACTGAGGAAAGGCCGTTCGATTTGGCAATTGGGAGATCAGTGGGGATTTGGGAGAGAGCTATTTCCATCAAATGATGAGGTGAGAAGCCAAGGGAATGGAGGCACAGATTGGAGGTGACTTTCTCAAGAATTTCACCTGAGAAAAGGAGGTAAGAGTGAAGGTTTTTTGAGGATGAGGGAAACATGGGTATGTTTGTAGGCAGTAGGGAAGCAGACAGTAGATGGAGAGAGATCAATGCTAAGAGAGAGAACAAGGATGGTAGTTTTGTCAGTCTGGTGCAGGGAATGGGAGGGGATGGGATTGAAACCAATTGTAAAGGGTGGACCTTGGCAAAAAGATGGGCTACCTCTTTATCTGAGACCAGGGAAAAGGAGGAGATAAAAGAGGAAGATATCTGAGCAATTTGAGGTGAAGAGGACAGAAAATGGAGCTCTCCATTAACAGTTTCATGGGTTTGGGGTTTTTTTTTTTGGTTAAACATGAGGCATGGCCTTAAGTTGGGACTGTAGTGGTAGAGGCGTAGAGGGAGGATTGAAGAGAGATAAGAACGTTTGGAAGAGCCACAGTGGATGGAGGGGATAGTGAATCAATTGCAGAGTAATAAAAAGTTTGCCTTGCTTCAGTGAAGGCCCAGTTGAGACGAGATAACATCAGTTTGTAGTTAGTTCAGTCAGTAAGATTTTGTGACTTCTTCCCACTTGGTTCCACAGCACATGAGTAGAGTTGAAGGAGGTGAGTAGTAGGAGTCTTCCAGGGTCCAAGCTGGGTAAGGCATGATAATCCCCTGGACAGAGGGGAAAAGGGAATCCTGCTAGAAGGTAGTCTAGTGTTGAGTTGATTCGCCAAGGGATTGAGATATGGTGGCCAGTCAATTCAGGGGTGATGACCTGGGAAATAGCTGGGGGGGACGGAATATTGAAGGTCATGATGAGGTTAAAAAACAAAGTTGAGGGTTGTAAGGCAGAGAGAAAGGTGGAATGATAAGAGATGGTGATTAGATTAAGGAATGTCAGAGTTCATGAACATGGAAGTGGAATATTTGGGCATGATGGCAAGATCAAGGGGGTGAGCATCTCTGTGAGCAGCTGAAGTGGAGTGGAGAAGGTCATGGGAAATGAGTAATTCAGGAATGAGGAAGGTAGGTGTTTGATGAGTTGTCATTACGCATGTCTAAGTCTCCCCCTGAGGGTAGGAGATGGGAAAGAGAGAAAAGTTTTGAGCCAGGAGCTTAGCCTTTTGAGGAAAGAAAGAGAATGCCTTGGGCTGGGGGATGGGGTGGGGGTGGGGGGATGTCTATAGCTAACAGCCCCCGGGATTTCCTATTGAGTAACAGATTTGGCTAGCATGAATCTCAAAACAGGAAGTTGTCTAGTGAAAGTTGCCTCATACCTAGTGAAGGTGTTCAAGGGAGGATTTGAAAGTGGTAATGGGGGAACAAGGAATATTCTGACTTCCCCACCACAAGCAGGGAGTTGGGAGAGGAGAGGATGTAGAGACAATGTATCCAATACTAGAAACTGCCTGCCTCAGTTTCCTTATCTGTAAAATGAGGAAAACAACAGCACCTACCTCCTGGAGCAAAATCACAGGGTAAGATGAGATAATATTTGTAAAGCGCTTTGCGAGCCTTAAAGCGCTGTGTAAATGCCAGCAATCGGCAACGTAAGTGGCCAGTGTACAGCACAGTTCTTGTCTCTAAAGTCCAAGTTTCTCATCCCATGATTCCCTTTAGAGTTGTGAGGATAGCCACCATCCTGGCTTGGCATGTCAGCCTGCTCTTTCTTTGATTCTCAATCCAACAAACTTTTTTAAAGCATCTACTATGTATCTGATGAATGTAGTGGACACAGAACCGGCCTCAAACCCAGGAAGACTAGGTTTAAGAACCTCTTCTGACATGGACTGGCTGTGTGACCATGGCCAAGCCCCTCAACCTCTCAGTGCTCTGGGATATTCCCTCAGTCTGTGAGTTTCAGAAAAGGTGTTGGCCTGCATTGACAGAGGGAGTTTTCCCACCTGGGAGTTCCCTATATGGGTCCAGCCCCTCTCCCTTTCTTCAAATGTGCAGGGTACTAGGGTACTGGGGACAGAAAGACAGAAATGAAACAGCCCCTGACCTCAAGCAGCTTTAAAAAAAATAAGCAGCAGGCTACAACAGATCATAGAACTAGAGCCAGAAGAGACCTCATCAAATAAACCAAGCATTTCTATTAAGTGCCTACTGTATGCCTTGCATGGTGCTAAACAGTGTGGATACAAAGAGAGGCAAACATGGTCCCTGCTCTCAAGAAGCTCCCAGTCTAATGGGGGAAACAACACATCCAGAAGTCTGTACAACACATCTGGTCCAACCCTCTTCCCTCACGCACCCATTTTACAGATTTAGGAGATGGAGGTCCAAGGAGGGGTAAGTGATTTGCTCAAGGTCACACAACTAACAAGCATCAGAGACTAGAATTAAACCCAGGTTCTCTGACTACTACTACCACCACCACCACCAGCAATACCTATTACCATTACTACTACTACTACTAGTATTACTACTACTCCTGTTCCTGTTCCTACTACTACTATCACTACCACCACCACTACTACTACTGCTAATACTACTACTAATATAACTACCAACACTACTACTTTTCCTACTACCACCACTACTATTACTACTATAACGACCACTACTGTGATTATTATTAGTTAACATTTATGTAGCATTTTGCGGTTTGCAAATGCTGTAGAAATACTGTCTTCTTTGATTCTCACAACTCTGAGAGGTAGGTTCTATTATCTATCTATTATCTATATCTATAGCTATTATAATCTGTCTATTATCCTCATTATCCTGAGTCAGACCAAGGTGAAGTGACTTGTCCAGGATCCCATAGCTAGTAAGTGTTTAAGGCTGGATTTGAACTCTGTTCTTCCTGCTTCTAGGTCCAGCACTCTCATCTACTTCTCCATCTAGTTGCCTGTGTGATTGCATAGTGGTATTTGTACAGTTCCACACTGTCTCGAATGGAAAGGAAAAATTTATTTACACTGGGAAACCCAACCTACATGGGCAAGAGCACAAGAAGGAATGGCTTTGCGGGGTAAAACTGAGTTCTGAACATATAAGTAGCCAAGAAGTTGCAGAATGAAAGAGGGGTCAAGGTAGATAGAGATGGAAGAGGGAGGGGGTTTCCTAGAGAAGTACCTTTTACACCAAGTCTTAAGGGAGGTGATGAATGTCGAAAGAAGGTGGGACTTGTGCTTAGAGAAAGCCCTGAAATACCTTTTACCCTAAAGTGTGAGTCTCTCTGGAGATGCACAGAGCCAAGACAATCAATTTTATCAACAGAAGGAAGCAGACATTGAAGTTTCCCAGTAGTTATTCAGGTTGTTAGGTGGAGTCTTTGTGGTTAAGGAGCATTAACAAAAACTCAGTTGCTAGCTAAGGGCTAGAGCAGTGCTTAGAGCAAGAGGAAAATCTCCTCTGATGAACCTTCTCTGATGCTTCAGAGTGGCGGGAAACTGACCCAGGGCTTTTGACAAGCAAGCAAACAAAAAGAAGCACTTTATAGGGAATGCATACATGTATGCCTTTCTTCTAAGACCAGCCCAGCTAATTTCTTTTTTTTTGTTGTTTTTTGACCGGGCAGTTGGGGTTAAGTGACTTGTCCAAGGTCACACAGCTAGTAAATATGTCAAGTGTCTGAGGTCGGATTTGAACTCAGGTCCTCCTGACTCCAGGGCTGGTGCTCTACTCACTGCGCCACTTAGCTGCCCCCAGCTAATTTCTTTTTAAAAAAATTTTTTATTGATAACCTTTTTTATATCACCTTTATTTCCAAAATGTATCACTCCTTGCTTTCCTATTTACCCAACATCACTTTTAAGAAAAATAATTTAAAAGAAATAGTGAAAAAACTGCGGTTGAACAAAACTAACCAACACATCAATCATATTTAATAGTATATGCACTCCATCAAATATAATAGTATACGTACCACACTCAGCATCTCCCAGCCTACAAAGATGAGAGGGAAGTCATTTTTTTCTGTTTTTCTCTAGGGACTAAGCTTGGTCATTATAATTAAAGATGACTCAATTTAAGGTTTTTAAAATTTTTCCATTTATATTTTTTGGCTTTCCTTTACATCTCCCATGCTTAGCACAGTGGCTGGCACATAGTAGGTGTTTAGTGAATGCTTGTTGACTGACTACATTGCTGCAGGCATTGTGTATGTTGTTTACCTGGTTCTGCTCACTTCATCTTAGTTCATCTAAGTCTTCCCGTGCATCTCTGAATTCTTCTTATTCATCATTTCTTAGGCACAGTAATATACCATTACATTTACGTAGAGAACCTTGGTTGCCCATTCCCCCAATAATGAGTGTCTCAGTCCAGCTTATTTCAGAGAGGCTTATTACCAGGTAGATCATAGGATGATGAATTTTTCAGCCATAGCAACTCAACGGAAATTTTGTAAATTGTTTTTTGATAATAAGAGTTAGCATTTGACACTTTTAAGGTTGACCAAGCACTTTGTATATGTCATCTTGTTGGATTTTCATAAACTTGTAAGGTAGTTATTCAATCAATAACCATTTATTAGGTGGCTACTGTGTGCTAAGCACTGTGTTAAGCTCTAGGGATTAAAAAAAAAGGCAAAAGATGGCGCCTGCTGTCAGGGACCTTCACAATTTAAAGGGGAGATGATGAGCAAATAAATATGCACAAACAAGTTATATACAGGATAAATAGAAAATAATTAAGAAAAGGAAGGTGCTAGAATTAAGAGGGATTAGGAAAGACTTCCTGTAGAAGATGGGGTTCTAGCTGGGACTTGAAGGAAGCCAGAGGGAGGAGATGAGGAGGGAGACCAGTGACGATGATGACGACGACGATGATGATGATGATGATGATGACGACGACGTGATGCAGTGCTCAGAGTAGGTATAATTTAACTCTTGGCTCCCTGCCTGTCCTCCTAGGTGTTCCATTCTCTGAGCATCACCATCCTGACCTTCTTCATGATGGAGATTGCATTAAAATTATACGTCTTCCACAAGGAATTCTTCTACCACAAGTTTGAGATCCTGGATGTGGTTGTTGTCATTGTTTCTTTTGCTCTGGACGTTACCATCCTGTTCAAAGAGCATGACTTTGAAGCCCTCGGCTTATTGATCCTTCTCCGACTTTGGCGGGTGGCCAGGATTATGAACGGTAAGTCCCAGCAGTGGCAGGTCCTCCGTGAATTCCGGGCTGAGGAGGTTGCTTTGAAAGTTGGACAGAGGTGGTAGGGAGGTGCCAAGTCTACGGGGCACAGGGCATTTTTTGGTCCCAATCTGACATTTACCAAGTGCCTACTTTATGCCAGACCTTATTGGTTGTGGGAACACAAAGACCAAGAAACAAGGAGTGTCTGTCTTCAAAAAACTTATCTTTCTTTTTAAAGAATTCAATTTATTGATGCCTTTTATTCTTACAATGCAATTTCAGGTAAGTGGCACAGTGAATGGAGTGTTAGACATGGAGTTAGAAAAACCTGAGTTCGGATCCTACTTCAAACACTTATTAACTATGTGACCATGGACAAGTCACATAAACTTTGCCTGCCTCAGTTTCCTCATCTGTAAAATGGGGATAATGATAGCACCTACCTCTTTGTGTTGTTGTGAGGATAAGAAGGTATATTTATAAAAAAGCTTTACAGGCCTTAAAGCAGGATATAAATGCTAGCTATTATTATTTTTCTTATCATCATCATCACTTTTTATGGATAAATACCCTCACACATATACAAGCCAGAAATAAAATCACCACCTCCTTATAACACTTAAGTAAAACATAACCAATATAATGCCCCTGTTTGACAGTGTATGCACTGTTCTGCCCCTAGACTTCCCCGCCTCATTGCTGAGAAGATACATTTCATTATTTATTTTCCAGGACCAACATTGGTTATTACAATTAATCCAAGTTCTACTTTCTTTTTCATTCTTTACATTATACTCTTTAGTCATTGTATCTCTTCAGTTCATTTTACTCTGCATCAGTTTATTAAAATATTCTGGTACTTCTCTGAACTCCTCATATTGGTCTTTCCTTAGTGCTCATTGAAATTACATTATATTGGGTGGGGCGAGAGTGGGGATAAGGTATGTGCTCAAACATCTTCCCTTCTCTTCCCCTCACCTCCCCCTACTTTGTCTATTATGGTCTTTTCTGCTCCCAAGGAGTTCAGCACCCAAATGAGGTAGAAAGATCAAATGTCCTATCATGGCTTCTCCTGTGGCTCCATGTTGGTATTGTAATATGCACTTTGATGGGAAATATGACTTGCTCTTGCACTTAGAAGATAGGAAATTCTAATGATTCATTCTAAGGCTAATGCTTTTGTACGTTGGTGTTTACATGATCTCACTGATGTAGCACTTATTCTCCTGGTACAGATTGTAATCTTCCCCTGCCTTCTTATCCTGAGTGATCCTTATTGATGTTTTTCCACCAGACTGGTCTACTTGCTATTCCCTGACTTACAGATTTCGTGCAAAATTTTGGTGCTTTTACAAAGACTGTCATATATATGTATATGTATAGATATGTATACACACATGTGTGTATGTATATGGATATATGTATGCACACACACACACATATATATTATATATCCATTCTCTACTCACTTTCACCTCTTAGAATTCAAAGCTTCCTTCAAGGCTCAAGTCAAATGCCACCTCCCCAGGAGAGCCTTCCCTGTCAGCCCTAGTTGTTAATCCTTTCTTCCTCAACCAGTCAATCAACCAAATTTACTAAGCACCATATATGTGAAAGGAACTCTGCTAAGTGCTGAGGATACAAAGCTATAAGGGGAGTAATGGCTGCCTTCAAGGAGCTTACATTCTATTGGGAGAGATAACATGTACACATGTATATACTTGCATATAAAATAGATACAAGAAAGATATACTGATATAGAGAAAAAAACCTCAAACTATGTTCTGTCTATTTATCTGTTTACATGTTGTATCTTCTCTACATCCAACCCTCCATCCCCCTAGGAGGATATATTTCCTTGAGAGCAGGGACTGGTTTTTTTGGTTTTGTTTTTCTGTCTTTGACATTTAGCACAGAGCAGGCACTTAATGCTTGTTGACTTGAATTGTATTTAGTCTTTTCAAAATGTCGAAGACTGTCCTCTGGATCTTTTAGTATAACAACACCACTACCACCCACAATAACCACATTTATACAGTACCTTAAGATTTGCAAAACCCTTTACATATATATCTCATTTGATCCTCACAACAACTAGGTAAGGTCAGGGCTATTATTATTTCCATTTCACGGAAGAGGAAACTGAGGTAGGGAGCAATTAAGTGACTTGTCCAGGGTGAAACAGCTAGCAACTGTCTGAGGCCACAGTTGAACTCAGGTTTTCCTCAGATACTTACTAGCTTTGTGACCCTGGGCAAGTCACTTTACCCTGTTTACCTAACTTTCTTTGTCTGTAGAATAACCAGGATAAAAAAATGGCAAACCACTTCAGTGTCATTGCCAAGAAAATCCCGAATGGTCTCAACAAAGAGTCAGAAACAACTGAAATGACTCAACAGCAACAATAAATTACCTTTGCTATCGATGCTCTATTAACCATTTTTGTCCTTTTTCCTTACCTGTGCAAAGGTCATTCTCTTTGGCAGAGAAAACAAGAAAAATAAAACACCCCTTCTTTCTGTTCTCACTTATCACCATTCCATCCATCCTTAAGCAACAGTCCTGTCTCATTTTTTATTCTCTTCTCCCCAAGAAAGCTTAAAAAAACCCCTAACTCTTTATTGTATTCAATTTTCATTGCTATCGCCAGTTCATTCTGAATGTTAGCACCTCTGACAATTCTTACAGGGCTAGTGCAACACTCTTATGTTCATCTTTTTCCCTTGCCCTTCCTTCCATCTTCTATATGTCTTAAAAATCTAAGTGATTTGGTGAGCTCCCTGTGATTCCACATCAATCTTTTCTAACAACTGCTTTTTCTCCTCCTCATTGAAATGCTTTCTTTTGGTTCTTCGGAATTTCATATTTCATAGCTTCTTATTCCTCCAGGGCTGACTTTCCCTGTAGAAAGGGGGGATCCTACTTATTCTTTCTCTAAACCCTTTGGAATCTGTTCTTACCAAATCTAGGGTGCCCATCAGACTATTCCTGGCTCTCCTCTCCTCTGTCACAAACTCTAACATGAAGTGGGTGTTTCCTCCAAAGGTCTTCATCATTTCTGCCCTAGCAGCCAGTTCCTTGTCTTTTCCAGCTGCACTCATTTTGGACTCCTTTGGACACTTTAAGCTTTTTTTTGTGTGTTGGATTGTAAGTTCCTTGAGGGAAGGCATTGTCTTTCTTTTTAGTATTTGTATCCACAGCACTTCGTACAATGCCTGGCATATAGTAGGCACTTTGTTTTGTTGGTGAAGATCAGTTCCAGAACAGAAATTCTCTTCTCTGGTCCTCTCACCTTTTAAAGAATGAATGATCACTAATGCAAGGAAAGAAATTAACTGCTGTTCTTCAGACAGAGGGAACAGCCCAGCAGATGTCTGAATAATAAAGTCTCCCATCATCACTATGCCGTGCCTCCTTGCCAGGCTTGTGATATTTCCCAAACTACTGCTCTATTTCCTCTTTCTGCCTAGGTGGTCTGTAGTATAGGCTGAAGACAAGATTACTTGTTCCTTCATCCATTGACCTTCACTCAAAAGCTTTTTGCCATGCTTTCCCCCTCAGGTTCCTGGATTTCCTCATAAATAGGTATATTCTTAACATAGGATGCTAATCCAAACCCTGTCTCCTTTACCTTTTGAATAAGATAATGTCCTTTGAATAAGGCATATCCTGTTCCTTTTAAATAAAGTAGACCTTTTCAGAACCCGATCTTGTCATTGGGCCAGTGATACCCCATGGCCTAGAAGGGCAAATGTGCCTCTTTCTGTTCACCTCTAGTTCCCCTTGTCTGTTATTCAAACTGTACATCTGTGCCTTGATGGGCCTTTCTTGAATATTCATTTCCTATTCATTTCTGGTCATTTCTATGGCTCCTCTTCCTGCATTGCTGCTGCTCTCCCTGGTAGCTAGCTGGGCGGACATGTAATCGTTTTCTCCCTCCCCTTTCCTTGTCAGCTTAAAGCTCTTTGGATTCCATTCTTATTATCCTTTTCATTTTCAATTTCAAACAAACTAAGTTTTCCACTACATGGTTTCTAATATGTAAATGACTGCAAATGTATTTGCTTTTAGTTGAGAACCTTGTAATGAGCCTTTATCACCTTATTTTTGTTTCAACTATGAACATTTTTACACCTAGTTTTTTGTCCTTTGGAACCAAGACTGGTCATGCATTTAATCTGAATTTAGATGCCTTTTTAGAGTTGTTTCCATATGTCATAGTAGTTGCTGTGTGTCTCTTCTGCTTTCTTCATTCTGCATCCTTCCATACATCTTCCTGAATTTCTCTGAATTTCTTATATTCATCCTTTTTTCATAATATTCATTTACATTCAGAAATCACACTTTGCCCATCCATTTGTACCTCAGTTTATGACATGCCCACTTCGTTTTCAGGTTGTTGTAAGTACAAAAAACACTTCTTTGAATGTTTTGGTATACCTAGTAGTCAATCAATAAACATTTGCTGTGTCTACTCTGTGGCAGTGCTTCCTGAAAGGGCTTCTTCTTTTTTTTTACAGGAAAGACAATCCTATTCATAGATAAGTAAATAAAGGAAATATAAAAAGCAAACATGAAATGATTGGGGGGTGCACTAACAAGTGGAGGAATCAGGAAAGACTTCTTGGAAGATGTGACCCTTCCACTGAGACTTGAAGGGAGTTGTGGGTTTCATGAGGCAATGGTGAGGAGAGAGCATTCCAGGCATGAGTGACAACTTCTGTGAGTGAAGGAAGTGGGAGACAGAAGGCCAGGGACGTAGTCCTCTTTGGCTAGTGTCTAAGAGTCTGGGGGAGAGCAAGAACCAGAGTGTAAAGGACTTTAAACACCAAAGCAGTTTGTATCTAATCTTGGAAGCAACTGGAAACATCTGAGAGGCCAAGGAGGCTTCCTGAAAGAGGAGTGACATGGTCAGTCCTGCACTTTGGGAAGATCAATTTGGCAGCTGTTGGAGGTTGGGTTGCAGAGGGGAGAGAATGAATAGAGGTAGTCCAATTAGGAGGCTATTACTGTAGTCCAGACAAGAGGTGATAAAGTCCTGGATGAACATGGTTATGTTGTGGAGTGAGGGGGAAAGAGAAGAAATGCACAAGAGATAGCATCAACATGAAAACTGGTTAGATGTGAGAGATGGACCAGAGGGAAAGACTTAAAGATGACTTGTAGATTATGTTTCTGGGTAATCAGGACACTGGTGTCTCTGACACGGACAGAGACTTGAGGAGGAGGGGTGGGCTTAGGGGAAAAGAGAACGACTTCTCTCTTGGCCATTTGGACATTGAGATGCCCATGAAACGTCCAAGTGAAGATCACAGCATCATAGATTCAGAAAGGACTTTAGAGGCCACTGAGTCCAAGCCCCTCATTTTATATAGGCCGATAGAGGTTCAGTTACATATTTGTCTCAGCAACAAGTCATGTCAATAAGCACTTATTAACCATGGTGCCAGGCATTGTGCTTAAGCACTGGGGTTACATAGCTAGTTAGTGTGGGCAGGCAACATTTGAACTCAAGTCTTCTTCATTTCAAGCTCAACACTCTCTACTGTAAGATGGATATCCATCAGGAGATGAAGAAATGGAGCTGAGAGGAGGAGAGATTAATATATAGATTTGGGAGTCTTCTGCATAGAGATAATAATTGAATCCATGGGAGCCGATGAGATCACCAAGAGAGATACTGTGGGAAAGAGGAAAGAGTCCAAGATTGGGCCCTTGAGTATACTCATGTGACATGGGTTACATATAGTTGATGATCCTGCAAAGGAAACTGAGAATTAGAGAAGCAGAATGGAAGTGACAGAGCCGTCACAAAAACCAAGTAGGAAGAGATTGTCCAGGAGGAAGGAGTGGCCAAGAATGTGAAAAACTCCTTAGCCCTCAGCCAAATAATAAATGGTCAACGGATATAAACAAGCATTTTCTGAGGAATAAATCCAAGCTATCAATTGCCATGTGGGGAATAAAATGCTCCAAATAACCAAAAGTTAGAAATGAAAAATTAAAGCATCACTGAAGTTCCACCTCACATCCACTAGATCGGTAGATTGGACTGAAAAAGGAGAATGACAAAAGCTGGCAGAGATAGGGGAAAAGGTACATTAATGCATCATAAGTGGAATTGTGATTTGATCCAGCCATTGTAGAAGGCAGTTTGATACAATGCTCCCTCCACCACAAATGTTTAATTGTGTATACCATTGACACAGTGAAAACCTCAAAGAAGATCAAAGGTGAAAATATTTTATGTGTACAAAATTCTAACACTTTCTTTTCCTGTGGAGGCAAAGAATAGGAAACTAAATGGGGGGGGGGGACCGGGGATGCCCCCAAATTGGGAAATAGATAAATGAATTATGGTACATTAATGTAATGGAATTTTTTGTGATGTAAGAAATGGTGAGCGGGGATGCTTTTAGAGAAACTTGGGAAGATATGTATGAAATGATGAAGTGAAAAGAATCAGGAGAACCATTTATATTACAACAATATTGTAAAGACAAACCTTTGAAAGACTTAAGAATTCTGATCAATGTAATGATTAACTGTATTTGGTTAACCACATATAGTTGTTCATTGCATAATTTGCATAATTCCAGAAGATCCAGGTTGAAGCCTGCTGCCCACACCCATGCACAAAGGTGATTATATCGCCATGGTTGTGATTGTTGTGAGTATGCTGGCATGGTTCTGGATCACAGAATATAACAGACTCTCCATATAGAAGACAGAAGAAGCAAAACATTTATTCAGACATCAGAAAACCCAATCCCAAAACCAGTAAGTCCAATCCATCCAAGTAGCAAAGAAATTAATATACATTATCACAGCAGAGAACAGCTCCATTCCATAACCTTCCCTCCTGCTGGGGCCTTCCCACAAACACACTCACAGCACAGCTAGCATGCCTTCTCTCTCTCTCCCTCAGCTCAAACTGCTCTGAACATTTCCTGCTCTACCCTTCCAGTTCCTCTCATTCAGCAAGCTCTTCCCACCACATGGGCTTCCTGTGATGTAAGCAGGTCACATGGGCCTATCAATGGATGAGAAAGATCTTCCCATTTAAATTACCATTACAGTGATGGACTCAGTGCAGATGGAGACATATATTTTGGACATGCCATTATAGAAATTTGTTTTAGCCAACTATGCCTATTTGTTATAAGGGATTTTCTTTTTTCTCCTATGGGCAGGGGGAAGTAGGAAGGGCAGAAAACAGATTTTTGTTCATTAAAAAAATGAAATTTAATTTGAAAACATTTTAAATTCAGGGAGGGGGGTGTGGAGCCAAGATGGTAGAGTAAAAGCAGGGACTTGCTTGAACACTCCCCCAAACCCCTCCAAAGACCTGTAAAATGACTCTAAACAAATTCTAGAGCAGCAGAACCCATGAAATTTCAGAGTGAAACAGACTTCTAGCCCAAGATAACCTGGAAGGTTGACAGGAAAGGTCTGTTGCACCAGTTTAAGAGAAGAGCACAGTCCTGCTTGGGCCTCAGTGGCACAGACTGAGCCTTAGCAAACCTGGAGTAGGCCTTAGGGCACTGAATTGTTGGCAGCTGTGACAGTTTCCAGACTTCACAACCCACAAATGCCAAAGACAACTTAGAAGGTCAGTAGGAAAGGTCTGTCTGACCTGGGTGAGAGAGGAGCATGGTCTGGGCACTGCTTCATGGTGGTAGCAGCAGCTGCAGTGGCAGTGGCTGCTTCCAGATGGCCTATGGATGGTGGGGGGTTGAGTGGCTGAGGGGGATTGCAGGGATCTCTTTGCTAGCATTGCTTTACCCGTACTTGGATCTGGGTTACAGTCCTAGGTGGCAGTCCTGGGGTGAGGAGGAGTGCTGACATGATGGTACTTTGTGGTGGTGGTAGAAAGGGAATCCTCCTCACAGTTCCAAGACAGAAAAGAGTGCTTGTGGTTGCTCACAGAGCAGAGCACAGGCTGGGAGAGGAGTAAACACCTCTTCTTTGATCTTACCACCTTAGAACAACTGAAAATTTTCAGGTGACTAGAAGTATCTCTAAAACAGCTATGCAACACCCCTGAAGCTTGGGACAGTACACTCCTCTCCACTCTGAAAGTAGAGTCCTACCTTGACAAAGAAAGTCAAGTCAAAAGTCAAGTAATTGGCAGGGAAAATGAGAAAACAGTGTAAAAAAATCAGGCTATTGAATCTTACTTCTGTGACAAAGAAGATCAAAACATAGAACCAGAAGAAGACAGCAAAGTCAAAGCTCCTACATCAAAAGCCTCCAAGAAAAATTGAATTGGTCTCAGGCCATGGAAGAACTCAAAAAAGACTGGGAAAAGCAAGTAAGAGAAGTAGAGGAAAATAGGGAAGAGAAGTGAGAGTGATGCAAGAAAATCATGAAAAACAAGTCAATGACTTGCTAAAGGACACCCAAAAAATACTGAAGAAAGTAACACCTTAAAGTAGACTAACCCAAATGGCAAAAGAGCTTCAAAAAGCCAGTGAGGAGAAGAATGCCTTAAAAAGCATAATTGGCCAAATGGAAAAAAGAGGTCCAAAAGCTCAGTGAAGAAAATAATTCCTTAAAAATTAGAATGGAGCAAATGAAAGCTAATGACTTTATGAGAAATCAAGAAATTATAAGACAGAAGCAAAAGAATGAAAAAAATAGAAGATAATGTGAAATACCTCATTGGAAAAGCAACTGACCTGGAAAATAGATCCAGAAGAGATAATTTAAAAATTATTGGGCTACCTGAAAGCCATGATCAAAAAAAGAGCCTAGATATCATCTCTCAAAAAATTATCAAGGAAAATTGTCCTGATATTCTAGAGCCAGTGGGGGAAATAGAAATTAAAAGAATCCACTGATTACCTCCTGAAAGAGATCCCAAAAGGAAAATTCCTAGGAATATTGTATCCAAATTCCAGAGCTCCTGGGTAAAGGAGAAAATATTGCAAGCAGGCAGAAAGAAACTATTCAAGTATTGTGGAGCTACAGTCAGGATGACAGAATATTTAGCAGCTTCTACATTAAAGGATTGGAGTGCTTGGAATATGATATTCCAGAGGGCAAAAGAGCTAGGACTGAAACCAAGAGTCACCTACCCAGCAAAAGTGAGTATAATCCTTCAGGGGGAAAAATAGATATTCAGTGAAATAGAGGACTTTCAGGCATTCTTGATGAAAAGACCAGAGCTCAATAGAAAATTTGTCTTTCAAATACAAGACTCAAAAGAAGCATAAAAAGGTAAACAGGAAACTTAAGAAGGTTAAACTGTTTACATTGCTACATGGGAAGATGATGCTTGTAATTCATAAGAACTTTCTCATTATTAGGACAGTTAGAAGGAATATATATATATAGACAGAGGGCACAGGGGTGAGTTGAATATGAAAGTATGATATCAAAAATAA
Organism: Trichosurus vulpecula; assembly: GCF_011100635.1. Classification (NCBI taxonomy): domain Eukaryota; kingdom Metazoa; phylum Chordata; class Mammalia; order Diprotodontia; family Phalangeridae; genus Trichosurus; species Trichosurus vulpecula. Next base: position 34,885,147 of record NC_050573.1, on the reverse strand, counting down.
GTGGTGAGAGAAGAATGTACTGGGAAGAAATGAAAGGGAGAGGTAGAACGGGATAAATTATCTCACATAAAAGAGGCAAGAAAAAGCTTTTACAGTGGAGGGGAAGAGGAAGGAGGTGAAGGAGAATGAATGAACCTTACTCTCACTGGTTTTGGTTTAAGGAAGGAATAACATACACACTGAATTGGGTATGAAAATCTATCTTACTCTACAGGAAAGTCGGGGGGAAGGGGATAAGAGAAGAGGGGAAGATAGAAGGGAGGGCAGAGGAGAGGAGGGGATAATCAGAAGCAAACACTTTTGAGGAGGGACAGGGTCAAAGGAGAGAATAGAAAAAATGGGGCAGGATAGGATGGAGGGAAATAGTCTTTCACAACATGACTGTTAAGGAAATTTTTTGCATGACTACACCTGTATAGCCTTTATACTGAATTGCTTGCCTTCTCAATGAGGGTGGGTGGGGAGGGAGGAAGGGAGAGAATGGTGAACTCCCAAGTTTTAAAAATGAATGTTAAAAATTGTTTTTATATGCAACTGGAAAATAAGATTTACAGGCAATGGGGTATAGAAATCTATCTTTTCCTACAGGAAAAATAGAAGGGAAGGGAATGAGAGAAGGGAGGGGGTGTGATAGAAGGTAGGGTAGACTGGGGGGAAGGGGATAGTCAGAATGCATGCTTTCTTGGGGTGGGGGGAGGGAAGAGATGGGGAGAACATTTGGAATCCAAAATCTTATGGAAGTGAATGTTGAACACTAAAAATTAATAAAAAGAAAAAATATTTGAAAAAAAATTTAAAATCTTTGACACTTGACTTTGAGAAGTTAAGAAGAATGAAAATAAAGAAAAGGTCATTAGATTTAGCATATTACTGATAATTGATTACTTTCGATAGAGCAGTTTTAGGTGAATGGTGAGGATAGAAGCCAAACCTCTTGTAGTTTAGAGGTGAAAAAATAGAAGTCTTGTATGGAAAGGTTTTTCTAGGAGTTTGGCTGTGAAACGAAGGCAACATATAGGATGATAGTTTCAGGGGACAGTGGAGTCATTTGGAGATTTTTTAGGGACAGGGAGATGTGGGCATGTTTATAGACAGTCAGGAAGAAATCTGTTTATAAGAGATTGAAAATTAGGGAGATGAAATGGTAGAAGGAGGCGGAGAAATGTAGTCAGGGGCATAAGTAGAAGCATTGGTATTGCAAGGATCACCTCTGAGACTGGAGCAAAGCACAGGGTGAGGGAATGTTGAGGTGAATCAGGAAAGAGAAGCAGCTCATGGCAGCCTCAGGTTTTTCAGTGAAGCATGAGGCAAGGTCTGATGAGAAGGGAAAGAGAGTTAGCATCAGCGGCTGGAGGAACAGTTGATATAGGGAATGGGGGTCAATTGGGAAAAGTGGAATTGGTCAATGCAGTAGAGGTCCCAGCTGAAATTAGACATCAGCTTGTAGTGTATCCAGTCAGCACAGGTATATGGCTTCTTCTGTTGCCTTTTTGCAACTTGAAATGAAGAATGTAGTGGGGTTTTCTGTTTTAAGGCTGACAGGGGTTAGGTAGCCCCAAGGTCACACAGCTAGGAAGTAGTTGAGGCAGTATTTGAACTCAGGTCTATTCTGACTCCAAGTCCTGCACACTTTCCACTACACCACCTACTGGTTTTTTGTTGTTGTTGTTGTTGTCGTCATTGGGAGACTTTTCTTTCTGACCTCCTTAAAATATCTGCCCTGGAGTTGCATCACGTGTGAAATTTGTAACTTCATTCTTCCAAGTTTTCCAGAACTGGGCCAGTTCAATGCCACTAATAGTGTTATTGTGCCTGTCTTCCCACAGCTATTCCAACAACTATTTCAGTCTCTTATCTTTTTGATAAGATTGATAAGTTTGATGCATGAGATAAATCAATTGTTTCAATGGACATTTCCCTTTTTAATGGCTTGGCACATTTTTTCCACATGATTGTTGTTAGTTTAGTTTTATTCTTTTGGAAACTTCTTGGTCATATCCTTTGATCACCATCTCTTGTGAAATATATCAAGTCATATATTTGTGTTGATTCCCTATATATCTTGGATATAGTCTTTCATCAGAGATGTTCAATGCAAATATCTTCCCCACTGACTGGCATCTTTTCTTACCCAAAATTTCATTGATATCATTTGTGGAAGAGCTTCTAAAATTGTATATAGTCAAAATTGTCTACTTTGTCTTTGGTGACCTGACCTACCACCCTCTGGTCATGAATTCTCCCAATAACCGGAGTTGTGAGAGCTACTACCATGTTCTGTTCTCTACATTTGTTATGATCTATGTTTTTAGGTTTGTCCCTTTTATGTTTGAACCCCAAAATTCATTTGGAGTTTACTGAGGCATACAATGTAAGCCATTTATTTAAGTTTATTTTCTGTAAACCAGCTCTCTAGATTTCCCAGTTGTTGGGGAATAGGGAGTCCTTTCCTCCAGTAGTTTACATTCTTGAGTTGATGAAACATCAGACTACTATGTTCATGTGCTTTTAGGCCTTGCTTGCCTGATCCATGAATGATGTAATTTCACAATCTCTCATACCCTACAAGAAACAGGGGATGAATTCAAACTGGATGCTAAACATATTATTGCAGAAATTTCGTCTGGTCAACTCAACACCTCAAGCCCAACAATGAGTTTCCATTCTTCTAAGTAATGATTAATGACTGGAAAAAAATGAAACTCCTAAACAAATACAGTGTGTTAGCCTATAGTACACATCTGTGAGTCTGTGTGGATGGTGGAATTGTGGTGAGGTTGCAGGAGCTTCAGACCCCCTGAGTTTGTGTCTCAGCTCCACAAGTTGTGCTCTGGGTCTTGAATTCTCAGAATTGGTGGTTCATTTTTTAAATGCCCTGTCTACCTCACAGGGCTGATGAGATGATGTATAGAGAGTACTTTGTAAATCAGAAATCAAGTATAATGGACTCATTATGTTAATGCCCAACTTCACCATCTACCCTCTGAATTATTTTTAGGCCTAATTATTTCAGTCAAGATACGTTCTGAACGAGAGCTCTCAAGGCTGAAACTAGTTAATCATCAACTGGCCACAAAAATCCAGCACCTTGAATTTAGCTGCACTGAGAAGGTAAGACAAATGAGAGCCTCAAGTAAGATAGATGACTGACAGCCTCAACAGTAACTAGACCTATGAGCATCAGGAATATTCAGAATATAAAGTCGATCTTTGTCTTTGAAACAGGAACAGGAAATTGAAAGACTTAACAAACAATTGAGAGATCATGGACTTCTCGAGTAGCTGAACCACGCACCATTTGCCTAACCACATGGAGAGGAAACGTCTTGTTTGATGGACTGGCCTTGGGTACTTGTCTATGAAACATCCTGGGTGTCTCCAGGGTAATTTCTGGAAATGATCTGAAGCCTTCATTTTACTTGTTCTCAGGTTTGATTATGTCCAGATGTTACACAGTTCCTCCTAAGAGCTATCTTTTTATCTTGATGTGAAGAGTTCCTTGTAACAAATGTTTCATAAGCTACCTTTTCTCATCTTCCAAACTCTAAACTTATTTGAAAATGAATGCTAGAGCTGGATGGGTTTGTATAAAATTTAATTTTGCCAAATGTATACTTTCAAAATTGTTCTGTATATCTTTCAGGACTAGACTCCCTAGTTGTGGACATTCTGAAAGACAAAAGTAATAAAAAAAATTATCTTAGACTCCAGGTCATTATAGGAAGGTCATTTTATTCATGAGCTAACAGCAAGACCAAGTGTCCTGCTGCTTACAACTGAACTCCTGCAGTTGGGGCCTTTCCATGGATGTTGCCCAGGAACCCTCTGTAGCAACCAGCTGCAAAACGCAGTCTGAATCTAATTGCATTTATTTATACGTCTCTGTGACATTTTTTGAAACTACCACCCAATTAATGTACGTGAGAAGCTGCCTGGTTTGCTTGAGCCCTCCCACTAGATTCTCTTGCTATAATAGTGATGAACTCTAATAGTCCACCTCTATTCTGCAGCATCCCAGGAGTGTTCCTGGGCTGGGCTTGGGATGGCACATAGCAATTAGATCAAAGACTAGACTGCAATTAATGGGATATTCGAGTGAGGTGCTTTCTTCAGCCTTTGTGTTATACTTCTAACATTTTTGGATGATATTGCACTATTTTTGCACTTGTTTGCATACGGAAGGAAAAGGAAGGACAGCTTGAACTGAACAGCTATTGCTTTTAAAATAATTTTGATATTAAAGCAATAGGATGAATTAAGGGGTTGGATTTCTTAAGGAATAAAGGGAAGAAGCATTTATATGGCACTCTGCTAAGCAATTTTAAAATGGTATCTCATTTATTACCCTGGGAGGAAGGTACTATTATTATCTTCATTTTATTGCTGAGGAAACTGAGGCAAACAGAGGTTAAATGACTTGCCCAGGGTCACACAACTAGTAAGAGTCTAAGGTCAGACTTCTGAACTCAAGTCTTCATGAGCCCAGGCCATTATTCAGTGCATCACCAGCTGCCTCCATCAAAGAGGATTGTCCTTCCCACAATCCTGACTCAGTTTACTTCCTCTTTTGCTTTGTTTGAATATAAAGGCTAAAGGTTGCAGGGCTGAGCAGGACCCTGGCCCAACTATGGCCTCATTCTGAAGCAAAACCAGGGAGACAAGATCTGCAGGGTCACCTGGCCCAGTGCCTAGCTGGGAGGCATCTTTGACAGCTGGTCATGCAGGCTTTGCTTAAAGCCCCCCACTGAGGGGGGAGCATTCCATTTGTGGACACCTGGTTGTTAGGAAGGTAACTTTATACTGAGCCAAAATCTGCCTCTACACCTTCCACCTGTCACTCCTAGCTTTGCCCTCGGGAGCCAGAACAAAGTACATCCTTCTTCTACAAAACAGTCCCTCAGATAGTTAAAGACAGCAATCATTTCTGTGCTTCCCCCTCCAACCTCTCTAAGCCTTCTTTTCTCCAGCATAAATGTCCCTACTCCCTTCAGCTAATTACTGTATGGCATGGTTTTCAGGCACAGGGGGTGGAGCCCTGGACTGGAGTCAGGAAGATTCATTTTTGTCAGTTCCAGTCCGGCCTCAGATACTTAAAAGCTGTATGACCCTGAGTAAGTCACTTCACCCTGTTTGCCTCAGTTTTCTCATCTGTAACATGAGCTGGAGAGGGAAATGACAAAGCACGCCAGTATCTCTGCCAAGAAAACCCCAAATGTAGCGTTGGACATGACTGAAGTGACAGAACAACAGCAAAAATTGGTTTCCAGACCCCACCCTGCAATGTCTTGACCAGCCTCAGTGAGATATTCATGCACTGCCTTGTCAACATCCTTCCTAAAAGTGGGTCCCTAAAGTGAAGACAGGCCTTCAAATGTAGTCTGGGCAAGGCAGAGCCAAGTGTCCCTCCCTGAGTGCTGCACTGTTGTTCAAGGAATATTTGGAGGGTTTTAGCCAAACCTGTGATTTCACCAATGTGGGGAACTCAAATGAAGAAACCACCTCAGGCAGCCCTCACTCTGTAGTTTCCTGTCTTGGGATCCTGAGAGGTGAAGTGACTGAACCATGGTCCTACAGCCAGCATGGGTCATCTTCCTGACTCAGAGGCCAGCTCTCTATCCTACACCAAACTGCCTAAAGGAAGTCTCTGAGCACTTTGGGCAGCTCCTCTTGGCAGGATTTGTGAGAAGACACAGACAGGAACTGCATAGGATGAGCAGGCATAGCTCTGAACCACCGAAGGACTGGAAATCCTATGAGCTTCTTGCAACTCCTCATTTGCCAAAATCTAGAAAAGAGCAGGGAAAGGTGACAAGAGAAACCTCAGGTGACTATTCTGGGAGAAGTCAAAGGCAGAAAGGTGTTGAGGAATGGTATGGCTTTCAGTTATGGGCAATCATCAGCCCAGCAGTCACAATTCTCAGGGCTAAAATACTTGACAGCAGCACCTGAATGTAGTAACTACTTACATCAGACAAATGGAAAGAAGAAATTGAAGGGCAGCTTGGCGTCAATGGCACACTGAACCTTGTAGCCTGCTTCTGCAGGTGCAGACACATCAAAAAAAAAAAAAACTAACCACAGTAGAAACCTGTACTGCCCTTCCACATTCTAACTCGGTCTGTCAGGAAAAAGTAAGAGGTGCACAAGTCCCTGATACCCTGTGTGTTAGTTACCAGGGTAGCAGAGACTACTTGTCATTCTATTCCTGACTCTCCATTCCTACCCCTCAGCTCCCATCCTGAAATTGATTGACTCACAGTGTGAATGTGGATGAGAAGTATAATTTTTATTTCCTTAGTAAAATTATTAAAATAACACCAATGATAGGTAAATATAGGGAAAATAGGCCAATAAAGCATTTTGGGGGTACAGGATGAAAATTTCATGACTAAAACATTAGGCTTATTTGTATTCCTAGATGAGTTTTCAAAAACAAAAAACTTTTAAAAGTCTGTAGTCATGCAGGCTATTAATGTGAATAAAACCTCTTACTAATGAAATTTGGTTTCCACCAAGAAAAAAAGTAAAAAGAATTATTTAAACTGTTTTTTATGCTCAGGGAGAAATAAACACAGGAATCATTTTCAAATCTTGGCAAATATCACCTGTAATGCTTGTATTCTGGAAATGTGTCATATAAATACCATTAGACAAAGATTAGTGACACCTAGGAAAAGATGAAATCATTCTTGCTATAACATTGAGTTATTTTGGCTTGTGGGTTTCTTAAGGAGCCATTCTTAGTCCATTTCACTTTTACTTCAAAGGTCACTGGAATCTTATGTGACTCCTGGAAGAGTAAAATGCCAATCTTCCATTATTCCATGGAACCAGTGAAATCCAAACTTTGATTTTGTCTTTCTTTTAAACAGCAGTTTTATTGTTTAGATAATGTTCTGAGTAACAGGATAAGCATTTCCTAGAAGTTTTTGGATAAAATAGTCTAACAGGCTATTTCTGTTTTCCAGTACTCCTTTTACCAAAATATCTTAACAGCCAGGGCATTAATTTGCAGATACCCTCTATGCTCTAAATACTAAACAATAACTGACTTCTCTTGCAATTTAGGGCAACTCATTTATTTTTTCTATAGCTTAGCTGTTCTGGTTTAGAAATGGGGGACATGCTTTCTGGCTTCTGCCTCTCTGGCTTGGTACGAGGGACAGTAATCTCAGAAGGAGCTGGTGAGGGCCATGTCTTTAGTATCAACAGAAAGGCAGGCTCCTACACAGAATGATATGTGACATGTATCACCTTGGACCTATTTCCAAAGTGTTGTTGGATCCCTGGAAAAGATGGTAGGAGCTTTTTCATTGGAATTCAGGAAGAAGCTGTCACCACCATCTGGAATTAACAAAACAATTTGGTACTGGATAAAAAGTACGTTGATCAGTTGAATAGATTAGGTATACAATATACGGAAGCACATGAGCATAGTAACCTAGTATTTGATAAACTAAAAAGATCCAAGTATTGTGGGAAGAACTCACTATTAAAAAAAAAAACCTGTTGGGAAAACTGGAAAGAAGTCTGGCTGAAACTAGGTGTAGATTAATATCTTCCACTGTATACTTAGCCTGTCCCCTCACCCTCCTGTTTCTTGACGTAAATTTAGAAGATTTTTATAATTCTTCCAAAAAGTCTTTGGGCTTGTGACCATTTGACATTTTCTTTGAAGTAGAAGTGGCTTTTTAAACTTCACTTTCTTCTTCTAAGTATCAACCCAGATCTTCTCTATCACCATGATAGTTAGATGATTGAGTTCTTTTTTGCTTAATTTTTTTAAAGTGACTTCTTTCTTGGCTAAATGTTAACTTTGTATTATAGTAGGGTTCTAGTCCCAATGTGTGGGGGATAGTGTCTCAAACTTCAGGTTTTTTGTACTTTTGTGTTTGTTGTTTTCTGGATAATGGAAGGATTGTATATATTATGTGTATGTATATGTCTACATATGTGTATGTATGTATGTATGTATATATATATGTGTGTGTGTGTAATTCCCTCTTTAACCCAGTTCTGTTAACAATAATGTTCCAGTACTACCAGCTCTACACCCTCACCTGCTTCCACTGTAGCAGTTATTCCATTCTCATCTGAAGTAGAAAACAGGGGAGGGAGAGGATAGGATAAGGGAGGGACTTTTAGAACAGTGTGTAGATCAAGAAGTAAGAGGGTGGGAGGACAGATAAGGGACCCTTAGAGAGGTAGGAATATTAAGGAATAGGAGGGTAAGGGGAGAGAATAAGGGAGGGATTCTTAAAAGGGGTGCTTCAGCTGATGAAAAAAACAGGTGTAGCACTCATGATCTCAGACAAAGTTAAAGCTAAAATAGATTTAATTAAAAGAGAGAAACAGAAGAAACTTCATGATGATAAAATATATCATAAACAATGGAGTAACATCAAAACTAAACATATATGCACCAAATGCTATAGCATCTAAACTTTTAAAGGAAAAGTTAAATGAATTACAGATGGAAATATATAGTAATACTATAATAGTGGGAGACTTTAACCTTTCCTTTTCAGAATTAGATTAACCAAAAAATAAATAAAAAAAGTCAAGTAGGTGAATAGAATCTTACATAAGCTAGATATGACAGATGTCTGGAGAGAACCGATTGGAAATAGAAAGGAATATGCCCTTTTCTCAGTGATACATGACACCTTGACAAAAACTGACCATTAGTGCATAAAAATGTTCTATAGTTAAGTGTAGAAAAGCAGAAATATTAAATGCATCCTTTTCATACTGCATGCAATAGAAATTATGTTCAATAAGGGACCATGGAAACACAGATTAAAAACTAATTGGAGACTAAACAACCTAGTCTTAAAGAATGAGTGGGTTAAAGACCAAATCATAGAAACAATAATTTCGTTAAAAAGAATGACAATGCCCCTCCAAAAAAAAAAAAGGATGACAATAATGAGACAACATTCCAAAACCTATGGGATGCAGCAAAAGGAATAATTAGAGGAAAATTTATATCTCTAAATGCTTATATCAATAAAATAAAGAAAGAACAGGCCAATGAATTGAGTATGCAATTAAAAAAACTAGAAAAAGAACAAATTTAAAATCCCCAATTAAATACCAAACTGGAAATCCTAAAAGTAAAAGGTCAGATTAATAAAATTGAGTGAGAAAATCATTGAATTAATAAATAAAAGTAGTATGTTTTTTGAAAAAGCCAATAAAATAGATAAACCATTGACTAATATGAATTTCGAAAAAGAGAGAAGAAAACCAAATCACTATTATTAAAAATGAAAAGGGTGACTATGCCAGTAATGAAGATGAAATCAAAGCAATTATAAGGAGTCATTTTGCCCAATTATATGCCAATAAATTTAACACCTTAAGTGAAATGGAATAATATTTACTAAAATATGAACTGACTAGATTAACAGAAGTAGAATGTCCAAGTAAAGTTATTTTAGAAAAAGAAAACCCATTAAATGAACAGGCCATAAATGAGCTTTCTATGAAAAAATCACCAGGACTAGATATATTTACAAGTGAATTTTACCAAACGTTTAAAGATCAACTAATTCCAATATTAAACAAATTATCTGGATGTGATGACAAGCAAAGTGGAATTTTTGTTGTTTTTTCTTTTTGGAATTAAGTTTCCCAGGCTTAAGCCAAATTGTAAACATCTGAAGGATTAATCTCCTTTGAACCCTGGTTATCCACAGCTGTTACATATTAGGTGCTGAGGCACTGCTTCCATGCCTTTGGGCACTAAGCCAATTAAGTGCTGAGGTGCCTGGGCTTTCATGCCTTTGGGGCACTGAGCTAGTCAGGTGCATAGTTTTGGTGCTACCCAGGTGGGCTCTCTTCGCTGAGCCAATCAGGTATTGGGCTATGTAGGTGGGCTTAGCCAATCAGATGCCGAGTAAAATCACATCTATATAAACTAGAAGATTGATATCACCTTGGGGCCTCACCCATGGGGAGGAATGCTTCACCTGAGAACTCTTGACGTCCTAGAAGAAGACTCTGGGTAGCTGTTGTTAAAGGGCCCTTGGCTATGAATGCGAACGCAGAAGATGAGCATTGAGCATCGAGTGTGAAGAGCCAAAGTGAAGAAAGAACGAGCATGGAGAGGAAAACGAGAGGTGAGCTTTGGGAGAGCTGGCTGCTGCAGCAGCAGCACCTCACTAACAGCGAGAGCTTGCATAGCAGTGGGGTTATTGGGATAGTTGTCTGTTGTTTCCCATTGTGTTATTTTTTTTTCTATTCACTTATCTTTTTATTATTATTATTATTGATAGCTAAAGCTCCTACAGAGATAAAGGAGCCAGGGGAGAAGTTTCTTTGGAACTTGTCAGAGCTAAGGCTATGGCTGGAGGCAGAGCTTAGGTGGAACCATGAGTTGAGACATAGAGCAGGAGCCAAGAGATGTTTTCGAGGCTTGCAGTTCGGCCAGATCAAGATGAAAACTTTGTGGCTCAGCTGTCCCTCAGGACTCGGAAGTGGGGGCTGGAGCAGTGTTAAGACTTGGACTCTGGAGAAGGACACACCCCCAAGAGGACTTTACTTGGACATTCTGGATTGAGGGGATTGTAACCTATTGTGATCTAGGTAGGAGTGGATGTATTGTGCTAGGGAAGACCCTGGCCTGGGATCCCCTGATTGCATAAACAAGTATTTTTGGACTGTATGTTATATGTATTGAATGATATGTTGTGTTTAAGGCCATGTGACCACCTTGGTAATAAGTTGCTAGGTTGTTATGAATTGTGAATGCTTTAGTTTCTTGAATAAGGTTTAGTTTTGAGGAAAGAGAGAGTTCATTATACTCTGTGATTTGACCCTAAATAAATATCACAGCAGCAGCCCTCAAGTGTGCTGTGTTGATTGGCATTACATTGGAATAATAGGAAAAGGAGTCCTACCAAACTCCTTTTATGAAACAAATATGGTACCGATACCTAAACCAGGAAGAGCAAAAACAGATTATAGGTGGATTTCATTAATTAACATGGAAGCAAAAAGCCTAAATAAAATATTAAGTAGGAGGCTACAACAATATATTACAAAGATTCTAAATGGGATTTATACCAGGAATAGAGATGGTTTAACGTAAGGAAAATCATTAATGTAATTGATTATATCAATAATAAAATAACAAATCATACGATTATATTAATAGGTGCAGAAAAAGCTTTTGATAAAATACAATATTCATGCCTATTAAAAACACTTGAAAGCCATAGGTATAAATGGATTTTTTAAAATGATAAGCATCTACCTAAAGTGATTAGCAAGCATTATTTATAATGGGAATAAACTAGAAGACTTCCAGTAAGATCAGGAATGAAACAAGGATGCCCATTGCCACCAATATTATTCAACATTGTATTAGAAATGCTAGCAATAGCACTGAGGATAAAAGAAATTGAAGAAATCAGAATGGGCAATGAGGAAATGAAACTATTTCTTTTTGCAGATGATATAATCATATACTTGGAAAATCCTAAAGGTTCAACTAAAAAGTTAGTTGAAAAATTATTTTAATAATTAATTTTGTGTTTTCATTCATTAATTATTGTTTTAATTAACTAAGTTGAAAAATTAATAATTTTAGCAAAGTAGCAGGATATAAAATAAATCTACATAAATTGCCAGCATTTCTATATATCACCAACCTGCAAGCAGATATAGTAAGAGATACCGCATTTAAAATAATCGTAGATAGTATAAAATAACTGGGAGTGAACCTGCAAAAAACAAACCCAGAAAGGACATGAATGTAATTATAACATTTTTATACAAATAAAATCAGATTTAAATAATTGGAGAAATAACATAATACAAATGACAGTTTTACTTGAATTATTTATTCGATGCCATCCCAATCAAATTAACAAAAATTATTTTTCTAACCTAGAAAAAAAAATAACAAAATTTATTTGGAAAGACAAAAGGTCAAGAATATAGAAGGAATTAATGAAAACAAATGTAAAGGAAGGAGGTTTAGCAGTACCAGACTTGAACTATATTATAAGGCCATTATCAAAACTATCTGGTGCTGGCTAAGAAATAGAAAGGTAGATTAGTGGAACTGAGTAGAAATATAATACACAGCAGCAAATGATTATAGTATCTTTGCATTTGACAAAGTGTAAATATTTAAGATTTTGGGATAAGAATTTATTATTCGGTAAAAAAATTTTTGGGGGGAAAACTGGAAAGATCTGCAAATACACATTTACCAAGATAGGGTCAAAATGGATACATGACACAGATGTAAAGGGAGATGCCACAAGAAAATTAGAACATGGAACATATTACCTATCAGACTTATAGATAGGGGAGCAATTTATGAATAAACAAGGGATAGTTAGCATTGTGAGGTATAAAATGGATAATTTTAATCACGTTAAATTAAAAAGGTTTTGTACAAATAAAACCAATGTAGCCAAAAGTAGAAGGAAAGCAGAAAATTGGGAAAACATTTTATAGTTTCTCAGATGAAAGTATCATATCTTAAATATGTAGAGCACTTTATAAAAATATGAGTTATTCTCCAATTGATAAATGGTCAAAGGGCATGAACAGGCAGTTCTTTGAAGAAATCAAAACTATATATTGTAAAAAGAAAAAATGCTCTTGATTAGAGAAATGCAAATTAAAACAACTTTGAGATCTCATCTTACACCTATTAGATTGGCTAAAATGACAGAGGGGGAAAGCAACAAATGTTGGAGGGGATGTGGGAAAATTTGGACATTGATACATTGTTGGTGGAATTGTAAACTGATCCAACCATTTTGGAGAGTAATTTGGAATCATTCCAAAAGAGTTGTAAAACTGTATATCCCTTGACCCATCAATGACTAGGGAAAAAGGAAAAGAACTTACATGTTCTAAAATATTTATCACAGTTCTCTTTGTGGTGGCAAAGAACTGGAAATTACAGGGATGCCTGTCAATTGGGGAATGACTAAATGACTATGTGGCATATGATTGTGATGGAATACTATTGTGTTATAAGAAATAATGAGCTGGTTGATTTTAGAGAAACATGGAAAATAATGAAGAGTGAAATGTACAGAACCAAGAGAATGTTGTACACATTAACAGCAATATTGTTTTAAGAACAACTTTGAATGGCTAAGTCATTTTGAGTTTATAAGAACTGATAAATAGAAGTATGCACAGTATAGTTTTGCATATATATTATATGTATGTATGTATATACATATTTGGGTCTAATAGTAGCCTTCTCTATGGTGAAGTGGGGAGCAAAGGAGAAAATAAAGTACACAGAAAATGAAATGTAGAAGAAAGCACAGAAATGCAGGGTAGCTTTGAAAATGGTGTGTCGTATTTATTACATAGTTTATCAAAAAAGGTAAACAGTGTGAAATGCAGCTTCATGGTTTTAAATGTAATCCTCTTTTTATGTCATGGAAACATTCTCTTTTGTTTTTAGTCTTTTTGTATTTAAGTTCAAAATGAATTAAAAAAAATTCCTACCTCTTTAAGTACCCAACACCGAATTCTACATAAAGTAAGCATTTAATTAGATAGGACCATTGATTTAGAGATGGAAGGACCTTAGAGTCCAACCCCTTCACTTTACAATGAAGTTACTGAGTCCCAGAAGGGTTTAGTGGTTTGTTCAGTGACACAGTGTCACAGAGAAGATTCAAGCTCAGGTCTTGCTGTCTCCAAACACAGCATGCACTCTGTCCACTACAGTAAGCCCCCTTGTATGTAGCTAGGTGACACTGTAAACAAAATTCCTGACCTGGAATCGGAAATCCTGGCTTCAAATCTGACCTTAGACACTAGCTGTGTGAACCCTGGGCAAATCACTGCATCATCTTGACTTTTGCATTGTCACAGGACTTCAACGACTCTGGAAGAGAGTGAGGCTGAGGACTTTGTGCAACTGCCTCACTTAAACCCAATTCACACACAAGTCAAGACATCACTGTATCCTTTAAAAACAGGACAAACAATAATGTAGCTACATAATATAATGTATTAATTTATGTAGCCATATAAGTGCCAGCTGTTATAATGAGATATTGTATCTGTTTGTTGCTATTCCCTGAATATTTTTAACTTCATGAAGGTAGGACCTCTATCTTATCTAAAATTTATGTATCCTCTAATGGTGAGTGCCACTGTGTCTAATGCACTGGACCTAGAGTCAGGAAGACCTGAATTCAAACCCTTCCTCAGACACATAGGAGCTGTGGGCAAGTTGCTTAATCCCTGTTTGCCTCAGTTTCTTTATCTGTAAAATGGGTATATGTTTCAACAATCCAGCTAGTAGCTGCTGTGGGGGTGAAAACCCAACAACAACCAGCTCACAGAATGCTGCAAACCCAGGTTCTTTTTACTAAGGAAAGCAACGTTAAGTGGTTAACAATCTTCCTTTAATCCAGCATACAAATATCATTCACTTAGTTCAGGAGAAAAAGCCAGCACCCTGCACTTCAGAGCAAATACAATCAAATTACAAACAGACCCATACAATTCATAGTTACCAAGAGAACCATCAACATATGAGTTCAGCCGGAAGGCCCTTACAGTGGCTGCGCCTAGTCCCGCTCCCCCAGGACTGAAAGCCTTAAGCAAATAGCTCTGTTCTCCTTTTTTAATACAGTTTCAGCCATCATCAAACATCATCTGAGCGACCAGAACTTAGGCTCCTATGATTGGCTCTGGTGTTAGCACCTCCCTTTGTTGGCCCCACCTTAGTTACTAATTCACACCCATATAGGCTTAGCACCTAATAGATAGGGGTGTGGGCCTGGGGCTTAGCACCTACTAAGACTCAAAGACACTGAATTAATCAAAGGAAACAAAGGCCAAACTCTTCAAGGATCCCCAATACGGTATAACAGCAGCACTTCTGTCACAGCGTCTTTAAAATGGTCTGCAAAGCTTAGGGGGCAACCTCGGTGGTAGCTATGTGAGAATCGTGGTTTTGGGGATCACTGGACTTCCTAGGCAGGGCCAAAGTCCTTAAGAAGAACCCTGTGATAATCCCTAGGGAGGGCTGTACAGACCACAGGACTCCCAGAAGAAGACCAAGTGGTAGCCATCCCTTAATCTGTGGGGATCACAGGGCCTCCTAGGGGTCAGACCCTAAGGAAGACCCAAGTGATGGCCCCTTAGGATGGCAGTAAGATCACAAGGCTCCCGAGACAGGGCCGGAAGTCCCATGTGATGTTCCCTTAAGAAGGCTATGCAAACCATAGGGTTCCCCAAGGAAATCCAGAGTGGTAGCCCTCTTAACACCACAGTGGGGATCACAGGACACCCCAAGACAAGATCCAGGAGTAAGCCTGGCGAGCTTCCCTTCACTTGGCTTTAGGAAAACCCAGTGATTTGCCCATTCGCACCCAAAGAACTCGGGACCAGAATGGGCAGAGGAAGGCATTTTATTACGCTCCCCAGGTGAGCGGGTGCAGTGCTCGCGGGAACACACGCAGATACAGCTGCAGGAGCAAGGGTAACCATTCCCTCCACTCCTGCTAGAGTCATGGTTAGTTTACAATCTTTGTTTTTTTACATAGTTTTCCTAGGTTATACAGTTTATATAAATAGGGTAATAAGGATACAGAAGCAAAAGTGAAGTTAATTAGATTTTCCTTGTCTTAGTTTAGGATTAAACTATATTCTTTTACTTCCCCTACTTTCCCTCTTTAACACATGCAAATGAGGCAAATCAGTAGGCCTGGATTCTTGACCAAGACCAGACCCTAGATAAGCTTGAACAGGTTCAAGTGCGTTTGGCCTCTCTAATCCCCCAGACTGCCTTCTCAAAAAGCATGCACATGAGTACAAGCCTCTGACCTCTCACCTGACCGACCTTGAGGCCTGGTCTCTGCTAAAGCTGGGGTGGGGGAGGGTAGGGAAGCACACCTTTACTTCTGTGGAAACAAAACTCCTCCTCCCATTTCTTACAGCTACAACTAAGATTCACTTTGGTTTTTGTATCTCTAGTATCCAGCACAGGCAGGGCCTGGCACACAGGTCTGTTGCTTGAGAGTTCTGCATACAGCACGGACTTAACAGATGCTCTGGTTGCTCTATTTTGAGCTGGGCTCTCACTGCCTCCCTCTGCACACAGCAGGGCCTTAATAGATGCTCTGGAGTAGTTGAGGTATCTGCATGAGGGGGTCTCATCCTCTGGGCCTCAGTTTCTCCTCAGTCTCCCCACACACAGCTTGTTCTGGGTGCACACAGCAGGCTATCCATGGCAGGGCTGGGCCTCAGGGCAGGCCACACCTCCTCCTCTGTGAGTCTCGGAGTGAGTCAGGAGGGACAGAGGCTGAACTCCTGGTGGCCCCTGGAAGGGGAGCAGCTGCAACCTGAGGCCTCATCCCATCCCCACCTCAGGCCATGGCTGAAACACGCGTCGTCGGGGCAACAGCCGCGGGGCATCACGGGAGGAGGCGGGCTGCGGAAGGGAGAGGGGCGGAGCAGGCTGCGGAAAAGCAGACTGGGGGCCGGGCTAGGCCAGCCCGAGGAAGGGGCGGGGATTAGCGTCAGGGACATGGAGCCTCGGGTTCACGCCTGGGGGGAGGATGACGTCAGGAGAAGTGAGCTTCTTCTGAGGACCTGAGGAGACCGCAGTCGGGGACGCAGAGCGAGGCTCCTCTAGGGAGGAGGAAGGTGTCAGGGGAGCGGAACAACGTTTACAAAGGGGAGGAAATTGACGTCAAGGACGCCAAGCAAGTCTAGGGAAGGGGCGGAGATTGACGTCAGCGCAGCCTAGCGAGGTCAGGGGAGTGGAAGGGGATGACGTCAGGGGCCCAGAGCCTTCCCCTCCATTCCCCACCTCCCACACTGTACACCCGCCTGTGGAAAGACAGGAAGATTAATGTTAGGGACACAGAGCAAATCTAGGGAGTTGGAAGGGATGACGTGTGTGCTCAGAATAAAGCCTGAAAGATGAGGTCAGGGGCTTAGACAGGAGTGCGAAGCAACTTGGAAAAGAGTTAAAGGAACTTGGTTCTAAACCTGGCTCTACTTGCTACAGGTCTGACCTTGAACAAGTTACTCAACCTCTCTGAGCCTCAGTTTCTTCAATATCTTGACAAAACGCTCTTATTCTCCATCCTGCTTCATTTTGTATTCCAAAGCCAAATTTTCTGTTATTCCACTGCAATGCTTCCTCCTCCTGCCTTTTATAATGATGCTAGCCTGCTTCTCCTAGAGCTGAAAGTGACCTGAAGGATGTAAGCTTCTCATTTTATGCATGGGAAAACTAAGGCCCAGAGAAGTCAAATTCTGCCAGGCCATGGTTACAGAGGCAGAGGAAGTAGCAGACCTGGGATTCTATCTGAGGGTTTTTCCACCAATGGCAGAACAAGCCTAGGTCTCCTGACTCCCAAACCAGTGTTATTCCCTTTCCTTCCTCCCTGAACTCCCACCTCTCCATCCTTGTCTCCCTGCTTTCATCTGCCTTCCCTTAACTAAGCTCTCTTGGCTCTCCTGACCATCATCCTTCCTTTTCCAAGACTGCTGTGTCCCCAGGCCAAGGATATCTCTGCTCCTTTGAAGTCATCCTCTTCCAGATTGCAAGTCTTCCTTCCTCTGCCCCCGGACTCATCTTCCTCCAGTTCCCTAAGCTGTGCTC
The DNA here is from genome assembly GCF_011100635.1 of Trichosurus vulpecula. Lineage (NCBI taxonomy): Eukaryota > Metazoa > Chordata > Mammalia > Diprotodontia > Phalangeridae > Trichosurus > Trichosurus vulpecula. The sequence continues at coordinate 34,867,530 of NC_050573.1, read as the reverse complement.
TGAGCCCGGAATGTCAGTGGCCTCCATTTCCCTAAGCTTGCTCAGCTCTCCTGACACCCACCTCCTCCCATGTTCTGCATCAGTTTCCTCCCGTTCCCTAGCCTTTCTCTGTATCCCCTACTTATCTTCCAGTTCCCTAACCCAGCTCTCCACCCCTGATGCCAATCTCTTCCCCCTCCCCAGGGGTCCATGACACCATCTGCTTCCATTCCCTAACCTCACTTTGGTGCCACTGGACATTATGTACCCTGGACATTAATCCCCACACCTTCCCTGGGTCACTGCATGACATCAACCCCTTCTGGTTCATTTGGCCCACTCTGTGCCCCTGAAGTCATCCTCTTCCAGTCTCTCACCCTCTCCTTTGGCTTTGGCACATCAGACTCTAAGAGTTCCATAGACTTGTTCTGTGTCCATGACATCATGCTCTTCCTTTCCTTAACTTTACTCTGAACCCCTGTTGTCATCCCTTTCCAATTCCCTGGACTTGCTTTATGCCCGTGACGTTAATCCCCCTCTCCTTCCCTAGGTCTGCTCTTTGACATCAGTCTCTGCCAGTGCCCTAACTTTAGTCTGCGTTGCTGACGTCATCAGCATCATTGGAGATCTTGTGCTTCACCAAACTGGTTCTGAGCTGGTGACATGCTCTATCCCTCAGCTGGCTCCGAGAACCCGCATGTCATCTCTATTCATGTCCCTAGACTTTACTCCGCACCCCTGACGTCATCTCCTTTCAATTCTTTACTCTGCTCTCTGCTGCTCATGACATTAATCTCCACAAGGGAAAATTTCAGCCGAGTTAGGGTGGGGGATTCTAAGGCCCTGAGGTCTTCTATTTTTTATTCTGAGCCCGCATTGTCATCCCTTCCAATTTCCTAGATTTGCTCTGTGCCCCTAACATTAATCTTTCTTTCCATGGGCAGGCGTACGGTGAGGCGGAGGGCGGGTGAGGGGGGTGGGAGGGAGGAGAGGGGAAGGCTCTGGGCCCCTGACGTCATCCCCTTCCACTCCCCTGACCTCGCTAGGCTGCGCTGACGTCAATCTCCGCTCCTTCCCTAGACTTGCTTGGCACACCTGACGTCAATCTCCTCCTCTTTGTAAACGTTGTTCCGCTCCCCTGACACCTTCCTCCTCCCTAGAGGAGCCTCGCTCTGCGTCCCCGACTGCGGTCTCCTCAGGTCCTCAGAAGAAGCTCACTTCTCCTGACGTCATCCTCCCCCCGGGCCCGAACCCCAGGCTCCATGTCCCTGACGTCAATCCCCGCCCCTTCCTCGGGCTGGCTTGGCCCCGCCCCTCTCGTTCTGCCGTTCGCAGCCTGCTCCGCCCCTCTCCCTTCCGCAGCCCGCCTCCTCCCGTGATGCCCCGCGGCTGTTGCCCGGGCTACGTGTTTTTCCGGCGTGGCGGCGGGTCTGCGGCCTGAGATGGGAGGCTGGGACCGCCTGTTGCTGCTGCTCGCCTTCCTGGGCCCCGGGGCAGCGCAGGGTCCGGATTCTGGACCCCAGCCTCAGGCCCACACCGAGGCTACCCAGGGCCCCGATGTTGGACCCACCCCGGACGCCGACCCCGGGCCCACCCCAGGCTCCAGGGACGTCTGGCCCGAGACCGAGGTCCGCGAGCGCGCCGGGGTCACTTCTCCTCAGTCGCCCCTGACTCGGGCTCCGGAGGAGGAGGTGCGGCTTGCTCTGAGGCCCAGCCCGGTCACGGATGGTGGGTACTGAGGAGGCGGGGGCGGGTCAGTGAGCCTGCAACACTTATTAAGCGCATGCTGTGTGCACAGAGTGCACACTCTGTGTGGGGGAGGGAGGGAGGGAGACTGGTGCCGAGGAGGAGCTGAGGCTCAGGGCGTGAGATCCCAGCGTGCAGATGCAGCAGCTGATGCCAGAGCATCTATTAAGCCCCTGCTGTGTGTAGAGGAAACACTGGGTCTGTGGAAAGAAGAGGTGACACGCCAGCTCATAGATAGAGCAACCAGAGCATCTGTTAAGTCCCTGCTGTATGCAGAGCTCTCTCAGTCAAGGAACAAACTGTGCCAGGCCCTGCCTATGCTAGGGGCTGGAGAAACAAAAACCAAAGTGAATCTCAGGAGTGAATCTTAATTGTTATAATAACATTGATATTATCCTTTAAGGTTTGCAGACCATTTTATATATTCTAACACTCATTTAGTCCTCATAATAACCCTGTGAAAGAAGTGCTGCTAGTATACCCTTTTTACAGATAAGGAAACTGAGGCAAATAGGGATTAAGTGACTTGCCCATACTAAGTGTCTGAGGAAGCATTTAAATTCAGATCTTCCTGACTCTAGGTCCAGTGCATTATATACATTGTGGCACCCATCATTAGAGGATGTATACATTTTAGGTAAAATGTAGCTTCTACTTTCATGAAGCAAGAAGTAGGGAATAACAATGAAACAGATACAGTAGCATCATAGTAGCTGGCATTTATATGGCTACATATATGCATTATATTATTATATAGCTATATTGTTTGTCCTTCATTTACAAAAAAGACCAGTGACATCATGGGGTGATATCTTGACTCATGTGAACTGCATTTCAGTGAGTTAGTCTCCAAGTCCAGTAGTAAGACAAAAGACAACTGGCAGTGGCCCCAAATGCAGTGGATGACCTTGGTGTCATCCTGACTAAGCTCTAAATTGCTCTTCTCTAGCCATTCTGCTGGGGAAAGCCTTCACATGCTTGAAGTAGACATCCCTATAACTCACTGATGAGTTTGAGGCCTGTCACTTACCCTCAGCCTGGTTTAGCCTGTCTGCCAAGATAGTTTACCCCAGCGTGGCAAGCTCTCACACTCCATGAACACTCCGTACACCTCATATAGCTATATAATATATATTGAAGTTTGCAAAGCATTTTTTATATTGTATGTTTGTTTGATCCTCACTACAAGCCTGTGCTGTTATAATCTGGAAGTTGAAGCAAACAGAGGTTACATGACTTGCTCAGGGTTCACAGAGCTAGTAAGTGTCTTAGGCCAGAATTGAACTGAGGTCTTCCTGACATCATGAATTTTATCTACAGTGTCAGCTAGCTACATATAAGGGGCTTAATGTGGTGGACAGAATGCATGATATTTTTGGAGACAGCAAGGCCTGGGCTTGACTGTTCCCTGTGACACTGAACAAGCCACTGAACCCCTCTGGGATTCAGTTACTTCATTTGAAAAATGAAAGGGTTGGACTCAATGACCCCTAAGTTCCCTTCCATCTTTAAATCAGTGATCCTACTTCTTGAATGCTTACTTTATGTAGAATTTAATGTTCAGGTACTTGGCCAGGTAGGAAGTTTAGATTTTAAACTACTGTTTGTGCTTTCCTGGAGTATATAGTCTAATAGGAATCAGAAATAAAGGCCATAACAACATATATAATATAAACAGGGTTTTCTTAAGTATCTACTGTGTGTTGACCTTTGTGCTAGCTGCTAGGAGAGATTGAAAGTTTGGATAACACATATATATATGTTCCTTGCCCTGGTGGACATTGCTGTGTGTACCGAGTACACTGTCAGAGGAGGAAAGGAGAATGGTGCTGAGGAGGAACTGAGACCCAGGGGGTGAGATCCTAGCATGCAGATACAGCAACTGATGCCAGAGCTTTAATTAAGCCTGTGCTGTGTGTAGAGGAAACACCGGGTCTGTGGAAAAAAGAGGTGACACCCCTGCTCATAGATACAGCAATGGTAGGGGGATATGCATGTGTATGAATTTAAGGTTAACTAGTGTCTCAGAGTTTTGTTGAATTATCTTGTTTGTTGTTTCTGGTCATAATCATTCATAAATTATTTCAGTCAAAGAATTTCAGTCGATCGACAAGAATGTATTGTCTACAAAAAATGAAACAGTACCTACTCTCAAGGAGATTACATTCTCATATGATTTTAAACTTATACCATCCTGGCAATGAAATGCAGAATCAGACAGTACCCCACTAAAATAAAAAGAGACTATTAACATGAAAAAATCAGTGCTGTCATCTGTTGCCCTGGATGGGAACACTGGGTGGCATGAGGGAAGACAGGGAGAGGGAGCTATGTTGGACCTAGTTGGGGAAGAAGTGAAACCTGAATGACTGAATTGTGAGGCAGAAGTCTGTTTTCTTTGAGCGTCCTTTGTCCAAGCCTAGGGAAGTGTGTGGGCTTAAAATGCTAAGTGCAGAAGAGCGTGACAAGTCCTGACAAACACCTTCATCTTCTTGGGTAAAACTCAGGCCCTTGAGTGGCATCTAAACCTGCCACCTTCAGAAGGGTGTGTCTCCAGAAAGTCCACTCAGGAAGTGTGGGGAGGAGGAGAGAACATTATTTTTGAAGTGTTGGGTTTAAAGCCTATTTCTGCTCCATACTTGACCTTGGTCAAGTAATTTCCCTTTTTCTGGGCCTTTCATTTTCCTCATCTGTAAATAAGGGGATTGAACTGGGTGACCTCTTGAGTCTCTTCCAATTCTAAGACCTAAGAGTGCCATTTGAACCATACAGCACCTGGGACCTTCTGGGGGAGAATGTCATGAATACATTCAGAATGTTAGAGGCTGAAAGGACCATTGATGGGGAGGATGAAGCCCAGAGAAGGGAATGGCCATCAAAGTCCATCACGGTTATTTAGCCCTTTATAACAACAGCCCTGTGAGGGTAAAAGTCCAAGGGTTTTTCCCCCATTTTGGAGAGTAGGAAAACATGACTTAGAGAGGTTAATGACATGTCCCCAGTTATGTAGCTAGAAAAAAGGACAGGTGCGCTCTCCACCCTGGAAGCAGAGCCCTACTTTAACAAAGCATTAAAAGTCAAGACATAGGCTGGGAAAATAAGCAAACAACAGAAAAAAATTCTGACTGTAGAAAGTTACTATGGTGACAAGGAAGATCAAAACATGTACTCAGAAGAAGATAACAAAGTCAAAGCTCCTACATCCAAAGCCTCCAAGAAATATATGAGTTGTTCTCAGGCCATGGAAGGGCTCAAAAAGATTTTGAAAATCAAGTAAGAGAGATAGAGGAAAAATTGGAAAGAGAAACCAGAGTGATGCAAGAAAGTCATGAAAAACAAGTTAACAGCTCGGTACAGGAGACACACAAAAAAAATACTGAAGAAAATAGCAATTTACGTAACAGACTAGAGAGACAATTCTGGGAAGATGGTGGAGTAGGTCAGAAAACTTTTGGCTCTCCAAATTTCCTCCACAAAATAAGACAGAGCATCCCCTCAGAAGGAATGTACAGTAGTGGAAATAAACAAAAGTCAGGGTAAAGCAATTGTTCTCCTAAGACAACCTGAGAAGACCCCAGGAAAGACCTGACCTCCAGGGCCAGAGATTCTGCCTGAGTGAAGTGCAGACACCTCCAGGCCAACTCTGTGGAATCAACAAACTAGTGCAGGAGGCATCTGGGGTTGGAAGGAGCCTCAGCCTTAGAAACTTTCATCTTGTGGACAGTATGGGGGGAGGTGTCTGACAGCTGAGGAGGAGAAGATTGAAGGATCTTCCACTATTGAGGGATGCCAGGCACAGCTGTGCTAATCAGACACATCCTGTGGCTTCAGGGAGAAGGAGCTAGCACACACCTGGTTAGTGCAGTAACAGAGGGATGGGGATCCTGCTGTCTGTTGGCACTTGCAGGAGAGCAGAGTCGCTGGTTCCAGTTCCAGGGAAGAGAGGACAGCTATAGTTTGCAGCCACTGGAGAGACTAGGGGGAGTAAGATCATTTGTGGGACAGCTTGACCAAGGGCTGTAGCCATGGCTTAGGAGGGGAGAGGAGAGCCCAAGGTTGAACCTTGAGACAGAACTCAGAAAATAACAATAAGAAGGACCTGAGGCTTGAAGCTTTATTCCCTATATCTGGGGTAGGTAAGGCCAATATAAATGACAATTTACCTAACTCATTTATTTATGTAATGCCATCCCAATTAAATGACTAAAAATTATCTTACTGCGTTAGAAAAAATACTAACAAAGTTCATTTAGAAGAACAAAAGGTCAGGAACTTCAAAAAAACCAGGGGGGAAAAGATGTCAAGGAAGCAGATCCAATAGTATCAGACCTTAAACCATATTATAAGGTAAGAGTGTTATTGAAGTTTAAAATGGACAATTTCAATTATTTTAAATTAAAATTTTCTTGCATAAATAAAACCTACACAACCAAGAATAAAAGGAACGCAGAAAATTGGGGAAAAACTTTCATAGACCATCTCTCAGATAGAATGGGATTGGGTTGGAATATTATTGTGGTGTAGGAAAAGGTGAGCTAGCTGGTTGATTTGGAAAAACATGGAAAGAGTTGTACTTATGAAAGAAGAAGCTATCTACCTTCATAGAAGCAGAGGATAAGTAGAAATAAGTATAGTACAGCCTTACATGTGTGTGTATATTTGTGTGTATATAGATATCTATATATGTATTTTATATGTGTGTGTATTTGTGTGCGTGTATCTGAGCTTAATTGTAGCCTTTGGGGGGGGAGTTGGGGTAGAGGGAGGGAAAAAATACAAGTAGAAAGCACACAGCAGAAAATAAAAGAAAACCTATAAGGAAGCAAAGAAAAGTTGGACAGCTTTGAAAAAAATGTTTAGTATTTATTACATAGGTTTTCTTGAAATGGAAATTTATTGCTTTATAGTGAATCCTTTCTTATGTCCTGTGTGAGCATGGAGTTTTTTTTTTCTTTTCTTATTTTGTATTTAAGCTTAAAATAATTTAAAAACTTAAAAAAAAACAGACTAGGCCAAATGGTAAAAGAGATACAAAAAGACAATGAAGAGAAGAATGCTTAAAAAGCAGAATTGGCCAAATGGAAAAAGAGCCACAAAAATTCACTGAAGAAGAAACTCCTTAAAGTAGGATTGGCCAGATGGAAAAGGAGGTACAAAAGATCACTGAAGAAAATAATTCCTTAAAAATTAAAGTTGAGCAAATGAAAGCTAATGTCTTTATGAAAAATCAGGAAACAAAACAAAACCAAAAGAATGAAAAAATAAAAGATAATATGAAATATCTCATTGGAAAAACAACTGACCTGGAAAATAGATCCAGGAGAGAGAGTTTAAAAATCACTGGACTACCTGAAAGCCATGATCAAAAAAAAGAGCCTAGACATCATCTCTCAAAAAAAAATTATCAAGGAAACGTCTAGAACCAGAGGGTAAAATAGAAATGGAAAGAATCCACCAATCACCTCCTGAAAGAGATCCCAAAGTGAAAACTCTCAAGAATATTATAGCCAAATTTCAGAGTTCCCAGGTAAAGGAGAAAATATTGCAAGCAGCCAGAAAGAAACTATTCAAGTATTATGGAACTACAGTTAGGATGACACAAGATTTAGCAGCTTCTACATTAAAGGATTGGAGGGCTTAGAATATGATATTCCAGAGGGCAAAGGAGCTATTATTGAAACCGAGAATCACCTACCCAGCAAAAGTGAGTATAATCCTTCAGGGGGAAAAATAGACATTCAATGAAATAGAGGACTTTCAGGCATTGTTGATGAAAAGACCAGAGCTCAATAGAAAATTTGTCTTTCAAATACAAGACTCAAAAGAAGCATAAAAAAGGTAAACAGGAAAGGGAAATCATAAGGGACTAAAGAAGGTTGAACTGTTTACATTCCTACATGGGAAGATGATGCTTGTAACTCATAAGAACTTTCTCATTATTAGGGCAGTTGAAAGAAGTATATTTAGACAGAGGGCACAGGGGTGAGTTGAATATGAAAGGATGATATCTAAAAAAAAAAATTAAGGGGTGAGAGGAATGTACTGGGAGAAAAGGAAAGGGAGAGGTAGAACAGGATAAATTATCTCACATAAAAGAGGCAAGAAATAGCTTTTACAGTAGAGGAGAAGAGGAGGGAGGTGAGGGGGAGTTAGTGAACCTTACTCTCATCAGAATTAGCTCAAAGAGGGAATGATATACACATTCACTTGGGCCTAGAAATCTTTCTTACCCTACAGGAAAGTGGGAGGGAGGGGGATAAGAGAAAAGGAGGGAGTGGTAGAAGGGAGGGCAGATTAGGGGAGAGGGTAGTCAGAAGCAAAACACTTTTGAGGAACGACAGTGTGAAATGAGAGAGAGAATAGAACAAATGGTGGGGGAATAGGATGGAGGGAAAAACAGTTAGCCATAGTAATTGTGAAAGAAATTTTGAAGCAAGTTTTTCTGATAAAGGCCTCGTTTATCAAACATATAAAGAACTATCAAATTTATAAAAAATAAGAGCCATTCCCCAATTGATAAATGATCAAAAGATATGAACAGTTTTCACATGAAGTAATCAAAGCTAGCTATGGCCATATGAAAAAATGCTCTAATTTACTGTTGATTGGAGGAATGCAAATTAAAACAACTCTAAGATACTACCTCATACCTATTAGATTGACTAATAGGACAGAAAAGGAAAATGACAAATATTGGAGGGGATATGGGAAAAAGAGACATTAATTCATTGTTGATGGAATTGTGAATTGATTCAACCATTTTTTTTGAGGAGGGTAAAGCATTTTGATTATATTAGCCAGGAATTGAACCCAGGCCTCCCGCATGTCAGGCAAGAATCCTAGCAGAGAACCACCTGTGCCCACTCATTCAACCATTCTGTAGAGCAATTTGGAACTGTGCCCAAAGGGCTGTAAAACCATGCATGCCCTCTAGACCACTACTAAGTCTGTATTACAAAAGAAATTTTAAAAATCCAGCAAAAAGGGAAAAGGACCTATATGTACAAAATTATTTATAGTAACTTTTCTGGTGGTAAAGAATTGGAAATTGAGAGATGCCCATCAATTGGGGAGTGGCTGAAAAAATTGTGGTATGTGATTATGGTGGAACACTCTTGTGCTATAAAAAATGATGAGCAGGATGCTCTCAGAAAAACCTGGAAAGACTTACATGAGCTGATGCAAAGTGAAATGTACTGTGTACAAAGTAACAGCAATATTGTAATGTGATCAGCTGTGAATGACTTAGCTATTCTCAGCAATAGGATGATCCAAGACAACTCTGAAGGACTCATGACAAAAAATGCTCTCTATCCCCAGAGAAAGAACTGATGGTATCTGAATACAGGTTGAAGCACACTTTTTAAACTTTATTTTTCTCGATGTTTTTTTCTGGCCTATGTTTTCTTTTACAACATGACTAATATGGAAATGTTTTACATGACTACACATGTATAACCTATATCGAATTGCTTGCCTTCTCAATGAGGAGGTGGGGAGGGAGGAAGGGAGAGAATTTGGAACTCAAAAGTCTCAAAAATGAGTGTTAAAAATTGTTTTTACATGCAACTGGGTAAAAATGAAAATACTAAATAGATTGTGTTTGTCCTTCATTTTCAAAGAGGACCACGACATCAGGAAAATGATGACATGACTGATTTGAGTGAGGGAGGGCTGTGCAAGGTCACTAGCCTCACTTTCTCCTCCAGAGCCATTTGGGTCCAGTGGCTGGATGTTCATCAGGGTGACTGTGGATGGCCCAGGATGCAGTGGGAGGCCCTGGGCCTTTCAGGCTAAGGTCTTTTCAGGTTCTCACTTAGAGTGAGGTGATGCCCATTCAGTAAATAGGCCCCTTTATGAAGTGAGTCAAGGGATGGCCCCTTTAATTAGAAAAAAAGAGGAAAAAAAATCAAAATGGGAGGGGAAGACCCTCAGGGTTGCTAGTCAAAAGAGAAACAGTTACCATTGACATTTGGGCCAAAAATATAGCCATTAAGTGGAACTTAGGCAGGAACCTATTGTGGTCTAGTCTATAAGCTTCAGAGTGAAATGGGTCAGAAAAGAGAAAGAAAGACAGGAAAGAAGGAAGACAGGAATCTAGCCAGTAAGCCCCAAGTTGACTGGGGGGCTTCTGGCCATCAAAATTTACCTCCCTTTGGAGAGAAGGAGAGGAAGAGGTTGAACTGAGTTACCCAACTACCATTCAGGTAGCTTGGACTACTCATAGGTTTAAGATACAAACAACAAAAAAGAAGATTGCGTAAGAAACTAGACTTTTGTTATGTCCTTTTTTTTTTTTTCAGAGACTGAGTCTTCCTCTCTTGCCCAGACTGACAGTTCACTGGCCTCACCATTGATTGGCACTGGAGCTTTGACCTGGTCTGCTTCCATCCTGAATCAAATTTCCTTCTTCTCAGGGTGCCTATGATGTCAAGTGCTCACCATATTGGTTCCAGACTTAGACATCCAATTAGCTTTGTTGTGCCCCAGAACTCCCCAACTCCAGTGACCCACCAGCCTTGGCCTTTTCAGTAGCAGGGACTCCAGGTGTGTGTCCTGTGCCTGCCATATGCTTTTTGAAAAAGAAGCCCGTGCGTAGACACGTACACGCGTATTACTTTAAACAAAGGAACAAAATTGCTCTACTTGTGTCCTCATCTGTACCTTTTTCCCTGTGCATTTTAAAACTTGTTTTATTGAGATTCTTTTTGTGAGTGTTGTTTTCCACCCATATTATGATTTGTCCTAAATTGTTCTTCTGGTTCAACTTATTTCAGTCCGTATTTCTCAGAATCTCATAGTCATCATTTCTTATGGCATAGTAAAATCCATTATGTCCATTTACCACCATTCATTTGTTCATACATTCTCTAGGTGATGAGGCCTTATTTTCTATCTAGGTCTTTGCTACAACAAAAAGTGCCACTGTAGTATTCTTGTGCATATGGGTTCTTTCTTGGCCTCCTTAAGGATACATGTCTAATTGGAATGCTCATGGGTCAAAGGTTATGTACAACTTAGTGATTTTTTACTTATAATTCCACATTGTTTTCCAGGATAATTGGACTGGTTTATGGCTCCACTGATGGAGCTTTAGTCTGCCCATCCTTCCAACAAGCTTTCTATCAATTGCTATTTTCTTTTTTTGTCATCATTACCAGTCTGATGGGTGTGACATGGAACCTCTTATTGGTGATTTGGAATTTTTTTATATGGATACCCTACCTCTTTGTTCCAAAGAGGTAAACTGACATTGTGTTGGGCCTCAGTTTCCTCATTCCTCATTATTTTTTAAAAGTTGGATTAACCTTATGATAAAGCATAAATTTCACTCCCCAAATAAGGTCTAGTGTAAGCACTGTCTACAACATTGTAAATGAAGTCAGACATTGAGAGATAATAGAACTCTGGTCAAATAAAATGATTAGTGTTACTCCTATACTATCAAAAATTAAGTAATGCCCCCCACCTTTCTGTTAACAGTGTACTGTCGGGAGGGCTGTGCAAGGTCACCGGACCCACTTTCTCCTCCAGAGCCATCTGGATGCAGTGACCAGATATTCATCAGGATGACTGGAGATGGTCCAGGATGCAATGAGAGACCCTTGCCCTTTTAGGCTAAGGCCTTTTCATGTACTCACTTAGAATGAGGCAATGCCCATTCACTGAATAGGCCTCTTTAAGAAGTGAGTCAAGGGATGGCCCCTTTAATTAGAAGAGAAAAGAAAGAACAAGCTGGGAGGACTCTCAGGGTTGCTGTTCCAAAGAGAAACAGTTAACATCGACATTCACTGTTAAGCCGGGAGAGCCAAAAATCAACATCAACGGCAAGTCATGTCATCTTTTCCCAGATGCCACGGTCCTCTTCAAAAGCGAAGGACAAGGGGCAGCTAGGTGGCGCAGTGAGTAGAGCACCAGCCCTGGAGTCGGGAGGACCTGAGTTTAAATCCAGCCTCAGACACTTGACACACTTACTAGCTGTGTGACCTTGGGCAAGTCACTTAACCCCAGTTGTCCTGCCTTCCCCCCTCAAAAAAGGTAAAAAAAAATAATAAAACAACAACAACGACAAAACGAAGGACAAACACAACCTGAATGGGGACCCAGCTAGTTGGGAAGCTCCCTCTCCCTCGGAAGGTCAATTTTGATGACCAGAAGCTGCCCACTTAACTTGGGATTCACTGGCTAGATTTCTTCCTTTCTTCCTTCCTTCCTTGTTTCCTTCCTTCCTTCCTAAAATCTTCAACCTAGTTCACTCTGAAGCTCATAGATTGGACCACAGTAGGTCCCTGCCCAAGCTCCACTTAATGTCTGTATTTTGGGCCCTCCCGTTGCATCCTGGGCCATCTCCAGTCATCCTGATTAATATCTGGTCACTGGACCCAGATGGCTCTGGAGGAGAAAGTGAGGCAACTGCAGGTCATGTCATCATTTTCCTGATTCCATGGTCCTCTTCGAAAATGAGGGACAAACACACAATACTGTGGGGAACGTTGTTGTGGGGTTTTTTTGGCATGTACTTTTTTTTTCTTCTTAAAGTTTTGAGATCCAAATCCTGTTTCTTCCTTTCTTCTCTGCTTCCTCCTCGAGAGGGTAAGCAATCTGATAGAGGTTATATGTGTATAATCATGTAAAGCAGGGAATGTACTTTGAAGGAGGCCATTGTCTGGGTGTTGGGGAAGTGTCTTATATCAAAACAAAATGTATCGATAGATTTTAAAAAATGACAACTTGGTATATTCCTGTTCCAGCTTGTTAACTTGTAACAGTCAATTCTCTAAAATATAGCATTAGAATTATTTATATGTAATTTTGGAAGTTATCAGATTTTATTTTAGTAAAGTATACGGTAGAGAGTCAGCATGTCATAGTAGATAGCTGGCTTCAAAGCCAAAAAGATCTGAGTTCAAGTTTTGCCTCTGAAACATGCAGGGCATGACCCACAGCAAGTTCCCGAACCTCTCAGGCCTCTAGGCTACTCTTTAAGACTATAAGGCCCAGAGAAGGTGCTGACCTGCCTTGGTGGAGGGAGTTTTCTCATCAGGGAGTTCCTTGTACCAATGAAATCACAAGTCTTACCCCTCTCCTAAAGTACATGGTGTATTAAAATGCCATGGTAGTTGCTGTCAGTATATGTGACTCTTTGTTGACCTACTCTGTTTCCTCTAGTTTCTACACTGTGTGTGTGTGACCTGTTAGCAGAAGAATGTGATGTTAACTGCTGCTGTGATCCTGACTGCAGTTCTACAGATTTCAGCATTTTTTCCACATGCTCAGTTCCAGTTGTCTCGTAAGTTTACAACTTGGGTGAATCTAGTAGTTTCTGATTGACACTTGACACTTAGCCCTCCAATGCCTACTCTTCCTAGGCTTCCTGATCAATCTTCAGAGAGTGTCTACCAGTCTTTTGGAGGCCTTCCTTTTGTGCTTTTGCTACTTCCGGAATGCTAGTGTATCATTTCAGCTGTTTATCCATTGTATGAAAACTTTGTCCCTGGAAGGAAAATCAAAGTCTGTTTTTCTGAATTGGGGATTATTTCAGATCATTTCAAGTCAGCCATTTTATAATATCAGTGAGCTAGTCTCATTAACATCTTGTGGGAAAAAAGTACGGTTTGATTTCATACAATTTTACTGATATGACGAAGAATTCAATAGATAGGAAGGCTTTGTTTAGATTTTTATGATGGGTAAATTTCCAAAAATTCTGGCAGTTCATGTACATGAGAACAGTGGAAAACAGCATTTCCAGATGATTAGAGTTGGAAAAATCTATCTTGAATTATCTGTGTGCAAGTGTGTCAAATTTCAAACCTTTAAAAAAAGAAGCACTCAGAGGATGATAACTGATGCAGATAGTAGGATGATGAGGCGAACTTATGATTCTGAGAAAGATAGTTTAACTTTAGCTTTATAGAAGACTTAGCAGATGATAATTGATAAATTGAATGCTTTTCAAAGTTATTCATTCTATTTTCATCAGGGCTCTTTACTGCCCAAAGGAAATGTGGGTCCATTCTCTGAGTATCCCAGTAGATTTGTGGTCTTCTCCTTGTCACTACTCCCTCCAGCAATGTAGATCATAGTATTTCTCTACCTTTACATCCTATATGACTCTCATCCACACACGGCCTGCCAGGGTAGGCAGGGCCCTCAATGTGTTGGGGACCTTCCTGAGGTTCTTTTGACAATATGTGGATATCAGTGGAGCATGACAGAAGCCCATCAGTTACCTCTTCTACTTATTTTCCTAAAGGAGTTAGTGATAAATATGGGTGAGGCTTCTGTGTAGTCCAGAAGCCTTTGGCCTGTCTTCTTACCCTTAAACCAAATTTTCCAACATGTTTTTGTCATCTTCTCCTACATGTATGCATTGAAGTCATCAGGTAGCAAAATATATTTTGATTTGATGGAGGATTGGTCTTACTGAGTTCTTCTTTAGCCTGGTTGTTGGCCATGCCTGAAATGTTCCCCCTCTTCACCTCCACTTCTTGGAATGCTTGGTTTCTTTCAAGACTCAACTAAAGTAACCCCTTCTTCATGAATCCTTTCCTGATCCTTTCAACTGCTAGTGCTTTCCCTCCAAGGTTACCTTGTGTCTGTTTTGTATGCGTTGTCTCCCATGTTATAATGCAAGCTTCTTGAGGGTAGGAACTGTTATCCCCTTTGTCTTTGTATCCTTAGGACCTAGCTGCATGCCTAGTCTCTTAAATGCTTGTTGATTGATTGATGAACGGACTTTTTCTGTCTTATTATCTTCTATACAGAGATGGGAATGGAAGCCACCATCATTTTCATGGTGGTCTTTTTGCAAATATGAGATAACTAAATGTTTTGGGAAATGATATTTCTTGTTGCCTAGAGATGCTTGATAAAGCCAACTCCACCAACTCCTTTATTTTCCTTTCCATGGAAAATTTGTGAGCTTTTTATTTATCTGCAACTTTTTTGCCTTCTCCTTTTTTATAGCAAGAAAGTCAAGATGGGTACAATGTTTATCCATTCATTCATTGAACAAGGACCTCATAAGAGTGCCAGTGTATAAATTAATATTTGTGGACAAGGTAATAACTGTGATTCTTTGTTCCTTTATCAACCACTGTTACTATTAAAGTAGAAAGATTGAGTGCCATTTTGTATTTTCCATTTTTATGAGTTGCCTTGGTCAAAGAATTAATCACCAAGTGGCTCATCTATTGATGATGAGATTCCCACTTCCTAAATAGGCTGACCCTTAGCAAGCAGAATCAGTCTGTGGCTAGGCCGTACTCAGAGCCTTTCTAGTTTGGGAAAACCTAACAGAGTTTTTGCTGCCCTGACATAGTCTTTAAGAACCCAAGACTCCTCATCAGAATGGAACTTTGTCCTATTTCTAAACAATCCTAAAACACAAAACCTCAGTTAAATAGAAAGTTTGGGGGATGGAATGCTGTAGTTCATTTTTCATTTTCTTGTTAATGGAAAGTTAACTAAAAAGTGTCTGTTAACTGTTGCTAAATTAAGATATCTGTTGTTGTTTTTGTTGTGCAGTTGTGTGTGACTCTTCATGACCCCATAGACCATTCCATACCAGGCCCTTTTGTTTTCTAGTCTCTCCCGAAGGCTCTCCAAATTCATGTTTGTTTTTTCCTTGATACTATTTATCCATCTCATCCTCTGCCATCCTCTTTTCCTTTTGCCTTCAATCTTTCCCAACATCAGGATCTCTTCCAGTGAATCCCATCTTTTCATTATGTGATCAGAGTAGTTAAGCTTTAGCCTCAGTATTTGACCTTCCAGTGAATAGCCTGAATTAGTTTAAGTATTGACTGATTTGACCTTCTTGCCATCCAGAGGACTATCAAAAGTCTTCAGCACCACAATTCAAAAGCGTCAGTTTTGCTGTGCTTGGCTTTCCTTATAAGTTCAACTTTCACAGCCATATATTGCTATTGGAAAAACATAGCTTTCTCTGCAAGGTGATGTCTCTGCCTTTTAATATGCTGTCTAGGTTTGCCATAGCTTTTCTCACAAAGAGCAAGTGTCTTTTAATTTCATGGCTGTAATCACTCTCTGCAGTGATCTTTGAGCCCTAGAATATCAAATCCAACACTGCTTCCATTCCTTCTCTCTCTATTTGCCAGGAAGTAATGGGACCAGTTGCCAAGATCTTAGTTTTTTTATGTTAAGCTTCAAGCCAGCTTTACTCTCTCCTTTTTCACCCTCATCAAAAAGCTTCTTAAGTCCCCTTCACTTTCTGCCATCAGAGTGGTATCATCTGCATATCTGAGATTGTTGTCTTTCTCCCAGCAACCTTAATTCTGGCTTTTGGTTCATCCTGCCTGGCATTTTACATGATATACTCTGCATATAAGTTAAATAAATAAGGTGACAATATACAGTCTTGTCATACTCCTCAAATCTTAAACAAATTAGTTCTATGTTTGGTTCTCACTGCAAACAGTTTCCTCAGAAGACAAGTAAAATGATCTGGTGCTCTCTTCTCTTTGAGCACTTGCCACATTTTGTTGTGATCCACACAGTCCAAGGTTTTAGTGTAGTCAGTGAAGTAGAAGTAGATGTTTTTTTTTCCTGAAATTCCTTTGCTTTCTCCATAATACAGTGAATATTGGCAATTTGGTCTCTAGTGCCTCTGCCTCTTTGACAACTGGCCTGCACTTCTGGTGATTCTTGGTTCATCTAGTGCTGAAGCCCAGCTTGCATAATCTTAAGCAGAACCTTGCTGGTGTGTGAAATGAGTACGATTATTAGGTGATTTGAACATTCTTTGGGATAGGAACTTGGCCTGTTTCCTCTTTCTCCTGAAAGTGGAATGTTATGTGGCAGTGGAAGGGTGGGATTGGAAGAATGAAAAACTCTTACTGCCCCCCAAAGCATGCTCTGTATATTCCTGCTTCTCTACCTTTGCTTATACCATTGCCTCGACCTGGGGGAAAAAAGAATACCAATTAAGTAAGTGCTCCAGTTAGTTAGGTTCCAGTAGCCAAAGGTTTAGTATATTTTACCTCTCATGAACTTAAAAAAGATGGTGAAGACTTAAGAAAGCATGTCAGCAATTGATCATAGTATCTTTCCCTCAAAACAGGCCCTCCCTCCTGATTTCCTGATTGTTGTCAGTAGTGCTGTCATTCACCCCCATTGGTGGGGGTGCTAGGAGCCTTGGTTGGTGTCATTTCTAACTCTTCTTTCTCCCCCTCTCCTTCCCTGCATGTCCAGTTTGGCACAAAATCTCTCTCGTTAATCATGTTTTACATAACTACCCTTCCTATGTTTGTTTTCACAATGACTCTCTTAGGTCAGCCCTTTACCATCACATTGTTGCACTACTGTGACATCCACCTCACTGAGGTCTCTGCCCCTGTTCTTTCTCCATTCCAGCCTATCACATGAACCATCACCAGATTGACCTTCCTAAACTTTGTATCTGTTGTGTCATTTTCCGGCTAGAAACCCTTAATGTTTTTTGATTGCCTTTAGAACAGACCTGCACAACTTGGCAGTAGGTAGGGACCAAAATTAAAATAGGCCAAATTTCTTCAGCCACAGACAGGTTAGACTAGAGACAGACTGACGCTAGTTGGTTGTCGTGTGTCACACGACAAACAGGAGAGTACACGCTGGCAACCTTACATTTTTTGCGGGCCGCCCAAAATCTTTTGGTGGGCCGCAAACATCCTGCCGGCCTCATGTTATGCAGGCCAGTTGAGAATAAAGTTCAAACTCCTTAGGCCGATAATCAAGGCTCCCCACAATCTCACCCTATTTTATCTGTAGATTGTTCTATTCACTGTCCCCAAATTGTGCTCCTATATCCCTACCTCTGCACCTTTCTTCTCTCTCTTCTCTCCACCTCTCTAGGGTGACTTTCCTGCTCTCCTGCACCTTCTCAATCCTTCACACTCTCCCCTCTGATCAGCCTACTTGGAAGTGATGACTTCTGCCTCTGAATCCTGGTTTCTATTCTATGCACCATTCTCTTGGCAACTGTCATTTGCTTCCTTGTGTTGTTAGTTACCCTTTTTATGTGTGTATTGTAAACTCCTTGAGGGATTTGCTGCATTATGCTCTGTTCCATCCCCATTAGTGCCTAGCGTAGGGTTTGCACACAGCAGCAACCAAATAAACATGAATGGACTGATGAGATGATTTTCCTTACTTTTAGCAGGTCTGCTGCCTCTCTTTACTATCTATTTACCTTCTGCTTTCAGTTGTCACTCTCTGCTCTAGTCATCATTTGTCAGTATCATCGTTAACTACTCTGCTAGATGTCCTTTCATGATTCCTGCTAGTATCGTCTTCCTCACTTTTTTTCCTGTTCACTATCCAGCTCTCTATTTCTGCATCTTCCTGACTTCATTTTTTGGTACATCCATCTGTCAAGTTGATTGCCATCTGTCATTTCCTTCGTGGGCTATATGCTTGGCTATGCTATGAATTCTAAGCACCAAAAATGATCAGATAATTTCAGACAGCTCCACTTTTTCTCATTCCACATGATGTATTATAGTCCTTAACTCATACCTTAATTCAATAAACTAGAAATTCCTGAATCATTTCTAATGTCATGGCTACAAGCAAAATTCTTATGTAATCTAAGCCTCCATGGACTGTTATCCCATTAATTTTACCTTGGTTTTTAATGCTTATTTGTATCACAAGGCTCTAGGCTGTTTCATATTGTACTAAATTTCTTGGTGGTTGTTTATACTTGTCTAGATTTTTTCTTTCATTATAGGAAAGATTAAAAATGCCAGACCCTTTAACAGTGAATAAACTCAAAAGCAATGGATCTATTTCATATTTTCACTGTTGTCTCAGTAGAGCTGCTAACCTAGTGAATATGTCCATCTGACAGTTTTAAACTAGTTTTGCCAATATTGTCTATGTTGCAAACTTTAAGCCTTTTTTTTTTCATTTTTAGAAGTGACAGTCGTTTCTGCTTTCAGAAGATAGCCTTCTATGAAATGAATTTTACAGCACACCCCCCTGAAAGACTATTTCAGTTAATGGAGCAAACAAATCCATCTGTTTTTTGCCTCTACACTCTCAACTGTAAGTATCTGATGAAAAGTGTATTTAGTTAACACACAGGGGAAAAGTTTCCTTTAAACTTCTTTTGTGTTAAGAATAAAGCCTGAATTTCAAGATCCGAGTAGTCCAACCCTCCTTGTAATACCCCTAGAGTACAGGTACTCCTCCTCTTCAGAGTGTTCTTTGCAAATCTCCTCAGGGAACTCAACATAACTGCATATTAATGGATTTTCTTTTGAAGTAATTGTGTTTGTTTTCCTAATTTGTAGTATACCAAGCTATCTGGATTTTTCTTTTCTGAATGTCTTTTTTAATTTGACTTCCTCTTTGTTGTAATGGTACAGTTTTAAATAGTAGCTGTAGTTCCTGTTTCCTTTTTCGCTTTTATTTTTGTTGAGGAGATTTGCATAAAAACAGTATTTATTTTTATCATTTCATTTAGCCTTGATCAAGGCTTATCAAGGTCCATTTTCAGAGAACAAGTACTAGAAAATGCCACTAAGCCTGGAGAGATTAGAGAGACCAGGGATATTCATTTATGGCACTGCCTATCTACTAAAAAATATTTTCAACTATGTACTTTGTTGTTTTTATCAGAATGATGTTGAGATTTTGATTCAACTTCTTCATAATTAAGAGAGAGCAAGACTTTGAGTTACTGATTTGTAACTTATGACAGAAAATAATGGCATTGTGAATCAGTTTTTTGCCCGCTGACATATTCAGGGATACACACAGCTCACTTTCCTTCTGGTTTGTAGGACACAGAAGAACTGCCCTCAATTGCCTCTTTTTTTAAATTGGTTATGAGGTGAGGGGAGTAATCTATCCCCATTTTCCTGCATGAGAGGTAAAAAATGAATTCTTTTATACCCACACAAACTTATTGATCCAGCTGACCTCAAGTGATCTTTGTACATGGCTCCATTACACAGGAGCCATATTAGATTTATCTCCATATTGTGGTGAGTATACCCACCCTGCTGGCACATGGACTTGCCCAGATTCAAGTAGGTGGAACAATAGAATGATATGTAGGAGTTGCAAGGGGCCTTGCAAATCATCTGGTGTAGCCTCCTCATTTTACAGGGTGGAAATTAAGTCTCATGGAGAAAGTGACAGGGGTGTGGACGAGCGCTCAATGGAGATAGTTGGATTTAACCTGATGGTGTATTTCACGTGACTATGTTTCTTTTATTAGCCTTAATTCTTTTTGAAGGTACATTCTTGAAAAGCTTTTATGTTGACATTGACAAACGTGCTTTCTTTCACAACAGACAAACTTGCATTATCCTTCATTACTCCTGAATTCCCTAATGAGAATGATTTTGATAATTTCTTGAAAAAGTCTGGTAATTTTGCCAACACTAAAGAATCAGACATTTCTCACCCAACCATATTGAATGCCCCAACTGATACTAAATACAGGGTAAGTAAAGAGGCTGATTTTAGTAAAGTCACCTTTCTAAGAGATACAGAACCCTGCACTGGGAAATTTACTTTCATCTATCTTATTTACTGTAAGACTGTATGCTTCTTTAAGGCAGGGATCTTGTCTTATTTCATATTCTCATCCCTCCTGTTTAGTACAGTATCTTGCACATTGTGGGGGCTCAAACGATGTTTTTGAATTGAATTGAATCTTTCGAGATGTTGGCAGGAAAGCTAGTTTTGTTATAATGTGGAATTTATATAGTAAACTTAAGTTTTGTAGCCAATATAGATGTGTTAACCAAAGCACAAGAAGCAAACACTTTAGTAGGATGGGCAAAAATAGGTTTTTAAAACCTTCATTAAGTATGTACTTCTTTTCTTTATAGTTCTTTTCATTGTTCTTGGCCTCAACAGAATACAGGGAAATACTTGTATTATGGTATGACTAGAGTGGGATAAACTTTTCGTGTCTGAAGCCGTCTTCTCAAATCTGATTTCATTTTATAGTCTTTGAGGGCTGGAATGGCTCCTATAACTGACCTAGCCGGGACCTAAACTAATTTGCCACTATATGTGAGCCCCACTAGGCATGACTGATTCTCCCTAGCTGATCCCAATACAATTCCAGTATAATATCACCTCACTTCATCCAGTGGCCATCACACTTTCCAAATTGACTAAGGGTTTTTTGGCATCTACAGCGGTTCAATAGAGGTATGCTTACCTGATGAAGGTACCAGGGCTAGAGTATTTATTAGTGATATAAATTTGGATAGGTTACTTGATTCAACCAATTCCCATCCCATGCGCTTTGTTTTATTCCCTTCTTTATTTTTATAGTATAACATTTGTTTTAAAACTTTCATTTCCACATTCTCTCCCTTCACTGTCCCATCCATTGAGAAGGCAAACAATATGATGCCCATTATCCCTATGAAGTCATGCAAAACATATTTGTATATAAATCGTGTAGCAAAAAGTGAAAAAGTATACTTCCATCTCCATTTAGAGTCCACCAGTTTTCTCTCTGGAGCACTGATACACTTTAATAAGTTTAATTGATACCTTTTAGTTTTACATTATAATCATTCCTGGATATATTTTCCCCTCACCCCTCCATCCTGTGAGTCTTCCCTTGTAATAAAGACAGATGGTTACCCAAACTAATTAATATGGAGACCAATCTGATAGTGTATGCAGCATTCTATACCCTTGGTCCTCCATCTCTCCAAGAAAGGAAGAGGAATCCATGGCCTCATCTCTGAGGCAAAGATTGGTTGTTATAATTGTTATGACTGGGTTTCATTTTAACATTCTTTTCATTTATATTTTGTAGTTGTGTCTGTTGTTACCCTGGTTTTGTTTACTTCATTCTACATCATATCTACATCAGGTCTTAATACAGGTCTTCCCATGTTTCCCTGAATTCCTCGTATGTGTTACTTACTATGGCACAGTAATATTCATTACATTCATGTACCACAATTTTTTTTAGCCATTTCCCAATTGATGGGCACCTACTTGATCATAGCATACTTCTTCATTACTTCAAAGGTTCTGTGGTTTTGGTGATGTAGGTATTCCCTCTGTCCCAGCATGCCTTAGTAGATTGTTTGATGAATTGCCATAGTCATAAGATCTCTCATCTTGTACTTGTGCCCCATGGGTAATGAGCCCACCTAAACTAGTCCAACTAGCTGGGTTGGTCTTTGGATAACATTTCATAATTGAGCTTATTCTCAAAGCCTTTCTAGCTTAGTAAAACTTGCCAGAGATTTTGCTCTGTCTGTATAGCCTTTAAGAATGTGTTACCTCCATGCCACAGTGTGGAAGGGGAGGAGGATTTTTCAGTTCTGAATTATCTCCCTCTCTCTTCTACTCCCCCACTGAAAAAACAAGAAAACCAAAACCCATTGCAAGTATGTATAGTCATACAAAATAAATTCCCTCATTAGCCATGTTCCCTTCTTCCCCCCACCCCAAATAAATAAAGAAAAAGAAAGATAAGAAAATATGCTTCAGTCTGCACTGAATCTGTCAGCTCTCCATCTGGAGGTGAGTATCACATTTCATCATGAGTCCTTTGGCATTATCATTAGTCGTTATGTTGATCAGTTACTAAGTCTTTACAGCCAATTTTCTTTACAATATTAGTGTTATTATGTAAAGTGTTATTCTGGTTCTACTCACTTCACTTTGTATCATTAACTATCCCCTTCAGCATTTCTGCTCAGTAGTATTTTATCACATTCATATACCATAACTTGTTCATCAATTCTCCAATTGATGGGTACCTTCTCAGTTTTCAATTTTTTGCTGCTGCAAAAAGAACTGCTATAAATATTTTTGTACATTTTGGTCCTTTTCCTCTTTCTTTGATCTTTTTGTGGGTAGAGACCTCGTAGTAGAATTGCTGGGTCAAGGAGTATACACAGTTTAATAGCTTTTTGGACATAGTTCCAAATTGCTTTCCAGAATGGGTTAGACTAGTTCACAGCTCTACCAATAGTACATTAGTGTACTTGTTTTCCCATGGCCCCTCCAGCCTTTGTCGTTTTCCTTTTCTGTCATGTTAGCCAATATGATAGGTATGAGGTGGTACCTCAGAATTGTTTTAATTTGTATTTCTCTAATCAGCAGTGTCTTAGAGCCTTTTTTATATGATAAATATGATGAGTTGGATTTCTTCTTCTGAAAACTGTCTATTCATATCCTTTGACCATTTATTAATGGAGGAATGACCTTTATTGTATATTTGACTCAGGTCCCTTTATATCTTAGAAATGAGACCTTTATCAGAAAAATTTGCTGCAAAGGTTCCCTCCCCCCACCCCCACCAGTTTCCTGCTTTACTTCTAATTTTAGCTGCATTGATGTTGTTAGTGCAAAACATTTTTAATTTTATGTAATTAAAATGATATATTTTACCTTCTGTGAACCTCTTGTTCATGAACCAGCCCCCCATCTGTAGATCTAACAGATAAGTTTCTTTTATGCTCCACTAATTTCCTTATGATGTCACTCTTTACATCTAAATCGTGTGCCATTTTGAGATTATCTTAATATACAGTGGGAGATGTTGATCTGTACCTAGTTCCAGTCAGACTTTGAATCTTTTGCGTTTCTTGAGGACTAGGTTACTGTGCTCATTTGCTTCTGTTTATTTTATACCTAATCAGTTCTACTGATAAACCTCTCTATTTCTTACCCACTTACCAAATTGTTTTGTTGATTCTGGCCTTGCAGTATTGTTTGAGATCTGATCCTGCTATTCCCCTTAACTTCCCATTTTTCCCACATTGATTCTCTTTATATTTTTGCCCTTTTGTTCCTCCAGGTGAGTTTTATTATTATTTTTTCTAGCTCTATAAAATAATTCTTTGGTAGTTTGATATTAATTTGGGTATAGTTGTAATTTTTATTCTATTGGCTTGGCCAACCCATGAACAATTACTATTCTTCCAATTATTTAGATCTCTCTTCATTTGTGTAAAGAGCATTTTTTAATTGTGTTCATATAGTTCCTGTGTGTGTCTTGGCAGGTTGACTTCCTTGTATTTCATTCTGTCCATAGTTATTTTAAATGGAACTTCTCTTCCTATATCTTCTTGCTGTATTTTGTTGTTGGTTAATATTCAGAAAATTTCTTTTATACCCTGCAACTTTACTGATAATTTCTTGAAAAAGTCTGGTAATTTTGCCAACACTAAAGAATCAGACATTTCTCACCCAACCATATCATAGTTATGTTAATTGTTTTGATTAGTTTTTTAAGTTGACTCTTTAGGGTTCTCTAGGTAAATGATCATATCATGTACAAAAAGTGATCCTTTTTGTTTTCTCATTGCATACATTTTCCTTCAGTTTTTTTTCCTTACTACTATAGCTAGCATTTCTAATACATTATTGAATAGTAATGGTCATAACGGACATCCTTGTCTCACTACTAATCTTATTGAAAGGATTTCTAGCTTATTCTCATTATAGATAATGCTTGTCCTTGGTTTTAGATATATACTATCTATGATTTTAAGGAAAGCTCCATTCATTCCTGTGCTTTCTAGTGGGTTTTTTTTAAACAGGAGCAGGGATTTTATTTTGTTGCAAACTTTTTCAGTATCTCTTAAAGTAATATGTAGATTTTGTTATTAATATGTTTAGTTATGTTTATAGCTTTCCTAATATTGAACCAGCTCTGTATTCCTGCTATAAATCTAATCTGGTCATAGTATGTGATTTTGGTGACATATTGCTGTAATCTCCTTGCTAGTATTATATTTAAGATTTGTGCATCAGATCCAGAGAAAGAACTATGGAGTGTGAATGCAGATCAAAGCATAATATATTCACTTTTTTTGTTGTTTTTTGTTTTTTTCGTGGTTTTCCCCTTATGTTCTGTTTCTTCTTTCACAACATAGCTAATGTGGGAATATGTTTACCATGATTGCACATATATAATCAGATTGCTTGCTGTCTTTGGGAGGAGGGGGAAGGAGGGAGAAAGAAAAATTGGAACTCAGAATCTTATAAAAAATGAATGTTGAAAATAAATTAGTGCATCAGTATTCATTAGGGAATTTGGTCTATAGTTTTCTTTCTCAGTTTTGACTCTCTCTGGTTTTTTAAATATCAAGACCATATTTGTACCACAAAAAAAATTTCGTAAGATCCCTTCTTAACCAGTTTTTAAAAGTAGCTTATGTAGTATTGGAATTAATTGTTTTTAAAATGTTATTTAAATAGAATTTATTTGTAAATTATCTCATTTGTTTATTTGTAAATGGCTTATTCAATTTATTTTTTTCAAAGATAGGGTCATTTTAATATTCTATTTCCTGTTCTATCAATCTGGGCAATTTATATTTTTGTAAATATTCATCCATTTCATTTAGATTGTCAGTTTTATTGGTATATAGTTGGGTGCATTAGCTCCTAATAATTGCTTTTATTTCTTCTTCATTGGTTGGGAATTCACTTTTTTCATTTTTGATAGAGGCAATTTAGTTTTCCTCCTTTCTTTTTAAACTCCAATTAGCTAATGACTTATTTATTTTATTTTATTTTTTCAAAAAATCAATTCCTCCTCTTATTTATTCAATTGTTTTTCTTTACTTTCATTTTTTTTCAGTCTCTCCTTTGATTTTGAGGATTTCAATTTTGACATTTAATTGGGGGGTTTTAATTTTTTTTTAGGTTTTTATTTGCGTGTCTCTTTATTGATCTGCTCTTTCTCTTTGGATGAAAGAGTTTAGAGATACATTTTCCCCTAAGTACTGTTTTGACTGCATCCTATAAATTTTGATCTGCTATCTAGTTCTTATTATCTTTAATGAAATTATTGATTATATAATTTATTCTATTACAAATCCATTCTTTAGTATTAAATCTGTTTCTAATTTTTAATATTTTCTTCAAAGGTCTTTTTTGAATGTAATTTTGTTGTGTTGTCAGAAAATGATGCATTCAGTATTTCTGCTTTTCTGCATTTGTTTGTGAGTTTTTTTCTGCCTTAATACATAGTCATTTTTTTGTGAAGAAGGCCAAGTACAGATGAGAAATAGGTATACTTCTTCCTATTTCCTTTCATTATTCCTTAGAGGTCTATTATATCTAACTTTTCTAAAATTCTGTTCATCTGTCTAATTTCTTTTTTGTTCATTTTATGGTCATATTTATCTAAATCTAAGAGGGGTAAATTGAGTTCCCTCCCTATTATAGTTTTATTGTTGATTTTTTCCTGAAACTCATTTAACTTTTCCTTCATAAGTTTAGATACTATTCCATTTGGAGCATATATGTTCAATGCTGATATTAATTCACTGTCTGTGGTACCTCTTAGCAAACATGTAGTTTCTCTTTATCTATTTTAATTAAATCTATTTTTGCTTTTGTTTTATCTGAGAGCATGACTACTACCCCTGCCTTTTTAACTTTAGCTGATACATAAAAGATGCTGCTCCAGTCCGTTATTTAAACTCTTTGTGTATCTTTCTGTTTCAAGTATGTTTCTTGTAAACAAAATATTGTTGGATTCTGGTTTCTAATCCAATCTGATATCTTCTTCCATTTTATGGGTGAATTGATCCCATTCATATTTACAATTAAGATTGCTAATTTTATTATTTCCCTTCATCCTCTTCTTTTATACTTTTCCTTCTCTTTTTTTCCCCTGTTCCTTCATTTGGAGTTTGTTTTGGGAAGCAGAGGCAAGATGGCAGAGTAAAGCCAGGCAGTCACCTGAACTCTCCTCCCAACCTCTCCAAATGCCTTTAAATAATGACTTTAAACAAATTCTAGAATGGCAGAACCAACAAAAAGATAGAGTGAAACAGTTTTACAGCCCAAGACAACTTAGAAGGTTTTGAGGAAAGGTCTGTTACACCAGGGTGAGAGAGGAACACAGTCCAGCAAGACTGTGCCAGTAAAGACTGGCCCCCAGCAAACCAGGAGCAATCCTCAGGGCAACTAAATCAGTGGCAGCAGTGGAGATTTCCAGACCTCTCGGTCCACAGATGGTAAGGGATTGGACAACGGGTGAGAAGGAGATTTACAGGGGTCCCTTTGCTAGCAATAAAGCAGGATGCTGTGGCATTTCTTATATTTGGATATGGGCCATGATCCTGGATCTTAGGCCCAGTGTGAGGAGGAACACTAGCACAGCAGAGCTTGTGGCCACATAGGAGCAGGGACCCTGGTCATAGTTCCAAGGTTGAAAAGAGTGCTTATGGTCACTCACAAACCAGTAGAGTAATAAACACACCTCTCACTAGATCATACCACCTTGGAAGATCCTACTACTTATAGGTCCCTAGAATTTTCTCTGAAAATAGCTGCACAAAAAACTTTAGGTTTAGGACAGTGCCCCCTCCATTTGGGAAGCAGAGCCTTATTTTAACTTAAAAGTCAAGAAATAGGCTGGGAAAATGAACAAAGAAAAATTCTGACCATAGAAAGTTACTATGGTGAAAAGGAAGATCAAAATACACATTCAGAAGGAAACACAAAAAAAATCCCTACATCCAAAGGCTCAAAGAAGAATATGAATTGGTCTCAGGCCATGGAAGAGCTCAAAAAGGATTTTAAAAATCAAGTAAGAGAGGTAAAGGAAAAATTGGGAAGAGAAATAAGAGTGATGCAAGAAAATCATGAAAAAAGAGTCAATAGCTTGGTAAAGGCGGCACAAAAATACTGAAGAAAATAACACCTTGAAAAACAGAACAGGCTTAATGGTAAAAGAGGCACAAAAATCCAGTGCAGAGAAGAGCCCCTTAAAAACTAGAATTGGCCAAATGGAAAAGGAGGTCTAAAAGCTCACTGAAGAAAATAATTGGACAAGTTAGAATTGGGCAAGTGGAAGGTAATAATTTTATGAGACATCAAGAAACAAACAAAATCAAAAGAGTAAAAAAATAGAATATAATGTGAACTAGCACATTGGAAAAACTTAACTGACCTAGAAAATAGATCCAGGAGAGATAATTTAAAAATCATTGGACTACCTGAAAGTCATGATCAAAAAAAGAGCCTAGACATCATCTTTCAAGAAATTATGAAGGAAACCTGTCCTGATATTCTGTAACCAAAAAGGTTAAAATAGAAATGGAAAGAATCCACCAATCACTTCTTGAAAGAGATCCCAAAATGAAAACTTCCAGGAGTATTATAGCCAAATTCTACACCTCCTTGATCAAGGAGAAAATACTGGAAGCAGCCAAAAAGAATTAAAATGTCATGGAGCTACAGTTAGGATAACACAAGATTTAGCTTCTACATTAAAGGATTGGATGGCTTAGAATGATATTCAAGAGCACAAAAGAACTAGATTACAACCAAGAATCACCTACCCAGAAAAAGTGAGTATAATCCATCAGGGAAAAAAATAGACATTCAATGAAACAGAGGACTTTCAAGCATTCCTGATGAAAACAACAGAGCTGAATGGAAAATTTGACTTGCAAATACAAGACTCAATAAAAAAGGTAAACAGGAAAGGGAAATCATAAGGGATTCAATAAGATTAAACTGTTTATATTCCTACATGGGAAAATGATATTCAAAACTCCTAAACACTTTCTCATTATTAGAGCAGTTAGAGTAGACATAGAAAGCAAATGCGTGAGTTGAATGTGATGCTATGATTATCTAAAAAAATAAAAGTAAGGGATGAGAGAGAAGAATGCACTGGGGGAAGGGGAAAGGGAGAGGTAGAATGGGATAAATTATCTGATATAAAAGAGGCCTGAAAGATTTACAATGGAGGGGAAAATGGGGGAAGCAGGGAGGGAGGCACATGAACTTTACTCTCATCAGAATTGGTTCAGAGAGGGAATAATATACACACACTCAGTTGGGTATAGAAATCTTTCTTACCATACAGGAAAGTAGGAAGGGAAAGGGATAAGAGAAGAGTGGGGAACTGATAAAAGGGAGGGCAGTTTGGGGGAGGCAAAAGTCAGAAGCAAAACACTTTTGAGAATGGACAACATAAAGGGAGAGAGAGCGTAGGATAAATGGGGAAAATAAGATGGAGGGAAATACATAGTGAAAAAATTGTGATAAAGACATCATTTCTAAAACATAGAATACTGAGTCAAATTTATAGAAATAAGAGCCATTTCTCTATTCACAAATGGTTAAAGGATATGAATAGCCAATTTTCAGACAAAATAGTCAAAGCTATCTATAATCATATGAAAAAATACTATAAATCACTGTTGATGGAAGGAATGCAAATTGAAACAACTCTGACCTACTACCTCACACCTGTCATATTGCCTAATATGACAGAAAAGGAAAATGACAAATGTTGGAGAGGGATGTGGGAAAATTAAAACACTAAGGTACTATTGGTGAAGTTGTATACTGATTCAGCCATTCTGGAGAGCAATTTGGAACTATGCCCAAAGGGCTATAAAATCGTGCATACCCTTTGACCAAGCAATACCAGTACTACGTCCATATCCAAAAGAGATTAAAAAAAAGGAAAAGGACCTGTGTGTACAAAAATATTTATAGCAACTTTTTTAGTGGTGGCAAAGAATTGGAAATCGAAAGGATGTCTGTCAATTGGAGAATGGCTAAACAAGTTGTTCTTTGTGATATGATGGTGGTAAGCAGGATGCTTTCAGAAAAACCTGGAAAGACTTACATGAACTGATGTAAAGTGAAATGAGCACAACCAGGAGAATATTGTACACAGTGACAGCAATGTTGTATGATGATCTACTATGAATAACTTAGCTATTCTCAGCAATACAATGATCCAAGGCAATTCTGTAGGACTTAGGATGAAAGTTGCTGTCCAGAGGAAGAACTACTAGAGCCTGAATGCAGATCAAAGATACCTTTTCTTTACTTTCTTTATTTTCTTGGGGTTTTTTTGGTCTGTTTTCTTTCACAGAATGACTTATATGGAAGTGTGTTTTGCATGACTACATACATGTAACTTATGTCAAATTTTCATTGGTTGAGAGGGGGAATTCAGAACTCACAATTTGAAAAAAAATTAAAATTGTCTTTACATGTACTTGGGAAAAATAAAATATTAAATAAGATTAAAAACAAAGAAATACTGGCCAAGAAATGACTCATAAATCAGTTTATTTTTTAAAAAGTCTGTTTTGCTTCTGACTATTCATTTAATCTAGCCTTCCTCTTATGCCCCTCTGTTTTCCCTTATTTCCTTCCTGCTTCCCTACTGGGTAAGATGAATTTTGTCTTCAGCTGTGTGTATTAGTCCTTCCTTGAACTGGTTCAAATGACATTGAGGTTCAAGTATAGCCTACTGATCCCTCCATTGCTTAAATTCTTCTTTGAACAAATTTTCCCCATTCTTCTGCTTAATTCTTCCCTTTTCCAGTGCATTCCTATTTTTCATTCTTCCATTTTCTTTCTTTTTTTTGAGATTATCCAAACTATTAGCATCATACTCAGGCTTTCTGTCTAGATTCCCTCTGGTAATGATAAACTTCTGACAGGTAACATCCATTCTTTCCCTATATAAAAATGTGAACAATTTAACCTTGTTTAGTTCTTTATGATTTCTTACACTTACCTTTTTTGTGCTTCTTACGATTGTATTTGTATGTCAGATGTTCTGCTCAACTTTGGGCTTTTCATCAGGAATGCTTCAAAGTCCTTTATTTCATTAAAGAGCCATTCCCCCCACTCCCTGCACCCCCCCAGAATAATACTCAGTTTTCTTGGGGAAGTTATTCTTGGTTGTAAGCCTAGGGGTTTTTTTTGGCCTTCTGGGATATCATATTCCAAGCTTTCTGTTTCTTATAGTGGTAGCTACTAAATCTTGTGTGATATACTGGCTGTGGCTCCATGGTACGTGAATTCTTTCTTTTTGGCTGCTTGCAGTGTTTTTTTTCTTGCCCTAGGAAGTCTGAATTTTGGCTGTAATATTTCTGTGAGGGGTGGTTTTTTTGAGATGGGGTTCTTTTAGGAGGTGATAAATAGATCCTTTTAATTTCTACTTTGTTGTCTGGTTCTAAAATATCTGGGAAGTTTTGTTTTATGATTTCTTAAAATATGATGTTTAGGCTCTTTTCTTTGTTCGTGGCTTTCAGGTAATCCATTGAGTTTTAAATTATTTTTCTTTGATGCTGAATCGTAAATTATCTTTCTTTGACCTTTTTTTTCTGGGCCATTTGCTTTTGCTTTGAAATGCTTCGCATTTTCTTCTCTTTTTTTAGTCTTTTGGCTTCATTTTATTATTTCTTGATGTCTTGTAGACTTTTTAGCTTCTGTTTAGCCAATTCTAATTTTCAAAGAGTTATTTTCTTTAGTAAGGTTTTCTGTTTCTTTTACCAAGCTGTTAATTCTCCTTTCATATCTTTCTTTCATAGCACCTACTTGGTTTTTAAAATCTTTTCTTTTAAAACCCTTTCTTTAACTTTTCCAGGAATACAAAATAAATACAAATAATAAATAAGCATGGTGGACCCTGGCTGTTGAGGGAGTGGGAAAGGCTTCATGAGTCTTAAAGGAGGGATTCTGTGAGGGGAAAGTTTTTAGGGTAGACATTCCAGGATAGAAAGAGGCTGCGCAAAGGACATATTGACATTATTCCTTTAAAATATCAACATTGTATTGAGTCTGGTAGAAATGAGGCATAGATCAACATCTCACACCATATACCAAGATTAGCTCAAAATCGGTACATGATATAGACATAAAGGTGATAAGCAGATTAGGGGAGCTTGGAAAAAATTATCTGTCAGATCTGTGGATAGGGGAGAGTTCATGACTGGCAAG
Organism: Trichosurus vulpecula; assembly: GCF_011100635.1. Taxonomy (NCBI): domain Eukaryota; kingdom Metazoa; phylum Chordata; class Mammalia; order Diprotodontia; family Phalangeridae; genus Trichosurus; species Trichosurus vulpecula. Next base: position 34,836,078 of record NC_050573.1, on the reverse strand, counting down.
AGACAGGTTCACAGGAGGCAATGAATAATTTTAATTACATAAAAATACAAAGGTTTTGCACAAACAAAACCAATGCAGCCAAATTTAGAAGAAAAGCAGAAAACTGGGAAAAACATTTTAAAGCAAGTTTCTCTGATAAAGTTTCATTTCTCAAATATATAGGGAACTGAGCCATTCCCCAATTGATAACTGGTTGAAGGATATAATCAGGCAGTTTTCAGAGGAAATAATCAAAATTATCAATAGTCATATCAAAAAATGCTCAGAATCAGTGATAGATGTAAATTAAAAGAACTCTGAGGTACTACTTTATACCTGACAGACTGGCTCAAATGACAGAAAAGGAACTTGACGAATGCTGGAGAGGCTGTGGAAAAATAGGGACATTTATGCATGGGTGGAGCTGGAACTGCTACTACCATTCTGGAGAACAATTTGGAACTAAGCCTAAAGGGCTTTAAAACTGTACATCCCCTTATCCCCTTTGACCCAGCAATATTGCTACTAGGTCTAAACCGCAAGGAGATCAAAAAAAAAAGGAAAAAGACCCATATGCAGAAAAGTATTTATTTAGCAGCTTTTTGTAGTGGCAAAGAATTGTAAACTGAGGCAATGCTCATCAATTGAGGAATGGCTGAACAAATTGTGGTTTATGATTGTAGTGGAATTCTATTGTGCTTATAAGAAATGATGAGCAGGATGTTTTCAGAAAAACTTGGGAAGACTGACATGAACTGATGCAAAGTGAAGTGAGCAGAACCAGTAGAATAATATACACATTTTCAACAATATTGCAATTACAATCAGCTGTGAAAGGCTTAGTAACTCTCATCAATACAATGATCCATCACAGTTCCAAAGAAAGGACTCATACTATCTCACCTCCAGATAGAGAACAGATAGACTCAGAATAAAGTTTGAGGCAGATTTTTTTCTTTTTATTTTCCTAGCTTTTTTGGAGGGGCAGTGCTAATGAGGAAATATGTTTTGTATTACTTTGTAAGTATAATGAATATCATATGTTTTGAATTCTCAATGGATGAGGGAGGGACTAAAGAGAGGGAGAGAATTTGGAATTAGGACTAAAAATAAAATAAAAAGACTTTGTTTTGAATTTTGGTGAAGAACTTCATTGAGTTTTGTTTTGGAAAATTACATTTCATTATTTTAATTGCATTTTTCTGTTTCTTTAGAAATACCTGATTATTTTTAATAATCATAAATCTTCCTGTTATATGTATTTCTATAGTACAGAGATCCTGTGCAGACTTCTGATTCATTTCTGAAGCTTCCGTGTCCTTTATTCTCCTCCACACAATGCTCAGATAGCAATCCTGCAGGTAAGTGCTCGTATGTTCTCTTTCCTATTGGAAATTAAGTCCTTTTCTCATTCCCCTTTAAGGTTTGTCATTAATGAATCCACTGCTTAAATTTATAATCCCCTTAATCAGGCTTCTTAATTAGTATCTAGGACTTCTAAAGTCTGAAAGCATCTTAGAGATGACTAGTTCAAAGTTCTCTGTAATACTGGGGTCCCATCTCTAATGCCTCTGACAGGTCGTAGTCATCCAGCCTTCGCTTGCTGTCACTACTTGCCTGATGAGGCAGTTCATTTTGTTTTGGACGCTTCTGGTCGCTCTAAAATCTTTTCTCATGGTGGCCTAAAGTCTGCTTCCCTGTCACTTCTGTCATCTTGTCTTTATTCTGCTCTCTGGAATAACAGAGCACCATTCTGATATTCTAAGATGGTCACATTTTCCACATACATCTTAAACTAGCCATAATGTGATTCTCCCTCATCCTGGGGACTTACTTGTCCAGTACACAGTTCATGGGCAAGTGGGCTCCTCTCAGGTGGTTGTCCTTCCTCAGGCAGCTCTCCAGTGCACCCAATAGACTCATTTCTTGAGTGAAGGTCCTCAGTCACATGCTGCGCCCAAGGAGAAAACTCAGCCTCTGCTGCAGACCGCTCATAGGTTCTTTCACAACTCGTTTTGCCCTCTTTTTTCTCTTTCATAGTTGCAACTTGACTTTTCCTTCAGTGTATACTTTTAGAAATTTCTTTGTTTTGCTTACCTTTTCTTAGTTACTCTGCTGTGATTTCCAGGCTTTCTGATGAACGAGATCTTTCAGTGTAACAGAAGAATAACTCTGGAGCAGTGTGGTGAAGACAGAGCCCTCAGTATGGCTCAGTACATCCAGCCTAAGATTTTGGCCGTAAGTTTAGTTTGGAAATGCCCCTGCTTACTTAATTTCATGTTCTTTTTAAGCATTGAAAGTCATATTGGTTATACTAACATAACACCTCCTCCACTCTGATTCCCAAACTCTTACCAGGCTAGTTCAGTAAATGAGAAAAGTACAAAGCATCTATTAAGCCCTTACTGTGTGCCAAATACTGTCCTAAGAAATCAGGATACAAATATAAAAGCAAGTCATTTCTCTCTCAGCCTTCTAGGATTGTTGTAAGGCTAAAATGAGGTGATATTTATCCAGCTCTTTGCAGACCTGTAGTCTAGGAATTCCTATAGATGGTAAGAGGAACAATGAAGCAGTTTGTTTATCACACGGATCTGATTACTGTTTTCAGAGAAAGAGATGAGGTTAAAGTCTGTATCACCTTGCTTACTGTTACTTAGCTCTTGCCTTTCAAATGGTTTTTGCGTGTCCATCCTCTGAACACCTTGTAGAGCTCCTTGAGAGTAATCTTTCTGTCATTTTTAATGGTCTAAAATAGTGACTCCTCCAAGCTCCATAGGCCAGAATTTCTGCATCTCCATAATCAAGGCCTAAGCTACTTTTCTAGCCTTTTCCCCATTTTTCTCCAACACCAGTCTCCTACTCTGGCCAGGCTGTCCTTAGAACATGTTTTGTGTATTCCTACCTCCATGCCATCTCTTGCAGGAAGGCCCTTTCAGTTCCCCTCTGCCTTTCTAAATCCTGCCCCTCCTTCAAGGCCCAGCTCAGCCTACATTGTTTCTCCAATTCATGGCATCATAGAATCTTATATTTAAAAGACATCTGGTCATCTAGAGGTCACAGAATAAAGAGATTTAGAGCAGTAAGGGACCTTTGAAATCATCTAGTCCAGTCCCCTACTCAGTTTGCTTATTATCCTTTCCAATGAAACTATACTTTTACCAAATTCTGTCTTGTGCTGGTGGTTAAATTTTTCATGTGTTTATATCTGTTAAGGGGTCCCTCAAACTTGTCTTTTTGAGTAGTTATATTTTCCAGAAACATTGCCCTGAATGTGTCAAGGACAACTCACCTTCCTCCCTGCGCCCCTCCTCCCCTGCTGCTGACATAATTTGTTGTTTGCATCCCAAACTGGACTCCCCATTGTGTCCTTGGGAGTCAAGACAGGCCCCAGTCAGTCTGTGCTGGACTGAGAAACTGCTTGTGCTGCTGGGGGACCCTATAGATAAGTGGACTCTCCTATCTTGATAGCCTAGCAGTTCTCAGTGGAAAAGAATTCGGCTTTTGCTAGTCACCTTGCTCCTCCCGTTTGGGAAAGGTTTTGTCCTTTTCCCACCTTTACTGTACCTTTCCCCCTTCTGTGCCACACTGCTTTAGGTGGAACTTCCTGCTGTCATAAATAATGCAAGCTTCCATATGGATTGTGAACTCTTTGGGTTCTACATGCATGTTCATTTCTCTTGTAATAAACCTAGTTTTCACATAAGTTTCGTGAAGTTGTGATTGCCTGTTAACATATCTTATCTATCCACCTTATTTGTAAGGGCCTGGAAGACTGCTAGCAGCCATGTTCTGTACAGTTTTTCCCCTTCCCCCAGCCTCTGGCACCTTGCACATGGGAGGTGCTCAAGAAATACTTGTTAATTCATTGAATGAGAAAACGTTTAAATATTCCTCAAGGCTAGCAATGTCCAAAGGGTTGGCTGTTTAGGAGTACATTTGCCAACAAAATGGCCAACTAGTTTATTATGAATGTGATAAGAATGTTGACAGCATGTTCACATTATAGGAAGTGCAGTTATTTTTATTTTTTTTAGAGTCTTCAAGAAAAAAAAAACCTTAGGTATAAGAACAGGTATTAAGAAGGCAAGAAAAATAATGATTTTCTATGATATACGGATATAACTCTTTCTGTTTCCTTTTTGTCTAGGTACCTAATTCAAGCAAACAGGTAAGAGTACATATTTTAATGGAGAAAAGGTTGTTTATGGTAAAACAACAACAGCAGCACAACTAGCTTTTAATATCTTTTAAATAAATATATTTGTGATTAGAAATGGTGCCTTGCTATTCAGCTAAAAGCAAGGAAGGTGCAAATGAAGAGCTCCTAGTACACCTTCCCTGTCTGTTCATAACATTTAAACTGATTTGATTTTGAAGTTTTACAGTTTTCTCTGTGCTGAAGTTGCACAGATAACCTTCATTGACAAATGAATGGAATTAGATACTATATTTTTCTGGTTTCCTTACGGGGACTTAAATGGTTTCTTGTCAAAGTGATGATTGACAACCGGGATGCAATATTCCCATCAAGGATTTATAAATTGAATTCAGTGAACTACCACATTTTAGGAGGTTATTTATCATTAATATAACATTCAGTGGTTTGTGGGTGAAGAGTAGTCAAGTAAAAGGTTTGCCAGGTTTGTACCTTCCCTATTGTATCCTTCACTTGTTGTGGAACCTGTCAGAGCTAGAAGGGATGAAGAACAAGAGTCACCTGTACAAGAAGCCGTGTCCCTTCCCTTTCCATTGCCCCTAGTCACCAGGGAGGGGGTATGGTCTTGGGGCATTGTCTGGTTGGTTCTGTTTGTCAAATACCTGTTGGCTTTCGTGAGTAATCAACATTTCTGTAGATGCTGTTTATATTTATTAGATCTTAGGATGTAAATAAATAAAAAAGACATAGACATAGAAATGAGGTAATCTCTTTAGTTGAAACAGAAATAGCCTGAAAGCTTAGCTAAGCAGAGCTTTTAGGTGAACCATTTGGAGCTCTGCTTGTATGACATATGAATGTGAAGTACAGTCACTGGGGCTTTGTTCAAAAAAGCAACTACTAGAGTGTGTTGGAGAGGCAGGACAGCTTATTCAGGGCCTAATCCTATCTTTATCTGTTGCTGTGTCTAGGAATCATGAACAATTGTGGGGATGGGACAGGTTGGAGGGCCTGTACCTTTGAGTCATTATAAAAAAAATACATGTCATATTTGTTAAATCTATTTTGATGAATTCTGACTTTCTGAATATTGGTCTTTTGGGCCTGATTCCAACATATGGGGCTGTTAGAGAATCCATAACAGCCAGCTTTCCAGCTGTTCTGCTGTGACATTGTTCTTACATTCCTCCCAAGGATAATGAAATGGCTTGTTCAAGTTCATACTAGGCACAGTGCTTTCTCACGAAGGTATTTGAATTTAAGGTGCCCTGTTCTTAGCATTTCAGTCCGTCCCTGGCACCTCCTCCCTAAAAAGGGATGTCCATTTTGAGGTTAAGGCTTTAATTCACTGTCACCTAGTACATTTAGGGTCACTAACCCAAACAGGAAGATTTTTATATTCAATGATGAATTGGTAATTAATTTATGAAATTATGAAATAGGGGCAGGCACACCTAGTTCTTTAGGTACTTACCAGGAAAGAACAATCTGTGGTGGGAAATGGGGTGGTAGTCACACTTAATTAAACAAAGGGTATGGGGGGTAAAGAACCCAGAAAGGCAGAGACAAGTGGCAAAAAATGGTACAGAGGCAGATGATGGCATAGGGACAGCAAAATGGGATGAGGAAGAGGATGTGGAGGAGGAGAAGCCAAAGACATCACTCAGATAAGCATGGATTAGAGTTGGGAGCACTCTGTAGCATGGACCAATGGAGATGCAGGAAGCTTTGAGGGGCAGGAGTTTGAGGTCTCAGGATTTTTTGGGGGAAACAGACCAACTCCTCCTAACTGGGCCACTTTGCAGTTAGTTCACTAACATATCCAAATCAGCTCAAAGTTAATGGTAAAACTTCAAAGTCATTATCCTAAAGTTATCAGCATCTTTTTGATGTTCTGCTGGTCTGGAGTTGTGGAGGTCTGGATTTTGTCTGGAATTTACATATCATAGAGCCAGAACCTTGATAAGAAGCACCTCAAAGGTTTCTTCTGATTGGGCACATGTTAACAGGATATGAATTTTAGCTAATGTATGATACAGTTTGTAAATTATGTTCCTGTGATCTTTGGGATGGTTTGTACATGTCTTCCATGATCCGTGATCTTATTTCCTGCTATTGCTACTTTATACTGGCTACCTATAAAACTTGCTTACTATACTGACTAGAAGAGGGAAGGGTAGTCAGGGGTCCCAAACAAGATACAATTTTAACACAGTTGAGAAGAATCTGGCTTGACTTTATGATGACCTGAACAAGGACTGTATATGGTAGTACAGGAGTCTCCATCTGTCCTCCAGATCTAGCCACTAGCTAACAGGCTCCCCTTTGTTGCACCCCTTTGGGTGCTTTTAGTCATATGAGAGGTACTTATTTTATGCAGATAGAAAACTTTAATTAGTTTTGCCCTTTGGTTAATTATGCTATAGAGCCAAAGAGTCTTTAACATTGAACTGTCATAGGAGATAGAATATATGTTAGAGTCAGACATGTGTTATAAAGGTTTATAGTCATGGAACTTCTTAGTCATAGAAGCATGTTTTTGTGAAGTGTGTTGAACAATCCATTTATAACACTTTGCAGATTCCTATCACTGTCCAGGCTATACTTCTGAAATCTCTAAATAAAACAATAAATCGGAATATCCGACGTGATGTTCTTTTGCATCCCACTTTTGTCATCATCAATGGTCTGAAAGCCTGCACTAATGTTGTTCTTAAGGTAGGTGTCTGATTTCACTTTTTTGGTGAAGCTTTATTTAAGGCAGAATCAAGCTACACATCTTGGGACAGTCACCAGAAACTCCTTCCCAGATGTTGTTTTTGCAGTAGACCACATTGTTTCCCGTTTTTGTTTATCTTCTTGTTGGCATCTAGGAGTTGAATAGCTTATGAAGATTTAATTATGCCTCATCCTGAGGCTACAGAGGAATAAAGGGTGCCAATGACAGTTTGTCCTCACAGACTGAATTTATTAACTGTTAAAAGGAAACAGAGATGTGGCCTTTGTGTAACAGCACGGAATGGACATTGGCTATTGGGTTTGACCCGGGCTTTGTTGCCTTTCTGTGTTGACTTATGTCATGGTAGTCATTTTGTATGTTGTTCTTTGGGTTCTGCTTTCTTCATATCGGGTTGTTTTGCACAAGTCTTCCCTTGTGTTTCTGAATTCTTCATATTTATCATTGCATTACATTTTCATGCCATTACTTGTACAACCATTCCCTAAACATCAGTCATATTTTGTTTCCAGCTTTAAAAATGTTAGACTTGAATGGCAAACATTCAGAGTGTAAATGATGAGATTAATTATATTCTACAAATGCCAGTGGGTGCGCAGAGTACCCATTTGGGTGCGCTGTGGTTTGAGCTCTCATCCTTGTTTATGGTGTATGGGGCATGCCTGAGATTGTGGTGCATTTCATGATCTGGCTGAGATCATAGTGGAGAAATAAATCTCCAAGAAGTGTAAGAACAGAGAAGGATTTGTTCTTTCTTTTTTCTTTAGTACTTTTCAATATGTTAAATGTAGCTGCTAAAATGAGTGTGCCCTTGTGCAGATTATTTTCCCTCTTGGGCCTCAGGTTCCTCATCTATGAAATGAGAAGAGGATTAGATTACATGAGCTCCAAGGTCCATCCAGCTCCAGAGTTCTGTGACTATATTCTTTGATGCTAAATGGGAAGTAATGAAAGGGGCCATAATTTTTGTGTGTGGTTTTATTTTCAGTTAAAGTACAGCATCACATACACAGAGGCAGGGGAAATCACGAAGGCTGACATCTATCTCCTCCTTGGGACAGTCAGCAGCTCGATGCTTCCACTCCAACAGCAATTTCAGGTTCGGTTTCTTCAGGTAATTTTTGTCGTTTTAACATAGATGCTCGCCAAGTGATTAAAGCCATCATCTTTTATGACTTAAAACCTCAGGTTGTAAGTGCCAACCATAATATCATTTGTACCAAACACTGGAGTCATTTGTAGTAGAGCTTTGTAGGGGAATTGTGTTAATTTCTTTTTCTCTTAGAAGCAACACACTCTATAAGCTTGTAATTTTACAGCAAGATGTTTGCCTGCATTCAGTAGTTATATTTGTAGTTGTTTGTGGGGGAGGATGTCTTATTGCTTGATATTCTGGACTTTATTAAAGCTCTCAATTTTTTTCTGCTTTTTTATGAATAAAAATAAGAATTTTTCTGTGTCATATTTTGTCTTTCAGCGAAATACTAAGCCATTCCCTCTCAGTGGAAATCCAGGTTATGTTCCAGGACTACCATTAATAGCTGGATTTAAGACAGAATATCCTTTTTGGTTGTCTATTAGGAGTCAGTTTGCCAATTTGTGGAGATCATGTTGCCTCTTTTCTCTGTATTTTTAAGTTCTCTAGAATATATAGGGAAATGGGGGCATTTGTTCCCAACCAGGACTTACTTAGACCAATTCTTCCCCAGTTACTGATCTAGCTGCATATTAAGGAGAATCTTTTTGAGGTTGGGGTGAAGTAATATGTGTGTAGAAAATGTTTAGTAAACAGAAAATTATGACTCAAGGTAGAAATGTCTGCAGACACCAGAGCCTATGATGACTTTGTATTTGGTTGTTGAACCTGTGGTAACTGGAAGGAGAGTGGGACAAGAGTGAGGTGAACATATGACCCTTTGTCTGGCACGTTGGGCACACACTTTCACTGAGGAGTGTGCATGGTCTTTGGGCACCAGCTTATTCTCTTCCCCCAGTACCTGCTCACTTTCATGAGTTTCTGTAGGTGCTATTTATTTAATTAAATCTTGGGATTTTGTTGTTGTTCATACATTCAGTCATATCCAACTCTTTGTGTCCATGTGGGATTTCTTGGCAAGGATACTGGAGTGGTTTGCCATTTCCTTCTCCAGAGGATTAAGAGGTTAAGTGATTTGCCCAGGGTCACACAGCTAGTGAGTGTCTGAGGGCAGATTTGAACTCAGGTCTTCCTAACTCCAGGCCCAGTGCTGTATCCCCTGAGCCATCTAGCTGCCCCAAATCTGGAGATACTAATGTGTATAAGAGATTTATGAACCAGTTTAGTGATGATGGAAATCTGCAGCTGACACTGAGTGAAGCCAGCTTCTGTCTTATCTTTTCCTCGGCTGACACTAGTCAATGAAAACAGCCATAATAATGCCTTGAAGAAAGTAATGAAAAGCTAATATACATCTAGAAGACTCCAGGTACAGAAAAGTGATGCCTTTGTCTTGCCAGAGGCTGCCTAAAAGACACCAGAAAAGGCAGCAAGGAGTGGGGAGAACACTCCCATTATGCCCACCTAGTGCTGGAATGGCAGTCTGGGGGGGTCTAGACAGAAGACCTGGGTTCAAGTCTCAGCTTTGCTGCTTATTAGCTTTATTTTTATTGCGATCTTCTGGTTTTGTATCAGCTATATTTATTTCTCAATATATACCTGCCTCTTTCTACTACTTTCTTAGCATAGTTTCAGATTGCTTTCCAGAATGATTGGACCACTTCACAGCTTGGCTAATAGTGCATTATTTGAAGGGCAAATCTCTTAATCTCTATAAACCTCAGTTTCCTCTTCTGTTAAATATGGATAATAATTCTCCCATTGTTTAACAAATAGGGTTTTGTGACCCAAGAAAGAGCTTTGTAAACTGCATAACACTCTACAGATATGAACTATTTTTGTTATAATATATCTTTAGCATTGGTCCTATTTTCTCTTAACTCTGTGAACATCTCATGTTGTTCAAAGTACTAACAGATTTGGACAATTTACCGTTTTTTACAGCCCAGCTGAACAGAACTGCTTATTAGCAGAAGGACTTAGAAAACCAGTGTTTTTTGGTTATAATATGACAACTGGATGCAAAATAAGGTAAGGGATTAATTAGTCTTTTACCATTTAACAATTACATTTCCGATTAGATAATAAAATGTTACTACCTTTTTCTGGGTACCTAAAAAGAATGCTAAAACAAACAAACAGAAAACCCCTTTAACTTTGAACAAGCTCAGTTGGTATGAAATCCACAGTGTAGATTCTGGTTTCATCATTACTCACTCTATCTAGTAGATCCCCCTGATGGTTCTCCATATCCTATCCATCAGGAAACTTGAGCCTGCCCCAGAGCAGGAGTGAAAACTCACACAATCCATTCTCTGTCTCTGGTCCCCAACCATACATTTTGTCATCTGACTTCCCAACACATAGCCCCTCACCCCGCCCTTCCCATCTCCTGGGCTTTCTCTAGACAAGGCTTCTTAAACTTTGTCCACTCACAACCCCTTCAGTGCTTCTTAAGCTGTGGGTCATGGCTGCAGGAAATAGTAAATGAATCAATACCACCATGGCTACTGGAAAGTGTGACAGTCACTTACATTGGTTAAGCACCCACTGTGTGCCAGGCATTGTGTTTGCCGTTGGAGATTTACAAAGACAAAGATGAAACCCTCAAGCAGTTTCCATTCTATTGGAGGAGACAACAGGCACATGTCTAAGTGTATACAAAATATACACAAAATGAACACAACATAATTTGGGGTGGTGGAGGCACTATTATAGCTGTGGGGGAGCAGAGGCCTCAGGCAGAAGAAAATGCTTTGTCAGAGCTTTCAAGGAAAGAGGAAGAAGTGGAGGTGAGAAAGGTGGGCATTCTGGGCATGCGTGACAGCTAATGTCAATGGGAGAGAGAGCATCCTGTGTGACAAATGGCAGGGTGAATATAGTCTTGTGATTGGAATAGTAAAGATTAAATTTCTTTTTTTAAATTTTTTTTTATTTTTGCTTTTTGGCAGGGCAATTGGGGTTAAGTGACTTGCCCAAGGTCACACAGCTAGTACATGTGTCAAGTGTCTGAGGCCGGATTTGAACTCAGGTCCTCCTGACTCCAGGGCCAGTACTCTATTCACTGTGCCACCTAGCTGCCCCTAAAGATTAAATTTCAAAAGTAGGTTGTGATTCCAATTGTGAAGGGCTTTAACTGCCTAGCAGAAGAGTTTGTGTTTGCTCTTGGAGGTACTAGGCAGGCACTCCTGTTTACTGAATAGGAGATAGGTGATTTATGAAAACCAGCTTGGCTGCTGTGGGGAGGATGGATTGGAATGGGAAGAAACTGGAGGCAGGGCTACCAGTTAGTAGGTGATTATAATAGTCCAAGTAAAAGGAGGTGAGGGTGAGAATTAGGATGGAGTTCCATGAGTAGGGACTTGTGGATGGTTACAAGAAATGTTGTGGAGGCAGAAAGGAGTTGATCTGGAATGTTGGATGTGTAGAATGAGAGAGAGGGGAGATTATCCTAAGGTTATAAACCTGGGGCCTGGAAGATTGGTTGTCCCTTTAATAGAACTAGGAAACTAGGAAAATTCAGAAGAGGGGTGGGTTTGGGGAGAAAGGAGATGAATTCTGGTGTGGACATGTTGAGTTTGAGATGCCTTTAGGACAGGTAGTTCCCAGTGTCCAGTAGGCAGTTGGTGATTTGGGACTGGAGTTCTGGAGAGAGACTAGGGATGGATCTAGATGTTTTGTGTAAAGATGATCATTAAACTCAAGGGAGCTAAGGAAGGTGCACTGAGAGAGAGTGTAGAGGGAGAAGGAAAGGAAGTCTAGTCTTTGGGTACTCACTGTTAGGAGGCACAGCATGGATGTTGATCCAGCAGAGAAGACTCAGAAAGAGTGGTTTAGATGGGTAGGAAAACCAAGAAAGAACAGCATCTTGAAAATCAGAGAAGAGAAGAGAATATCCAGGTGCAGAGGTGATTAGTAGTTCTTCACGCTACAGAGAAGTCTGGAAGTGTGAAAATTGAGAAGATACCTTTAGGTATGGGCATGAAAAGGTACTCCATGACTTTGGAGAGAGCTGTACAGTCAAGCTATGAGGCTGGAAAACAGGCTGCAAAGGATCAAGGAGTGATTGAGAGGAGAGGAAGTGAAGTTAATGAGAGGAGACAGTTTTTTCTAGGAGTGTGATTGTGAGAGAGAGGAGAGATTTAGGATGATATCTTGAGGGGAGATGGTCAAGTGTATAGGTTTTTAAAGAGAGACTTGGTGAGGTTTATAAGCAACAGGGAAGGAAGCAGTGGCTAGGGAAAGATGGAAGAGGAGAGAGGGGATGATGGTGGGGACAGTTTGCCACAGCAGGAGGGAATGGGGTCAAGGGTACATTTAGAGGGGTCGATGTTGGCGAGGAGAAGGACCCTCTCTTTATCAGAGTCCAGAGGAAAGGAGAAGTGAGTGGGGGAAGGGCGATGTCAAGGGGCTCTGAGGTGTAGAAAGGGGGAATCAGAGAGCTCCGGGTGAATGGCCTTGAGATCCTCATCGGAGAACTGAAGGTGAAGTGTGGGAAACTTGAGAGGTATGGAATGAAAGCTAATGTTGAGGTGTGATAGAGCATCATTCAGGGAGGAATCAAAGGATTGCCGTGCTTCCAGGAGGGCCCAGTTTAGATGAGCTCAGTGACATTGTAGTCTACACAGTCAGCACAGTTTTATGGCTTCTTCCAGCTCAGTTGAGAATCCTGTCAGTAGTAGTTGAAGAAGTAGCACTGACGCAGGGTTGTGGCGCTCTTCCTCTTCTCTGCATCTTAGCTCTTCTGCTTTCCTTTAGGACTCTGCGCTGACTCTACCATTCGCAGGTGTTATTTCCCCCCCTCCATGGGTTGTGCCTGCCCTCTGGTATTCCCTTCCGTCTGTTCTATGTACAGAGTTGTTTGCATGTTGTCTTCTCCATTGGAATGTGACCTCCTTGAGGGTATGGACTGAGTTTTTGCCTTTCTTTGTATCCTCGGTGCACATTGTAAGCATTTATTTAATGTTTGTTGACTGACTGATAGTCTAAAATCCCTGTGACTCCTCAGACCAAAACTCCCTTCCCTAGACACTACTTCCTATATGCATTGTCTCCTCCTGTTAGAAAGTAGTTTCCTTGAAGGCGGGATCACTTTTGGCACATAGTGTATGTTTAATAAATTGTTTTTCATCCATTCATTGGAATGAAGTGTCTTAGATGAATTGGTAAAATATTAGAGAAAAATACTGCAACAATTTGTTATTCATTTCAATGAGAATGGGAAAAGTGCAGTTCCTGCATTTGAGGAAACAAGTGAATTCACAGCAAATCTTTCCCCTTCTCCCATTTTTTCCTGTTTTTTTTCTTCTGAATTTCAAACTATACAACACCCCAAAGAGAACAAACTTGGCTCTGGCTACTCAGTCATCTCTCTCTGATCCAGTGCCTAGGACACGAGTTCTACACTGAGAAGCATGGTGAGCCACTTCCATTCACTAGATCTCCTTTTCAGAGGGAAAGAGGGGGAAAAGAGCAGGAGATTGTCACCATGTCTTTATTAAGAATTTTTAGCTGAGTTAATTGTTTTTTCTTTCTGAAAGATTGACCAAAACTACCAATTGCCGACTAGTTGGGAGAAGACTGAAAAAATTACTGATAGGGGAAAGCTTACCAAACTATGTGTCTTCTTTTGGAAATTCTCCACCTCAGAATTTGCAGGAGTGGGTGCCTGTCCATTTCTCCACTCTTGCGGTAAAAAAACAGGTAAACATAGTTCCTAATTCTTGGAGAGCGGTTTTGATTTTTTTCTTCATTAAGATGTCTAGTGCAACAACTGCTGACTTCCTGCCTCACTTTTCTGTATAGAAAAGACTTTGGATGAAGCCCTGAAGAAACAGAAACACTGCTATATTTGAACAGTTGTCCTACTACCACTCTCCCTCCCTTGAAATTCATGACAGGATGGACAGGACTGTAGTGTGGTTTTCTGGAAGGCACAGTGACCTACCTGGGAATCAGAAAACCTGTTCTGGTTTCTAGTCCTGCTGTACCTCTGTGGCCATGGGCAAGTCCTTCTCCTCCCTGGGCCTCATTTTCCTTTTCTGGCTCCTGAAGAGGTTGGACTAAACTTCTGAGGCTCATTTCTCCTGTCTCTGGCAGTCTATGATTTTATAACCTGTAGACTGTTTCAGAGGGACGCAGAGGTCTCCACGGTCAGTGTCACGACCTTCCCAGGGTCACAAGATTTAAAATTGGACTGAGCCCAATCCATTCTCATTTTACAGTTGAGGAAACTCCAAGTCATACACAAAACAAGTGGCCTTTCTTGTTTACCCCTTGCTCTTTGCCCAGTTTGGGGCACAGCAAGCCCTTCCTACATGTCTGTTGGCTGACTGACTGAACTTTGGAGTCCTCTGACTCTCAAATTCTGGTGTTGTACCCACCATGCTGTGCTGTCAGCAACCAATCATATGAACATCTTTAGGCTATAGATGCAACCCACACTGAGCACTTTTTATCCCAAATCCCCAATGAACTTCATGGGATTGACAACTCTTCTAGCCCCCTGACTCCCTGTGATGCTTTTCTGGCCCACCTTTCTCCTTTATCTGAGCTGTAAGGAATGTGCATCGGCCTCTGCCATTGGGGGCAAGTTCTCCATTTCTACCTAAGAGGCCGATCTTGCTGTTCTCTTGTGCAGTTGTCTTACACAATTCAGTCTATTTATAGCAGAGGGAGAACGTTGCCAGAACAGCATTTTCCCGCTCAGACTGGAGCTCTCAGCAGCCCCCTTGGAGATGGTGTTTGCTCAGGCCATTCTTCTGAGAAACAAGCAGCTTAGTCCTGGATCAGCTTGGCTGCTTTGGTCACTTGGGCAAATAAATAACAAGGAGGGAAGTGCCCACAGTTCTTGCCCTCATGTCTTGTTGCCTCTTTGCTAGCTTCTGATGATCTTGCAGGCTCAAGGCTTTGCTGCTTTTCTTCTAAGTGTGGACCAGAGAACCTGAATCAAGGCAGATGTGTGGACTTTTCCTCCCACGGCTGCAGTAGGTCTTCTTGCTAGCTTGTGTGCTAATAAGCTTCTTAGGTACAAGTTCAACTTGAGAGTGCCCCTGACCCCAGTCACCTTCGAGTCCCTGCTGCTGGGCACTGAAGGGGCTGAAAGGCTTTCAGGAGCTACAGCTCCTTTCCCAGCCCTTTTCTCTGTCCCTTTCTTCCCCTCTCTGACAGAAGGAAGATCCCTAAGATGGTGGTGACAGCTTCTTCCTGAATTCCAATGAAAAAGCTCCTACCATCTTTTCCAGGGATCCAACAACACTTTGGAAATAGGTCCAAGGTGATACATGTCACATATCATTCTGTGTAGGAGCCTGCCTTTCTGTTGATACTAAAGACGTGGTCCTCAGCTCCTTCTGAGATTACTGTCCCTCATACCAAGCCAGAGAGGCAGAAGCCAGAGAGCATGTCCCCCATTTCTAAGCCAGAACAGCTAAGCTATAGAAAAAATAAATGAGTTGCCCTAAATTGCAAGAGAAGTCAGTTATTGTTTAGTATTTAGAGCATAGAGGGTATCTGCAAATTAATACCCTAGCTGTTAAGATATTTTTGGTATAAGGAATATTTGAAAGCAGAAATAGCACTTGTTTTTTTTTTTAATTTTTTTCACTTCTTTGGCAGGGCAATTGGGGTTAAGTGACTTGCCCAAGGTCACACAGCTAGTACATGTGTCAAGTGTCTGAGGCAGGATTTGAACTCAGGTCCTCCTGACTCCAGGGCCGATGTGCTACTCACTGCGCCACCTAGCTGCCCCACAGAAATAGCACTTGTTACACCATTTTATCCAAACTTTTAGAAGATGCTTATTCTGTTGCTCAGAACATTATCAAAAAGATGAAATTGCTGTAAAAAAGGAAAAACTAAAGTTTGGATTTCAATCAGATGTTGGAAAATGATTCCATGGGATAATGGAAAATTGTCATTTTATTCTTCCAGCAGCCATGTTTGATTCCACTAACCTATGATATAAGAGTGAGGTGGACTAAGTATGGTTCCTTAGTGAATCCACAAGCCAGAATAGTCAATGTTGCGGTGAAAATGATTTCATCTACTTTTTCCAAGGTATGACTATAATCTTTGTTTAAAAGTGGTTGTATGACATACTTCTAGAACACAAACATTACAGGTGATATTTGCCAGGATTGGAAAATGCTTCCTGTGTATTTATTCTTTGAGCATTCCAAAACAGTTTAGTTATTATTTTTTAAACCTTTTTTGGTGGGGTACAGCTTTCATTAGTAACAGATTTTATTCACATTAATAATCTGTATGACTCCAGACTTTAAAAGTAGGTTTTGGTTTTTAATTTTTTGAAAATTCATCTAGGAATGCAAATAAGCCTAATGTTTTAGTCATTGAAACTTTGAGGAAAAAAAATTACCTTTCATCCTGTGTCCTCAAAATGCTTTATTGGCTTATTTTCCCTATGTTTACCTATCATTGGTGTTATTTTAGTAATTTTGCTAAGGAAATAAAAATATATTTCTCATCCAGATCTCTGGATTTCTCAATCAGATGTTGTGAGTCAATCAAGTTGAGGATGGGAGGTGAGGGGAGGGAGTGGAGAGTCAGGAATAGAATGACAAGTAGTCTCTGCTACCCTGGTAACTAACACACAGGGTATCAGGGACTTGTGCACCTCTTACTTTTTCCTGACAGACCGAGTTAGAACGTGGAAGGACAGTACAGGTTTCTACTGTGGTTAGTTTTTTTGATGTGTCTACACCTGCAGAAGCAGGCTACAAGGCTCAGCCCGCCATTGATGCCAAGCTGCCCTTCAATTTCTTCTTTCCATTTGTATGACGTAAGTAGTTACTAAATTCAGGAAATCCTGGTGCTGCTGTCAAGTATTTTTAGCCCTGAGAATTGTGACTGCTGGGCTGATGATTACCCATAACTCTGAGAGTCATACCATTTCTCAACACCTTTCTGCCTTTGACTTCTCCCAGAATAGTCACCTGAGGTTTCTCTTGTCACCTCTCCCTGCTCTTTTCTAGATTTTGGCAAATGAGGAGTTGCAAGAAGCTCATAGGATTTCCAGTCCTTCAGTGGAACAGAGCTATGCCTGTTCATCCTATGCAGTTCCTGTCTGTGTCTTCTCACAAATCCTGCCAAGAGGAGCTGCCCAAAGTGCTCAGAGACTTCCATTAGGCAGTTTGGTGTAGGATAGAGAGCTGGCCTCTGAGCCAGGAAGATGACCCATGCTGGCTGTAGGACCATGGTTCGGTCACTTCACCTCTCAGGATCCCAAGACAGGAAATGACAGAGTGAGGGCTGCTTAGCATTAATTGAGGCAGTTTCTTCATTTGAGTTCCCTACATTGGTAAAATCACAGGTTTGGCTAAAACCCTCCAAATATTCCTCGAACACCAGTGTAGCACTCAGGGAGGAACACTTGGCTCTGCCTTGCCCAGACCACATTTGAAGTCCTGTCTTCATTTTGGGTACTCAGTTTTGGAAAGGATGTTGGCAAGGCAGTGCATATCTCAGTGAATATCTCACTGAGGCTGGTCAAGACATTGCAAGCCAAGGTGGGGTAGGGTGGGGTCTGGAAACCATTTTTTGCTGTTGTTCAGTTGTTTCAGTCATGTCCAACTCTCCATGACCCCATTTGGGGTTTTCTTGGCAGAGATACTGGCGTGCTTTGTCATTTCCCTCTCCAGCTCATGTTACAGATGAGAAAACTGAGGCAAACAGGGTGAAGTGACTTACTCAGGGTCATACAGCTTTTAAGTATCTGAGGCCGGACTGGAACTGACAAAAATGAATCTTCCTGACTCCAGTCCAGGGCTCCACCCCCTGTGCCTGAAAACCATGCCATACAGTAATTAGCTGAAGGGAGTAGGGACATTTATGCTGGAGAAAAGAAGGCTTAGAGAGGTTGGAGGGGGAAGCACAGAAATGATTGCTGTCTTTAACTATCTGAGGGACTGTTTTGTAGAAGAAGGATGTACTTTGTTCTGGCTCCCGAGGGCAAAGCTAGGAGTGACAGGTGGAAGGTGTAGAGGCAGATTTTGGCTCAGTATAAAGTTACCTTCCTAACAATCAGATGTCCACAAATGGAATGCTCTGTCCTCAGTGGGGAGCTTTAAGCAAAGCCTGCATGACCAGCTGTCAAAGATGCCTCCCAGCTAGGCACTGGGCCAGGTGACGCTGCAGATCTTGTCTCCCTGGTTTTGCTTCAGAATGAGGCCATAGTTGGGCCAGGGTCCTGCTCAGCCCTGCAACCTTTAGCCTTTATATTCAAACAAAGCAAAAGAGGAAGTAAACTGAGTCAGGATTGTGGGAAGGACAATCCTCTTTGATGGAGGCAGCTGGTGATGCACTGAATAATGGCCTGGGCTCATAAAGACTTGAGTTCAGAAGTCTGACCTTAGACTCTTACTAGTTGTGTGACCCTGGGCAAGTCGTTTAACCTCTGTTTGCCTCAGTTTCCTCAGCAATAAAATGAAGATAATAATAGTACCTTCCTCCCAGGGTAATAAATGAGATACCATTTTAAAATTGCTTAGCAGAGTGCCATATAAATGCTTCTTCCCTTTATTCCTTAAGAAATCCAACCCCTTAATTCATCCTATTGCTTTAATATCAAAATTATTTTAAAAGCAATAGCTGTTCAGTTCAAGCTGTCCTTCCTTTTCCTTCCATATGCAAACAAGTGCAAAAATAGTGCAATATCATCCAAAAATGTTAGAAGTATAACACAAAGGCTAAAGAAAGCACCTCACTCGAATATCCCATTAATTGCAGTCTAGTCTTTGATCTAATTGCTATGTGCCATCCCAAGCCCAGCCCAGGAACACTCCTGGGATGCTGCAGAATAGAGGTGGATTATTAGAGTTCATCACTATTATAGCAAGAGAATCTAGTGGGAGGGCTCAAGCAAACCAGGCAGCTTCTCACGTACATTAATTGGGTGGTAGTTTCAAAAAATGTCACAGAGACGTGTAAATAAATGCAATTAGATTCAGACTGCGTTTTGCAGCTGGTTGCTACAGAGGGTTCCTGGGCAACATCCATGGAAAGGCCCCAACTGCAGGAGTTCAGTTGTAAGCAGCAGGACACTTGGTCTTGCTGTTAGCTCACGAATAAAATGACCTTCCTATAATGACCTGGAGTCTAAGATAACTTTTTTTTATTACTTTTGTCTTTCAGAATGTCCACAACTAGGGAGTCTAGTCCTGAAAGATATATAGAACAATTTTGAAAGTATACATTTGGCAAAATTAAATTTTATACAAACCCATCCAGCTCTAGCATTCATTTTCAAATAAGTTTAGAGTTTGGAAGATGAGAAAAGGTAGCTTATGAAACATTTGTTACAAAGGAACTCTCTTCACATCAAGATAAAAAGACAGCTCTTAGGAGGAACTGTGTAACATCTGGACATAATCAAACCTGAGAACAAGTAAAATGAAGGCTTCAGATCATTTCCAGAAATTACCCTGGAGACACCCAGGATGTTTCATAGACAAGTACCCAAGGCCAGTCCATCAAACAAGACATTTCCTCTCCATGTGGTTAGGCAAATGCTGCGTGGTTCAGCTACTCGAGAAGTCCATGATCTCTTAGTAGTTTGTTAAGTCTTTCAATTTCTTGTTCCTGTTTCAAAAACAAAGATCGACTTTATATTCTGAATATTCCTGATGCTCATAGGTCTAGTTACTGTTGAGGCTGTCAGTCATCTATCTACTTAAGGCTCTCATTTGTCTTACCTTCTCAGTGCAGCTAAATTCAAGGTGCTGGATTTTTGTGGCCAGTTGATGATTAATCATTTTCAGCCTTGAGAGTTGTCGTTCAGAACGTGTCTTGACTGAAATAATTATGCCTAAAAATAATCCAGAGGGCCAGATTGTGACGTTGGGTATTAACATAATGAGTCCATTATACTTCATTTCTGATTTACAAAGTACTTTCCATACATCATCTCGTCAGCCCTGTGAGGTAGACAGGGCATTTAAAAAATGAACCACCAATTCTGAGAATTCAAGACACATGCCCTTTGTGATCCAGGGCACAACTTGTGAGACACAAACTCAGGGGGTCTGAAGCTCCTGCAACCTCACCACAATTCCACCATCCACACAGACTCAAAGATGTGTACTGTAGGCTAACACACTGTATTTGTTTAGGAGTTTCATTTTCTCTAGTCATTAATCATTACTTAGAGCAGGGCTGTCCAACCTTAGGTTTTTATTGAAACAATAGACTATATTTTGATTTGCCATTTTAGTGAGAGCTTTGCTGTAGCTCGGCTTTGTTTACTGAAGCATTTATGTAAATTTCTGTGCTTGTAGGTGGATCGCATAAATTGCACTGTGGGCTGCATTTTGGACAGCCCTGACTTAGAGGAATGGAAACTCAGAGTGTCCGGCTTGAGGTTTTGAGTTGACCAGATGAAACTTCTGCAAGAATATATTTAGTGTCCAATATGAATTCATCAGCTGTTTCTTGTAGGGTATAAGAGATTGTGAAATTGTATCATTGATAGATCAGCAAGCAAGGCCTAAAAGCACATGAACATAGTGGCCCAATGTTTCATTAACTAAAGAATGTAAACCACTGGAGGAAAGGACTCCCTATTCCCCAACAACTGGGAAATCTGGAGAGCTGGTTGGCAGAAAATAAATTTAAACAAATGGCTTACATTGTATGCCTCAGTAAACTCCAAATGAATTCTGGGGTTCAGACATAAAAGGGACAAACCTAAAAACATAGATCATAACAAATGTAGAGAACAGAATATGGTAGGTAGCTCTCACAACTCTGGTTATTGGGAGAATTCCTGACCAAACTGAGGGTGGTA
Source organism: Trichosurus vulpecula (assembly GCF_011100635.1). Taxonomy (NCBI): domain Eukaryota; kingdom Metazoa; phylum Chordata; class Mammalia; order Diprotodontia; family Phalangeridae; genus Trichosurus; species Trichosurus vulpecula. The sequence continues at coordinate 34,815,305 of NC_050573.1, read as the reverse complement.
GGTCAGGTCACCAAAGACAAAGTAGACAATTTTGACTGTATACAATTTTAGAAGCTCTTCCACAAATGATATCAATGAAATTTTGGGTAAGAAAAGATGCCAGTCAGTGGGGAAGATCTTTGCATTAAACATCTCTGATGAAAGACTATATCCAAGATATATAGGGAATTAACACAAATATATGACTTGATATATTTCACAAGAGATGGTGACCAAAGGATATGACCAAGAAGTTTCCAAAAGAATAAAATTAAACTAACAACAATCATGTGGAAAAAATGTGCCAAGCCATTAAAAAGAAGAATGTCCATTGAAACAATTGATTTGTTATCTTATGCATCAAACTTATCAAGTCTTATCAAAAAATAAGAGACTGAAATAGTTGTTGGAAAAGCTGTGGGAAGACAGGCACAAATAACACTGTTAGTGGCATTGAATTGGCCCAGTTCTGGAAAACAACTTGGAAGAATGCAAAGTTACAAATTTCATACTTGACCCAACTCCAGGGCAGATATTTTAAGGAAGTCAGAAAGAAAGGTCCCCCAACGACAACTACAAAAAAAAGCAGCTAGGTGGTGTAGTGGAAAGTGTGCAGGACTTGGAGTCAGAATAGACCTGAATTCAAATCCTGCCTCAACCACTTCCTAGCTGTGTGACCTTGGGGCTAGCTACCTAACCTCTCTCAGCCTAAAAACAGAAAACCCCACTACATTCTTCATTTCAAGTTGTAAAAGTCCAATGGCGGAAGCCATATACCTGTGCTGACTGGATACACTACAAGCTGATGTCTAATTTCAGCTGGGACCTCTACTGCATTGACCAATTCTACTTTTCCCAATTGATCCCTATTCCCTATAGCAGGTGTTCCTCAAGCCGCTGATGCTAACTCTCTTTCCCTTCTCATCAGACCTTGCCTCATGCTTCACTGAAAAACCTGAGGCTGCCATGAGCTGCTTCTCTTCCCTGATTCACCTCAACATTCCCTTACCCTGTGCTTTGCTCCAGTCTCAGAGGAGGTGATCCTTGCAATACCAATGCCTCTACATGTGCCCCTGACTACATCCCCTCCTGTCACCAGGAGCTACTCCCTTTATCATTTCATCTCCCTAATTTTCAATCTCTTATAAACAGGCGCCTCCCTGGCTATCTATAAACATACCTACATCTCCCTGTCCCTAAAAAATCTCCACATGACTCCAGTGTCCCCTAAAACTGTCATCCTATCTGTCTCCTTCATTTCATGGGCAAACTCCTAGAAAAACCTTTTTATACAAGACTTCTATATTTTCACCTCCATTTCACACTCTTCTTTCCTCACCAGTCATCCAAAACTGCTTTACCCAAAGTAAGCAATTATCAGTTATATGCTAAATCTAAGATCTTTTCTTGGTCTTCATCCTTCTTAACTTTTCAAAGTTGAGTCAAAGAAAATTTAATTTTTTTAAAATAAATTTTATTTTTTTCAATAAAAAGTCTCTCGTCCTTTTTACCTCCCTCTACCTATTGGGGGAAAAAAGAAAAAGAAAAGCAAGAACGCTTGTAACAAATAGGCATGGTCAGCTAACACAAATTTCTACATTGGCCATCTCCAAATATATGTCTCAGTCTGTACCCTGAGTCCATCAACTCTGTGCAAGGGGATGGGCAGCAGGCTTCAACCTGACTCCTCTGGAATTTGCAAATTATGCAATGACCAACTATGTATTGGTTGGCCAAATATAGTTGGTCATTCATTGATCAGAATTCTTAAGTCTTTCAAAGTTTTGTGTTTCTAAATTTCATGTTATATAAAATTACATAAAGTTTCATGTTATATGTTCTGGTTTTTCTCACTTTAGTCTGAATCAGTTTATACAAGTCTTCCCAAGTTTCTCTGAAACCATCCCCTTCACCATTTCTTACAGAACAATATATTCCATTACATTCATATACTATAATTGGTTCATCTATTTCCTAATTTATTGGCAACTCCTTCCCCCCTCCCCTCTTCAGTTTCCAGTTCTTTGCCTGCATAGGAAAAAAAAGCTGTTATAAATAATTTTGTACATATAGGACATTTTTTATCTTTGATCTTTTTGGAGGTATGCACTGTGTCATTGGTATGCGAAGTTAAGTAATGGGGGGAGGGGAACCATATCAAATAGCCTTCTAGAATGGCTGGATCAGTTCACAGTACCACTAGTGATGCATTAATGTACCTTTCCCCATGTCTCCACCAGCTTTTGTCATTCTCCTTTTTTGTTCAAGTCTGCCAGTCTGGTGGGTGTAAGGTGGGACCTCAGTGATGCTTTTATTTTTCATTTCTAACCTTTAGGGATTTGGAACATTTTTCTTCCCACATGGCAACTGATAGCTTGGATTTATTCCTTAAAAAGTGCTTATTTATTTCCTTTGACTATTTACTATTTGGCTGAGGGCCAAGGAGTTTTTGACATTCTTGGCCACTCCTTCCTCCTGGACAATCTCTTCCCACTTGGTTTTTGTGACAGCTCTGTCACTTCCATCCTACTTCTCTGACTAATTCTCAGTTTCCTTTGCAGGATCATTAACTATATCTAACCTATACTCAAGGGCCCAATCTTGGACTCTTTCCTCTTTCCCATAGTATCTCTCTTGGTGATCTCATCAGCTCCCATGGATTCAATTATTATCTCTACGCACATGACTCCCAAATGTACATATTCAGCTCTCTCAGCTCTATTTCTACATCTCCAGATGGATTTCCATCTTACAGTAGAGACAGTGTTGGGCTTGGAGTGAAGAAGACTTGAGTTCAAATCTTGCCTCACACACTAGCTATGTAACCCCAGTGCTTAAGCACAATACCTGGCAGTGTGGTTAATAATTGCTTATTGACATGACTTGTTGACGGGGTGGGGTCAAAGGGGCCATCTCCATTTGTCCTGACCTGTATCTGGCCAGTGGACCAAGAGAGCTCTGGAGGAGAGAGTGAGGCTGGTGACTTTGCATAGCCCTCCCTCACTTAAATCCAATTCATTTGCAGGTCATGGCACCATCTCCCCGATGTCATGATCCTCTTTAAGAATGAAGGACAAAGTACAACCTGTGAAGAACTCTGTAGTGGAAAACAGTTTGTTTCAAATTGAAAATGGAAAGGATAATAAGAATGGAATCCAAAGAGCTTTAAGCTGACAAGGAAAGGGGAGGGAGAAAACGATTACATGTCCGCCCAGCTAGCTACCACGTGGAGCAGCTGCATTGCAGGAAGAGGAGCCATAGAAATGACCAGAAATGGATAGGAAATGAAAATTCAAGAAAGGCCCATCAAGGCACAGATGTACAGTTTGGATAACAGACAAGGGGAACTAGAGGTGAACAGAAAGAGGCACATTTGCCCTTCTAGGCCATGGGGTATCGCTGGCCCAATGACAAGATCGGGTTCTGAAAAGGTCTACTTTATTTAAAAGGAACAGGATATGCCTTATTCAAAGGACATTATCTTATTCAAAAGGTAAAGGAGACAGGGTTTGGATTAGCATCCTATGTTAAGAATATACCTATTTATGAGGAAATCCAGGAACCTGAGGGGGAAAGCATGGCAAAAAGCTTTTGGGTGAAGGTCAATGGATGAAGGAACAAGTAATCTTGTCTTCAGCCTATACTACAGACCACCTAGGCAGAAAGAGGAAATAGAGCAGTAGTTTGGGAAATATCACAAGCCTGGCAAGGAGGCATGGCATAGTGATGATGGGAGACTTTATTATTCAGACATCTGCTGGGCTGTTCCCTCTGTCTGAAGAACAGCAGTTAATTTCTTTCCTTGGATTAGTGATCATTCATTCTTTAAAAGGTGAGAGGACCAGTGAGGAGAATTCCTGTTCTGAACTGATTTTCACCAACAAAACAAGTAGCTAATAGTTAATAACATTAAGTGCCTACTGTATGCCAGGCATTGTGCTAAGTGCTGTGGATACAAATACTAAAAAGAAAGACAGTGCCTTCCCTCAAGGAGCTTACAGTCTAACACAGAAAGACAACACACAAAAGAAAGCCGAAAGTGTGGGTGGGAGGGGAGGTACCTGGCACAGGGGCATGGTGGAGAAGTCAAAGGAGTCCAAAATGAGTGCAGCTGGAAAAGACAAGGAACTGGCTGCTAGGGCAGAAATGATGAGGACCTTTGGAGGAAACACCCACTTCATGTTAGAGTTTGTGACAGAGGAGAGCCAGGAATAGTCTGATGGGTACCCTAGATTTGTTAAGAGCGGATTCCAAAGGGTTTAGAGAAAGAATAAGTAGGATCCCCCCTTTCTGTAGGGGAAGTCAGCCCTGGAGGAATAGGAAGCTATGAAGTATGAAATTCTGAAGAACTGAAAGAAAGCATCTCAATGAGAAGGAGAAAAAACAGTTGTTGGAATAGATTGATGTAGAATCATGGGGAGCTCACCAAACCATTTAGATTTTTAAGACATATAGAAGATGGAAGGAAGGGCAAGGGAAGAAGATGAACATTGCTTGAGGATGGATAGAATGGTGATAAGTGAGAGCAGAAAGAAGGTGGTGTTTTACTTTTCTTCTGTTTTCTCTGCCAAGAAGAATGACCTTAGCACAGGTAAGGAAAAAGGACAAAAATGATTAAGAGGGCATCGATAGCAAAGGTAATTTGTCGTTGAGTCATTTCAGTTGTTTTTGACTCTGTGAGCTCGTTTGGGGTTTTCTTGGTAAAGATACTAGAGTGGTTTGCCATTTTCTTCTATTCATTTTACAGATGAAGAAACTGAAGCAAAAAGGTTAAGTGACTTGCCCAGGATCACAGAGCTAGTAAGTGTCGGAGGTTGGATTTGAACTCAAGAAGATGACTCTGTTTGACTCCAGGCCCAGCACTCTATCCACTCTGCCACCTAGCACCCATCAAGGGCAATCAGGAGGATAGTTTAGGATCTGTTGGTGTGTTGATGTGTTCAAGTCATCAGGCCTAGATGATCCGTGTCATAGGATAGTCAAAGAAAAGGCAGATATGATTGTTGAGCCATTTGCCAGTGATTTTGAAAAATCAAAGAAGACAATAGAGGTATTTTAAGACCAGGGAAGGGCAAATGTCCCCATATTTAAAAAAAGGGAAGAGAATTGAATTCTGAAAACTATAGTCCCATGAGCTTGCTTTTGATTCTCCTAACAAAATTCCAGGATTCATCGAAAGGATGACTGTTGAACATCTAGAAAATACAGTGATTACAAAAGGCCAAATTGGTCAAGAGCAGGTCATGCCAGACAAACTAATTGATAGGGATTTAGGGATAGTTATCAGTCATTAAAAGTTTGACATCCACGTGGAAGGTGGTTTCCAGTGGAACTCCCCAGGGATTTATGCTTGGCCCTGTGTTGCTTCACGTTTGTTAGTGACAACTTGGAAACTTAGCCATGCTAATTGAATCTTCAGATGACACCAAACTGAGGCATGGCTAACATTCTGGATGAGAGAGACAGGAGGGCAGAGGAAGGCAAACAGAGGCTCGAAATCATGCTATATGAAGATCGGAGGAGAGAACTGTAGTATTTAGCCTGGAGAAGAGATGACTTGGAGAAACATAGAACTTGTCTTCCAGTATTTGAAGGACTGTCAGCTTCAAAAAGAAATTTGAATTGACTTGTTCTGCTTGGTCCCAGCAGGTAGAACCAAGAACAGGGGATAGGACCTGCGAAGAGTGGAATCAGGGCTCTAGGCCTGTCTTGTTTGTTGTTCTAGAAAGCATAGCCTCATTGCAAAACCCCATGGATGTACTAGGCATTATAAGTATAAAGAAACTATGGGAAAATGTGTTCCTATAGGAAAGAATACTTTCTCAAGGCTACATATTGGAAACCACCTGCTTAACATATGTGTTCTGAGAATATTCTGATAACCATGCCTAGTTCAATCTCTTAACTCTGTACTTCTCTCTCTTGGGAATTGCTACTCTCCTTCATGTTGTAACTCTGTGCCACCCCCACTTTATTCTTTGTCTGCTTATCCCAGTTGTAAGACCATAAATCAGGCAGCCATATTTCCCATTGTCAGAGAACATGACTGTGACACCTTGATTGGTGTCCAAGGTCTTCCCTTGTGGACACAAATAATAAAAATGCCTTAGCTAAGCCATGAAAAATTCAGAGGACTGGGTTAATTCTTCCATGGGAGAAAATTTAGGCTTGCTATAAAGAAAAACTTCCTACCATTTAGAGCTGTCCAAAAGTGGAATGGGATGATTTGGCAGGTAGCCATTCTCTCTCTCTAGAAATCTTCAAAATACCATTTATTGGCTGGGTTATAGACTGTATTTTTCTTCAAGTATGAGTTTACCTTTGATATCTCTGGGATTCTATGACTGTACATGTATCCATAAGCTTTTTAGTGTTATTTACTGGTGGTTTAAGTTATTTACTGGTTTTTAATTCCCAAGTGAAATGCAGCATGACAGAGCTGGCCTTGGGGCTGGGAAGTCTTGGGTTCAGGTCCCATTTCTAATGTACCCTAGACTGTGACCCTGGCCAGGACATCTCTTGGTGCCCCAGACAATGCACCAGGACTTTCAGTTGCAAAAACAGGCTCTGATCTGCTTTGGTGGAGGGAGTTTCTTTACTGGCCATAGAATCACAGTCTAGTCAGTTAAAAAAAATCCCTCTTCTGTATCCTTCCTCCCTTCCCCAAGACCAGAACCTATGGATATTGACTCTAACCAAATAGTAACTAAATCTTCCCATTTATTTCCATGACCTGTCATGAACTTCTTTCTTACAGAAGAGATTCAGGTATGGGTTAGACTAAGTGAGCTCTGAGGTGCCATCACATTGAGATTCTTAAAGGACACGAAGGGGTCCTCCCTTATACACAGGTCCAATTGATACTCAGCCTTTTCCCTTCAAAAAGGTCTAAACTCTATTCCTAGTGTTTTCCAAGTCACATCATCCTCACTTTCCCAGACTATCCACAGCTAAATTCATCAAACCAATGGAGAAAAGGAATTATTCTGGGAAAAGCCTCCCTGTGCAATATAACCCTACAAGAAGGGAATCTCCACTTATATCAAGGAGGCAAGGAAGCTATTAGGTTAGGTAGAAAGGAACATGCTACCAATGTATTCTCATTTATATAAACTCATTTACATTCCTGTGGCTGAAGGATGGAAGTTATGGATAATGACCTAGAGAGGATAGAGAAATGGACAATGGGTATACACAGACTACAGTATGTTACCAAAGATGATTTGTGCACAGGAAATGATGTAAAAGACATAATCAAGGGTCCATATGAACAGAAAGAAGGACAGGCTGGTCATCATATGACCAGATGGAAGGATAACAGCTAGCCCAAGTACTACGTTGTGGGTCTGGAGTCAGGAAGATCTGAATTAAATGTGGCCTCAGACAATTGCTAGATGCGTCACCCTGGGCATGTCACTTAATTTCTCCCTGCCTCAGTTTCCTCATCTGTGAAATGAGAATAATAGTAGCACTGACCTCACCTGGCTGTTTTGAGGATCAAATGAGATATATATGTGAAGGGTTTGCAAATCTTAAGGGACTATATAAATGTGATTATTTCTGTTGTCGTATTGAAAGATCAAGAAAAAGATGTTCAGCATGTCAAAAAGATTAAATTCAATTTGAGTCAACTAGCATTAGGTGCCTGCTACGTGCTAAATGTTGGGAATAGAAAAACAAAAGCAAAAAACAGGCCCTGCTCTCAAGGAACCTGTATCCTACTTGGCGAGTAGAGGGTGGGAGGTAAAGAAGATAGAACATTTAAACAGATAAACATAATATAATTTGAGATCTATTTCTCTATATCAGTATATCTTTCTTGTATCTATTTTATATGCAAGTATATACATGTGTACATGTTATCTCTCCCAATAGAATGTAAGCTCTTTGAGGGCAGCCATTCTTCCCCTTATAGCTTTGTATCCTCAGCACTTAGCAGAGTTCCTTTCACATATTATGGTGCTTAGTAAATGTTGGTTTTGACTGATTGAGGGAGAAAGGATTAACAACTAGGGCTGATAGGGAAGGCTCTCCTGGGGAGGTGGCATTTGACTTGAGCTTTTAAGGAAGCTTTGAATTCTAAGAGGTGGAGGCCATGGAGGAAATGGATTTCATACATATAGACACATACACATATACATATATGTGTTGTATGTATATATATACACACATACATATATACATACATATTATATGTATGTATATGTGTGTGTGTATGTATATAGGACAGTCTTTGTAAAGGCACAGAAATGTTGCATGAAATCTATAAGTCAGGGAATAGCAAGTAGACCAGTCTGGTGGAAAGACACCAATAAGGATCACTCAGGATAAGAGGGCAGGGGAAGATTACACTCTGTACCAGGAGAATAAGTGCTACATCAGTGAGATCATGTAAACACCAACGTACAAAAGCATTAGCCTTAGAATGAATCATTAGAATTTCCTATCTTCTAAGTGCAAGGGGAAGCCGTATTTCCCATCAAAGTGCATATTACAATACCAACATAGAGCCACAGGAGAAGCCATGATAGGACATTTGATCTTTCTACCTCATTTGGGTGCTGAACTCCTTAGGAGCAGAAAAGACCATAATAGACAAAGTAGGGGGAGAGGCAGGGAGCGGGGGGAAGATGTTTGAGCACATACCTTATCCCCGATCTCACTCCACCCAATACAATGTAATCTCATTGAGTGCTAAGGAAAGACCAATATGAGGAGTTCAGAGAAGTACCAGAAGATTTTTATAAACTGATGCAGAGTGAAATGAACAACAGATACATCACACTAAAGAGTGTAATGTACAGAATGAAAAAGGGAGTAGAACTTGGATTAATTGTAATAACCAATCTTGGTCCTGGAAAATAGATACTGAAGTATCTCTTCTCAGCAATGAGGCGGGGAAGTCTAGGGGCAGAACACTGCATACATTATCAGACAGCGGTACTGTATTGGTTATTTTTACTTAAGTGTTATAAGGGAGTGGTGGTTTCATTTCTGACTTGTATATGGGTGAGAGTATCTATAAAAAATAAATAATAATGATGTTAAAAATTGTAATAGCTAGCATTTATATCCTGCTTTGAGGCCTGCAAAGCTTTTTATAAATATTATCAGTTTTTATCCTCACAACAACCCAGGGAGGTAGGTTCTATTATTATCCCCATTTTATAGATGAAGAAACTGAGGCAGGCAAAGATTAAGTGACTTGCCCAGGTTCACACAATTAGTAAGTGTTTGAGGTAGGGTTTGAACTCAGGTTTTTCTTACTCCATGTGTAAAGTCTAATAAGTGCCACTTACCTGAAATTATTGTGTTGTAAGAATGAAAGGCATCAATAAATTGAATTCTTTAAAAAGAAAGATAAGCTTCTTGAGGGCAGACACTCCTTGTTGTTGGTCTTTGTGTTCCCACCACCAAGCAAGGTGTAGTCTAAAGTATGCACTTGGTAAATGTTTGTCAGATTGGAACCCAAAATTGCCTAGTGCCTTACAGAATGAGTACACAGTTCATGGAGGACCTGCCAGTACTGGGACTTACCGTTGATAATCCTGGCCACCCGCCAAAGTCGGAGAAGGATCAATAAGCCGAGGGCTTCAAAGACATGCTCTTGGAACAAAAGGACAATATCCAGGACAAAAGAGATAATCACAATAACGGCATCCAAGATCTCAAATTTGTGGTAGAAGAATTCCATGCGGAAGACATATAATTTTAATGCAACTTCTATCATGAAGAAGGTCAGGATGGCGATGCTCAGATAGTGGAACACCTAGAACAGGCAGGGAGCCAAAAGTTAAATTATACCTACTCTGCACATCACATCATCATCATCATCATCATCATCATCACCATCATCGTCATGTCATCATCATCACTAGTCTCCCTCCTTATCTCCTCCCACTGGCTTCCCGCAAATCATAATTAGAATCCTGTCTTCTTGTTTTTTGTTTTTGTCTTTTTGTTGTTGTTGTTGTTGTTTTGGCAGGGCAGTTGGGATTAAGTGACTTGCCCAATGTCACACAGCTAGTACATGTGTCAAGTGTCTGAGGCCGGATTTGAATTCAGGTCCTCCTGACTCCAGGGCCGGTGCTCTACTCACTGCACCACCTAGAATTCTGTCTTTTATAGAAAGCCTTTCCTAACCCCTCCTAGTTCCAGTGCCTTCCTTCTCTTAATTATATCCTGTTTCTCAAATATTGAGCTTGTTTTTGCATAGTTCTTTACTTATGGGCTCTCTGAGGGCAGGCACTGTCTTTTGCCTATTTTTTAATCCCTAGAGTTTAGTACAGCTCCTGGCACACAGTAGCCACTTAATAAATCTTCACTGACTAACTATCTTACGAGGTTATGAAAAGCAAACGAGATAACATATATGAAATGTTTTGTTAACCTTAAAGTGTCAAATAAGTGCTGCTTTTATCAACTAATGTTATTCAAAACAATTTTGGAAATTTCTGTGGAGTTGCTATGGCTGAAAAATCCATCATCCCTTGATCAACCTGGTGATAAGCCTCTCTGAAATTAGCTAGACTGAGACACATTGTTGGGAGAATGGGTAACTGTTTCCCTACATAAATGCAATGGGATCTTACTGTGCCTAAGAAAATGATGAATTTGAAGAATTCAGAGACACAGAACAAGGTAAACAACATACACGATGACTACAGCAATGTAGTCAGTCAACAAGCATTTACTAAATACCTACTATGTGCCAGCCAGTGTGCTAAGCATGGGAGATGCAAAGAAAGACCAAAAAATATAAATGGAAAAATTAAAAAAAAAAACTTAAATTGAGCCATCTTTAATTATAATGACCAAGCTTAGTCCCCACAGAAGAGTGGAAAAAATTGACTTCTCTCTCTTCTTTGCAGAGGTAGGAGGTTTTGAGTATGGTTGTAACAACACCACCACCAGCACATAGGAAGGCTGACAGCACAGGTTTTTTGATTTGTTTTTCTAAGGAGAGCAACTTTAAGGGGCTAACAGTCTCACTTTAATTAAACATACATATATCATTCACTTAGTTCTGGGGGAAAACCCAGCACCCTGAACTTCAGAGAGAACACAAACAGAAATTACAAACAAAGACAATATAAACAGATCAACATTTCTGTGTAACCAAATCACAGTATACATAGTTACCAGAGAAGCACCAACATCTGGGTTTTCCAAAGCTTAGGAGCTCCTAACAGTGGCTGCCCTCATCTAGTCAGATCACAGGACACTCTTCCAGGGAGTGAGAGCCCCAAACAGAAGGCTAACCTCTGAGTTTATATACCCTTCTTAGGGCCTGAAGGCTTCACACATAGTTAGCACAAGGGTGTGGGCCTGGGGCTTTGCACCTAGCACAACTTACTCAAAGGCACTTGATTACTTCAGCATTCTAAAAAAGAAAACAGTAAAAAAGTCCCACCCTGATTACCATTACAGTGGTACATATACTATTGTATTTGATGGAGTACATATACTATTATATATGACTGATGTGTTGGTTGGTTTTGTTGAACTTGGTTTTTTTTCCGTTTTTCTTTAAAAATTTTTTTTCTTAAAAGTGATGTTGGCTGATAGGAGAGCAAAGAGTGATACGTTTGGATATAAAAGAATTAATTTTTTTTTTAAAAAAAGAAATTAGCTAGGCTGGTCTCAGAAGACAGGTATACAGTTGCTTTCAAAAGCCCTGGGTCAGCTTCTCACCACTTTGAAGCACCAGAGAGGGGAGATTAGGGGTGATTCTCCTCTTGCTTTAAACCCTGGTCTAGCCTTGTTCTAGCTAGTGATGGACTTTTTGTTAATAGTCCCTTAACCCCAAGTATTCTACTCAACAACCTGTATGACCACTGGGAAACTTCTATGTCTGCTTCCTTCTGTTGATAAAATGAACTCTCATGCTCTGTGCATCTCCAGAGAGACTCTCACTTTAAGGTAAAAGGAATACCCAATGTTATTTTAAGGCTTCCTCTAAGCACAAGTCCCACCTTCTTTCGACATTCATCACCTCCCTTAAGACTCGGCATAAAAGGTACTTCCTCTAGGAAACCCCCTCCTCCATCTCCATCTATCTTGACCTCTCTTTCATTCTGCATCTTCTTGGCTACTTAGATGATCAAGTTGGGAGCTCTCAGTTTTACGCTGCATGGCTATTCATTTTTGTGTTCTTGCCTAGGTTGTTTGGGTTGCCCCCTGTAAATATTGAAGACAGTGTGAAACTGTATTAGTAGCAGTGGTGGTGGGAGTAGTAGTAGTAGGCATAATAGTAGCAGTATTAATACTAGTAGTGATGGTAATAGCAATAGAAGTAGTATTGACAGTAGTAGTAGTAGTAGTGGTGGTGGTAGTGATAGCAGTAGTAGGAACAGGAACAGGAGTAGTAGTAATACTAGTAGTAGTAGTAGTAACGGTAATAGGTATATTAGTGTTGCTGGTGGTGGTGGTGGTGGTAGTAGTAGTCAGAGAACCTGGGTTTAATTCTAGTCTCTGATGCTTGTTAGTTGTGTGACCTTGAGCAAATCACTTACCCCTCCTTGGACCTCCATCTCCTAAATCTGTAAAATGGGTGCGTGAGGGAAGAGGGTTGGACCAGATGAGTTGTACAGACTTCTGGATGTGTTGTTTCCCCCATTAGACTGGGAGCTTCTTGAGAGCAGGGACCATGTTTGCCTCTCTTTGTATCCACACTGTTTAGCACCATGCAAGGCATACAGTAGGCACTTAATAGAAATGCTTGGTTTATTTGATGAGGTCTCTTCTGGCTCTAGTTCTATGATCTGTTGTAGCCTGCTGCTTATTTTTTTTAAAGCTGCTTGAGGTCAGGGGCTGTTTCATTTCTGTCTTTCTGTCCCCAGTACCCTAGTACCCTGCACATTTGAAGAAAGGGAGAGGGGCTGGACCCATATAGGGAACTCCCAGGTGAGCAAATTCCCTCTGTCAATGCAGGCCAACACCTTTTCTGAAACTCACAGACTGAGGGAATATCCCAGAGCACTGAGAGGTTAAGGGGCTTGGCCATGGTCACACAGCCAGTCAATGTCAGAAGACATTCTTAAACCTAGTCTTCCTGGGTTTGAGGCTGGTTCTGTGTCCACTACATTCATCAGATACATAGTAGATGCTCTAAAAAAGTTTGTTGGATTGAGAATCAAAGAAAGAGCAGGCTGACATGCCAAGCCAGGATGGTGGCTATCCTCACAACTCTAAAGGGAATCATGGGATGAGAAACTGGGACTTTACAGACAAGAACTGTGCTGTACACTGGCCACTTACGTTGCCGATTGCTGGCATTTACGTAGCACTTTAAGGCTCGCAAAGCGCTTTACAAATATTATCTCATCCTGTGATTTTGCTCCAGGAGGTAGGTGCTGTTGTTTTTCTCATTTTACAGATAAGGAAACTGAGGCAGGCAGTTTCTAGTATTGGATACCTTGTCTCTATATCCTCTCCTCTCCCAACTCCCTGCTTGTGGTGGGGAAGTCAGAATATTCCTTGTTCTCCCATTACCACTTTCAAATCCTCCCTTGAACACCTTCGCTAGGTGTGAGGCAACTTTCACTAGACAACTTCCTGTTTTGAGATTCATGCTAGCCAAATCTGTTACTCAATAGGAAATCCTGGGGGCTGTTAGCTATAGACATCCCCCCACCCCCACCCCATCCCCCAGCCCAAGACATTCTCTTTCTTTCCTCAAAAAGCTAAGCTCCTGGCTCAAAACTTTTCTCTCTTTTCCATCTCCTACCCTCAGGAGGAGACTTAGACATGCGTAATGACAACCCATCAAACACCTACCTTCCTCATTCCTGAATTACTCATTTCCCATGACCTTCTCCACTCCACTTCAGCTGCTCACAGAGATGCTCACCCCCTTGATCTTGCCATCATGCCCAAATATTCCACTTCCATGTTCATGAACTCTGAAATTCCTTAATCTAATCACCATCTCTTATCATTCCACCTTTCTCTCTGCCTTACAACCCTCAACTTTGTTTTTTAACCTCATCGTGACCTTCAATATCACCCCCCCCCAGCCATTTCCCAGGTCATCACCCCTGAATTGACTGGCCACCATATCTCAATCCCTTGGCGAATCAACTCAACACTAGACTACCTTCTAGCAGGATTCCCTTTTCCCCTCTGTCCAGGGGATTATCATGCCTTACCCAGCTTGGACCCTGGAAGACTCCTACTACTCACCTCCTTTGATTCTACTCATGTGCTGTGGAACCAAGTGGGAAGAAGTCACAAAATCTTACTGACTGAACTAACTACAAACCGATGTTATCTCGTCTCAACTGGGCCTTCACTGAAGCAAGGCAAACTTTTTATTACTCTGCAATTGATTCACTATCCCCTCCATCCACTGTGGCTCTTCCAAACGTTCTTATCTCTCTTCAATCCTCCCTCTACGCCCCTACCACTACAGTCTTAACTTAAGGTCGAGGCTGCCTCATGTTTAACCAAAAAAAAAAAAAACCCCAAACCCATGAAACTGTTAATGGCGAGCTCCATTTTCTGTCCTCTTCACCTCAAATTGCTCAGATATCTTCCTCTTTTATCTCCTCCTTTTATCTGGTCTCAGATAAAGAGGTAGCCCATCTTTTTGCCAGGGTCCGCCCTTTACAATTGGTTTCAATCCCATCCCCTCCCATTCTCTGCACCAGATTGACAAAACTACCATCCTTGTTCTCTCTCTTAGCATTGATCTCTCTCCATCTACTGTCTGCTTCCCTACTGCCTACAAACATACCCATGTTTCCCTCAGACTCAAAAAACCTTCACTCTTACCTCCTTTTCTCAGGTGAATTTCTTGAGAAAGATACCTCCAATCTGTGCCTCCATTCCCTTGGCTTCTCACCTCATCATTTGATGGAAACGGCTCTCTCCCAAATCCCCACTGATCTCCCAATTGCCAAATCGAATGGCCTTTCCTCAGTCCTGATCCTCGGCAGGATTTGACATTTTCCATCACCTCCTCCTGAATGCTCTCTTCTCTAGGTTTTCATGACAGTGTTCTCTGCTGGTTCCTCTTGTCTGGCTGTCAGCTCCTTCTCAGTCTCCCTGGCTGCTTCCTCACTCATGCCACACTTGTGCCTGTCCCCCTAGGCTGTGTCCTAAGCTCCTTCTCCTTTCACTCCCATCAGCTTCCAGCTCTATGCACAGGATTCCCAGGTCTACACAGCCAGCCCTAGTCTCTCTACTGAGCTACAGAATCATGCGTCCCCAGCTCCCTCTTGGACATTTCCAACTGGAGGCCTCAGAGACATCTCAAACTTAACACGTCTAAAACAAAACTCATTATCTTTGCCCTCCCAAACCCTTCCCTCTTCCTCGTCACAGGAACCACCTGCTTCCAGTCATTTAGCCCAAAACCTCAATGTAGTCCTGGACTCCTAACTCACAGTCATCCCGCATATCCAATCTATCCATTGTCAAGTCTTGTCATTTCTACCTTTGCAACATCCCTCAAAGACACCCCCTTGTCTCTCTGACACTGCCCCCACCCTCCTGCAGGCTGTCAACACCTCCCTCCTGGTCTATTGCAGTAGGTGCTGGGGGGCTGCCTGCTTCAGGTCTCTCCCCAATCCAGTCCATGCTCCTCAGCTGTGTGGATCGTTTTTCTACAGTGCAGGTGTGACTATGGCACTGCCCTGCTCTAGGAGCTCCTGGCCCTCTTACCTCCAGGATCAAATCTAAAATCCTCTGTCTGGCTTGTACAGCCTCCATAAGCTGCCCCCTTCTTCCCTTTCCAGTCTTCTTACACCTGACTCCCCTCCATCCACTCCCAGATGCACTGGCCCCTGGCTGTTCCTCACACACACCATTCCTCCTGTCTCCAAGCCTTCCTATCAGCCATCCCTCAGGCCTGGAATGCTTGGTCCCCTCCCTTGTGCCTTGTGGCTTTCCAGGCTTCCTTCCCACCTTCCTCCTGACATTTCCTCCCCCCTGCTCTGTAGACATCTCCAAGGGACACATTTGTTTGTGTGTCTTTCCCATTAGAATGGAAGCTCTGGGAGGGCAAGGACTCTGGATTTTTCTTTGGTTGTTTGTTTGCTTTGGCTTTCTATGCCCAGCCCTCAGCATAGCACCTATCACATGGTAAGTGTTTAATTGTTTGTTGACTGACTGACTGACCATTTTTTATCTCAATAAACTCAGATTAACATCCACACCCAGGGAGGCCTTGAAGGGAAAGGGAAGTTGTAACCACCTACCCTGGTGATGGAGTCTGTGGGGGAGGGCATATGATATATGGTGGAGAGAGTTCCCTGGAGCAGGAGATGAGAAGCCTGGGCTCCAGGGACATGATCTCTGCAAACCTGGGCAGCTTTCCCCCTGCTCCTGAGTCCTTCTTCACAGCAGGGCCTTAGGATTTATTCAGGCTGCTGTGACTTCACAGAGTTGTTTTGGACACATTCTTTTTTGGAGGGTATGGGGTGGGGAATGGCAATTTCATCAGTGGGGGACAAGAGCTGGGTCAGAAACTCCCTCTACCCACACCACTCATCTCATAGGCCTAGATAGTTTCCTGGGGGCACAGAGAGCTTAGGATCATAGATTTAGAACTAAAAGGACCTCACATACCATCTAGTGCAATGGCCTCATTTTATAGATGAGGAAAGTGATGCTCAGAGACCTTAGGTGACTTTTCCACAGTCACACAGCTAATAAGCCTCATAGGTAGGATCTGAACTCGTCTTCCTGACTCCAAGGCTGGCCCTTTATAAGAAAGCCTCTGAGATGAATCCCTATTCAAGTACCAGAATGTGCTTGGGTCGGGTGCTCTTTGGGGTGAGCTACTGTGGTATAACCTGGGCCTCAAAGTAAGATAAGAGAGGGAACAATGACAAGAGAAATAAGCCATCTGTGGCCTACCCTGGCAGCATAGCGGTCCTGGTCCGGCTGGATGATTTTCAAGTCTAACATCAGCTCAGCAAGCACCAGCAAGGCATCCATGATGACCAGGCAAATGATGATAACCTATGGGAAGAAGAAGAGGAAAATTGTTTTAAACTCTTCACAGTGAAAATAAGTCAAGTGATATTTTCTTCTACGTATGAGAGTTTGAAGGTTAAAAGATTTGTTGCTGTCCTTTCTGACTCTTTGTGACCCTGTTAGTGATTTTCTTGGCAAAGATACTGGAGTTGTTCACCATTTCCTTCTCCAGCTCATGTTACATAATAAGAAACTGAGACAATCAGGGTTAAGTGACCTGCCCAGGGTCACATCGCTAGGAAGTGTCTGAGGCCGGATTTGAACTCAGGTCTTCCTGACTTGAGGCCTGTTTGCTCTATCTATTGTGCCTTCTATCAGCCCACCAGAAAGGTATGAACAGATTATTCTAAAAAATGTGGAAAACCCACAAATTGTTCCAATAGGAACCGGAAAGAAAGTTTAAACTCTTTCATACTGAGACAATGTGGGTTAAACAGCTGTGTGGTGCTCAGTTAAATAAAGGTTAAAGCTCAATGTTGGCAGGACTGTGGGAAAATGGACACACTAATACACTGTGTTGGTAAACAAAATGGGCTCTCAGCACTCAGTTAAACCAAGTGCCCTTGAAGAATTTGGCCTTTGTTTTCTTGATTAGATTTGGGTGTCCTTGGTGGCCTCTTTGCCTCAGGGGAGGGCCTAGTTTACACATGAGTTTGAGTGACATATTTGGGACAACAGAGGCTTTTAGACCATGTGGGTTTAAGTCCCCTCTTTGTGAGGATTCTATGTCACGTGGGTGAGTCGTATGTGTGACTCACCCTTGACCCTGAAAAAAGATATAAAACCAGGAGTTGGCTTTCTCTTTTTTGGGGCTCTCACTTGTGGTGGTGCACTGATGCAGAGACTCCAGCAGCTGTAGCTAACAGCCCTCCAGCTCATAAACCCAGATGCTGGGACTTTGTTCAACTCTGGTAACTATGTATTGGGATTTGAATCAGACAAGGTCTGTCTGTTGATGTTTGTAATTTGTTTGTATTTATTCTGAAGTTCAGGGTGCTGGTTTTTTCTCCTGAACTAAGTGAATGGTATTTGTATGCTGAATTAAAGTAAGCTTGTTAACCCCTTAACGTTGCTTTCCTTAGTAAAGCAGATCAAAAGAACCTGGGCTTTTGCAGCGTGCTGGTAGCATTCTTGTTGTTGGGCTTGTGTTTGTCTTTCACCCCCACAACAGCTGCTAGCAGGTTGTTGAAACATACACTGACGGAAAACAAGAACCGGTACAACCTTTGTTCAGAAGCACAAAAGTAACCCTTTAACGCACAATGAGAATTATCAACCTGATCCTGCTTCACAGCCCTGTGATCCCACTCCTGGGACCACACCCTAAAGGTATCATTAAAAGAGGAAAAAACAGACCTATCCTGATATTTGCAGCTGCTTCACTTCCACTCTCAAAGAACTAGGAATGGCCTAGGGGTTCAACCTGGAGGACACCTGGATTCTATGCCCATCTTTGACAGTCGCTACGGGCAAGTCCCTAAACCTCCAGGAGTGTCTGCTTCCTGCTCTGTACAAAGGGCATAATTAAACCTATAGAACCTAAGTCATAGGGTTACTGTGGGGCTGAAATCAAATAATGTACGCAAAGCTCTTGGTAAACCCTCCATTTATATGTGTGTATATATAAATGATTATATATTAAATAGAGTGTATATTTTCTGTGTTACATAAGAAATACATGAATACAAATTATAATATAGTATATTAATATTATGTATTAAAATAATGAAATATTGCTGTTACACAAAATGTCAAATATGAAGAATACAAAGGAAAATAGAAAGACTTAGAGATACCATGGCATCCTGGATAGAGAATCTGCCTCAGAATCAAGAGGCCTATGTTCAAATCCTGCCTCATGTATGCGCTGGCTGCTGTGAGACACTGGGCAAGACTCTCTAAGTGGCCCAGGTAACTCTAAGAGTCTGTGTTGCGGGTCTAGCACTGCATTAGTCGAGACAACTTTATCATCTGGGAGTTCCCTGTACCAATAAAATCACAGGTCCTCCTGCCCCCCCCACCCACCCCCAAATATGGAAAGACAAGAAATGATGCCAAAGGAAGAAAGGAGAATCAGAACACACTGATTACAGCTTTGCTTTAAAAAGTCAATTGACAGTCAATCAGCAACCATGTAAGGCCCTCCTGGAGATAAAAAGATGCAAAAGAATAAAAGCAACTCAACCCAAAGGGGGGAAATTACACAGATGGCAAAGAGATCAGAAGGGAACAGGGTCATCAACAACATTTTTTGTCATTGTTTTGTCAATGTGAATAAGGCCTGCTTTTAGAGGTGGTTTTCAAACAATCTCGACTTCACAGTTTTGGTCATTTGGGCTTTGTTTTTGTTAATGGGCCCTAAATTAATCATTTTTGATTTAAAAAAAAAACCTCTAAGAAAGCAAAGAGAGGTTGGGGCAGGAACGTTTCTGAATTGGCAACTCTGGCTGATGCTGCCTGGGGACTAAGTCTTGGGACCCGGAGAGAAAGGAGCCCCACCACTGCCCTATCAGGGAGCTCAAAGGCTGGGCCACCATCAGCCTCTACGACTGAAACCAAAGTGCTGTTTCTTCCAGTAAGGTTTCTGCAGTGCCTCTGGGTCATTCTGATCTCCACCGGCCTCAGCCTTGTATGACCTGACCCCACACCCTCTCACTTTCTCTAATGCACCTCCATGACCCCTTCCCTTTCTAACATCTTCCATCTCTCCCTTTCCACTGGCTCTTTGCTCCTTTGCGTCCTCACATCTGCCCAGTCCTCAGAAAGTCTTCCCTTAACCCTGCCTATCTGTCCGTGGGTGGCGGGGAGGGGGGGAACAAGGATTTGTATGGTTCTTTTTTACGCCAGGCACTATGCTAAGCACTTTACAAATATCACCTCATTGCTCCTCACAACAACCCTGGCTGGTAGGTGCTGTTCTTACCCCCATCTCACAGATAAGGAAACTGAGGCAGACAGAGTTAAGTGACTTGCTCACTGTCACACATCTAGGAAGTGTCTGAGGCTGGATTTGAACCCAGGTCTTCCTCACTCCAGGTCTAGTGCTCTGTGCACTGTTAGCCCATCTCTCAGGCTCCATCCTGTCTCTCTGCACCCCTTCCCCACCAAAGCTCTGCAAAGGTGTATGTCCTTGCTGCCTCCAGGTCCCTACCCACACCTACTCAACCTGTTACAGGCATACACTACATTTTCACAATGTATGGCAGGCAGCAGGGACGGTGAGTGTAGGAGGTGGAGGGCCGCCCCAATGGGGAAGTGGTTTGAGTTTATGCCATCTGAGGCTGGACTGAAGGAATGGGGTGGTGGGAGGGAGCCGGCATGGTGTGTGAGCTGGGGAAGAGGAAGTTCAGGGAAAACAGGAGAACTATCTTATCTTTGAACCCCTGGTACTTGGCCTAGAGATGGCCCTTCATAAATTGCTTCTTGACTGATTCGTTTCTTGATTCAAGTACATCAAGGGCTGTCCTGTGCAAGAGGAATTTGACAGTTCTTTTCCTGCTTGGCCCCAGAAAGCAGACTCAGGAACACTGGTCCCAAGCTGCAAGGAATTAATTGAGGTCTGGATGTCAGGGAGAATTTCCTAACTGCTTGTCTCACCCAAACATGCAGTGAACTGCCTCAGGAGGTGGGGGGAGGGGGTATCGGAGGGGGGTCCCTTCACGAGAGAGCTTCCAGCCAAGGCTGGAGGACCATTTGTTGGGTGGGTTAGAGTGAGACACAGGTGGGATCAGATGGCAGCTGAGGCTTCTTCTAAGATTCTGTGGTGGGACTGGTGAGGAAACCAAGGCAGAATGGGGGAGAGGAAAAGCTTGTTGGACATGTGATCAGAAGAGGCCTGTGTTCAAATTCTGCCCTTCCTAAGAGCTGGTTTTGTGACCTTTTGCCTCTCTGTGCCTCAGCTTCCTAATCTGTAAAATGGACATAAAGATCACTCACAGGTTAGTTGTGAAAAAAGTGCTTTCAAAACCTTAAAGCAACAGAAATAGTTGCTGGAATCATCCGTTGTGGATTTAGAGCTCAATCAAAGCCCCCTCTTTGTTCTTGGGACTTCTCTACCTCCCCTGGAGCAGCCTTCCCTTCCCCCCTTTCCAGCTCCTCACTATGTGCTGTTTTCCCCCATTAGAAGGAAAGCTTTCTGAGAGTAGTGACTGTCTTGTCTGCTTGTATTTTTATCTCACACTAAGCACAGTGCCTGGCACATAGTAAACACATAATAAATGCAGGCTTGCTTGTTCTCTCTCTTCTCAATCTCTCTCTCTCTCTCTCTCTCTCTCTCTCTCTCTCTCTCTCTCTCTCTATCTCTCTCTCTCTCTCTCTCTCTCCCCCCTCATCTCTCCCTTCCTCTCTTTTTCTCTCCTCTTTCCTCCTTCCCCCCTGCATCCATCTATCTTAGAGGCCACTGAATTCAACCCCTTCATTTTACAGATCAGTAAACTGATGTCAGGGAGGATTTGCCGATGTGCCCAGGGTCACTCAGTTAACAAGCATCAGAGGTGGGATCTGAAGCCAAGTTCTCTGCCTACAGATCAAAGGCTTTCCCACTGTACTACAAACAGGACCATTCTCCCTTCTCCTTCTCTTGTTTCCCCAGGGTGCACAGCACAGCACCAGCTGTATACTGTGACTGAATGAGGGAATGTGTGTAAAGAGTGTGCAGACCTCCAACCTTCTTACACACTTGCTTGATTCTTTTCCCTTGGCCCTACTCTCCAAGGCCTGTTCCAGGCCCAGGGTCTGGCCAGGGTTGGGGAATGAAGCCCTGTGGTCCAAAGCCCCTGGGGAAGGGTGAGCCCTCTTGGCCACATGAAGGTCTGTTTGTTGGCTGAGCCCGTTACTTGGAGTGATGGAGATGGCTGGGTGGGATATTCTTCCCAAGTTAATATTGTGATTCTCTGCCTGTCACAGCCTTAGGAGGAATGGGCTGATCCCAGACTGGAAATGGGCCTTTGGTCAGCTTATCTCCCTCTAAGCCCCAGGAAGGGGAAAATGTATTAAGAGCTGAATAGGGATGGTGACAGAAGAGAAGCAAGGCTGCTTCCCACCCCCAGGTACAATGGAAATGACATCTGCACAGTCTGGAGAATCAGGTTCATTTCTATTTCTAGCCATGTCCATGCCTAGGGGCCTGTGAGCAGGGTCACAAAAATAACTGTTCAAGAATTAATTCTGACAGTTCTTCCTGGCTTCTTAGCCGCACAGAGCATTTTGGCATCCAACAGGGATGCTCAGAGCTCCAGGGATGTGCTCCCTGTTTTTACTTCTAGGCACAGGCAGGGATCAAACATAAGGAGGAAAAGGAAGGCTCAGAGAGGGCAAGAGATTGTCTAAAGTCACACAGCAGGGTGAATGGGTCCAACTTCCCAGCCCATATCTAAGGCCTCTGTTCACCAGGGCCTTTTCAGTGTCTCTACTTTCCTTATCTGCCAAAAGAGGGGGCTGACTTGGGTGATTCCAGGGGCCTTCCAGCTCAGATATTTAGTGACCTCAAGTTCATTCAGACTCTAACATTTTAGGTTCTAAGGCCTCTCCTAGTTCTGAACCTCCCTGTTCTGAGGCCCCTCCAGCCCTGACTCTCCCTGTTCTAAGGCCCCTCCCAGCTGACATTCCCTGTTCTAAGCTCTCTCCCAGCTCTAACATTTTCCTGTTCTAAGGCCCCTCCTAGTTCTGACCTTCCCTGTTCTAAGGCCCCTCCCAGCTCTGACTTTCTCTGTTTTAAGCTCTCTCCCAGCTCTAACATTTTCCTGTTCTAAGGCCCCTCCTAGTTCTGACCTTCCCTGTTCTAAGGCCCCTCCCAGCTCTGACTTTCTCTGTTCTAAGGTCCTGCCCAGCCCTGACTTTCCCTGTTCTAAAGCCCCTCCCAGCTCTGACATCCCCTTGTTCTAAGGCCCATCCCAAAGCTGATATTTCATGTTCTAAGGCTCCTCCAGCTCTGACATTCCCTGTTCTAAGGACCCTTCCAAAGCTGACATTCCCTGTTCTAGGACCCCTCCCAGGTTCGATAATCTGTTTTAAGGTCCCTTCCAGTTCTGACATTGCAATTCTAAAGGGGAAAATGGGAAGTGGGCAGAACAGGCAGCACACTCATTTTCTCTTTTTAATAATAATTATTATGATTGTGATGATAATAACAAAAGTACTTGGTGAAGATGACCCTTGAATGCTCTGAACTTTTAAAAAACTCACAGCTATCATCTGATTATCCAGTTTCAATAGCATTGCAAGGTAGGGGAGGGCAGGTTTTATTATCTCCACTTCGTAGACACTGAGGCTCAGCCCAGGTACCTGACTGCCCAGTAGCCAAGACCTCCTGACTCTTATATCTAGACCTTCTCCTGCCCCATCCCGCTGGTCCAGCTCTCAGTGGCACCTACCTGAAACCTGTGGGAACTGAAGATCTTCCTCATCACAGTCCTGAAGTCTGGGGGGACCTTTGGAGGGGTCACAACCTCCCCTGGAACTTCAGCGGGACTGCTCTCGGTCCCAGGAGCGACGGCCGCTGGCGCTGGTGCTGTCGGCATCTGTGGGGGTTCATCCTCGTCATCTTCGTTGTCCCATTTCTTATATCTGGTGTTCCATTTGTAGTGGTCATCGCCGACCACAGTGAAGTGTCTCAGGAATCTCGACATGGCTCTGGGGGAGCCGTCCTGGGAAGGTGTGGGGAAAGAGAAAATGAGTTTCAGTTGGCGTGATCCACACCAAGTTTGAGGGTGAGAGAGGGAGGGAAGGAAGGAGAGACAGACAGACAGAGAGACAGAGACACTGTGAGAAAGACAGAGACAGAGAAAGAGACAGAGAGAGAGAGAGAGAGACAGAGAGATGGAGAGTTGAGAGACTGAGGAGAAAGTAACAGAGAGACAGAGACACGTGTGTGTAAGGGGCCTGGATGGCACGGTCAAACAGTAGAAGGAGAGGAGGTAGGAGAGGGACTGTATGGGACCCAGACCTCAAGGGTTTAAGGAGTTTCTCTTGGTCTCTTTTTTTGGGACCAAGGTACTTTATACAGACCTTGCAACAGGAAGCCCCAGCCTGCCCTTGTGGTTTGTCTGGTTGTAAGCAAAGGACCTGAATCTGCAGTCCAATCATAAAATTCATGGGGCAGGGAGGAGGGGGAGGCATGGGTGGGGCAATGCTGTTAAATGGCCCCCATGTCCTTTGTGCTGGCTGTCTACAGGAAAAGCTGTGGGTCACGGTTCACAGGTGATCACATTCTGAAGAAGCGAGCCTGTACCTTGGGGGGTAGAAGTGGAAATAGATGGAGGGCAGGGTAGAAGATGACAACAAAAAACACACAGAATTCTAAGGAAATGGGCTCGTATTGACTTCCTTTTAGACAAGAGTCAGGTTCCTGAAAGGTGGAGAATAAATAGAATTTTGACCAATTTGGCCTATTGGGGCCTCCTGTAAAAGAGCCAAGGATGCTGGTTTTAAAAAAAGCGTCTCTATGGTAATAAAGCAAAGAATCCCTTTGTAGATAAACAATGTTTCCTCCTCCCCACCCCACTTTGTTTAGACTTTGTGTGACTCCAGATGTTTATCAATTGGGTTCTTGAGTTAGAACAGACCTGCCCCCTCTCTCCTCCCAGGTCTTTGGATCAGAGCTCTAGAACTGGAAGGGATTTCTTGGCCATTTTGTTCAGACTCTTCCAATCCAATCCAACATACATTCATGATGTGCCTAACCTGGATCAGACCCTGTGCTAGGCTCTGGGAGTTGAAAGGAAAAAAAAAATCCCTGGCCTCAAGGAGCTTACATTTTCCTGGGGAGTGGTGTGGGGAGGGGAATTTGTATTTTATTCTAGAAGCAATAGAAATCCTTTGAAGATTCTTGAGTGACGTCAGATTTATGATTGAGGAAGATTTTAACAGCTGTGTGGAGGGTTAATTGGAGAGAGGAGAAATTGTTCAATTGTTCGAGTCATGTTTTTTGCATTTACTTGGGCATCCTTGGGGTACCAGAAGAAGAGCTCTACCAGGAGGTAGAGTGTTCAGAATAAGGGAAGCAGGCCTTCTTCTGCCCACTGGCCTTGGTCAGATTGTATCCAGAGGCTGGTGTCCCATTTTGGCTGCCCTGAGTTATGAGGGGGGCCATTAACAAGCTGGACCAAGATGGTGCGTGGCCCGGAGATGACAGTAGCTTTGGGAACAGAAGTCAGGGGAGGAGAAAAGAAGAGCTGGAAATGTTTGAAAGCTTGTGGTGTGGAAGATGGTTTTTGACTTATTCTGCTCCAGCTCAGAGGTCTGGACCAGGAACAACCAATGGAAGTTTTGGAGAGACAAGTTGAAGCTGAGTCTAAGGAGAAAATTTTCCAGGTATTGGAGCTTCCCCAAAGAATCTGGCCTCAGACATTAACTAGCTGTGTGACCCTGGGCAAGTCACTTCACCCTGTTTGCCTCAGTTTCCTCATCTGTAAAATGAGCTGGAGAAGGAAATGGCAAACCGCTTCCATATCTCTGTCAAGAAAACCCAAAGTGGGCTCATGAAGAGTCAAACACGACTAAAAACGACTTGACAACACCAACAAAAAGTGTCATGGGCCACTTCAGGAGAACGGACTCCCTCCCACTGAAGGCCTGAGCAGAGGCTGGGTGACCACCTGTAGGGAATATTGTAGAAGGAATTCTTCGACTCCAAATCTCTAAGGTCTCTCCCAGCTCAGCTCTACATCCCGTGTCATTTCCCCCTTTACTGACTGGGCCTCAGTTTTCTCATCTGTAACGACTTCCTGTTGGCTTCCTACCTTTTAAATCCAAGTTTTTAAAAAATCTATTTTTCTTCA
Source organism: Trichosurus vulpecula (assembly GCF_011100635.1). Lineage (NCBI taxonomy): Eukaryota > Metazoa > Chordata > Mammalia > Diprotodontia > Phalangeridae > Trichosurus > Trichosurus vulpecula. The sequence goes on along the minus strand of NC_050573.1, from coordinate 34,789,566 downwards.
CGCAGTATGATATATTAGGAACAGGGCCCATAAAATGCTTGTTTTTGCAAAGAGCAGTATTTTTTTAATCATGAAATCAATATTGAAAGGCATTTTGAAAGGGTTTTTTTTTTAATGATGTCTAAGGAATGCTCCGACATTTTTAAAAAACTCACGCAGTGAGGCAGAAAAGATACACAGAAGAGCCACCAAGAAGCCATTATACGGTTCTAAGAATTGTCCAGATAAGGTTGTTTTTTAGAAACGTAGGCAGTTTGGCCAGGCGCGGTAGCACGCACCTCTAATCCCTGATACTGACAAGGCTGGGGCTGGTGGATCTCCTCCGCTCAGGAGTTCTGAGCTGCAGTGGGCTAGAGTCAGTTGCGTGTCTGCACTAAGTCTCACACCAACAGAGTGAGCTTCCAGACTGAGCAGAGGGCTATCAGGCTGCTGAAGAAGAGCTGAACCAGCCCAGGCTAGAAGAATAGAGCAAGTTAAAGTTTGTGCACCAATCACTCTTAGGAGTGGGGCCAGGAGTCTAGGTTAGACGGGGAGACCTAATCTCCAAAAAGAAATGCAGGCAATTCTGTATTATACAGGGGCTGATCATCCAAATGGCGGCTTGAACATGCTCATGGATTATCCTCCTTCTCTCTCCACCCCTGCTGTTGGGGCCATTCCCCTCCATTAGACAGAAAAGATATCATAGGACCAAGATTTGATTAGGGCCTATCCCCTTGTTTTACATATGGGGAAATTAAGGCTGAGAGATAGGAAATGATATATCCAAGGTCACATGGGTTGTAAGAGGAAAAGCCAGAATTGAAATAGTCTTAAACTCCAAATCATTTCACTTCAGCAGGAAGCCTCAATGGGTACACAACCTTTCTGAGAGGTCCAGAAATAAGGAGAATGAAGAGGATGGCTAAAAGGTGCCTCTTGATGTGCCTTTGCATCTGGGGTTAGCAGGTATGGATTTTGCTCCATTTTCCAGAAACTTCCCATCCAGGCTAAAAGCTGGGGAAGGACCAAGCTCAGTGGAAACCACCAGTCTGAGTACATCCGCATACAGCCTGTCTCCACAGCCTGGGTTGTCACCCAGTCTGGTCACCAAAGTTCCTGCCCCTTCCTCACTTCAGAGAACAATCCAGATGGGAGATTTTTCTATTGGGCTTCTGTCTTTCAAGCAAATGCTTCCTTCTCGAGTCACGGTTGGGAGAGAAGCCATCGTTGGGGACCAGGGGTAAGGGGCCTGGAAAACAGGACTGAGTTCTCTGATGCATAGGAGCACAGCTGCCCAGGACCCTGACCAGACTCTCGGGGCGCAGATTACGTGGAATGGTTTTTTTCTTTTTATAAATCAGGGAAGTCTTTAAATAAGCGTAGCAAACTTTCCTTTTCAAGGGCAGAGAGGAAGTATGAGGTCCATGAAGGGCAACCACAAATTCAGCAGGCTAGCCCACATGACCTGGGGGCCTGGTACAAAGAGTCTGGGAGGGGGAACCCCCTGAGTCTGGAGCCCAGGCTGCATCCTGGCATTCAAGGCCTACCCTTAGGTCATCCTCTGCAAGTTGCTTCTGGGTTTTTGTACCTCATTTCCCCCATCTATTAAATCTAAGATACTGCTTCAATTCAATTAAAGCCAACAAGCATTTATTAACCACCCGCTATGGATTATGGGCAAGTAGGAGGTGCAGTGGATAGAGTGCTGGCCCTGGAGTCAGAAGGATCTGAGTTCAAATGTGACCTAGGTGTGTGACCCTAGGCAAGTCACATAATTCTGTTTGCCTCAGTTTCCTCATCTGTAAGATGAGCTGGAGAAGGGAATATCTGTATCTTTGCCAAGAAAACCCCAAATGGGGTCATGAAGAGTCAGACACAACTGGTGAAGCATGAGATCATGTTACTGCTTATATTCACAATTGGAGGAAACACTAAATTTCAGGCAGAGGTTGGTGAAAATGAAGATTTTTTTTCCCCATCCCAGTTCATAGATCTCGTGAAATCCATCTACTTGCCCCTTTGGGATCTGTAGCTACGATACTAAGGTTTTAGATGTGTCACTAATAGGTTTGAGAGATGAGACGACTGGCAGGAATCCTCCCCTCCATTTTGTAGATGAAGAAATTGAGTCTCAGGGGATGCGAGCCACTTGCCCCAGGTCACACAGGTACTCAGCGGCAGAGCCTGGATTTGAACCCAGGTCCCTGACTCCAGGTTCAGTGTTCTTGCTATCACACCATAGCGCCTGCCAATAGGCCGTACTGCCCTTATTTTACAGATGGGCCTGGAGAAAGGAGGGGACTTGCTTGGAACATTCCTCCCTCCGCCCCAGACACACACAGACAAGGCTGATCAAGTTCATAGAATCACAGAATTAGGCGGCAGAAAAACAAACAACTTTGCTTCATAGTTCGCTTTGAGACCTTCTGTTATGAGGTTTATTTTCTGCCTTCGGGCCTTCCTGTCCCTCCCCCTGACTCCCTATCTCCCGGCATGGTCTTCGCTGGCCTCCTCACCTTCCTCCTGCTTCAGCATCAACCCCAGACCCCTTTTCACTGGAAGGTGACCTGCCCCGAGTTTTACAGATGGACCATATCTGAGCAGAGACTTGAACCCAGGTCCCCCCAATTCCCCGTCCAGCCGGATGAACTGAATGTTCTCCTGGCTCCTCTTGCAGACTTACCAATAAAAGTGGGGAGCAAATAAAACAGAGAAGCTGGCTCTGACGCTTACTGTGTGACTCGGTTTCCTCATCTGTGCAATGGCACTAATACTGCCTGAATCCGAAAGGAGTAAGCATTTATATAGCACCTACTATGTGCCAGGCACTGCGCTAAGTGCTTTACAATTATTACCTCATTTGATCCCCACAACAACCCTGGGAGGTAGGTGCTTTTATTGTTATCCCCATTTTACAATCCGGGAAACTGAGGCAAACAGAGGTTAAGTAACTTTCCCAGGGTCACAAAGCCAGTAAGTGTCCGAGGCTGGATTTGAACTCAGGTCTTCCTGGTTTCAGGCCAAGTGCTCTAACCACTGTACCACCAGCCGCTGTGGGTGTGTAGAGAAGCTCATTTTGGAAACCTTAAAGCACTAGGGAGAATGTACACCCTCCTCCTCCTCACTATTGCCTGGATCTGTGTCTTCATCCATGTGAGGAACACTAGGTACAGAAACTCCTTTTCTCCATTTTGGCTAGACTGCTCATCTGTAACTTATGATCTTAGAGAGGGGCCTTGGGCACTGAGGCAAATGACTTTTCCAAGGTCACACAGCCAAGCTGTGTCAGTGGTAGGACTTGAACCCAGGTCTCCCTGGCTGATCCTCCTCTCCCATCCCCCTATGGTCTCTTCCCATCTGAGTTCTAGTGATGAAAATCCACTCACCTCTTTGTCTTCTGTATCCATGTCTCAGCTGTCACAGACTTTGGAAAAAAGAAGGATACAGTTAGGTTCACTTGTCTAGCACATTCAACTTAAATTTAAAAAAATTTTTTTTTTACAGTTTTTTTTTTTTTTGCAGGGGGGAAGGCAGGGCTCTTGGGGCTAAGTGACATGCCCAAGGTCACACAGCTAGTAAGTGTGTCAAGTGTCTGTGGTCACATTTGAACTCAGGTCCTCCTGACTCCAGGACTGGTGCTCTACTCCCTGCGTCACCTAGCTGCCCCACATTCATCTTAAATTTAAAAAAAACAACAACACCTTTGTTTTAAAGTGTTGTTTACAGCACTTTCTCTTTAGGATTCTAGTTCTTGGCTGGAAGGGATCTCGGAGGCCATCTAGTCTAATTGCCTCATTTCGCAGATGAGAAAACTGAGTCCTAGGGAAGTTAAATGATGTGCTCATGGCCTCAGAGGCAGGAAGCCTTTGACTTGAGAGTTAGCCGTTTCCACTGTATCCGGCTTCTAAGATACAGTTAATCATTTTTCAGTCACTTTTCAGTCATGTCCTACTCTTCCGGACCCCATTTGGGTCACGCAGCTAGTAAGGGTTTGAGTCTGGATTAGGACTCAGGAAGATGAGTCTTCCTGACTCCAAGCCCAGGGCTCTACCCACTGCACCACCTAGCTGCCCAAACTAGAGTTAGTAAAACCAACATTGCAGCGGCTTCCTGAAGCCCAGGTACTTGCCTGGCTTCCCCAGAGCACCCCAATAGACCTTCAAATACTCTCCATCTTTGCTCCTTTGTGCTTCCTTGTTTCTGTTGAGGACCCCCATAGTATCCTCCCTCTCAGTCGTCTGGGACTCCTCCCTCACCATCCCCCCTCCCATTGGGTCAGCTGCCAAATCTTGTCAATTCTCCTTCTCCACCCCTCCAGGTGTGTTCTTTCCCTTCTCTCTATTCACCCTTCTGCCACCCAGGTGAGACTGGAGTCACCTCTTGCCCGGACCAATGTCATACCTTCCTAACAGCTCTCTCTGCTTCTAGTCTCTCTCCCCCCTCACCAATCCATCCTGTGCACAATCATCAAAATGATCTTCCTAGGATATAGGTCCAATCAAATCACTCCTCTCTGCTCAAAAACCAGACAAACCCCCAAACCTGCAGTGGCTGCCTGCTGCCTCTAGGAAAAAGAGATAATGGCTAGCTAGCATTTATAAAATTCATTAATCCTTACAAAGCAATTTACAAATATATGTCATTTGACAACCCTTCAAGGTAGGTGATGATTACCCCCGTTTTCCAGATGAGGAAACCAAGGCTAGAGGTTAAGTGACTTGTCTAGAATCATATGACTACTAAGTGTCTGAGGCAGGATTTGAACTCGGGTTTTTCTGACTCAAGGCTAGTACTTTATCAACTATGCTACCTCTAACCCTGGCATTCAAGGCTCTCCAAAGTCTGGCTCTGAATTACCTTTCCAGACTTTCTTTCCTTCTCTTCATGTACTCTACATTGCAAACTGGACTACTGGCTGTTCCCTAAACTCAGTACCCAATCTCCTGCCTCAGGACATCTGCACTGGACATTCCCATGCCTAGAACACACATCTGTTTCATCTCACAGTGTGAGGATCCTCATCTTCCTTCAACACGCGGCTCATGTCTCCTCCTCCATGAAGCCTTCCTTGATCCTTCCCCATTGATTAGCGAGTGTTCTCTTTCCCTCCTTCTATTTCCTATTATACTTATTTATTTGTGCAACTAGGTGGCACAGTGGATAGAGTGCAGGGCTTGGAGTCAGGAGGACCTGAGTTCAAATGCAGCCTCAGATACTTACTAGCTGTGTGACCCTGGGCAAGTCCCTTAACCCTGTTTGCCTCAGTTTCCTCATCTATAAAATGATCTGGAGAAGGAAATGGCAAACCATTCCAGTACCTTTGCAAAGAAACCTTCAAATGAGGTCACGAGTAGTTGGACACGACTGAAAACAACTGAACTAGATGGATGAATTCACAGTCCCAGTCCCCATCCCTTAGGGAAAATATATTTGCTAATAAAATGTGAGCCCCTTGAGGGCAGTAACTGTTTTGTGTTTGTCTTTGTATCACCTACACCTCACACAGTGTTTGGCTCATAGTGATCACTTGAGAAATACTTGTGCACTAATTTTAAAAGCTTTAAGAAGGAGAAAGACCATTGTCATCTCTCCCATCTTCCAAAATGCAATTGGATTCAACAAATATGTATCAGGCACCTACTATGCGCCAGGGACTGTGCTAGATGTTGAGGGTACAAAGCCCAAACCTCAAGAGCCTGCCCTCAAGAAGATTATATTCTATTGGGGTAGGGACTGGGAAGGAGGCAGTTTACAACACATACACAAGTCATCAAATAGTAGATATATAGAAAGTAATTTCAAGATGGCAGGAATGCCATTAATGGGGGGGGGACGGGACCATGAAGAAGGCTTACTTCTGTAGGAGGTGACGACAGAGACGTGCTTTAAAGAAAGCGAGAGATTCTAGGGAATGAAGGCGAGGAAGGTGTACATTCCAAACATGGGGAAGAACACCTATGCAAAGTCACGGTGGCAGGAAGAATGGGCAACAGCCACCAGGCTAGTCTGACTGAATGGAGAGGCAAAGGGAGGGATGTAGAGGGAGGGTCAGAGCTGGTTTCTGACTTGGAAAAATGGTGACAGTAGACACAGGGCTGATGGGAGAGGGGAGTAGGAGGATCGTCTCCAGACCCTCCCTCTACCACCACCAGTAAGCAACCTTCCCCTTTTGAGGCTGACTCTAGACCACCCGATGGTGCAGATCCTTACCCCTCCCGCCTGGATTATTGCCTCGGCTGCTGGGCGGGAGGATGGGGACTGCCTGCCTCCAGTCTCTCCCCACCACAGTCTATCCTCCACCCAGCTCCATGTTCCCAAGGTATGGGCATACCCATGTCAACTGCCCTACTAGGTCTTCCCTCTCTTGATTAGCTCCACCTTATCTTGCACAGATCTTGTCTGGACCCAGTTCATTGCACTTAGTTTCTCCCCATCACCCTGAGGTCCTTGAGGGCAGTGACTGCATCAGTGGGAAGGACCTTGGATGACTTTGAGGCTGAAGGAAAGGTATGCTGTCAATACATAAACACTGCATTTGCTGCCGTTGGCCCCCAAAATCTTGGTTCTCTTTTACTGCTAAACTAGAAAGAGCAGTCTGCTGAAATCCTTGCTTCCATATCATGACCAGTGTAGTATAATAGAGTCTGTTGGGCCTGGGGATCAGGAAGATCTGAATTCAAATCCAGCCTCAGACCTTTACTAGCTGCATGACCCGGGGCAAGTCACTTTAACCTCTGTCTGTCTCAGTTTCTTTAACTGTAAAATGTACTGTAATAATAGCACATACCTTATAGCCTTGTGATAAGGATTAGATAAATGAGCATATATAAAACACTTTACCAATCTCAAAGTGCTACATAAATGCTATTTGTGGTCATTTCTTTGCTATGTGGTCTCCAAGTCCGCCACTCTACTGTAATTACTCTGAACAACCACCAATGAGCTCTTAGTTGCTTAATACAATTATCTTTTCCTCATTCCTTGATAGGAAGCTAGGTGGTACAATGGATAGAATGCCCAGGGCTGAAGTCAGGAAGACCTAGCTGTATGATCCTGGGCAAGTCACTTCACCCTGTTTGCCTCAGTTTCCTCATCTGTAAAATGAGCTGGAGAAAGGAACAGCAAACCACTCCAGTATCTTTTCCAAGAAAACCTCAATGGGGTCACCAAGGGTCTAACACGATTGAACAATTCTTCCTTAACCTCCTATCCCTTGGCTTGGATGACATTGGTGTCTCCTGGTTCTCCTACCTGTATGTCTCTTCCTTTTCCATCTCCTTTGTTGGTTCTTTATTCTCTTCCCATTCTCCTCAGTGCAAGTTCTTTCCTGGGTCCTCTTTTCTCTCTGTTCATCCCCAGCTCTCATAGGTTCAATGATCATTGAGAAAAGTCCCAGACCTCTGTGTCCAGTCCTAATCTTTCTCATGAGTTCCAGTCTGGAATCATCAACTGCCTGCTTTTGAATTTGTATCCCTAGTGCCTAGCACAGTGTCTAGGTCACAGCAAATGCTTTTTCACTCCCTCATTCATTCATTTGCTCATTCATCATTCCTGGATGTCCCAAATGTTGGAGTCTCAAACGTTCAAAATGGAACTTCAATCTTCCTTCCAGACTTTCTCCTATTTCTACAAAGGGCACCAGCCATCATCCTCCCGGCCACCCAGGTTCATAACCTGTGGTGATCTTTAATACCTTCCTTGCCCTCATAACTACTCAATTTCTGAGACTTCCACAACATTTCTTTCAGTCACTTTAATTAAATTCAACCAAACATTTAAGTGCCTACTGTGTGTCAGGGACTCTGTTAGGTGCTAGGAATACAAAGACAAAAATGAAACAGGCCCTTCCCTCAAGGAGGTTACAATTTATATCCACAGCATCTCTCGAATCCATCCCCATCTCTCTGCTCACACAGCCACCAATCCATTTCAATCTATTCTGTCTTACCTAGACTATTAAAATAGCCTGTAATTGGTCTTTGTAGCACTGAACTGGCAGGAATGTAGGAATGGCGCTTAGTAGGTGCTTAACAAGTATTCATTGATTGACTGGTCTCCCTGTCTCCAGTCTCTCCCCTTTCTGTCACTGTTGTTGTTGTTTAGTAATGCCTGAATCTTTGTGACCCCATTTGTGGTTTTCTTGCAAAGATACTGGAATGGTTACTTCTCCAGCTCATTTTACAGATAAGGAAACTGAGGCAAGCAGGGTTAAGGACTTGCCCAGGGTCACACAGCTAGTAAGTGTCTGAGGCTGGATTTGAACTCAAGTCTTCCTGTTTCCAGGCCTGGTGTTCTATCCACTAAACCACGTAGGTGCCCACTCCCATTCTCCCCTTTCTAATCAATCTATTTTTTAGCTTTGAGTTAAGGAAAACTTCCCTAACCAGTAAAGTTATTCCAAAGTAGAATGGGCAGTGTCAGGAGGTGGTAGGTTACCCTTCCCTGGAGGTGCTATATTTATATCTAGATATCTATATTTACATATATATCTATATCTATAGACACATCTATACATGTAATAGCAATTTAGATTTGACACACACACACACGTAAAATATATTATAGAAGGGATTCTTTTTCAGGTGTAATGGCTGGAATGCATTCCTTCTTCGCCTCTGCTAATTTTAGAATCTCTGGCTTCCTTTAAGACTCTGCTCAAAGCACCCCACCTCCTCCACCCTGTCCCAGATGCTAATCCCCTCCACCCCCAAGGGCACCTTCCTGCTGCCTTGCCTCTATATAAGTTGTCTTGACCATTAGAATGTCAGCTTCTTAAGGGCAGGGATTGTTTTTGATTTTTCTTTCTATTTCCAGCACCTGCCCCAGTGCTGGGGATGTAATAAGTGCTTGCTAATTGATTGGCTGATTGCTATCTATCTGGACTGTCCAGTAAGTGCTTAATAAATGCTTTTGGCTTGATCGCTATCCTGACTATACAGTAAGTGCTTAATAAGTGCTTTTGGTTTGATTGTTATCCTGACTATACAGTAAGTGCTTAATAAATGCTTTTGGCTTGGTTGCTATCCTGACTATACAGTAAGGGCTTAATAAATGCTTTTGGCTTGTTATCCTGACTACACAGTAAGTGCTTAATAAATGCTTTTGGCTTGATTGCTATCTTGACTATACAGTAAGTGCTTAATAAATGCTTTTGGCTTGATTGCTATCCTCACTGTACAGTAAGTGCTTAATAAATGCTTTTGGCTTGATTGTATCTATCCTGATTGTACAGTAAGGGCTTAATAAGTGCTTTTGGATTGATATCCTGGCTATACAGTAAGGGCTTAATTAATGCTTTTGGCTTGATTGCTATCCTGACTGTACAGTAAGGGCTTAATTAATGCTTTTGGCTTGATTGCTGTCCTGACTATACAGTAAGTGCTTAATAAATGCTTTTGGCTTGACTAGATGCTAAGGGTGGTTCCTTTCAGTTCTAGATCCACGATCTTGTGATCATGTGGGGATTATTTGAGGAGAATTTACTCAGAGCATCTTAATGCCCCTTGTTTCCTGTCTGTTGCCAAATGACTGTGGAGTTGTGCAAATCTCCTTTCAAAGAAAGTTTTCAAAACCTCACGTTGCCCCATGCTCTGGTAACGTCCAGTCACCAGCTTACCCTCTCTTGCGTGCAGAGTCCTGTTTCCATTCCCCGCAGCTTTCTCCCCAAGGGAAATCAAGTGAAACCCCGGCTTTACACAAGACAACCTGCTTGCCAAGACAGGGGCTGGCTGAGGGGCCTCCCGGAAGCTCTGCTGATAGCAGATAACCAGGGCAAGAACCACAATCCCCTAGGGACCCAGGGATGTGCACACTTCAACACCTTTCCCATGGAAACTGCAACCAAGAGCCTCCAAGCATAACATTATGGCAGAAGGGATGGCCAAGCACCCTCGGGGAGTGAGGATTCCTATAACCTTGACACTCCCAGACAATTGATATTTGGTTCCTGTTACCCCAAGAGCTGGGAGTATCTTCAGTTGGGCAACCAGAGACAAAGAAGTTTTGTTCTTGTTCTTCATCTGTGTCTGACTCTTAATGGGGTTTTCTTGGCAGAGACCCTGGAGCAGTTTCCCATTTCCTTCTCCAGTTCATTTGACAGACGAGGAAACTGAGGCAAACAGTCTTAAGTGACTTGCTCCGGTTCATTTGACAGATGAGGAAACTGAGGCAAATACAGTTAAGTGACTTGCCCAGGGTCACACAGCTAGTCAGTGTCTGAGGCAGGAAGATGAGTCTTCTTGACTCCAGTCTGAGGAGCACTCTGTCCACTGTGCCACCTCAACCTCCCCCATAAGACCTAAATAGTTAGCCCGAGAACTCCTGACTATGGTGTCCTCATCAGCAGATTACAGGATTTAGTCCTCAGTTTCCTCATTTGTAAAGTGAGAGGTTTAGAGCAGTGATTACTGAGAAGGCCCCTTCCAGATCAATCAATCAACCAACCAACCAGGCATTGTGCCAGGGATGCCGGGGATACAACCAGAAATGAAACAGTCCCTGCTCTTAAAGAGCTCACATCTGGGGGGAGACATGTACGTGTGTGATTCTATGTATAAATACATATATGGGCAATATATTATCTATCTGTACATGCATGTGCCTATGTACACAGGTATGTATATGTGCAGATATATACAGCATGAACTATATGAGTATGCAAAATACATGCAAATAAATACAAAGTGATCAGGAAGAGTTAGAAAGGCTTCATGTAGAAGATGGTACTCTCAGCCAATTCCTGAAGAAATAAGAGTCTAAGAGGTGGAGTTGAGGCAGTGTGTTCCAGGCATGGGGCACCGCAAGTGCAAAGGTGTGGAGGTGGGAGATGGAGGGCCATAAATAAGGTACAATAGGAAAATCAGTTTGACTAGATGACAAGCTGTGAAGGGCAGCAATGTGTCTTAAAGCTGGAAAGCTCGAAATCATTAGTCCTGTGATTCCAGTTCTCCTTTCTGGGTCTCGGTCTAGTCATCTGTAAAATGAGGGGGTGGAAGCTGATGACCTCCATGGGTCCCTTTTAGCTTGAAATCTTCCTATCCTATGACCTTAAGGGTGGAGGCACCCTGGTAGAGAGGACAGAGGGGATGTACAAGCCCTAACACCTTTCCGATGGAAACTGCCACCATGGGCCTCAATGCCTCCCAAATAACAGAGGAGAAATCAAGAAGATCTGGGTTCAAAGTTTGCCTCTGCTGCTTCCTAAGTATGTGACTCTGGGCAAGTCACATAACTTTTTTGAACTTCACCTTCCTCATCTGTAAAATGGAAGTGATAATTTCTGAAGCAATAATAAAAAAAAATAATGATAGCTAGCATTTATACAGTGCCTACTATGTGCCAGGCACTGTGCTAAGCTTTTTACAAATGATCTCATTTGATCTTTGTAACAACCCTGGGTTGTAGATAGTAATGATAATGATGACAGCAATAGCATTTCTATAGTGTTTACTACGTGCCAGGCACTGTACTAAGTGCTTTGCAAATATTATTTCATTTGATTCTCACAACAACCCTAGGAGGGAGATAATAATAATTATTATTGTAATGATAATGATAGTTATCATTTACAGAGCACCTACTATGTGTCAGAAACTATACTAAGTATTTAACAAACATTATTTCATTTGATTCTCACAACAACCCTAGGAGGGAGATAATAATAATTATTATTATAATGATAATGATAGTTATTTATAGAGCACCTACTATGTGTCAGGTACTATACTAAGTATTTAACAAATATTATTTCACTTGATCCTCACAACAACCCTGGGGGGAGCTAATAATAATAATAATAATTGTTATTATTATGATAATGCTAGTTATCATTTATAGAGCGCCTACTATGCGTCAGGCACTATACTAAATATTTTACAAATAGCATTTCATTTGATCCTCACAACCACCCTGGGAGGGAGATAATAATAATATCCCCATAACAACCCTGGGAGCTCTGATATTCCCCTTTTTACAGTACTCACCCTCAGAGGGATGTCACCAGAATCTAAAGAGATAATCAGTCCATCAGACAATATCAGTGATTATTAAGTCCAATGCTTTCTTCCTATGGATGGAGGCCCAGAGGAGGGAAATCCCTTGCCTCTGGCCATACAGAAGGCAAGGAAGGAGCAGGGATGTGGAATGGTATGACTTCCAGTCCAGGGTCCTTCCTGCTCAGAGATGCTGCTCTGCAGGCTTTGTGGGTATTTCTAAAATACTTTCAGGGAAAGCTGAGCTCTGAAGGGAAGTGAAGGGAGAAGAGGTAAAGATGGAGAGAAGCAGGATCCCCAGGGGAGCTCAGCCACAGCTGTGCTGGCCGATCTTCGTCTTCTGACCTAAGATTCCTCTCCTATAAAATAAGGAAGCTAGAGGCTGTTCTTTATGAGGGGAATTCCAATTCCAATTGTCTTTTCTAAAGTTTTCCCAGTTCTATGAATCTATGTTCTAGGTCCCTTCTAGATGCTCCTTCCACCTCTGATATTGTGTTTTAATACAACACAGCTCTGACATTCCCTAATACCCCTTCTAGCTCTGACATTCTGTGTTCTAAGGTCCTCCCAGCTCTGACATTTTGTGTTCTGCCAGCCCAGACATTTGCTGTTCTAAGGCCCTTCCTAGCTTTGATATTCTCTGTTCTAATCTCTCCCATCTGACATTCCCTGTTCTATAGGCCCTGGCAGTTCTGATATTCTATGTTCTAAGATCTCTTCCAGTAATGAAATTCTATATTCCATGGCATTAGAACGTAAATTTCTTAAGAGCAGGTTCTGTTTTTATCTTCATAGCTCCAGCATCAAGCCTGGGTGCATGGGAGGAATATTTTGCCATTCCCATGCCCAAATTAATAAATGCTCCATGATTCGAGATCTTCATTCCAAGTTCTAAGGTCCCTCCCAGACCGGATGTTCTCTAAATTCTAAGGTTTTTGCCAGTTACTCGAGTCTTCATTTTTTGACGTGTGGACTGATGTTTTCTGTGGTGGGCTGGGTTGAACTGGGCTGACCCACAGAGTCAGCGTTCTCTTGTGCCAGGTGGTGGGGGCAATTCTTCCCTCTGGAAACCCCTTCTGAGGGGGGATGGGCAATGGGGATAGGGTCTCTGCACAGCCAGCAAGCACAGGAAAGGGGGGCAACGCTCAGGAGAGGGAAAGGAAGCCTGGAACAGCAGAGGCCCCAGGGCTCCATTCCAGCTCCTAGGCTCCTGAGGGTGGAGGAGGGGAAGGCAGATTAACTTGATCTCCTAGGGTACAACAAACCCAAGAGGGAGAGCTCCCTTTCTGGGAGAACAAGAGAGAGAAGGAGGTCGGGGAGAAGTGGCAATGGGAGAAGGGAAGGAAGGGGGGCGGGGAATAACCCGGAGTAGGCTCTCCATTCCCACTTTCCAGATCAGGTCACTGAGGCCAGCTAGTCTTCCCAGCAACTCCTCCCGCCCCAGCTCCATGCCTGTATCAGCCCGCTGGCTCGGAACACCATGGCCAGCACCCACCCACCGGGAGGAATTCGGGGTCCAGTCCCATCCCGCGCCCCCCACTACAGTAGCCTCCAGGGAAGACGTAGCGGCCCTGACTCATCTCAGAGCCACCCTGCACATACCCACCCCACTCCAAGTCCAGGGATGGGGGTGGCATGGGCTGGGGCAGGGGTTGAGGCAGAGGCAGTGGCGGGGGCTGAGGCAGGGGCAGGGGCAGGGGCAGGGGCAGGAGGGGCTGAGCGGCCCGTCGCAGGGAGAGGACTTACCCTGTCCTGAGCCCCAGCTTCCAGCGCAGGGCGGGCGTTAAGTTAGAGCCGCCTCCGCAACTCGAAGACAAGTGGTTGCGGCCCCGCCCCCCTTCTTCCCCTTCTCCTCCTTTTTCTCTTTTTCCTCCTTCCTTACTCCTCCCTCCGACCCGGGGTCCCAGGATGGCTGAAGTCACTTATTATAATGGCCAGGGCCCCTCCCCACCGTCCGGTTTCCCGTTTCTCTGTCCCCCTCGCATTCTCTTTCCTCTTCTCTCTTCCTTTCCTTCCTCCCTTCTCTCCCTCTCTCTTCCCTTCCCCTTTTCTCCCCCTTCTCCTCTTTCTTTCTCTCTTTCCTCTAGATCTCCCCTCTTTCTTCCTCTTTTCTCTTTCCCTCTCTCCCTTCTTCTCTCCTCTGTTCCTCTCTTCTTTCCTTCCCCTCCTCTCACTTTCTTCTTTCTGTCCTCCTGTCTTTGACCTTCTCTCTCCTTCTTTCCCCAGAGTCTCTTGCTCCCTCTTCCCTTCCTCCCTTCCTCCTTCCTCTCCTGGATTTCTCCTCCCCCTCCCCCCCCCCTTTTTCTCCTTCCTCGGTGGACTCAGGCCAGAGCCCTGCTTACTGAAGCCTTCTGGTCTGGGGAAATGGACAAAGGTCTCTCTTGGAAGGTGAATCACATGCTGAGGAAGGCTAACCAGGAGCAGGGTAGGGAGGAGGGAGCAGCCTCTCCAGGAAATCTTCTGATCCCAAGGACCCCCTTCAGGGGAGCTCTGGACCCTTTGGGATTTGAGCTTGGGCCTGAGCAGAGGGGCCTCATCTGGGGTAGCCAGCCAGGGTATGTTCTGGTCTGCTCTTCCTTAAAGTGGCCAGGGGCTTTCTTCTGGAAACCTCTGCAGTTTGGGGTTCGGTTTTGTTTCGAAATAGCAACTTCCTCTTGCCTCCGGCATCCAATCCATTCACTGTTTTCCCCTAGCTTAATTCTTGGCTAGCTCCTCTGATCCTCTGCTAAAGCAGAATCCTCCCCTCCCACCCAGATGGCTCCAGGGAGTATTCTTCGAGTGCGTGTGACTGGACAAAGTTGCTTTCTCTCTCTTTCCAGGTCTCAGTTTCCTCATCTGGACTAGTTCTCCTGTTCTCTTGTGGGGTACAGCAGCAAGACTGCTGGAAATGGAGAGGGATGATCTAGGTTTGTAACTGGGCTCAAACCCAGTAGCAAATCACTTAAGTTTCTCAGGACCTCAGTTTTCCTCATCTGTAAAATGGTGAGCTGGAACTGGACTAGCTGACTTCTAAGGCCTCTCCTCAAAGTCACACAGAGAATGTTTCTGGGGAATGATCAGCCTTCTAGCTCTAAATCTCTGATCCTGTAATCCTGGATGCCAGGGTAGATGGAATTCTAACATGCGATCCACTGGCCAAAAAGAGCCTCCTTTGTATGACTGAAATAAGAAAGGAAGAACCCTACTACCAAGAAAGTAAGGAACAAGCTAGCTTCTGCAATAAATGCCGGCTGCTTTCTTCCTTCTCCAATCTGTTTCTCATGCAGCTGTGGGATACCAGTCTGACCATGCCACTGCCCTACTCAAGAAGGTTCCTCGTGCCTCCGGGATGAAATGCAAATTCCTCTGGCATTTTAAACCCTTTGCAATCTGGCTCATGGAACGAAAAAAAAATTTTTTTCCTGTCACTTTCCTACACATGAGTTACATTCTGTTAACAGGATCTTACGGAGCCAGTCTCTAACCTGAGAATGAAGAAACTGCAGGCCAGAGACAAAGTGCCAGTCATCAGGCAGCTGTTCAATTAACTAATTTCATTGTGAGGGATAGATTTACAAATTGGGAATTCTCCTGATCAGAATTCCACCTTGCTGAAGTGAAGACTGGGATTATAGACATAAATCACAATAGGAAGGGAAGGGGGAAGGTGGATTACAGATCATCGTTCCCAGGGCCAGAGTGGTTTCCCATGACCAGCCCACAAATCCCACAATACTAAGGTACTGGCGTCCTGAAGTTCTGTGGGAACAGCCTTGTTCAAGTCTTTGGGGGTCATTACTTGGTGGGTCACAGGACCAGAGCTCTATGACAGGAACAGGTTCTACAGTCTTTGATTCGCTTCACTTAAGGTACAGAGGCAGTGATGCCAGTGATCGTTGAGTTGTCAAAGTCTGATTAATCAATTTAAGTTGCATTGTAAGTCTGAGTCAAGATAGAAAAAGCAATTCTGAGAATCCAGTCTATTAGTATATTCATTACAAATAGCATATCAATTAACATGAAAATCCTAATTCCACAGTTCTAACCTGACTTGTCGTCATTCCCCATACCCAAATCTCCTGCCTCCAGACCTTTGCCTAGATTCTCCCACTCCCCTCATGCCCTCCCTCCTTAATCTTCCCTTGGAATCTGAGGCTCACTTAAAGCCTGACTCAGGTACCACCTCTTGTCCAACAACTTGGACCAGATGCTAGTGCCCCTCCTCCTCCCTGGAAATTACTTGCTACCTACTTTGTATATATTTTCCATTGACCTTAATGTATATGTGTTGGTTTTTTCCCCAAGTCCTTGAAAGTCAGAACTATTTAGTGTTTCTGTGTATCTCTATTACCTAGTACAGTGTCTGGTGCAGAGGAGTCACTTAATAATAAATGTTTGTTGAATAAATGTTGAATGAGCATACACACCTTCCCTTCCCTCTCCCTCTTCCACACCTCCCTGTCAGCTTCCTTTTCTATCTTGTCTTCCCTCATTAGGTTGTAGGGGCTGCTAGGTGACAAAGTGGATGGAGCACTGAGATTGGAATCAGGAAGACTCATCTTCCTGGCCTCAGAAACTTCCTAGCTATGTGACCCTGGGCAAGTCACTTAACCCTGTTTGCCTCAGTTTCTTCATCTGTAAAATGGGCCAGAGAAGGAAATGGCAAACCACTCCAGTATCTTTGCCAAGAAAACCCCAAATGGGTTTACAAAGAGTCGGACATGACTGGAATGACTGAGCAACAACAAACAAGGATCATGTGAATAAGAGTCATGTAGCGTGAAAGGTCATGCATGGGCAGGTTCTATTTGTACCCATGAGTCAAACACCTACACAGATGAGAACACGGTGCCAAGAGCAATGACACAGGGGAGCAATTCTCAAACTTTCAGGTCTTATAACCCCTTTACATTCTTAAAAATAATTCAGCACCCTCCTAAAGAGCTTTTGGTTATGTGAATTACATCTAGTAATATTTGCTGCACCAGAAATTAAAACATTATTATGAATTATATGTGTTATAATGAAAATAGTTTTGACCTCAGAGATCCCTTGAAAGAAGTTCAGGGATGCCCGAGAGTCCCCCAACCACACTTGGAGAAGTCAGAAAGACCTGAGTATACAAATCCTGCTTTAGAGATTTACTAGCTGTATGACCCTGGGCAAGTCACTTAAACTCTCTTTGCCTCAGTTTCCTCATCTGTAAAATAGGGATAATGATAGTATGTACCTCCTAGGCTTGTCATGAGGCTTAAATGAAAGAACAGATGGAAAGCATTTTGCAAATCTTAAAACGCTATAACAATACTAGCAGTTATTGTGATTGTGATTTCTTTAATAAATATTATTAGATAATTATTAAAGAAAAATGACATGCTAGCACACAGTCCCCTAAAAACCTTCTTCTCCTGCCTCGTCATCCTGGGGAGGTGACTCTGAGCTCTTGAAGGCTCTGGTGATAGAATATAGCTCTGGCAAGCATGACCAAACTGGTCTCTGGGTTGACTGTGTATATTTAATACAAGTCAACTAACATTTATTGAGTACTGATTATGTGCTAGATGGGGACAAAAACTTTTTTAATCAAGCAATCGAACAACCAACTAAGTATTTATTAAGGCTAAGCGGTGGGGACACAAAGGCAAGGAGGTTGCTGTCCCTGCCCTTGAGCTGCTTACATTCCAATGGAGGAAAGTATAAATCCACAGGAATACACAATAAACATCAAAGGTGGGAGGCATTCTTAGACAGAAAGACACAAACAGCTTACATTCTACACACACACACACACTCTCTCTCTGCCTCTCTCTCTCTCTCTCTCTCTCTCTCTCCCACACACACACCACACACACACACACACACACACACACCCCAAGTACTATAATATCAAAGGGGTTGTTTGTTGTTTTCTGTCCTCTCTCCAAGAGGACCATGATATCAGGAAGATGATGCCATGACATGCAAGTGAATTGGATTTAAGTGAGGGAGGGCTGTGCAAAGTCACCAGCCTCACTTTCTCCTCTGGAGCCATCTGGGTCCAGTGGCCAGACAGGAAGACTGGAGATGGCTTTGGACCAAAAAGGACAGAGCTTTAACAAGTAGGGGTACTCTAAGAGAAGCAAAGACAGTGTCATATAGTGGATAGGGCACTGGATTCAGTATCAGAAAGGCCTGGATTTCAATCCTGCCCTAGACACAAGCTGTGCAACCCCAGCCAAGAAACTCATTGTCTCTGTGCCTCAGTTTCTGAAAAATGAGGAGGTTGAACTTAGTGACTTTTGGATTCCTTTCCAGCTCTAAAATTCTGACCCTCTGATTCTCTAAGATGTGGGTGAGAGGAGAGTACATTCCAGCGATAGACCCGAGAGATAGATGTCCTTTAATGCGAGCAGCAGGGAAGGACAGTTTCGTTGGAACACAGAGTGTGTGGGGGTAGGATGGAGGGGGGAAGGGGAAGTAAAATGAAATGGGAGAATTTGTATTTGGTCCTAGAGGTGATGGGAGCTATTGAAGTTTTCTGAGTACCAAAACAGTGCTTTACAAGGATCAGTTTACCACTAATGTGAAATGAGCCCAGAAAGGCTGACTGGAGCCCCTGTATGTGGGGCAGAGGGCCAAAGGCCTGCCTAGCTAGGCTGGGAGAAGTTTGTCTCTGAAAGGCTGGCTACCAGGAAACCAATTCTGCAGCTACAACCACTTATGAAACCATTTAGGGAAGGGTTGGGGGGTTATGGTCTGTCTGTGCCCATGGGGAGAGCATCCACAGTGATGAAACCCTAGGGCTGCTGGTTTAACAAGGAAGTGGCAACACATGAGTTAGACTGGGGGCGGGGTGGGCCTGACCACCTGCTTGACATTGCCTTGGTGAAAGGGCCGGATGTCCAGCCAGCGGGCTGGTAATTGAAATGGCACATAATTGAATTATATAACAGGATCCCTAGAGCCTGTTTTCGAGTGGATTTCTGTCACCCAAATGGACCAGTCCTCTTTGCCTATGAAACTGGGCCCTCTAAGGCAGCCCTGGACCTTTGCTAACCCTTTGTCCTCTATGCTTGGAATAAGTCGCCTCTCTCCTCCTCCTCCCCATCTGTTGAATCTCTACTCGTCCTTTAAAGACCTGCTTTTCATTTCTGTGGCACAGTAGTGAAAGAACCCAGGCTCTGGGCTCAGAGAACCTCAGATCAAGGCTGGCTTCTGAAAGCATCTGCCAAGGCCTCTGTCTCTTCATCTGCAAAATGGAGGAAAGGTAGGGTTGGACCAGCTGGTCTCTTATTATTGTGTTGATTGTCTAGACTTTAGAAAGTGTTAAAGGGTGTATTAATCATGCAGATTCAACTTCAAGGTGTGTTGTTCCCAAAACTGGTTGTTAGACATTTGCCAGCATGTCTGTATCTATAAAAGTCTGTAAAATCTGTGATCCTACTGCTTGTGCAACCCTTGGCATATTGCTTTTCCTACCTGGGCCTCAGTTTCTTCCTCTGAAACACAAGGGGATTATACTAAATCAGTGACTTCCAGTGTTTTTTGTTCTATGAACCCTACTCAATAACCACAAAAAGTAGGTTTTGAATTTCCAGAGTAATTTAATATATGACTCATAATACGGACAGCTAGGTGGCACCATGGTGCACAGAGCTTTGGGTCTGGCCTCAGGAAGACTCATCTCCAAGTTCAAATCCGGCCTCAGACACTTACTAGCTGTGAGACCCTGGGCAAGTCACTTAACCCTGTTTGCCTCATCTATAAAGAAGGAAATAGCAAACTACTTCAATATCTTTGCCAAGAAAACCCCAAATGGGGTCACAAAGAGTCAGATATGACTGAATAACACGGCAAAATTAATTTTTCTGTAACAGCATGTGCTTCTCCAATTTTTATAACTTGATAACTTACTAAATATAAAGCTTCGGTTGGATATTTTTACTTTTTTGCTTATTCACATAAATACATGAATCAATATTATAAGATTTTCAAATTTTATTCTTTCCACTTAAAAAAATAAGGTTATTAACACAGCTTTCGCATTTTGATTGTAAATGTCAAGAAAAGGTTTTAAGTCACCATTGGTAAGAACTCCACAAATTATTCATTATGGTTATGGATAGATATTAATTATCGACAATAAACATGAATTTGAACTTGATATCTCTTTCATTATTTCTCTTTTTCGTGCCTGTCATAATGTAGGTATCTCAAATATCTTTGTATGTCATTTCAGAATTATAAACTGTTGCATAACTTCTGCAAATTTCTTGATCATAGTATGGTGAATCTAAATGAATATTTTAAGATTCTTCACTAACATGTTGTTCAACAGTCTTTTCATACACTCTAGTCTTTATCCAATGGTCCAATGGGATTGCTATAATTTTTAAAATAAAATTTAAAAATTTCACAAAAATCTCCTTTTTATATTCAATGCTTGTTAAATATGTAACAACCCTGTATTAGCACCACTGATGCAGTGGCATATTCTCCCCAGAGACTTTGTTTCAGAATAATAGATAGGCAGCAGGATCTTCCCCTGTAGCTAAACACTGAATTTATCAGAATGCATGGACCCAGAAGATACGGCTACCTAATCAATCAACTAAAATGAATAGCTAGTTAAGATATAAAATGTTAACTTTTCTACTGGGCTAATGACAAGCAAGCATTATATTAAACGACAAATATGCTTGAAGTTCAATTGCATATGTCTCTTTGTTTTGAATCTTTGTAAAGAATCTCTTCAGA
Source organism: Trichosurus vulpecula (assembly GCF_011100635.1). Classification (NCBI taxonomy): domain Eukaryota; kingdom Metazoa; phylum Chordata; class Mammalia; order Diprotodontia; family Phalangeridae; genus Trichosurus; species Trichosurus vulpecula. Next base: position 34,768,879 of record NC_050573.1, on the reverse strand, counting down.
TACAATTTTCTTTTCTTTTTCCACTGGCATACCAGTTACACTCTTATAGCAACCCTACTAAACTACCGACCAGGATTGAGGAGTTCCTTTGAAAATAAAGCAGATAGGGGCAGCTAGGTGGCGCAATGAGTAGCGCACCGGCCCTGGAGTCAGGAGGACCTAAGTTCAAATGTGACCTCAGACACTTGACACACTTGCTAGCTGTGTGACCTTGGGCAATTGCCCTCCCTTCCCTCCTCCAAAAAAAAAAATAAAGCAGACAAAAGAGAAAGATAAGTTGAAATTGGAAGACAGCCTTAGTACTGCAATGAGAGACCATATAAGGTTTGTTTCTGCCAAATATTTGAGATGCTCCATGATGGTTTCAAAATGGCACTTACACATGCGCCACGATCATGGTTTTCAGACAGCCTGACATTTGCGTTGCAAGCATGAAAATATTTCTGTTTGATCCTTTGTTTATACAGAATTACAGGGTAATGGTAAGTTAGATGGAGGAACTACTCTGGTGAAGTCTATGAAATACAAATGAGGGTATGCGCCTGTCTGAACATGTGTTTCCAGTTGGTTTGTGCTTGAATGTTGAACTCTTGTAGTGGTTTGAAAAAAATTTGATGACAGGTTGAGAATCTGCAAGAATACATTGTACTTAGTCAGAAATGGTCAGAGTTTGTGGTAATTGCTGCATGAACACCCACATTATTGTGCATGTGAGCATGATTGTTTCAAACTGCTCCAGAAACAAATCCATAATGCTTTAACCATGCACATTCTTGTCACAGAGGAAAAAAATATATTTGTAACATAACTGGGTAATTATTTGCTCTTTAAAGTTCCATTAAAGAATTTTTAACACAAACCAACTATACCCATCTTGAACCCTTTGGGGGTTTTTGAACCACTGAATGGGGACTTCTGAACTAGATGATCTCTGAGGTCCCTTTAGACTCTAAATCTATGACCCTAACTTGCAGGGCTAAAAGGATTGAATGTGCCAATAGATCTGTGATCTCACCAACTTGAGTAATACCTTCATTGGGTGCAGACCAAAATCCTCTGTGTCTTCTCACAACATATAATTCTAGTCATTCTGTCATGACTCCTTCAAAAAAATTAATATTTGCATATTGTTATCATCATCATTTCTGAATATTTCCTGTCCACTCCTTTACCTGGAAGGCCATCTCTTTTAATGCAGAATAAAAAAAAGAGAAAGAAAAGCAGTTTAACAAAACTAACCAAAAGATCCAACAAGTCCAATAGCATATGTAGTATTTCATACCCATAATCCCCCACCTCACAAAAGAAATTAGGGAGATTTTGCCATAAATCCTTAAGAAGGATCCACCCAATGTATTGGAGTTCTTTCTCTATGTCTAAGCTCTTTGAGGCCAGGGCCTGTGACATTTTTATCTCAGTTTTCTCGATGTCCTGCCCAGTGCCTCGTGCACGGAGGTACTTAATAAATGCTAATTGGTGGGTTAATTGATCCTGTAGGTACCAGGGCAGAAGTGGAGCTCTTCCTCTCCCTGTGTCGCTTTCTTTTCTGATGATTCATTTTCTAGATAATGGCCAACATGATACAGTAGACATAGAGCTGCTCTTGACATTCTAGAGTTGGGTTCTAGTCTCGTCTCTGACACAGACTGGCTGTGTGATCCCAGGCAACTCAACCTCTCAGGGCTTCCAAGTAATTTTCAAAATATACAACAAATTTCCATTTCCATTTTAAGAAAGTCTTTGTAATAAGAACTATGCATTGTGTTCAGGGCTGCCCATCTTTGCTTCCTTGTAAGTTTTCTTTTGTTCTCTGCTGCCTAAGTTATTTTTTAAGACTAAAGTTGCAGAGCTGGTACCAATCTGTAATGGTAGAGGAAGCTTCCTCACTGGGAATTTCCTGTGTCAGTGAAATCACAGGTTTAGACAAAAAAAAAAGTGCCAGGTACTATAGGTAAAAAAAAAAAAAGACAAAAATTAAATAGTTTATGCTTTTAAGGATCTTAACATATGGGGGGGTAACATGTATGGAAATGGGTAAATAAAATACGTGTATACATATACACATATATTTAATGTATACACATATCTAAATATACACATATTTATATACATATATTTAAATATATACATATATTAAATATATGCATATACACACATATTTTATGTATACATATATGTATACAAATGAGTATACACAAAAATGTACATAGATATTTAAAACAAATATAAAGTAATTTGCATTTTTTTGAAGGACCACTGAAAAATGGGGGAAATCAGAAAATACTTCTTGTGTAGGTAACATTTGAGCTGATCCTTCAAGTTTCCAAGAGGCAAAGATAAAGAAGGAGGGCATTTTGGGGATGGGGACTAGCCTGTGCAAAGGCATGAAGGTGGGAGATGTAATTGTGTGTTCAAGGAACAGCTGGCAGGCCAATTTGACTGGAACAGGGGATTTGTGAAGGCAAACGAAAAGAAATAAACTTGAAAATATAGGTGATTGTAGAGGACTTTAAATGCCTGGCTGAAGATTTTGCATTTTCTTTAAGAGTTAAAAGGCAGCCATTGAAGGTGTTTGAGCAGAGGAGGGTGGTGTGGTCAGCTCTGAGACAGAGGGGAGGGAGGAAAGTGTTCCAGGCATGGGAGACTGCCATGTACAAAAGCATGGAGGTGGGAGACAGGATGCCAGATGTGGTATATAGCAAGTATGCCAGAGAGGGCACGATGAGGAGTAATAAATACGAAAGAAGGTTGGGAACAGAAGTGGGAGCCAGATTGTGAATGACTTTCAGATTATAAATTATGGATGAATACCAATCTGCAATGGTGGAGGCAGCTCCCCATACTCTTCATAAAATCACAAGTTCAGATCCACCTCAAAAATCCCTTATCTGTCTCAGTCACTAAAATGTGCTACATCTGACTTCTATCCCACTATTCAGCTCTCCACTGCCTTCTTGGTCACTTACAATTTTGATGTTAGAAAGATTGTGATCACTGGCCTTGAAGTCAGGAGGACCTGAGTTCAAATCTGGCCTCAGACACTTACTAACTGTGTGACCCTAGGCAAGTTGCTTCACCCCGATTGCTTTCCTCCCACAAAAAAGAGAGACTGTGGTGATCCCAAGACTCACTTTTTTATTAGAGAAATAAAGCATCTAGTAGTTTGATGCTGATTTAAAAAAATTCTGATTTCATACCATAAATGTACTTGCAGATATGAGATCACTGTATTTTCCTTTAGGGTCATGCAAAGGTGGATAGAAGATTAGCTTCTTAATGGGACATGGAACAGGAGTCATATTTGCTAATTGCCCTAGAGCTCCATGTCTGGATAGGGCAAATGAGCCAAATTGTGATTAAATTTAGGAACTACCATCTGCAAATAATTTTACATGTTAAAACATAGACAGAGCCAAGAGAAGTTGGGACATGAGGGCACAGGTGCCTTTCATAACCCATTAAGCAATTGAATAAGATCTTAACCTATTGCGTGGGAGAGATATTCTTGTGTAGGTAACATTTGAGCTATGCTAAGAACCAAGACTTCAAATTTTCATAATCCTCTATTGAATCAAATGCTCATCTATCATCAACAGACTCTCAGCTTACTGGGATGTGGTCCAGTGGGAAAAGGACTGGTTCTAGAGTCAGAAGATCTGGGTTGGAATTTTAGCTTTGCCATGAATGTGGTCTTGGACAAGTGCTTTAATTATCTGGGCCTCAGTTTCCTCATCTGTCAAATAAAGGGTTTGATGAGATGGCCTCTAAGATCCTTTCCATCTATTATCCCGTGAACTTGTATTCTCTACACCTTCCACTCAGTTTTGTGAGTGTAGAAAATTATTTGCAAAATCCTATTTATTCTCTTCTTACATTTTTATCAAATATATCTCTGATGCTTATGTAGGCCATTCTTACATGAGGTTTTAGCTACTAATGTTGTCTTTTTTGAGTAGTAATATTGTCTATGATGTTCCCCCCTATTAATATCCCTGGGTACCTTCGAATTATTTTGCCTCCAATATAAAGTCCTCTGTCTATATCAGGGGTGAGAAACCTGCATCCTTGAGGCCATATGTGGCCTTCAGGTGTGGCCCTTTAACTGATTCAGTGGCCTCGAGGTCTCAGGTTCCCCAGCTCTGGTCTATACTCATTTTGGTCCAGAAGCTCTTCCTATCAGGGTTATTCAGTCAAGAGACATTTATTAAATACCTACCAGGTGCCGGGCTCTATGCTAAGAGCACAAAAATAACAAAGACAGTCCCTACCCTCAAGGAGCTTACCATCTAATGAAAGAAGACAACCCATAAAAGGAAACTTCAAAGTGTTGAGGTGGGGTCAGGATAGAAGATTCCTAGCAGTAGAGCACGAAGGAGAGTGTCAAAGAAGCCAAAAATTAGTAAAGCTGGTAGGAAATGGGGTGGGGAGGAACCCTCTGCTAAGCCCCACTCTTTAATAGAAGTGGCAGAGCCCATGGCCCTGTTTTCCAAAGTGTCCAATCAGAGGCACAGAGGGGACTGATGAGATGGGAGGACCAGACAAATTCAATCTTACAGAATGGGATTTCTCAATGATGAGTTTCCTGAGAGAAGGAAGACATGACCCATGACTGAGATGGTCCAGCTGTGGAAAGTTCATGCAGTTATTTTTGGCTCAATAAGACAGACAGATCTACTTTAATCTTTTTTGTCTTCCTCTCAGTTGCACTTTTAAATATTCTTGGGATAACCTAGCTTATATGGGTTTTCTGCATACTCATTGTTAATCCTATCATTAATGTATCATGAGGCTGACTCCATTTGCATAAGACTCTCCTCATTGGTAGAGATTGCTTACTAAATGCTCTGAAGAGTGTTGGTCATGGGAACTGAGTAGATTGAGGAATCGTGAGGTTAGGACGTTTGAGGGAGTATCAATATGTATGTCGAAGTCTCCCGATGTGAAGGTAGGAGGTGAGTAGGAGAGACACACTATGAGCCAGTCACTGAACTCAGAAAAGGAAGGGAGGAGAATGGCCTGGGAGTCAATAGATAAGAGCCACCAATATTTGGACTGAGTGATAAATGTGGATAGTGTGAACCCCAAATGAGGAAAAGTTGTAGCGAAGCTAGTAGTGGAAGGATGTGGACATGGCAATGGAGAGTAGTCAATCAATAAACATTATGAAGCACCTACTATGTGCCAGGCACTGTGCTAAATGATGTTCTCCTCTTATCTGACTGACCATTCTCAGTCTTCTCTATATTTTCATCTTGATGATCTTGGATACCTGAAAAGGTCCTGTCCAGGGCCTTCTTCTCTTCTCTAATATTTCACTTGGTGATCTCGTCAGCTTTCATGTTTTCACTTATCATCTCTCTACTGATGGTTCTCAGATTTACCCAGAGCCTCTCTCTTGCCCATCAGTCTTGCATCTCAAACTGCCTATTGGACATTTTGGCCTCAAGGGCGTAATGGCTTGGGATGAACTAAGGGGACAAGGGGTCAGAGGTCTTGGTGAGGATGAAGAACAGAGTTTGGTGTTGCGAGGTAGAAGGAGAGTTGGGATGACAAATCAGATAAGGGAATTTCAGAGTTCACCAACGTGAAAATGGTCTATTTGTGTGTGATGCAAAATTAAGTGTATGAGCATCTCTGTGTGTAGCTGAGATGGGATCAAGATCATGGGAAATGAGGAAGTTGGGGAAATGAAAGACTAAGATGTCTGAGGGAGTATGTTGAAATCCCCTAGTATCATCTGCAAATGATTTTACATTTTTAAACCGACAGAACCAAGAATCGTGTGGGGAGCTGTAGAGGAATTGGATAAGAGATTCCAGGGGTGGGGAACATGTAGCCTCAAGGCCACATGTGGACCTCTAGGTCCTCAAGTGTAGCCCTTTGACTGAATCCAAACTTGGTCCCCACCCCTGGATGACCTCTTGCACGAGAGAAATCTTGTCAGAGACAAGCCCTCAAAGCTTCATTTTTCTTTACAGAATCAGATGCTCTATCAGCAACAGACTCTGAGCACACATGTTGAAGTCCCCTAGTAAGAGGGCAGGCATTGGGGAGGAAAAAATGTAAGCCTAGGCATTGAACTTGTTAAAGAAAGAAAAGGAGTGTCCTGTGGGTCTGTGGACAACAACCACCAGAATTTTGATTGGGGGAAGTAGATATGGATTGTTGTTTTTATTCTGTCTTTTCAGTTGTGACCCCATTTAGGGTTTTCTTGGCAGAGATACTGGTTTGCCATTTCCTTCTCCAGCTCATTTTACAGATGAGGAAACTGAAACAAACAGGGTTAAGTATCTTGCCCAGGGTCACACAGCTAGGAAGTGTCTGAGGCTAGATATAAACTCATGAAGATGGGTCTTTCTGATTCCAAGCCCAGTGTTCTACCCAATGTGCCACCTAGGTGTCCAGGTGTGGATTGAGTTTCCTGAATAATGATAACGGCACTTGGAAGCAGTGAAGGAGGGCAAAGAGTCTGTCAATTCTCCCAGCTCAACCAGGGAGTCTGGGGAATGAGTGAAAGTGTAGCAGGAACAGGGCTAGAAAGAGTTGTTAGGGAAGCTGTGTCATCCAGAGGGAGCCAGGAAGAGAGTGAGCATTTCAGAGAGCACAATGGAAGGGGGAAATAGATTGAGAATGGGACATGGGGGAAGAGGTTGGGTTGAAGGGAATGGGAACAAGAGAGCCACCAGAGGAGGATGGAGAATAAAACTTGGTGGGAGTTCAGCGTCATTGGAATGAGGAGGGTATGATAGAAAGGGGGTTTGATAATCATTGACAAATAAGTGCAGGTGGGTTATTAACATCACCAGGGATTCAGTCTCAGGGAGGAGTTCTCTAGGTGTAGGTAGCTACCCCCAAAAGACTGCCTCTTTATCTGCTCAGGTCAGGGGACCAGGGGGGAAACTAATGGCATGGTGTTTCTCTCCTATCCCTGAGAGTGAACCAGGCTGAGAATTAGAGGGCACAGAAAGAAATGGAGTCTCTGTTCCCTGCAGGCAGGAGGAAGGAGTATTCTGACTCCTCCAATATGACTAGTGAGTTGGAGGATATGAGAGAAAGTACAGTCAGTACGGGAAAGTGTGTTGAGGGAAGGAGCGGGAGGGAGCCAAATGGAATTGAATGGCAGAAAATGGAAGGAGTGAGAAAGGAAGAGGTTTAAGATCAATCAATCGATCAATAAACACTTGTTGTTAAGTGCCAGGCATTGGTCTAAGTGCTAAGGATACAAAAAGAGACAAAGGACAGTCCCTGTCTTCAAGGAGCTCCCAATCTAAGGGGAGACAACATGCAAACAAATATTTACAAAGCAAGCTAAATACAAGAATAAATAGCAAATAATTAACAGAGGGAAGGCCCTGGAATTAAGATGAAAGAGAGTTTGTTCATTATGGAGCTTTATCCCATATCCCATTCCAGATTTGCCTACCTCTTCCATTCTGCCCTCTGAAATGGGACATTGGGAAGTTAGGGATGAGGTGGATAGGAGTAATGAAGTTGGGGAGAGGACAAAGACTTTGGCCATCAGCAGCTAGGGGTTCAGAACCACTGGGATAGAGGGAATATAAGGGGTAGGAGCATGCTAATCTTTGAGTTTGTCAGTCAATAAACATTTATGAAGCACCTATTAAGGCACTGTGCCAAGGTCTGGGAATACAAATACAAAAAAAAAAAAAAGAAGATAGGTCCTGCCGTCAAGGGGCTTACAATCAAATGAGGGGAGACAATACACAAAAGGGTGGGGAGAAGAGGTGGCCCAGGAGTACAGCCAGTGGGAATTGAAGAGATAACTGGCCTGATCCACCTCCTTAGGTGGAAGTTCTGGGAGGAGCTCTCCACCCTTTAAACCAGAGGGAGGGACTCTAGGTACTGCCATTGATGAGTACATCCAGGCAGAGTCTCAGTGATGGGAGGGAGAGTGGTCTGCTCAGCGAAGTACCTGATTAGATTGGCCAACGTCCTCCCTCGAGGTCCCACCTCATAGCCAGTGGTGATGTTATGTTCTGTAGGAGATCAGCCTCAAAGCATGCAAGAGCAATTAGAAATATGGAATCCCAATCAGGAGAAGGTGGTCATTCTTCCTGCCCTAAGGGCCAGGGGAGAGAAAGGGTCTTATGGGCAGCACTGGCATTGGTGCTGGGTACCAATGAGCAGAAAATGGTGTGAGGCTTAATTTCAGGCAAAAAAGTGAAAATTCAGTTATCAGAACTTGGCATCCTGGGGTGGTGTCCAAGGTTCTGGTAGGAGAGGGATGAGGGTGATGGTTAGAATGAAGGTGGTATTGTGTGTAGATGGCCAGGAAATTACTCTGTCACTCCTCTGCTCAAGAAGCTCCCTTGGCTCCCACTTGCTCCTAAACCTCCTTTGCAAATTGAGGCCCTTTAAATAGCTCTAGCCTACTGTTCCAAATATACTACAGTATGGGTGCGACCCTTCCAGACTTCAGTGAATTTGTGTGTCCTACTTAGACTACATTTATATTTTGTAGAGGTTGAACCTGTTTCGAAATGTGAGTGGATCTTTTTAGGAAAAGGGAAAGGAACAAGCATTTATTAAGCACCTACTATATGTTAGGCCAAGTTTTTGTTTAATTTTTTTCTCAGTCACGTCCAACTCTTAGTAACCCCTTTTGGGGTTTTCTTGGCAAATATACTGTAGTGGTTTGGCCATTTCCTTCTCCAGTTCATTTTGTGGCTGAGGAAACTGAGGCAAAGAGAGTTAAGTGACTTGCCCAGGGTCACAGAGCTAGTAAGTATCTGAGCCCAGGAAGTGTCTAAGGAACTCAGGAAGATGAGTCTTCCACCCTCCAGGCCCAGATCGATATCTATCCGCTGTGCCACCTAGCTGCCCCACTGTGCCGAGTGCTTTACAAATATTATCTCTTTTGATCCCCACAACAACCCTGGGAGGTAGATACTACTATTATCCCCATTTTACAGTTGAAGAAAGGCAGACAGAGGTTGAGTGACAAATGCTGGAGATATGAGAATATAGGTACAGTAATTGGCTATTTATTGGTGGGGCTGTGAACTATTCACATTCAGGAAAGCAATTTGGAACTATGCCCCAAAAGCTATGAAGCTGCACACCCTGTGATCCAGTGCCGCCATGTTTACGTTTATAACCCAAAGAGATCAAAGAAAGATGAAAAAAGTCCATGTAAACAACAATATTTATAGCAGCTATTTTTCTGGTGACAAAGAATTAGAAACTGAGGGGTTAAAAGGTATGGACAATTTTAAAGCCCTTTGGGCATAGTTCCAAATAGATTCCAGAATGGCTAGAGAATTCATAGCTCTACCAACAGTAGATTAGTGTACCGATTTTCCCTATATCTCTTTTTTTGGTTATGAACTCTTCACTTGGTATTTTCTTCCATGCTCACCTAATTTGTTTATGGTGAGGAATATATATATATATATATATATATATATATATATATATATATATATATATATATACATATATATATATACATATATATATATATATTCTGTATTATACCTAATCTTTTCAACTGATCAACCCCTCTTTTTCTTACCAAACTGTTTTGATGATTCCAGCTTTGTATTATACTTTGAGATCTGACACTGTTGGGCCCCCTTCCTTCACACTTTTTTTCATGAACATCCTTGATATTCTTTCCTCCAGGGGAATTTTGTTATTTTTTTAGTTCTGTAAAGTAGTTTGATTGGTATGCTGCTGAATAGGAAAATTAACTTAGGTAGTGTTGTAATTTTTTATTATGTTGGCTTGGCTTACTCATGAGTAATTAGTATTTCTCTAACTTATTTAGAAGTCTTCATTTGTATAAAGAATGTTTTATAATTCTATTTGTATAATTCCTGCGGGTGTTTTGGCAGGTATTGTCCAAGCATTTTATATTATCTCTAGTTACGTTAAACAAATTTCTCCTTCTATTTCTTCCTGTTGGGTTTTGTTGATAATATATAGAAATGCTGGTGATTTATGTGGGTTTGTTTTATATCTTACAACTTTGCTGAAGTTGTTAATTGCTTCAATTAGTTTTTTGTTGACTCTCTAGGCTTCTCTAAATAAACTATCATATTATTTATAAAAAGTGATCATTTTATTTCCTCTTTGCCTATGCTTATCCTCTGAATTTCTTTTTCTTGTCTTATTTCTATAGCTAGTATTTCTAGCTCAATATAGAATAGTAATAGTGATAATAGGCATTTTTGCTGTACCCCTGGTCTTATTGGAAAAGTCTCTATTTTATTCCCATTGCAGATGATGCTGGCTCTTGGTTTTAGATAGACATTACTTATCATATTAAGGCATCCCATTTATTCCTATGCTTAACAGCGTTTTTAATTAGAATGAGTATTACATCTTATAAAAAACTTTTTCTGCATCAATTGATATTATCATGATTTTTGCTGTCTTTGTGGTTAATATGGCTGATTATACTTATAATTTCCTTAATGTTGAACCACCCCTTCATTTTTGCCACAAATCCAGCCTGGTCATACATAGAATATAATTTTTTTGTGATATATTGCTGTCACCTCCTTGCTAATATTTATTTTATTTAGCTAATTGTTAATGGGAGGCTCGCAGGCTTGGGTTTGTGAGCTCTAGCATCAGGAGAGCAAACATAGGATATTACCCCTAAAACCCAGGATTAGTAACTGCTTATATGGATACTACATGCTTACTTGCTTGCTACCCAACCACGATGTTCCTCCTGTGCCTTTGTATGAACCTGAAATGCCTCCTCACCCTCTGCTTATTGGAACTTATATCTTCCTTCAAAGCACAGTGTAGGTACCACTTTCTACCTGAGGCCTTTCCTGACCTCTCCAGTTACTAATATCCTCCTCCAATGTCCCACTAGTGTGTGAGCTCCTAAAAGAACAGGAACTGATGTAACATTTTTGTCCCCAGCATCTAGTTGGGACATCTAGTGTCCTGAAAAGAGTAGGCATTTAATGAATGCTTTTTGAATTAGAGAACCTGCCATTTTCCATATGTATGTGAAAACAAAGAAAGAACTCTTAAAAAACCTTTTTATTAATTTGTTTATTTTTAGTTTTCAACATTCACTTCCATAAGATTTTGAGTTCTAAATTTTCTCCCCCTCTCTCCCCTCTTGCTACCCCAAGACAGTGTGCAATCTGATATAGGCTCTACATATACATTCATATTAAACATATTTTCATAGTCATGTTGTAAAGAAGAATTAGAATCAATGAGAGGAACCACAAGAAAGAATAAACAAAACAGAACAAAACCAAAAAAAGAGAGAGCAAATATGCTTGATCTGCATTCAGACTCCATAGTTCTTTCTCTGGATATGAATAGCATTTTCTATCATAAGTCTTTTGGAGTTGTCTTAGATCATTGCACTGCTGAGAAGAGTTAAGTCTATCAAAGTTAGTCATCAATGTTGCTTTTCCTGTGTATAGTGTTCTGGTTCTGCTCACTTCACTCAGCATCAGTTCATGTAAGTCTTTCCAGGTTTTTCTGAAGTTTGCCTGCTCCTCATTTCTTATAGTACAATAGTATTCCATTACATTCATGTATCACAACTTGTTCATCCATTGCCCAATTGATGGGCTTCCCCTCAATTTCCAATTGTTGGACATCACAAAAACAGCTGCTATAAATACTTTTGTACATGTGGGTCTTTTTCCCATTTTTATGATCTCTTTGGGATACAGACCTAGAAGTGGTATTTCTGGGTCAAAGTTTATGCACTGTTTTATAGCCCTTTGGGCATAGTTCCAAATTGCTCTTCAGAATGGTTGAATCAGTTCACAACCCCACCAACAATACATCAGTGTATTTTCCCACATCTTCTCCAACATTTATCATTTTCCTGTTTTGTCATGTTAGGAAGGACTCAAAAAGGTAAGATGGTGTTCTGTGATGATTTATAAATGTTCCTAAGTCTTTTTTGTGTGATTGTTTTATTCTCTGAACTAGATTGCTAGGTCTATAATTATGGATGAGTTTTTTGTCTGTCGCTAATTGCTACACTGGATAAGATGCTGGACCTGGAGTCAAGGAAGATCTGAGTTCAAATCCAGCTTTAGACACTTACTAACTGTATGACCCTGGGCAAGTCATTTAATCATTGTCTTCCTCTGTTTCCTCATCTGTAAAATGAAGGTAATAATAGCACTTGCCTTATATGATTTGCTATAAGGATAAAATGAAATAATATTTATAAAATGTTTTGCAAATCTTAAAGCGATATACAATTATTTATCACTATTATTATGAATTCCACCAGTTCATTTTGGGTTCTATGCTCCATTGTTCTCAGTCTTGGTTGAGGAGTCAAAATTTACCTTTCTTCTATGTCTAATTCTCAGTTCTTGCTTACAAAGTCAAATCACATGTTCTGAAACCCATGACCCAACCCATGCCAGTTCCAGGGGACTTTCCATCCTTTTCTTCTGAATAGTTACCACTTACCATTGAAATCTCATGGGAATACCGCTGCAGAACAAGGCAGGGATGAGGAACATGGTGGCATTTTTATGGTTAGGGAAAGAAAAGGGTGTGTTGTTGACCAGACCCCAATAGCCTAGACCTTAGACTGGCAAGATCAGAGAGCTAAAGCTGAATCCCTTTCATTTCCTACTTTAGGCAACCGAAGCCAGAAAGGAAAAATTATTTGCCTTGAATTGAAACCCGGGTTCTTTGACTCAGAATTCAGTGCTTTTTCCTCAACACCAGCTTCTTCAAGATTTATTATTCAAATGTAGATACCAGTTCCTCCTGCCTGTCCATCAATCAATAAACACTTATTTTTGATTAATTGGTTTATTTTTTACAAGTATCTTTCTTTAATGGATTAATTTTATAAGCATTTTTTAAATTAATTTAAAAAAAACTTTCAACTCTTTCCCTCCCACTGCTACATCAACTGAAATAAAAAAAAAGAAAAAGAAAGAAAAAGAAAAACCTCATAACAAATACCCACAATGCAGCAGAATAAATTCCCACATTGGCCATGTCCAAAAATGCATCTTAAGCCCATCTCTGGTAGGAAATGAGTAGCATTCTTTTTACTTCAGTCCTCTAGACTCGTGTCAACAAACATTTATTGTGCAGCTGCTGTACACCAGATCCTGTGTTAAGCAATGGGGAAAGGAGTAAGCATTTATATAGCCCCTAATGTGTGCCAAGCACTGTGCTAAGCACTTTTTCTAAGTATCATCTCATTCTTATTTGATCCTCACAACAAATCCTAGGAGGCAGGTGCTGTTATTATCCCCATCTTACAAGTGAGGAGACTGAGATAAATAGAGGTTAAGTGACTTGCCCAGGGTCCCACAGCTGGTAAGTGCCTAAAGCTGGATTTGAACTCAGGTCTTCTTGACGCCAGGCCCAGTGCTCCATTCACTGTACCCCTTGTCTGCTATACCCACAGCAATCATGCCTGCTCTGAATCTTTTATCCCTGCCCCCCACTCACCCCTCCCCGCCAATTCTCCCTACCAGCCTTATACCTTACTGCCTCAGGAATGAAGTGGAGCTGGCACAGGTTGACCTTCCCAGAATGCTTTGCCCCAAGCTCCCTGAGTTGGGATCTCAAGCCGTGTAGAAGGAACATCATCACAGTGAGGTGGCTCAGTTTCTCTGCCACTAGTTAGACTCACCATGTAAAGTGGGATAAAGAGATGGGGAGTGGCCTAGGATTTCAATGGTTTAGGGAACTCTTTGATGAAGGAACTTTCTCCACCATTGCAGCTGGAAACCTTCTTTGTATCTTCCAGTCTTAGGGACTCTGGACCACTGAAAGGTCGAGTGACTTGCCCAGAGTCACTGTGACAGGATGGATTAGTGGTGGGACTTGAACTGAGGTCTCCTTGGTGTGAGCTCTGTAACCCATATGCCACACTGCCTTTCAAACTTTATAAAATAAGTAGTAAGAATGAGCTAGCCCTCCCTTCTATTTTGTACATATTTATGTACATTTATATTGTCTTCACTATTAGAATCTAACCTCTTTTGAGGATAAGAAATGCTTCATGCTTGTCTTTTTTGTAGCCTGGTGCTTAATAAATACTTGTTAAGCAAATGAATTTTGTGTCCTTCCAGTAAAATGTATGCTCCTTGAGGGCAGGAACTGGTTCACTTTTGTTTTTGTAGCCCCAGACTTGGTACCTCTTAAACAGTAGATGCTCAGTAAATCTTTGTTAAATGAATGAATTTGTGCCCCTCCAAGCAGAGAATGTAAATTCCTTCCCACATGTATGAAAAAGATATTTATAGTAACTTTTTTAGTGGTGGCAAAGACTTGGAACCTGAGGTGATGGCCATCAATTGGGCAATGGCTGAATAGGTTGTGGTCTATGATTGGAATGGAATACTATTGTGCTATAAGAAATAATGAAGGGGAGAATTTTAGAGAAACCTGGGAAGACTTATATGAAGTGATACAAAGTGAAGTGAGCAGAACCAGAAGACATTACAGTGGTACACTGTAATGGCAATATTGTAACAATGATCAGTTGTGGAAGACTTAACTAATCTAATCAATACAATGATCTAAGACAATTCCAAAAGACCCACAATGAAAAACGCTCTCCACTTCCAGAGAGAGAACCAATGAACTCTGAGTACAGATTGAAGCATATTTTCCCTTTATTTTTCTTGCTTTTTTGTGGGGGGGAGAGGTGGGTGGGGGGAACATGGCTAATAAGGAAATATATTTTGCATGACTTCATATGTATAATGAGCCTCGTTTTTCTTGCCTTCTCAATGGATGTAAGAGGGGCAGAGGGAGAGAATTTGAAACTCAGAATAAAAATAAAATGTAAAGAGTGTAAGCTCCTTGAAGACAGGGACTGTTTCACATTTGCCACTTGTTGATTTATTAATGGTTGATTTGGGTATATTGAAATAAAAGAACAAACAAAATTAAAGTTTCATTCTGCACCCACTACTAAACCTGGGCAAAGGGGATGAGCAAATGGCCTGACCCCCTCCCTTCCCAAACTCCTCCATTACTGTAATGGCTCAGCCCTGGCCATATTACCAGAATGTCAAGGAGGGTTCAATGGTCTTACCTGAGGCTGCTCTCTCAGGGGGCATCCCTTCCTTAGGGCAGCAATAATCTGAAACTGCTCCTCCACAGTTACCAGTGATTTCTCCATGGCCACAGTCATCTTGAGCTCCCTGCAGCCTTTGACACGGGTGTTCACTCTCTTCTCCTGGACGCTCTTTTATATTTTCATGACACTGTCCTCCTTCCTATCTTCTGTGGCTTATTGCTCTTTCTCAGTGTCCTTCTCAGGATCATCACCCATGGCTCACCCCCTAACTGTGGGGATCACCCCTGGTTCTATTCTCAGTCCTCTTCAGCTAGGTGGCTAAACTGATAGAATGCTGGGCCAGGAGTCAGGAAGACCTAAGTTCAAATCCAGCCTCAGACATTTACTAGCTGGGCAAATCATATAACCCCTGTTTGCCTTAGTTTCTTCAATGGTAAAATGGGAATGATAATAATAGCATTTACCTCCTAGGTAGGTTCAAATGAGATAATATGTATATAAAGCTCTTAGCACATAGTAGGTGCTTAATAAACGCTTGTTCCGTCTCCCACTTTATTAATATATTTATTACCCTCTCCTCCACCCCCATGTAAGTTCCCTGAGGTGAAAGATTTTGATTTTGTCTTTGTGTGCTCAGTGTTATACTAGCATGTGGTAAGTGCTTAAGTAAATGGTTGTTGAGTGAGTAAATGAATGAATGAAATCTCCTATACAACTCAAAGAGGAGATGCTGGGAACTCCGGCTCTCACAAAGAACTACTGTCTTCTGCTGAATAGTCAGGCTTATTGACTCAGGCAGATCTGTGTGGTCACAAGAGGGCGGGTGGCACACATTCTCCCATTGTTTTCCCCCTTCCTCCTTGACTCAGTACATCCCTACTCTCAGAAATGAAATTTCACCTTTAAGCATATTTCTTTGGAGACCAGAACTAGAGAGAGAGAGGCTGGGAACTTGGCTCCTGTCAGATTTGGAAGGAGAAATGAATTCCCACATCCAAGGAGCAGTCTTGTTTAGAACGGCAAATGCAGCACAGCTACTTGCCTAACATTTGGGGAATGGCTCAATCAACTGGTTCCTTTCCTTTCCTTTCCCTTCTTCTCCCTCCCTCCCTCCCTTCCTCCCTCCCCCCTTCCCTTCCCTTCCTTCTCCCTTCCTTTCCTTTCCTTTCTTCTCCCTCCCTCCCTTCCTTCCTCCCTCCTGTCTTTCTTTCCCTTCTTTCTTCTCTCCTTCCCTTTCTTCCTTCCTTCCCTTCTTTCCTTTTCTCTATTTCCTTCCTTCCTTCCCTCCCTCCCTTCTTTCTTTCTCCATATAGGCATTTTCGGAAATGATGCTAATTAAACCAACATATGCTCTGTCTCCTTTTTCTCCACCCTGTCCCCCTGATCCAGTTCACAAATTAGTGGTATTCAGTCTTAGTTTGCTAGTTCTTTGGGAACAATTTAAGACACATTTATAAAGATTTACAGGATCAAGGATCGTTGATTTTCTTGGTCTGAATACACTCCCCAACCCTGAGACAATCCCTACCCCTCTACACACTGGATAAATGGTTTTAGTCTTCCTGAGTTGACAAGGCCAAAAAACAAAACAAAACATTGCCCTGAAGTCAATCTGGTGATAAAGCCTCTTCAAACTTCACAAGGCTGGTCCTCAGACACAGTGTGGTGAGATGGAAAAGCCCTGGAACCGGAAGAAGTTTATATAACAATGACATTATAAAGACAAGTAACTCTGAAAGACTTCAGAACTGATCGATGCAGTGACCAACCAGGATTCCAGAGGACTGACCATGAAGCAGAGGGGTGATGGACTTGGGATGCAGAATGAGATGCCCATTTTTGGATGTGGCCAGGGTGGGAAGTGGTCTTGCTTGACCATGCATATTGCAAGGACTGCACTTCTCTCTTTTTTTTTTCAATTAGAGGGGAGAAGATAGAGAGATAAATTTTTATTAAATGAAAAAAGTAAGGTCCAGTCCCAAGATGGCCACCACCATGAAGAAGGCGGCTGCAGAAGATGTCAATGTTACTTTTGAAGACCAACAAAAGATTAACAAATTTGCATGGAATACTAGTAGAATCACAGAACTGAAGGAAGAAATAGACGTTAAAAAGAAACAGCTCCAAAATTTAGAGGATGCTTGTGATGATGTAATGATGATGGATGAAGATTCTTTAATGATTCCCTACCAAATTGGTGATGTTTTTATTAGCCACTCTCAAGACAAAACTCAAGAAATGTTGGAAGAAGCTAAGAAAAATTTCCAAGATGAAATTGAAGCATTAGAATCCAGAGTTGAATCAATCCAACGCGTGTTAGTTAGCTGATTTGAAAGTTCAGTTATATGCAAAACATAAACCTTGAAGCAGATGACAATTAAAAGTTTTCTAAATATAAATTTTTTGTTTAATAAACTTGAATATTGGTAAAAAAAATGAAAAAAGTAAATTAAAAACTTTTTCAGAAAGAAAAATGTGGATTTAGTGCTAAATACGATCCCAGATCTCTACTTATTACAAGAACTTAGACATATGACTTAACTTTTCTAGGCCTCAATTTCTTTCTCCACTGAAAGGTAGTTAGACCAGATGATTTTTAAGGTTCCTTTCAGCTCTAAATCTGGTCTTACAAATATATTCTGTCACCTAGGAAGGTCAATAAGAATTGAGTTAGATGTAATTATAAAGAGGAAGGTTGACCCCAAGTTGGTTTAAGGATTTGTGAGTGAGCTGATTATCCCCACTCCCTCCCTCCAATTTGTGTGCTTATTTCTATAGCTAGTTTAAAAATAGTTGATTATGCATGTAACTTTAAGAGCAAAGCCGATATAACAATTTACACTCCAGAAGAGAGCTAGGGGAAGGCTCTTAGCACACTGGATGGATTCCCTGTGGATTTATGGAAAGACACAGACAGGCTATGAGAGCTGCCCAGGACAGGCAGGCAAGACCACAGAACATCAGTTTGAAGCTGGAAATGGACCTTAGGGGCTATCCAGTCCAACTGTTTCATTTTATAAACAAGGAAAATGAGGTAGGTTCGAAGAAGTGATTTGTCCAAGGTAACAAAGGCACTAATTAGGAAGTAAACATATTTATTAAGTGCTTACTACATGCCAGGCACTCATGCTAAGCATGTTACAAATAGCTCATTTTGAT
Source organism: Trichosurus vulpecula (assembly GCF_011100635.1). Taxonomy (NCBI): domain Eukaryota; kingdom Metazoa; phylum Chordata; class Mammalia; order Diprotodontia; family Phalangeridae; genus Trichosurus; species Trichosurus vulpecula. Next base: position 34,750,695 of record NC_050573.1, on the reverse strand, counting down.
CTCCACAATCCTGTGAGACAGGTGCTTTTCTTATGCCCACTTTTTGTTGTTCAGTCATTTCAGTCATGTACCAGTCTCTGTGATCCCATTTGGGGTTTTCCTGGCAGATACTGGAGTGGTTTGCCATTTCCTTTTCCAGCTCATTTTACAGATGAGGAAACTGAGGCAAACAGGGTGAAGTGACTTGCCCAGTGTCACACAGCTAGTAAGTGTCTGGAGGCCAGATCTGAACTCAGGAAGGCGAGTCTTCCTTTCTCCAGGCCCAGTGTTCTATTTACTATGCCACCTGGCTACCCTATTACCACTTTACAGTTGAGGAAACTGAGATAGGCAGGGGTTAAGTTACTTGCTCAAGGTCACACGGCTTTTAAGTATCTGAGGTGGGATTTAATCTAGGGTTTGTCTGACTCTAGGCTCAGTGCTCTATCCACTACCCCAACTAGCAGAGCTGCAATTACGAACCTAGGTCCTTTGCTTTTAGATTCAATCTTACATCTTGAAGCCTCCTTACTGGCCAGCTGCATGTTACATCTGGAGAGGATCACCAATACTACTTTGTAGAGCAACTAAATTTTGCATTTCTTCCATATACACTTAATGTTCCATAAGTCTTGTACAGTTTTGTGTTTTGATACTTTAATGTTTGTATCTCATCTCCCTGGTTAAAATTAAAGCTTTTGTAGATTGTTTCATTCATTGTATTTATATCCCCAGGTCTTAGCATTGTGCCTGGCATATAGCCACTCTTGGGTGTCAAAGACCATTTAGTCAAGTCCTATAAGGGAAAGAAGTGGGAGCAAAGACCCATGTCACCTAATGAATTACCTTTGTAGTATTGAAGTCTCTGTAAATGTTCCTTAAATTGCTCCTAAAGAACTAGAATCAAGAAATGTTTGTTAAGGACCTACTACGTGCATGGCACTGTGCAGGGTGGATGAAAGACCTGAAAGTTCTAAGGGTGGAAACTAGAGGCATTGACAAATCTGGGGACAATGAAGTCAGGGAGCCCTTGGAGACATTAGAGTTTCTGTTCCACCACCCCTGGGAAAGGGGGAGTATCCCTAAGGGTAAGAGTGGAGAGATTCTGGGTTCCTGACGAGCGATGATGGGGGGAAGACCAATGTTCAGCCAGAAGGGGAAGGGGACATTGCTTACTCAGAACAATCATTTACTCACTGTAATTAGGAAGTGCAGACATGACATTTTAATAGATATACTTAAAATTAGCAGTAGTCCCTTCCCCATTTAAGAAAAAAATGCCAGACCCATCATTTCATTGGTGTAGAAGACTTCCATCAACCCAAGTCAGTACTCTTATATAAGTGTTATTAATTTCCGGGATCCTGAGAGGTAAAATGACTTGGCCAGAGTAACACAGATGAGTTATGTCTGAGATGGGACTCGAATCCAGATCTTTCTGACTCTGAAGCCCACTTGCTATCCATTACGTACGCTGCCTCTCAGAAGCATTACAGTATACGATTATGTTTTCGTAATCAGCTAATGAGCAAAAATAAAGGTGTGGGTTTTTTTTTTTGCACCCTAGAATAATCTCTCGAGTTAGAGGTGACAGATTCATAGGATTCATGCACAAGACCAACACCACACCTTGGAAGCAGCCAATGTTTGTTAGGATCTACATGAATGAAAGTTCAAATCAACACCACCATATCACAATATATCAAGGTATCAGCCTCAGCCATGACACCAACCTGAGTCCTCGATGCAGACTTTTTGCCCAATAGGCAAGGCTGCACGTCCACATTGGTGCTGTCCCACTTGGTTAGAATTCAGTGAGTCAACCACTAAGCATTTATGACATCTGCTGCATGGACAACACTGTGCGAGGCACATGGTCCCTGCCCTGGGGGGTGGGTCCTCATCTCCAAGGTCAGATACAGACAAGTGCAGGGATTCAAAGCATCACCAACTTTATTACATGCAGCCTGAACATAATGGGATGATGTGAAGGAAAAGCCTCATCTTGGAGCCAGGGTCTGGCCTCCAATTTTTGCTGTGGCACTTGGGTGCCCTGGACTATTGCTTTACTTCTCTGGGCCAACTTCTTTCTCTGTGAGACAGATAATGCCTCCACTGCCCACGCTGCTGAGAAAGTGACGGGTAGTGACTGGCTGAAGCCAGAGATGGGAATTCCAATCCTGCCTCAGAAAACCCAAAAAAGCCACGACCACGGGCAAGTCATTCAGTACCTCCTTTCCCCACGTAAAATGGGTATAGTACCTGCTCCTTCTTCCCTTCTGCTGGGAGCATCGAAATGAGCTAACTTGTGTTATCTTTGCACAACTTAAGTGTCACAGAAATGGAATGTCCTTACTACCTTACAGAGTTGTTTTGACGAAAACACCTTTTATGTGACTTGGATCACTCAAATCTTTTTTTTGAAGGAGGGAAGGCAAGACAATTGGGGTTAAGTGACTTGTTCAAGGTCACACAGTGTCAAGTGTCTGAGGCTGAATTTGAACTCAGGTCCTCCTGATTCCAGGGCTGGTGGCTCTAAATGCTTATACCTATGCCTAATGAGTGGCTAATTGAACCCCAATGTCAAGCAATAGCAAATTATGCCAGCTTTTTTTTCCTAAAGAACAGAACTGATCTTAAAAGAACTGGTGGACAGTAGCCTTAAACAGGCTAAATAAAAATTTCCAGAAAATTCCTAGTAGAGAATTAAGAGTGAGGCAGGAGCCAAGATAAGACAGAAGAAAAGAGGCTGCCAAGAAACTTGCCTGCACAGTGGTATTCCTAAACCTTTTGAAATGACACTGACCCCACTGATGCTTAGTTGAAGGCATGCTTTTCCCAAGAGACATTTTACACTTACCTGTGGCAGGCATGCTGTCCTTGTACACTGCTACTAGAGTTAAAACCTGTGGACAGCTACCATCCTCTCCACCTGAGGAATATTCTGTTCAGTAACGGCTTATTGTCAATTATGCAGGAGGGACAGTTGTAGGCACGGAGGATACACAGACAAAACAAAGGAGCATACTTCATCCAGAGACTGAATTCTCCAGCTGTTTTTGAATGCAAAACCCTTTTAAAAGCAGTAGTTTGTTAGAAATAACTTATATAAAATATTCAGATATCCTTTTCTTGTGAGAGATGGCATGATATAGTAGACAACTCACCTCAAAGAGAGTGCAGACCTGTGCTAGCTGAATGACCCTGGGCAAGTCGCATAATGTGAATGGCCCAAGTGAGGAAGGCTTTTAAATTGCAGAGATGGTCCTGAGTCATGTGGGCAGAGGAAATTTCCTCCCTGAGAGATCTGTTACAGAGAACATGAATTCTTTACTTTTTCCTGTGCACCTTCACCACCAGGGGATATTGGTCAGTTCCAACAATCTGCCCACTCTCAAAATAGAAAATCAGCAATTACCAGCTTTGCGTTACATAGGAAATGTGTGTCACAGGAAAGGGAAATGAATCCCTTCTGTCAAGAGCCCCAATTCCTTAGCGGGAGTAGGAAGGATAAAACTGTAAAGAGCTAACGAAGTCAAAACTTGAGAACGGCTGACATATTTTATCTTTGGACCAGTCTACAAGAATATTTTAGCAATGTTGATCAAGATACAGTCCTAAAGCCAAACACTTCATTCTATTTTCCCTAAATATTATTTTTCAAAGTTCCTAAGAATTTTATTCAATGAGGTTTTGAAAGGAAACTGTATCTGATGGGTGAAGCAGAGGCTAAAGGTTTCTTAGTGCTTCTTTTACGGTTTTTTCTCATGACTGCACAGCCAAAGTCTATTCAAATGAGACCTTCAAATCCCCTGGTGGGGGAACTTAAATTTCCTCCTTACCCAGGAGAAGTGAAAAATAAAACCCCAAACCTGCCAGGGCATATTGCCAGCAGTGAACAACCTACTTGGTCAAGAGGAAATTCTGAGGGGTGAGGACTGAAATAGTGGTGAGTGGCAGACCCTGGAATGCTGTGGTGACTCTTCACAGGACTGCATTATCCTCAACGCCAGTAGATGGCAGAACACTAAGCCTTGGCAGTGTGCCATTCCAGTAACATGCAGAATACGTTTCTGGGACAGTGCACAGAACGCTGGCACCTAGGCTGTACACATGTTCCAATGTCTTCCTAGAAAAGGTCAAACAGCCTGTTTGTCCAAGAACACGACTGGTTTGCTGTTCACTTGCAAGTGTCCTGAACAAATGGTGTGTGGGCTGGCCCACTCTTAACAGAAATGTTGCTGGAACTTGCCGTTTAGCTACTTGGGAATCAAACAGGATTAATGGGCAGTTATCTGAAAAGCAGTTTATGTTAAACTTTTACTCTCCATTTCTTCTGTAGACATAAACTGACCCACAGAAGACCCACTACAGTGCAATTTGGGAAACTGATATATAGAGGGGAAAAACTGTTTTGTCTTCAACTAAGTCAGGTTCTTGAAGCAACTTTAAGTACTTCATTAAAAACAGAAGTGGATATGCTGAAAATTGGGAATAGCATTAAAGTCAATACAGAGAGAGGTCAGTAATAGACAAGTATCTGCTCTCTACCTACCTTCTGAGCTTACCAACCCCACAACAATCCACAGCCTCATAACTGCTTTCTTTGCCAATCTAGCCCAGTTTTAGGCCTAGAGCTGGTGCTAATAATGTCTACTTCTAAGTCATAGATACATATGAAAAGAAACAAGAGGACCCATCTCGGATGCCGTTGAGAGGCAACCAGCTCGCTTGGCCTCGCCATGAAGCCTGAGACTTAAGACCATCTTCTAATCTTCTCAGGTGAAATGGAGACCATTCAAAAATTTAAGAGCTGACTGAATTGAAAGTCCCTCCCCGCCCAGTCCTGTTCTCTCTGCATTCATTCATTCAATACCGACTCTGTGCAAGGTGCTATGGACTGTGAATGTGTGGGAAGACAAAGACAAGTCAAGGTCCTTGGCCACAAAAGCCCCTTCAGATTTGTTGTTCTTTCACAAACTCTCGGGGCATCTTATTCCTAAACCTGAATTGCTGCAATAGCCTCTTAGTTGACACCTTCATCCAATGAGAGGCTTCAAATTAAAGCCCGATGTGAAACTTCTAAACCTTGTAAAGGATTTTATGGCACAACAGAATCCTGTTACGGTGCAGCTTATTGCTACAAAACATGGATGCCATTCAAAGCTAATACACTACATTCCCCAAAATAATGATCAGTCTGTAATTTGGGGGTTAGCCACCCTTCCCCATCCCACCACTAGAATGGTGTTGTACTGCAGCTTTAAGGCTCAGATTTGGAACTTTTGCCAGGTTAACTGAGAGTTTCCATTTTATGGTTTATTTTTTTTCTGAAAGCAAATCCAAATGGAGACACGGTGGTTTCCAGAGCAATTTATTCATTAAAATCTACTCAATATGCCATCAACAGTTTTCCTGTGTGTATTGTGCTGATAAACTGACACTGAGAGGATTTAACAAGTTCTTCTTTTAATAAGTCTGAATTAGTTTTCACCACATGGTATAGTACACTGTCATCTGTTCAAACAGATTTCTTTAACAGATCCTAGTTTAAAAAAGTCATAGATACTGTGAGTTTTGTATAAACTGGTGAACATTAAGTTAATTCCTTTGTTTTTTGACTTACAAGCCTCAACTTCACCGCAGAATAAAGCATGTAGGCCAAAGAAAGCATAACCGATCACTCGTATAGAACAGTATTGTTTCTATAATTTGAAGCTTTCTGAATGGACGGGTTCAGGCCTGATGCAACTGTAAAAAGATTACTTAATGAATAGGCAATATGGAAATTGTACAAAATTTTATTAACTTTAATCATTAATAGCATAAACAGCACTGCATTACTATTGGCTATTCAAAATCAAAACTTCTTTTGAAATCCCCAAGAGGAAGGCATTTACATACAACCATGCCAACGGGTATTTATGGGTTGTGTCAATACATATTTCAACAGAAACTTTGGCTTTAGGAAAGTCACAAACATTTAAAATAATGGCTTTAATTGTCAAAAGTATATGGTAGGGGAAGTGTGCTTTAATTAAATATACATCATACCAGTGATGCTGGCAAGGTTGAAGGTTATTCCTAATGTTGAGAGCAATAAAACTAGTTTGTACATGACAAGACAATGAAAGAAAAAGCAATCCCTTTGAAACAAATCTTTTAAAGTGTAAAAAAAAAAAAAGGAAAAAAGACACATTCACAGTGGTTTGTATAAACAATATGCATTTTATGACAGTAACATATGTCTAGTCTCAGAGAACACTAGTGCCCTCCTTAGATCCTAAAGAAAAACAAGCATTTACACTACACATATATTGTACTGAATCAAAAAAATAAAAGTCAATTGTACAGTTACCCTGAAAGACAGGATCAACTGCTATGGAGTGTGCAGCAGGGACACCAACGGAAGTTGCTTTTTAAAGGAGTAGAGGACTGTTTTTCAAAAAAGAAACTTTCCTTGGGAGTGGAGAAAGTCTTTCATTTGCTGCTGTAACCAGCAAATGCCATTCATTAAATCAAAAATGGGGAAAAGAAACCACAAACACGTATCTATTTGAGCAAGCTGACCAGTGCACGTTCCAGTTTAAAAAGGAAGGAAGGAAAGAAAAAAGGAAGGAAGGCTCTATCCTATCACACAAGTCCCAACTAGGCAGTGTCAAATAGACCTCTATTTCTTTGCTTGCTTTGTGATCATACCCCGTGGTGGCGTGACAGGTCTGCTGGCGTTGGGCTTCTTCTTCTCGGCAGGCTTCAGAATCTGAAATGGTCACATAGGTAAGAGGGAGTTTTAGGAGGCAGTGGCAATGGTGTGGATGACACGGATGCTTGAATGCCCAGCCAATTCTGACACTAGCTCAGGGCATCGCCCCCTGTTCCCTCCTCCCCCAGCAAGGCATGGGGGGATAGGCCCATGTGGAACATGTTTCAGTGATACAGACTTGAGCATCAAAGTGACACATGTAATTGTATGTTGGTGGTCCTTAGCCTGTGGGCCAGGAATAATCAAGAAATCTAGAAGTATTTTTTCAAATGCACACAAATACTACTGTGATTAAAGAAATATGTGAAATGTGTTATTGCATTCATAATAATTTTTCACTGCATTTTCTCAATCAGTGAATGCTAGTAGTAAAAAGTGATCCCATTATTCAAATAAGGCTGGGAATATCTGCAACACACCTCTAGTTGCCTCTAGTTGAAACTGAAGCTGTAATATACATTCTATCTGTAATTTACAAAACTTCACTCTAGGTGTCTCCCCTTCTTTCTAGTTTAATTGTTGCTCTGCAATATTACCATTGTGTCTACCAAAAGTTTCTTTCACAAACACGAACCAAAAAATAACACTGACTTGGACAATAGTAAATTTGACCCAAAACAGCAGAAATAAGAGTTTTAACATACTCTACCTGAAAAGAACACATTAGGGTTTCATCCACACTCATCATGGCACCTGCATTGTCAAATTCTCCACAATAATTTGGGGCAGAAAAGAGTGTTACCAACTGCCTCTTTGCAAAAAATTCATATCCATCTTCAACCACCTTAGAGAAAAAAAATCTTGTTGTTAGGCATAATTTCTAAATGTGGTGAAACCTGTCAATCCCCTTTTAAGTTTGTGAGTTTTTTCATAAACAATTAAAGGGCTAGCACACGTGCTCGCATGCAAAATTCAAAACCTAATACCTGATGGGCTCTACATATAAGATCCAAATCATGCTTATGGAGAAATTTGGCCACCACTTCGGCCCCAAATGTGAAGGACACGCCTCTGTCATTTTCACCCCAGCCTAGGACGTCTTTATCAGGGTCAGACCACAAGAGATCACAAAGAAGACCTTGGTCAGGTACATCAGTCGGTCGCATAATTCGTCGAATCTGCTCCATGGACTGAAGATCTGGTGATAAACCTGTAGGAGAAAAGGAAAACATGGCCGGGGTGGGGGGGGGGGGGGAGAGGGACAAAAATTAGAGTAGAGAAACTTCATTTAAATAATCAAGTGTCTATCATGGAGGGTTTTGTTTTAAATCAAGATTTACCTTAAACACACACAATTTCAAGTAGAAACCAGAATATTAACAATTTAGTACCTCTAAAATTTGGAGGAACTTACCTTAAAAGATTATCTTATTCTCTCAAATTGAAAACAAAATTGGTTTTTGGCAATTTTCCTGGTTGAGATTTTTTCTTAAAAGGCAATGCAAATTCTAGATTTTACCACCAATGATCTTTTAAAACTCCAGGCTGTCCAGAAGCAGCCAGCTTCCTGGCTTCAATGTCCTCCCTTCTATAAACCCAATTCAGTTTTAGTTTCCTCTCATACTTCTAACAGCTCCACTTGCAACAAAACACAAGCTGTGTGACCCTGGACAAGTCACTTAACCTTTGTGTGCCTCAATTTCCTTATCCATAAAATGAAGAGGCTAGACTCCAAGACATCTAATGTCCCTGTTAGCTCCAAACCTATGATCCTACTTCATTAAAACTTGATAAATCCAGAATCCAGCACACATATGCCCTTGAAACCCAAACATAGCTATTGAAGGTAAAGAACATGTGTGTTCCAAAACATATAACCACTAGTTTCCATTATAAATATATAGATCATCTTAGACCCACAACCTCCTGGGTGGTTAATAGTTAACTTGGCTTACATAGGCCTTTAAAGGAGGTGAAGTATGTATGTATCGTGTTAAGTCTCTTCAGCCTGTCAGTCAACAATTAACAAATTTATTAAATGTTTACTCTGTGTCACACACTAAGTGCGGGGGATATAGAGAAAAAAACAGCACATATCCTCAGAAGGCTTACTTTTTAAAAGGGGAGACAATATATAAATAAACAGCTATATGCAAAATATAGATGGAATTGAGAGGGGAAGGCTCTAACACATGAGAGTTTCAGGAAAGGCCTCTTACCGAAAGTGGCAATTGAAGGCACAGATGAAAAGAGAGGGTGTTCTAGGCAAGAGAGACAGCCAATAAAAACTGATGGAAACCAAAAACCACTCCTTAATTGATAGATGGTCAAAGGGTATGCAGAAGCAGTTCTCAAAAGAACTGCAAACTATAAATAACCACATAAAAGGAGGCTCCAAATCACTAATAACAAAAATGCAAATCAAAACAAGCCTGAGGTTTCATCTCACACAAGAAAATTGGCAAACGTGACAACAGTCAGTGCTGGAGCAGTTGTGGGAAGACGGGCACACTAGTGCACTGCTGGTGCAGCTGTAAGTCAGTACAAGCATTTGGGAAAGCAATGTGGAACTGGGCAAATAGAGATTCCATTCCTGGGTGTATACCCCAAAGAGGTCACTGATAAGAATAAAATCTCCATATACACCTAGTAGCCCTTCTTGTGATAACAAAAACTGGAAACAAAAGCAGAGAAAAGACAAGGCATTCATAGGCTGATTTTTTTTTCTTTTTTTCCCTTTAAAAATTTTGTGTTGCTCTTTTCTGCTATTTTGGATTAAATTTACTACTGATTAAATCAATGTTGTCATTTTCTGCTTTGTGTTTGTGGAATAATTAGAAAGAAGGGGAGATGCCTAGAATGGAGTTTGGTAAATTACAAATAGAATGGACACATAACAGTGTCAGTTTCAACTAGAGCCAAAACCACCCGTCCCCAAGCTTTCTGAATATTGGCATCACTTTCAAACAGTCACTTCACTATCAGCACTCATTGTATATGAAAGTGAGTTAAGAAGACTGGAAAGAAGCGGGTGGGGTGGCAAGCTGCAGAGGGGTTTACAAACCAAACAGAAGATTCGGTCTTTGACGCTGGAGGTGGGATACAGAGCAAGCAGAGTTTACTCAATCAGGAAGCTGGACTTTAGGAAGATCCATCTGATGAAGGAATGCAGGATAGACAGGAGAGAGGCCCGAGGCCTGGAGACCAAGCACAGTAATCTAGGTGAGGGGATAAGCACCTGAACAAAGGTAGGGACATGTAACCCTGTGAAGGCAGAAATACTACTACTACTACCTAAGAATAATACTTCTAATACCAAACATTTATATAGCACCTACTATGTGCTAGACACTGTGCTAAGCACTTTACAAACACTGTCTCATTTGATCCTCACAACAACCCTGGGATATAGGTGCTGTGATCATCTCCATTTTACAAATGAGGAAACCGAGGCAAAAAGGGGTTAAGTGACTTGCCCAGGGTCACACAGCTTATGGGTACCTGAGGCTGGCTTTGAACTCAGGGCTCCCAGACTCTATCCACTGTGCACCCAGCTGACAAGCTTTGGCAATGGAACTGGCACCAAGACTAGAGCTGGGTACCTGGGAATGATGGTGACCTCAACAGTAACAGGAAAGTTGTAAAGAGGGGAGGGTGGGCGAGAGAAGAGAATATGCTGTTTTGCACATGCTGCATCTGAGCTATCTACTGGATAGTCTGCTTGAGATGTCCACTGGGCAGATGGCGATGAGGCTCACCAAGTTAAGACAGTACGCAATGGGAGTTCTTCACCTTTTTTGTGACACGGCCTGACTTTTGGCAGTCTGGTGAAACCTACAGACTTGCTCTCAGAATGCTATTTAATGTAAGAAATAAAATACATAGGACTATAAAGGAAATGGATTACAGTGGAATGCAGTTATAAAACAAACAGAAAACTCACAGGACAGAGCCCTGGAGAATACTCACAGTTAGTGAGTATGACATGGATGAAGATCCAACAAATGAGACTGAGGAAGGGCAGTCAGAGAAGTAGAAGGAAAACCAGAAGGAGAAGCATTCTGAAATCCCAGAGATGAGGAGATCAACAGTCTGTCAAATGCTGATCAAGGAGGAAGGTTAGGGATGGAACCTCAACTGATTTCACTGAAAAGACAGCTCCCAGGTGAGGGAATTCCTTCTAGCAATACCACCAATCGGTACTTTTTTTTTTTTTTTGCAACTTATCCTCTTAGAGACCTTCTTTAAACCCCGAGAAGTGATGTGACTTGTGCCCAAGGTCAGAGAGAGGGGGGCAGAGACTGAACCTGAGCCCATGTCCACCTACCTTTTAGGCCAGCTCTAACCACTACGATATGCTGCCTCTTCCCAGAACGGATAAGGACTGAGGAAAAACCTTTTAGATTCAGCCATTAAAGAGCTCTGGTAACTTTGGAGAAAAGTTTCTATTCAGTGATAAAGCTAGAAATCAAACTGCAGAAGGTTTGGAAGAGTGAGGAGAGGAAATGGGTGTACCGTGGCTTTTTCAGGAGTTTAGCTAGGGGGAGGAGAGAGGAGGAGATATAGTTGCTGGTGGAGATGGTAAGATTAAGTGAGGATTTAAGGATGAGGGAAACATATACATGTTTGTAAGTAGCAGGGAAGAATCCAGTACACAGAAGGGAGATTAAATATTAGAAAGTGTTGGAAAAGGAGAGGATGGTATTGAGGGTGCATGGAGAGGCTGGTTTTGACAAGGAAAAAAGGCCACCTCTTCAGAGACAGGTGTAAGGATGGGATGGAGAGTGGGTTGGACAATTGATTAGGGAGAAGCGGGACCTCCTTGATGCAGTGAAGGCCACTGCGATTAGATAACAAATTTGTAGTAGACACATTCAACAAGGTTTTGTGATTTCCTCCAGGCTCAGTTCAACAGCAAATGAATAGGAGAGAAGGAGTAAGAAGGTATAGGTACTACAGTTCTGCTGTAATGTATTTACAAACTTTGAATTTGTTCCAATTCAACTGACAGAACAGAGAATGAGGACAAAGAACAGAGTTAGAGATCATAAGGCAAAGGGAATAATTCAATGACCTCTTTTAATGAGGTTAAAAAAGAAAAAAAGGGGAGGAAAAAGCTAGAACCAAAAGACTAGAAATTGCACATAATCAAACATGCCCTCCTGCAAAACGCGCCATTTACCCTGAATTTTTCCGCAGACAAGTAACTCTAACTTGATAAACATGGCTGGATCAGGAAAGACAGGGGATATAAAGTAAACAATGAGAATCGGATTTTGGAAGTCAAGCCCAATATTATGAGACCCACAAACAGGAATATAAACCAACTCTGGCCCTCCAAACAGCTCCGCTGAAATCAAATTCTATCACATACCTCCATGACAGCAGAATATTTTCTCATCCACAATGGCTGCAATTGGTAAGCAATTAAAGCAGTCTGTAAAGGTTTTCCATAGTTTAATGTTGTATCTTCTTTTACCTACAAAGATTTTTAAATAATTTAATCTGCAGATTAACTTGCTCAACATAATTTTCAACAAATTAAGATTCTAAACATCTTATTAATAATAATAATAATAAAACCCCTCAAGTACCAAACTCAAGGGAGTTTGAAAGGGGTTGAGGAGAACTAGACCATTTATTTGGAGGTCAACCTCATCAACAACATCAAATGTAATTCTTATTCTACGGACCAAGGCTTATTCAATGTCTCCTCCCGGCACGGATCTAACACTGAATATTCCAAAGTCCCATATGCAATGAAGTATAATTTCTGTAAAGCATTACAACAAGCTGGAAAGGTTCAGCGATGAACTATATACAAACTAAACACCAACCTAGAAAAGTTCAGAGGAGCTCTTCACCAAAAGCTGGCCACTGGGGAATGATTGTTCTTTTGGGATCACTGTAGTTATAAAGATTTACTTGGCAAAGAGAAGGTCTACAGCAACTAAATGTTTCTGCTTTTCAAGCATTAGTGTGTATGGACAAAGCATATGAATTAAGTACATTTTTGTTGGAATTCAGAGGGAATAAGAAACTAACTTCTCTTTAAAACAGTTTTCTAGGGAAAACGTGTCTCAAAAGCTACACCAATAACCTCACTATAAACTGTAAGAACAGCCTGCAGGTCAATCGTCACCCCTAATTCCTCCAAGTAATAAATCCCCTGGCAAATCTAGCATATGCCTTCACTGTTCTCTTCTTGGCAAACCCAACGGTCTTTTCTCAGTCTGCATTTGACACCGTGGACTATTCCTTCCTTCTTGAATGAAAATTTTCTTAGACTTTGACACCGTAAGCTGCAATGTGATCTCTCTCTTCCCTGACTGCTGCTTCTAGTTACTGTTGTTTTAAAGATGATCTAAGTTCTGACCTAACACCAAATTATTCTAACTTTATTCTAAATTATTCTGACTTTATTCTAAGCTCTGGGACTATTAAAACTGGCTTCTAGTCTGGTACAAAATATACTCTACCAATTACTGCAGAGTATGTATCAGACAGTTCCTGAAGTCAGAAAGAGGAAAACTAAATCTTTATGCGATGACAAGCTCATACTCCATTAAACTACTAATTTGACGACTGCTTCACAAAGGGGCACCTTTTCATGGTAAGACCATAAAGTTCAAAATACTTAAATCATGGCATCTGATGCAGTATGCTTGTATTTATCTTTCTAGAAACGAGTTCACTATGGAAAACATCTCATTGTAAGGGTGCTTCAAAACTCACAACTGTATCATTATACATCAGAGGTCCATGAATCATAAGGGGAATTCAAGTAAGAGGATCATGCTGACTCTATAATATCAGAATGTTCATATTTATTTTCTGAAGCCAAATGTATCACTGGTTAAAAAGAAATATTCCATAAATATATGCTCTGTACAAAAAACAGGATCCTACTCATGAATAATGATTATATTGTTCCTACCTATAACCCCTACTCCCCCCATCTCTTAAAAGCATTCAACAAGCATTTATTAAGCATTTACTGTGGGTAAGGGACTGTGCTAGAGATTGGGGTAATAGAAAAAAATTAAATTATCCCTGATTTCAAGGAGCTCTGAGTCTACCAAGGGAAAATATGAACACAGGTAAATAGAAAATATATGCAAAGTAATTGGGGGGCAGATAGGAGAACTAAAATACAAAGATTTGGGGATTATGGGGAGGTGGGTGGGAGAGCACCCCAGGTGAAGGCCATGCACAGAGATCAGGAGCAGAAAGGGGGTCCATGAGAGGGAGCAACATACAATCAGTCTGGAAAAGGCAGCTCCAGGAGCCAGGGCCAACATCAGAGGTGAGGCTGGAGCAAACAGAAACTAGATAGGGTTTTCTGTGAACTCATGCTTGGACTTTAGCCCTATCAAAACCCTAACTCCCTTAAATTTACGAAAAAAGTAAATGCATACAATTACAGAGAGATACTGTAAAGAAGAATTTAAACTCTCTCCTGATGAATATGCCATAAAAAAGCTTTATGTGAAATGATAGCACAAGAACAATCGATGTACGCAAGTGGAAAATTCTGAAGATCATAATTTCAAAGATAAACATACTGGTTCTGGTTGATCTTCAATGGCTAATCAAGGCACGACACCAGTAATCAAAAGTTTTAAAATTACTTTTAAGAAAATAGAACACTTGGATTTTAAGCATATAGCATCTGGCTTTGTTACAGATGTCATAGACCCTGAGAGCCTGAATGGTTAATGTCTCTTAAAGGGTTGGTGAATGGAAGAACTATAACCACAGAGTATGGAAAAAACCAAAGTCTTTGATCTTCCATAGCAAACTGCGTAAACAGTTAAACTGAGGCTCCACTGTTTTCAACAAAAGGAATCAGCTTTGGAAAATGCATGTTTCGGATGCAGAAATGTAAAACAGCACTCATAGCCTGCTGTCATTTTGGGTTACTCTGTAACTCTTCCTAATGCCCTTAGCCAGCCCAGGTAAAATTCAAACCAGAATTTATATGCAGAAAAACCAAAAGAAAAAGAGCAAGAAGGAGCCTCCTTCTGCTACCTTCATTCAAAGTCCTTCTTTCTGCTTACAGATAAAGCTGAGGTTTATCTCTAGGGTATGAGGGACAGAGGGAGGGAAGGGGATAAGTACTTATTAAGTACCTACAACGTGCCAGGCCCTCTGCTAAGCATTTTATAAAAACATGATTTCATAATGTAATTATGAAATGATATACCAAATTATATATAATTTCAAAATATATAATCAATTTCATAGATTCCAATCAATATATACATTTTAACAAAAATCCATTATAACAAACCACACCGGATACTGCATGGAATTCTTGGCAATACAAATTTTTCCCTCTCACAGCAAATTCAAGTTTTCACTGACATATATACTAGGAAAAATGATACACATTAATAAGTAGTTTTAAGAACTCGTTAAAAAAAGGTCTCAGAATTATGTTGGAGGATGCACAACAATACACAGGATATCCCCAAAATTCCAGTCTTCTGAGAAAAAGCACCCAAGCTGTCAAAGACAGTGTTACTCATTGGTGATGATGGACTCTGCCTCTTTGGAAAAAGAACTTTCAAAACACTTAAATAACTTCTCACTTAGACAAGTTACTTACATTCATCATAAAATCCATAAATTCTATTGATGCTGGCACATTCATGGTTCCCTCTAAGAAGAAAAAAATTCTCTGGGTATTTGATTTTGTAGGCCAGTAGAAGGCAGATAGTTTCTAAGGACTGCTTCCCTCTGTCCACGTAGTCTCCGAGAAACAGGTAGTTGCTTTCTGGTGGGAAACCACCATACTCAAAAAGCCGAAGCAAATCATAATATTGTCCATGAATATCACCTAAAAGCAAGAATTGTGTTATACAGCACTTTAATACTCTGAAGTCACTTTGTTTGTGCTAGTTAAGCCTATGGAAACATATCTCTTGCAGATTCTTTCACATAGTATGGCATTAAATATCCTCTAATTTTATGTCTGCCCTAAAATTCTTTAGCAAATTAATATCCACTGACCTTGTGTCATATACTGTATAGCTAAGTACTTATTTCATTCAATTCAGTGCAACTTAGCATACTTATTTAAATCTTTTCACCAAGGGAAGAAAAATCACACCTGACCAAGGGACTAAATGTCTCATTAAGAAGATACTCCTGAATCTTCTTGTCAAATAATAGCTTTTCTTCCAGGTCTGCTGAGCACTAATAGCCAACAGATTTTAAAGTGCTATTTAGGGAAGTCTTTACTTCTAGTCCTCAGGCTTAAATACCCAATTTGCTTGTAGGAATTACTATAAAATAGTAACTCAGATTTATAACTCAGTTTCTTCATTTATAAAAACACGAGAGCAAGGAGTAGGAAATAATCTCTTTAAGGCCTCATTTCCCGCTCTAAATTCTTTTACATGGGTAATATAAGTAGTATTTTACCCCTATTTTGTACATGAAGAAACTGAAATGGAGAGATAAAAGGAAAAAAAAAAATCCAAACTATTACATTTCTTCACACTTTTCCCCATCTCTTTTCCTCTCCTCCAACACTCTTCTCACGGATCATCAAAAATCACTAAGGAGGCTATCTAAAGTACTTCTCCCCAAGGAGGGGAAGAGAAGACCTATATGGAGATTTCATAGGAAGTTCCAGTGAAGAAATTTGCTTTAATCAACACTGGTTGGCTGGGAGGGTATGGAGAGGTTAAGTGACTAGCTCAACCATCCAAGCCCCTGTCTGTCAGAGGCAGGACTTGACCCCAGGGTTTCCATCACAACCAGGGGCTTTCTCAAGTATCATAATAACAGAAGATCATAATATAGAGATAAAAAGGACACATAAACTAAGTCAGCTGTCACAGGAGTAAGGCTTCAAGAATTGAACTATTCCTCAAATCCTTATGCCTAATGAATGAGTGGGAGGCAGCATAATATAGTGACAGTGAGTTGGCCCAGTACTCAGGGATGACCTAGAGTCAAGCCCTGGCTGGGTGACCCTGGGCAGGCACAGCCTTCCCTGTGCGCCAGGCAACTCCCTAAGACCCTAAGCTTAGAGCAGGTGCCCACACAGACTGGACATCAAGATTGATGACTGGCAATTTTCTAAACCAATGAAACTAGAACCCGTCCCCCTCCTCCCTTAAAGAAATGGGTGGGGGAGGGAGAATGAGACACCAAATAACTACCTTATTAATACATCCAAAATTCAAAGATAAAAACCAAAACAAAACACTAGTTAATGTACCAGAACTTACCACATATTTTAAGTGGTGCTTCAAGTTCTAATAGGATAGGCTGACTGAGAAAAATTTCCCGTGATTTCAAGCACAGTCCTCTGATTTCATTCTCTTGTAGTTGGACATTTTTACCAGGCTTCGACCCTCTCACTGAGAAAGGACAAAATATAATCAGGTGAAATGCCTTTTTGAAACATCTATTTAGTATTTATTTTTATCATTCTTTTTTTCTTTTTTTTAAAGAATTGAGTTCCAAATTCTCCCCTCCCTCTCACCCCTCCTCCACCCACTGAGAAGGCAAGCAATATTTCAATATACATGTGAAATCAAGCTATTTCAATATACATGTAAAATTAAGCAAAACATATGGAATGTTTACATAATAGTTTATTCAGATATTTTTAGTGTTTTACAGAGAAAATTTTAAGAAAAATATTGTAGTTTTCTTATTTTTATTAGAAACATTCTAGTACAGTATTTAAAAGAACTTGCAACTTTGATACTCATTTCTAATCTAATAGTTGACCTTTACATGGAAAGATGGACATCACATAAATCCATACGGAGTTTGAAGGATCCTTTAAACTAATTTGCTGAAACTTAGGATTACAGTATTCAGAGTCATAAAGTATAACAAAATCACAGGATGCATTTGTTTATGTTTAGAACCGGAAGGGATTTTAGTGGTTCTGTAGCCCAACACCTAATTGAAAGGAACCCCTGTGGTAGCAGTGCCACCAGCTGTCTGGCAACCTCTGCCTAAACACCCAAAGCCAGGGAGCAGCCTGTTCCGTTTGGGGACAATTCTGATTGTTAGCAAGTTTTTCTTCCTATCAAGTCTAAAGCTTCCTTTTCCCAGTTTCTGCAGTCCCACTGCTGGTTCTGCTGCCCTCTGGAACCAAACAGAAACGGTCTTACCACCAGCCTTTTCCCTTTTTTGATGCATGTTAAGGCAATAAGAACTGCATTTTCCACATTTTTCATACAGAATCCAAATACAGCTCTTATCAAGCAGGGATCTTTTCATTCTTTGTACTTGTATCCCCAGCACCTAGCAAAGTATCTGGCACATAGTAGGCACTATAGGAGCAGTGGACAGAGTGCTGGGCCTTGAGTCAGAAAGACCTGAGTTCAGATCTAGCCTCAGACACGTATTAGCTGTGTGATCCTGGGCAGGGCATTCCTCCTCTACCTGCCTCAGTTTTCTCATCTACAAAATGGGGACAATGTGTCTACCTCCCAGGGCTGTTGTGAAGATAAAGTGAGATAACTACAAAGTACTTAGCACAGGGCCTGGCACATAGTAAATGCTATATAAATGCTAGTTACTATTATTAGTTATTATTATTAATAAATGCTTAGTGATTTTTTTTCTTTCTAAAGAGATATCATTTTAGCAGTGTGGTCCATACTCCAATCCAATGAATTACGGATTTAGCAGCCACAATTTTACTTCGATTTATCATAGGGTCTTACCCAGTAATAATTCCTGGGAGAAATTCTTTATTACTGACAGTACAAAACCTACTACTTTTTGTCCTCTATCTCCTTCAAAAACTTAAACAAGCACTTCTTTCTAGAACTCTCGATTTACCGAACAAATCCCTCTCCATCCTTCATGATTTTCTAGATCTCAATCTTTTCTTTCATCACTAATATAAAAAAGTCCTAGTTTTTCCAAAAATGTCCTCATATGGTAGGACTTCCATCCTTTTGATCATGGAGTTGACCTGCTCTTGACCTATTCCAGCTCCATTAGAAATGGGTAACCACAGGAAACAGTTATATCAAGATGCACTGTCACTAGCCATTCCTCAGGGGATCCATGAAGGTTCAAGCAAAGAGTTGAAATAAAATCTAAAGGCTAGTTATTTTCACAATGAAAGGCCAAAGGAATGAATATTATTAAAGAAGTAGGACACTGAAACAGCCTTCTTGATTGACCACATACTATAGAACTGTTTAAATTAAATTTATACAAAAACTATTTCTGCACTCAGTAAGTAGAATTATTAGTTTTGCTTTCTATCACACACCTTCAGTGATTTCATTATAATTTAGATGTCGCAGTTATTTAACATAATTACCAATGGCCTAAACAAACAAATGTAAAACATGCTCTTTAAGTCTGCAAGTGATACTGAATTGGCAACTATTCAAACTGAAATGACCCAAATAAATCAGAAAGGATCTACAACAGTGTACTGGATGGCAGAAAAAGTGAAGAGTATACCATAGAGACCCAAGACAAAGCCATACACTTGCACCCAATATACATAATAGGCCAACACTGCATAGGTAAAAACCTACAAAAACTGGTTATCAGAGGGTCCATTATTAGGAAAAAGAAGTGTGTTACTCCATATTGTTAAGACGGTCTTGCTCCCTACCTCTCCAGGAGAAGGAATCCCAGGCATCTGGAGTAAAGGACAGGGTATCTCTACAAACACCTTAAGGTTAGCATTTCTGCTGGTAGTTTAGTTTTTCCCCCAATGATAAAGAAAAAAGGTAATAGTAGAAAGAGGGAAGATGACATCAGTTGAAGAACACACTCGAGTAAAGAGAAGGGTATTATGAAGACTGGACAGAGGAATCAGGAGACCCCGTATCCCACTACGGTCCGAGATCTGCCTAGAGATAGCTAGTATGTGAGCCTGAGAAAATTATTTGACTTCTCTGGGTCAGGGGTTCTCTCATTCTATAAAACAGAGTTCTCACAGGGCAGTGGAAAGGATCCTTAATTTGGAGTAAAAGGACCTGAGTTTGAGTCTCAGTTCTGCCACTTAATATTGTGGAACCCTGGGGAAGTAATTGTATTTCATTTCTCTGGATGCCTCAGTTTCCCTATCTACAAAATGGAGGTAAACTAGGTGGCCTCAAAGTTCCCTTCCAAATCTAAAATCCTACAATTCTATGAAATGAGAAGAAATGGGGGGGGGGGGGGAAGAGGGAATATTTTTTAAAAATCTTTAAGGAAGAATATTAAGTTTATGGAATTCAGTACCAACCAAATACCAAAACTACATTATGAAACTCAACTTGGCATGTGATATGATTAAGATGAAACAGTTTTTCCAAAAAAGCAATGGTGTGTTCTTTTCTTCAGAAGTACTCACTGTGGAAAGATTCTTGCTTTTCTAACCAGAAAAAAACGCACCTAATAATGAAGACACTGCCATCTGGCTGGGAAGCTATGAACCTAAGCAGCTCAGGCAGTTTTCCCAGCAGAAAAGAAGTACCTCTTTGCAGCATGTAGGGAGTCGGTGACATTGCTGATTTCTCTACTGTTTCGGCGCAAATACAAACTTTATTGCTCTGTAACAGTTTCTTTTCAGATTGATTTGGGGGATATTTATGTGATGACTTATTTGTACCCATAGATACTTCACTCTTTTAAAAACAAAATACAATCCCACCCCCAGATATTATTTCTTGACTTCTTACCCTCTCTGTTCCCAATAAAACTGACATAAACCCAACATTAGGAAACTAAAAGGGACTTTGCAGTACAGACAATACTACAGCTACCCTTCACGTTGTTGTTGAGTTGTTTCAGTTACATCTGACTCTTTGTGATCCCGTTTGGCATTTTCTTGGCAAAGACACTATAGCGGTTTGCTAGTTCCTTCTCCAGCCCAGTTTACAGATGACGAAACTGAAGCAAACAGGGCTAAGTAATTTGTTCAGGGTCACGTAGGTTGTAGGTGTTTGAGGCCAGATTTGAACTCAGGAAGACGAGTCTTTGTGATTCCCAGCCCAGTGCTCTATCCATTGTGCCAGCTAGTGGCCCTTAGCTACCCTCTACACACTCTCATAAAATACGCAGGTTAGTAGTATTTGTTCCCACCACCAAACATCGACTACCTCAACTGAGTGCAAGATGAACTTTCAATGTATTCAAAAATTTTCTAGAATACGCTAAGGTTCGCTTAGGTTTAAAATAAGCAAAACACTTATATGGCCTCCTCAATCAGCTAAGAATAAAAGTTTTTCAAATTAGGAAATATTATAGACCGTATACTGTAAGACTGACAACAGTGAAATTAGACAAGATGCAGTTAGTGGCACTTTGCGGTGTAAGGAAGGGCTGGGTTTCCCTATCTTGTCTAGGCTGGAAGTATATTGGCCGCTATTCACACCCCAATTACACTGCTCACTGGCAAGCAGCTCAGACCTGCCTGGTTTCAGACTTTCCCTTGAACGATTTATGTTCAAGTTAAAAATCCAATGGGGACATAACTCAGACTCTTCAAGCCATACTTGAAGACTTTTGCTGACTACAACAGTGCTAAAACCACTTTACCTGCAAATACAGTGACCAATAAGGAAAAAAAAGTGGTCTAAGACTCAGAAAACAGAGAGGATTAGGAAAAAGCAGCGATGTTCATTCACTCTTGGTTTTCTTTGTGAGTGCATTCAGAATACCTGACCACTAAAGCACCTTCCAAAAACTTCCTTGTTACCAAAATGTCCCAGCTAAGAGTTCAGAGGAAGGCATGCAATAAGACCACCTTCCCAGTCATTCTCCGCAATGTTTCCCTCATGCTGTTTGGAATGAACTTGTGGAGATGATGCGGGATGCCAGTCCTTTCTCACTTGGCTCCAGGCAACAGAGAGGTCCCAGGGATTTGGGGATTGAGGGTGTGGCTTCCTATTTCAAAGAGGGCAGAACTCCCTAGATTCAAAGCCAGGGTCCCCAAAGAGTCATGTAAACTGAAGTAATTTCTTTCTAGCTTATTAGTAGAAACAAGACTCCCTCAATTCCAAACTGACATTAACTTTCAAAGCAGGCAGATCACGGAAGGCAGAAGAGCTCTTGATGCACCTTCAGAGTCTGGAGAAGAATGCTGGTAACCCATCTGAGGGATCAGTCTTGGAGCTGGGAGTCTCTCTGTTGGCCTTACTCTCTGGCAGCCAGAAGTCACCAGCAACCTTTTCTCTCCTTTTGCTAGAGGCTAAGTTCCCACTTGTGTTGGCAATCAAAACAGGCTATTAGCACTTAGTTCAACCAAATGCCCTTGAAGAGTTTGGCCTTTATTTCTTGGATTAAATTAGGAGTCCTTGATGACCTCCTTGCCTCAAGGGAAAGCCTAGTTTACATGGGTTTGAGTGACATGTTTGTGACATCAGAGACTTTTAGACCACGTGGATTTAAGTGGCATCTTTGTGACGATTTTAGGTCACGTGGGTGAATCGCATGTGTGTCTTACCCTTGCCCCTGAAAAAGATATAAAACCAGGAGTTGGCCTTCTCTTTTTCAGAGCTCTGACCCACAGCCATGGTGGCGCACATGACTCTGGGCCAGCCCTCGTTATGAGCTCCCAGGCTGAACTTAGATGCTGGTAACTATGAATTGTATTTGGCCTGTCTGTTGATGTTTGTAATTTGTTTGTATTTGTCCCAAAGTTCAGGGTGCTGGCTTTTTCCCCTTAACTAAGTGAATGATATTTGTATGCTGGATTAAAGTAAGCTTGTTTCCTTAGTAAAGCAAAAGAACCTGGGCTTGCAGCATTCTGTGGGCTGGTTGTTGTTGATTTTATACCCCCCACAGCAGCTGCTAGCCAGATTGTTGAAACACCACTGCCCTCCAGGCTTAGGTTCAATAATCCATTGCTAGTTTCTCTTCAGAAATAATTGTTTTATATTTTTTATATATACCCCTCTCTCTCTCTCTCTCTCTCTCTCTCTCTCTCTCTCTCTCTCTCTCTCTACACACACACACACACACACACACACACACACATATAGTATAAGAGCCATTCTGTACTATGCTAGGAACTGCTGCTGATATTCCATGTGCTTGACAATCACTCAATCAATAAGCATTTATTAAGTACATACTATGTGTCAGGTACTACTCTATAAGCGTTCAGAATACAAAGGCAAGATGGTCCTTGTTCTCAGGCAGCTTACAGTCTAATACATGCAAAAAACTATGTACAAATAAACTACAGACAAGGATAAACTGGAGACAATGAATAAAAGGAAGGGTCTAGCAGTGAAGAAGATCAAGAAAACTCTTCCTGTAAGTGGGATTTTCAGCAGGGACTCGAAGGCAAAGGTTGGAATAAGGAGGGAGGGAATTCCAGGCATAGGGGAGAGTCAGTGAAAATGTCTAGTGACAGGAGATGGGAGTATCATGTTGAGGGACAGCAAGGAGGGGCCAGTGTCTGTGGATCACAGAATACATGGTGGAAGAGGGCCAGGCTGTGAAGAGCTTTGAGTGTCCCAAAGGATTTTACATTCAATTCTGGAAGTGCTAGGGAGCCAGTGGAGTTAACTGTGAAGGGGCTTACATCATGAGTTTCAGGAAGATTAATTTGACACTCAAGTGAAAGATGGATTAGAGTGGGGAGACTGAGGCAGGGAGACCAATCAGCAAAGCTGCTACAACAGTCCAGGTATGAGGGGATGAAAACCTATGTCAAGATTACTGATGACAATATCAGAAGAAACTCGCTATACTGAGTTTTTATGGTTGTCACTGAACTAATACTTTCCCATTGAGTCCACATTACAATCTTTGTCTCTAGAGAGAAACTATGTTATTTATTTTGTAGGTTTCAGCTTCCAGAACTCCAAGAAGGTGGCCAACGTGCACATTAATTGTATACTATTTGACAGTATTTGCCTCTATTCAAGTCAATGTATTTGGTCCTGTAGGGATACAAAGTATAAACTCTGCTCACTTTTAGGAAGTTTATAGATGGTGGGAGTTGTATTTAGGAGGACACAAACAGTATAGAGCAGGGCTGTCCAAAATGCGACCCGCAGTGCAATTTTATGTGGTCTGCCTGTGGGTTTTAATTTTTATGAGCGAAAAAATAAAATAATAATGCGTATTAGATTTTTTAATTCCACCACTAATAAATAATCTCATTGATATTAATTTTCTTTGGTGATCTTAAGCAGTATTATGGACGGAACATATCACACAGAATTTTCAATCGATCTACGGGATGCATTCCATCTGTACTACACAGACCAGTCAGTACGCACCTACCTTTATACTGTTGTGTTGTCGCTTTGTTGTTTTGTGTTTGCTTTCTTATTTCGTGCCTTCACCTGTTGTACTGACGACGTTGTGTTCCCCCACTTTCTATTAGTGTACGGTATTTTTTATTCTGGGTACCGCCCTAGAATAATTATTTTATTTTAATGTGGCCCTAAGATAACCTAAGGCTGGACAGTCCTGGCATAGAGAATAGAGAAGATTAGTAGAAATTTTCTTCTAAGTGCAAATACTGTTTGTCTCCTCCAAACTATAGCCTGATAAGACAGATAACAAAATTGTCCAATCAGGTCTTGGCAAGTCAACCTTGCAAAGAAAAACACAAACCATCCTCCTCACTCCCCACCCCCAACTCCCAGGGATTTCTTTAAAACTTTTACAACAGGGAAAACTACATACAGCTACTTTTAGGCTACAAGCTTGCTGATTTGCTGCCATAAAATGCAACTACTTAAGAATTTCTGTTACATATTTAATTTCTGAACTGAAGCAACCTTCATGTGATGAGCACCAAGCAAATATGTAAGATGTTACATTAACTAAAGTGTAAAAGAGTAGGTTTAATATGCTTAATTTGCTTTTGAAATTTATTTCTACAGATAAACATTAACATTTCTAATTTATTAGAGAGTGTTGAGACTCTGGGCAAGTTGCAAACTGCCTCCCAGCTTTGCAACTCAGATGTTGGTTCTTCTCTGGTAACTACGTACTGTAATTTCAATCAGACAAGCTCCATCTGTTGATGTTTGTAATTTCTGTTTGTATTTGCCTTGAAGTTCAGGGGGCTGATCTTTTCTCCCTGAACTGTGAATGATATTTGTATGTTTGATTAAAATAAGATTGTTAACCCCTTAATGTTACTTTCCTTAGTAAAGCAGATCAAAGAACCTGTGTTGGCAGCTTTCTGTGTGCTGGTTGTTGGTGGGTCTTATATTCCTACAGTAGCTGCTAGCGAATTGTTGCTACACCCCCTCAGGAACTTAATAGCTGTAAGGCCCTGGGCAAGTTATTTAACTGCTCTGAAAGCTAGCTTCTTAATCTGCAAAATGGGGATCATCTCCAATACTGACCTTACAGGGTTGTTGTGAGCAACACACTTTAACAACTAAATATAAGGTATTCAGTTTAGATCTCCTTAGCAAGCATACAGACAAACTAGCCCTTTACAGGAAACATACCATTTGGGACCTCTAACTTTTTTCTTTGGTGGTGAAATTCAGAGAATTTTCCATTCCCTGAAGCCCTGAGATGAGAGAAGTCTCAAGAACAGAAGAGAGGGCAAAGGGTACCACTAACTAGTTGTGATCCTCCTTTCTAGGAATGAAAAGTCACATAAATCCCGGGGAGTAGGGCAGCAAGCAACTTGGATACCCACCAGTAGAACTATCTATATGTACTAATCTGGAGGCCCACTTTACCTTAATCTAATTTAAATTCAGAAAAATATACTGAAGCTCTAGATTTGGTCATCTTTGTAGAATGCCAGAGCTATTAGAGAAATTTAACCTTTTTACAAACCTATTCTTCTTGAAGCTTCCAAGTTTGTTACCCTCCCCCCAAACTTCAAATCAGCCATGCTGGGCTCTTCAATTGTCTTCAAGAGATGCCAACAGGCATAATTACAAGTGACATTTAAACATTATTGCAATGATTCTTCCCTGGGTCAAACTAATCACATAATACTGTTAAATGAAATTTTTCTGTCACAAGCACATGCCATTTAAAAAAACTGAAACATTTCCCCAGACCTTCACTGTTGTTGACAGGCTACCACAGACAGACAGAGACACACACACACATACGGAGTGACACCTCCAGTGTTCACAGTTCTGTAGGAAAGGAATATCTATGTTATTACTGTTGTACACAATGCTTCCTCTCAAGAGCAGCAAAATCAAACACACGATCTCAGTTTCACCACTGCCTCCTGCTTGACATAGGCACGAGTTCTAAGGGGAGAGAAATTCTCTTTAACCACAGACCAACAATTAAACTCTTCTCTAACCCTGCCTCAAAACAGCAGATTATCTGATTCTGGTGTAGAATTTCCAGTGCCTTAGCAAGGGCACAATCAGAGGACATCGGTTACACAAAGCTGCAGAAAAAAAAATCAGTGTGCTAGGAGTTATTTTGAGAGATGGAAGGAACACCTGCATGAATTGTTAGTGCACTTAACATAAACCATATTTTGCATCCAAGAAAAGAAATGCGAAAATAAGTCTTCTCTCTAGAAGGGACTATTGGCCCTTTGTATTCACCAGGGAGAAGCCGACCACATCAAATGTCTATTTAGAGCCTTGAGGCTAAATCCCAACCTCCTGCTTTCCAATTCCAGAGAATCACTAACTAGAAAAATGCCTTTTCCCTTTCAGATATTTGCTTTGCTACCAACATTCAATATGCTTTCCTCTGCAGTTTGTACCGTCCAGTTATATCTCCTTGACCTGATTTTTGATGCTGGGTCTACTGACTGCCAGGACATTTCTCCCACCTTCAAAAATAAGGCTCTTCATCAGACTCACAACCATGGATACCATTCTGGGGACACTCCTTTGCATTTAACATTCTCTGTCTAAGACAAATATTTATATATGCATTATGCTCCCTAACAAATTAGCTGTAAGCTCCCTGAGGGCAGGGACTGTATGAATTTTCATTCTAGTTTCCCAGTCACAATTCCTTACAGGGTGTTGTTATTTTTTGGTCAATCAGTTGTGTCTGACTCTTAATGACCCCTTTGGGGGCTTCTTGGCAAATATACTGGAATGGTTTTGCCATTTTCTTCTCCAGATCATTTTACAGAAGAGAAAACTGAGGCAAACAGGGTTAAGGGACTTGCCCAAGGTCACCCAAGTAAGTCTCTGAGGCCACATTTGAACTCAGGTCCTCCTCACTCCAGGCCCAGCACTCAATTCACTGTGCCACCTATTCTGTAGGTGCTTAATAACCCGAATTTAACTCACATGTTAAACTTACCCGTACTAAATATATTTTAAACATTTTTTTTCCTGGAATGCCAAACAAAAAAAGTACACCAGGAACAAGTATTCCTACTTTATTAATACCGGAGTGCTAAATGGTACTTGATGCTCTAAAAACTGAAATTTAATTTTAGAATTTTCACCTCAGAAATGATTGCTCCAATGTAAGTTACTGTTATTAATATAACCAATGTACTTATTCAAGAGGAAGCTTTCAAAGGATTAAAGAGAAGGAGGTTATTATAGGTACCCTTTTTATAGAAAGTCTGCATCTATGATGTCAAAACAAGTCAGGGAATTCTAATCTGAGTGGGGCCCTGCCCACAGACTTGTTTACATGACTTTGGGCAAGGACTACTCTAAAGGAAAAAGAAATTTTGTCTCCACTAATAAAGAGAAATAAAAGTTTCCAGGAAAATGTGGCAACTACCATTAGAAACCATGAGCAAAGGTTCTGAGCTCCTTAATGTGCACATCTTATGCTTTATGAAGCACTATTACTACTTAGTATAATGAGCTGAATGCACCTCTTAAATATTCAACTATCCCCAATGCTTTTATTGAAATCATTAGCAAGTTTATTTTTCTTCATCTTACAATAGCTTAAATAGTGGAATGCTACTAATATTAAGAGTTACTTCATTGTTGACTGTTTATAAAATACTATCTGCGAACATCAACTTCTGTTCCATGTAAAATACTATTCTTGAGAGAAAAAAATAGTATGAAAAAGCTTAGTACCCCTAAACTGAAACTGGCAAAACTCACATGAGTAAAATCTAAAATAAAACTCTTCTTCTGCAAAGAACCGACCCTCTATCCAATCTAAGGAAGTCATCCATTTTGAGTTGGTTTCTCTAGTGTCTATCAGTTTTGCTGAGCCACATATCATCATCCTTACAAGCATGCAACTTTCTAAATCAATTTAAAGGCCTGTCCATTTTGAACATGTAAAAGGTCTGCCTCAAGGAAGGATAACTCTAGTACTTGCTGGGCAAGCATTTTCTTCCTTTCCAGACATATTTACATGGTTAAAAAAGGGTTAAAAAAATCCACCACAAAAAACCTTACTGAACTTCAGTTATTAAGTCTTCCTACTTGGATGGTGAGCCACTAAGTGCTAAGCCTATTGTGCTTAAGCAATAATTTATTTGCCAAGTCCAAGCATATGCTACAAGTTATTCACATATTCAGTGTGCATGCCTTCCCTAGTACCTAAGCATTAAGGAAATACTAGTTTATTACATTTATTTAAATAATCAACTCATGCTAAATGTGATGAGACAAGCTTTGCAATGACAGATTTTCTAAATGACAAGCAAGAAAATGCAAAACGTGGCTACCAATGGCACTATGGCAAGTATGCTGGTATAAAAAACTGCATTAATAAATGAAACATTAAGTAAAGGCAAAGGAATCATAATCTAATAGATTTATAGTTTAACTATGACTAATTTTTATGCCTATAACTCATGAAAGTATCAAATGAAGACCTTTTGAGTGACAAAGTAAATACTGTGGAGTTTCTCTTTGAAGAGCAACCCACAAACCTAACAAATGAACAAGAGGAAAAAGAATGAATTCTTCTGTCTTTTCAATTTCTTACATGTATTCAATTTCAACTTTAGATTATTTTAATTGTCAAATTATTTAAACAGATTCTTTGCTCATCACAGAATGAAGTTTGCTTTCATCAGTTTCTGGTCAAAGAAAAACTGCAATTTCATATAAGTAAAGAACTACATTAAACACTAATAAAAACGGAATAATCTTATCTTGTAAAATATCTGTAACAAACATCAAGACAAAGAGCTCACATCTAACAGTAGCAATATGTCAAGAACACTTCAGGGGACACATTCATTAGGTGGGTTTTTTGGTTGTTTAAAAAGAAAGCTATCAGAAGGAAAACAAAATTTCATTTTGGTTATTACACGTATGTCATTTGTCCCCAAAGAGATGGAATTTTAATGCCACACCGTTCATGCTCCTCTTACTTTTTCCCCTCAGCACCAGTATCATTCACATTACAAAGAATCTTTTAAGAGGACAGCAGATAAGCACTTCACAGGAAACTTAGCAAAGCTCGATTACTTAGTGCCAAGAGCTCTTCGAAAGTCTGGATAAAATGTTACCCTTGTTTTATATGCCCTGAATCTCAGGCTGCTTTACTGGAATGATCCGCATCTTTCCCTTACATCGACCTCCAATCAATCGCGTTACCTAAAAATCCTTTAGTCAGCCAAAACTAGTGCATTTTAGCCTTCAACTATGGGGGGGGGGGGGGCGGAATCTTTTCCTGTTTCTTTTCTTAAACAAATAGAACCTTTCTCCATCCTCGGTTCAGGTCTTATGCCAGAAGTGAAATAAGTGCCTACACGCTCAAGGGAATTCTATTTTTTTTAAAGCAGGGAGTGAGGAGAGAAGGTTAAGTCATTTAAGTCCAGGGCTCTTGAGCTATAAACTTTAGAAAGAAGACTCTCCAGGACTAAGATCTGTGGCGGGGAATGGAGGGAAAGAAGGTAGGCTGGACAAAAGCCCGCAAACCTAGAAACCCAGTGAACCAACTACCCCATAAAACGGCTTTTGTGGAGGCCACTATGAGAAACCCGATGCTCGCCCCAGCAGAAAAGGACGGAACACGCCGTCCTGCGGCTTTGGACAAGCCCTGCCAACCTCAAAGAAAAGTCTGCAGAGACCGGCCAAGCTTTGGGGAGGCCAAAGAGGAGCGTGTGGCGGTGGGGGGAAGGAGTTACTTCACAGCTCGGTTTCTAATTCAAAGCCAAGGGGCTGGGGCGGGGGGGTTCGGGGGGAGCGAAAGCAAGGATTGTGGCTGAGCATCAAGGACGTGTCCGTGCAATCACCCCCTCGATCACCGGCGGGGGCAAAGAATGAGGGGCCCCCCGGTCCCTCCCCAGGGAGGGGTGAGGGTGTTCGGGGGTAAGGGGGGGCGGGAGCTCTCACAGCCGGTCACCCCCACCTCTCCATCTCAGCCTGCAAGGCCAGGCGGCCTGGGGTCGCCTAGAGCCCCCCCGGGCAGCTGCGGGCGCGGGAGCCTAACACCCCCCCCCCACCCCGTGCACATCCACTCTGGTCCACGCTCGCTTCCCACCCCCGGTCCAGGACCCCCAGCCCACAGCTCACCTTCCAGCAGCCGTTGAATGATACTGTCGATGTTGAGCTTGTCGATATCCGCCATCGCCTCCTGCTGCACCCCGGCCCCGGCGGCGGCGGCGCCTCCTCACCGGCCCTCCCCCCACCCCCCGGCCCGGCCCGGCTCGGCTCCGCTTGGCCCGGCTTGGCCCCAGCAGCAGCAGCAGCAGCAGCAGCGGCGGCGCCGCCGCCCGCCCCCCAGCTCCCGGACTCACGGTCCCGTCCACCCCTTCCCCACGCTCCAGAGCAGAGAGAAGCGGCGGCGGCGGTGGAGGCCCCGGGGGTAGCGGTGATGGAGACGGTGGTGGAGACGGCGGTGGAAGAGTCGGCGGCCGGCTCCCTTCCCGTCCCCTCCCTCCCCCCCCCCGGGCTCCCTCTTCCTCCTTCTCTCCCGCTGGAGCCACGAGAGGGACAAAATGGCCGCCGACTCCTCAGCCAGCTTCGGACGGCGTACGGATACGCGGGAGCAGAGCGGCACTCCGGCCGGGACCTCTTTATGGGCGCTAGAGCCAAAGGGGAGCGGGGCGGGGACTCGGTGCGTGAGGCAGGAGGGGGCGGGGGATCCTTGACGCATCGCTCAGCGCTCTGCGCTGGATTCTTCCGCCAACCAGGGAACAAATAGGGCCCCAGCTAGGAAGGGATTTCGAAAAGCCGCGCGGGCCAGAGAGGGATGTGGGAGGGATGGTAGAGCT
Organism: Trichosurus vulpecula; assembly: GCF_011100635.1. Lineage (NCBI taxonomy): Eukaryota > Metazoa > Chordata > Mammalia > Diprotodontia > Phalangeridae > Trichosurus > Trichosurus vulpecula. Next base: position 34,719,949 of record NC_050573.1, on the reverse strand, counting down.
GGAGTTAGCTGGACCGGCTCTGGGGCTTCTTTCCCCGACTCGCACGGGACCGTCTCTGGACTGCTGCAGTCCAGCCAGGTGTTGTTCCCTCCCCACTGTGCAGAGGTTCTGTTGCACACTCGTGCATCCTTCGGAGCCCCAAGCTCAGTGCATTTGGCCGGGGGTCCGGATTAAAGGGGGAGGGGGTGGATTACTTCTCTCGGGGCTCAGGACTGCCCCTCTCCAGCCCTGCTACCCTGCTGGGGGTCTCTCTTTTCTGGGGCTCGCACTTTGGGCTCGGTGGCACAGAAGAAAAGCAAATGCTTTAAATGCCCCCATTCTGTCTAGGGAGAAGGCGAAGGGGCCACGCTGGCCTGGCTCTAGAGGCGAGCCGGGATCCGAGGAGGGAGCGTCTGGGGCTCCGGGCAAGGCTTTCCGCTGAGAACCAGGGGCACGTGGGTGACTAAAGTCACTTAGCCTCCTGTCGGTCTCTGCCTCTTTCTCTACTTTCCCTTTCTGTCCCTTCCTCCCATTTTCTTTTTCTGCACTCTTTTTCTTACTCTTCCTTTATTACACTCATTTGCTCTCTCCTTTTTCCTCCCTCTCCTCTATTACCCGCTTTTTGCTCCCTCTCTCACTTCTACCTTCTCTTTTAGTCGACTTCTCATCTCTCCTTTTCTCTCCTCCTTTTCCTCCTTCTCCTCCTCTTCTCCTCCTCCTTTTCTTTCTCCTCCTCCTCCTTCTTCCTCTTCCCCTTCTTCTTCTCCTCCTTCTCCTCTCTCTCTCTCTCCCTCCGTCTCCCTCTCCCCCTCTCTCCTCCTCCTTCCCTGCTTCCCTTCCCCTCTGAGTCTCCCTTTCTTTTTTCCTCTGCATCTCTGTTTCTCTTCCCCCCTTCCCTCTCAGTCTGTCTTTCCCTTCCCCAATCTTATCCTGTCTTTTCTCCTCTCGCTAGTCCACCCCTGCAAACTGTCCTTGGGGCAGAGACGTCTCATTACTTGGAGAAGTGAGGGAGAGCTCCCAGAACGGTCCCAAGTGTCTCTTGCATTTCTTGAGTTCGGTTGAGAGAATTGACCAAATAAATAAAAGGTTGCTGAATTCACCCCATTCCATGGGAAGAGAAGTCAACTTCTCTTGCTCCTGCACTCTCTATCCTTCTAAAAATCTCTACTGTACTCAGACACAGCCTGGGCTAAGAAGATGGGGGAGGAGGGAGAAGCAGGGAAGGAGGAAAACTTTTATTTGCAGAAAGCAAAAAAGACAGGACAATGAAGATTCATTTTCTGAAAAAAAAATATGGTGGTACATTAGTTTTCTGACCTGGAAACTGCAGAGTGTCCATATTTGTACAATATAGTCTGGGTATGTGTCTCCCTTATCTTTAAAGCTTGGAGGTTAAAGGGTTGCAGCCAGGCCCAGCCTCACCACCAGTTGGCACCAAAAAAGAATCACTTGCCTTTTTCTTCTCTGTCTCATGGTCTTTCTCTGTTAAATGGGAACAATTTAACAGCCCCTCAGCCGGGCCGTTTTTCCATGCAGGGTTCCAAGGTATGTTATTGTTTTTCAATGGAGGTTGTATGGGCCTTCCCTCAAACATTTCCAGTGTGCACAGCTGGCTTGTTCTTGCAAGACAGCTCATGTCTGAATGCGATGAATTTAGCACTATGCATAGCAAGAAGCCCATAATTTTTGTTGGATGGAGAACTGGGTGCAATCTACCAAATTACAAGGAATATTAACACCCTTCTGAGTTGGAGCCTCCCAAGCCTGCCAAGGTCACCACATAGGCTTGGCACATTTTGAAGCTTTGAAGCTGATCTGGTTGTGTAACTCACCTGCAGAAAAAGTTTCTGTGCTTCCTTTGCACGTGGAGAAGTTGATTTACTGGCTGAGGAGCTCAAGACAGATACTACCTCATGGTGAGAGAGCCAAACAAGCTGCAGAGAACAAAGCTTCCTGGATACTGTTGGCTGGGGGTCTGTAGGGGCAGAAGAGAGGGACACTCGTTTTACATTTTTATGCCAGAACCAATCCTGACCAGGAAAAGATAAAGATTTGATTCAATCTTTAATTTAAAAAAATTAATTGACATTTCTTGTTTTTACATAATCTCATTTCTGAACCTAGAATTCAAATCCTACCTCAGGCACTTGCTAACTGTGTGACCTTGGGCAAGTCATTCTGTCTGCCTCAGTTTCCTCATCTAAAAAATGGAAATAATACTAGTACCTGCCCTTCAAGGTTGTTGTGAAGATCAAGTGGGATGATATTTGTAAGCATGTTACATGAATCCTATATACCTAGCTTAGCAAAGTGCTTTTATCTTTGAATTTGATTCTCATAACAACTCTGGGAGATAGGTGTTATTATCCTCATTTTTACATTAAGAGTCTGAGGCCAAATTTGAACTCAGGCCTTCCTGACTCTAGGCCCAGCACTCTTGCTGCTGCTCCTCATAGAAGAGAGTAGGGACTGTTTCTTTTGTCTTAGTATCTCCAGTGCCTAAGCATTTCCCTGGTGCTGTAGGTATAAAAGGTACTTAACAAATGATTGTTGGTTGGTTCGTTATTGTCCTTCGTTCTGGAAGAGGACCAAAATGATATCACTATGTTAGAGTCAAGTTATAGTGTGTCCAACTGTGGCTGATCAGACCAATACAAGTTCAGAATGTTCTACCACAGGTTGGGCGCAAATAATCCATGTGAACATTTGAGATGGATTCTTTAGATTTGTGCATCTCGCAGTTCTTTTGAGCTGTTTCAATTCTGCTTGGCACATAGAGCAAAAACAGGACCTTCTTTGACGAGGGCATGCCATGCCAAGTGGTCCTGTGCCAGTGTCACACAATTCCGAAGTTCTTAAGAGAGACCTTGAAAGTGGCCTTCTATCATTTCTTCTGACCCCCATGTAAGCACTTGCCTTATGCAAGTTCTCCATAAAATAGCCTTTTTTGGCAAGCGTACGTTTTGCATTCGAGCAACGTGGCCAGCATTCAAACTCTACTTCAGAGAGCGCAACTCCACTGGGCTGGCCACATTTGGACAAATGATTGTTAAAGATTGGCTCAGTGATCCTTATTCCTTATGTGAATGAATGAAAAAGCATTTTTTTTAAAGCGCTTGTTACATGGCATTGTGTGCCGTATGACCAAAAACAATCAAAAAGAGAGAGAAGAAAAAGAGACAGTTTAGCAAAATCAGCTCACACGTCAATTGAATCAGATAACATATGCAGGTTCCTCATTCATAGTTATCCACTTATGCAAAGAAGGGAGGTAGTTGCATTTTCTTCCTTTCTTCAGGGTCAAGCTTTATCCATATCATTAAAGGACCATAAGATTGATCCTTTCTACCTCCATTCTTTCCATTTACAACAGACTAGCCATTGTATCTGTTTTCCTGATTCTACTTACAATATGCTCAATCATTTTATCCCAGCCTTCTCATACTTCTCTGAATTCTTCATTTTTATGTCACTGTAATAGCCTTTTACATTCATGGACCACAAATTGCTTAGCCCTTCCCCAGTCAATGTGGCCTGCTTACCTTCTAGTTGTTGACTACTAAAAAAAACTGCTACTATGGACATTTTTATATATATATATATATATATATATATATATATATAATATGTATGTATGTATGTATGTATATATATATGAGGCTTTTCTGTCTTTAACATGCTTGTGGCATAGGCCCAGCAGTGGCATCTCTAGGTGAAAGGATTAGTTCAATCCTGAATGTGAGTACTACAGTTTACTGGGGACATGGGGGTAGGAGTGGGAATTTATTTGAAGCTTATTGTGTCCTTCAAGGCTTAGCTCAAAGTGCTATATCCCACCAGGCCCATTCCTGATCTTCCTTGTAGTTAGTTCCCTCCCTTGTCAAAAATCATTTTGTATTTACTTTTGTATATATCTTCATAATTACTTGTCTATGTGCATCTAATTCTCCCCATTAGAAGGTAAGCTCCCTAGTGGTAAAGAATATTTGTATCCCAAGCATCTAATGCAGTCCCAGGCAAATAGAAGATGCATAATGAATACTTGGTAAGTGAATAAATGGATGTAGGGCTCATAGAGAATTGCCTTTGAGGAGAAAGTGAGGCTTAGCGGATAAAAGTACTGGACTTGGAGTCAGCAAGCCCTGAGTTCAAATCCTGCCTTTAACACTTAGTAAACATCTGAACATGGGTAAAAACATTTAATCTTACTGAGCCTCAGTTTTCCTATCTACAGAATAAAAACAGTAATACCCATAGCACTTACCCTGAAAGGTTGTCAGGATGCCACTAGGAATACATCTCCTCCCAGGACTGTTGTGATCAGTGAATGAGAATAACACAGGTAGAGTACTCTGCAGTCCTGACATGCTTTATAAATGTGATTACTTATTATTATATTATTATCACTTATTGTTATATTAGCTATTACTCATCTTTGATGCTCTTGTTGCAAGAGAAAAATATTTGAAATAAGTTGGCCACTGGCTGGGCTTTGGACATTATTCTACTGTCTGCAGCTTTTCCTGGGGATTTGCCCTGTAACAGTTTGAGATACATTGATACTCCAACCACCTCCTCATCTCACGTGTCTAGGATCAGGATTGATGGAGTCTCTGAAATGCTTTCTACAAATCCTTCCATCTGTCCACAGGATGGCTCCTGTTCAGCCTCCTGGGAAGAGACATTAATATTTCAGGGAGCTTGTTGGAGCAAAGTACATGGCTGGGGTGAGAGGAATTGAAGGGTTTTGTGTAAGTGTGTGTGTGTGTGTGTGTGTGTGTGTGTGTGTGTGTGTGTGTGAAGCAGGCCTCAGGACTAATTCTTCCTTGGAATTATCTACTTTCCCTGTGTGTTGAAATCTCCTGTTCTCTACCCCACCAATAATAGCTAGTATTTTAGGTTTACAAAGCACTTTACGTGTGTTATCTCATTTGAGGCTCACCACAATTCTGCAAGGCAGGTGTTATCCCCATTTTACAGATGAGGAAACTGAGGCAAACAGAGGTCAAATGATTTACCAGAGTCATACAACTAGTAAGTGTCTGAGGGAAGATTCAAACTCAGGTCTTGCTAACTCTAAATCCCACACGGTATCTGCTCTGTGGTATAGCTGCCTCTCTGTTCTTTGTATAAACCAACAGACACAGGAAGGTGGCTGATGTTATGTAATGGTGGGCAGAAGTCCTCGAAATTGCTTCAGTGGAGCTGCCTTCTTGAGCCAGGATTGAGCAGCTGTCTCTTCTGGATTCATTAGATGTCACAGAACCACTGCCAGAGGCTGAGAGTCACTGTCCCACAGCTAGTTAGCTCACTTGGTTAATGCTTGGTATAGAGGAGGCTGCAGGCTTGATGCCACACAGCCAAAACTTTTTTTCCCTGAGCAGAGATGAAGTCCTTGGCTAGTAGCTTGAAGGTGTGTGTCGTTGGAAATGAAGAGGGAGAGAGTGTGGCTGGTGGAATGCCAATCCCTTCTCACTGAGAAGAAACAGCATATTCAAAGTATATATCCTATTGGTGGTAGAGGCACCAGCTCCCCAACCATGCAGGAGGGATGCCTAGTGGATCAGCCAATAAGCATTTCAAGGCTGAGAGGGGGTGGTATTTGCATCTGGGGGAGTGGAGGGATACTCGGAAAAGCCTCTTGCAGAATGGAGGATTTGAAATGTCCTTGAGTTGTGGCATTCCCAAGCCTGCCTTCAGGAACATGGGGAAGAAAGCCTAAGGAGTTGCCCAAGCCCTGCCTTGAGAGTTCTCAGTTTGTCGAAAAGATGTCCCCTCCGAAAAAAATTGAAGAACACCTGCTCTGGAGTAGAAGAACCTGGATTCAAATCCTGCCTCTGACCCTTATGAATTTTGTGACCCTGGATAACATTCTGCCTCCCTGTTCCTCAGTTTCCTCCTCTCTCAAATGAGGGAGGCTTAGAACACCTTTGAGGTGGCTTTCAGCTCTAGATCTAGGATCCTATGATCCTAGCAGATCTTTAGAAGATCAAGATCTACTAAGGAGTAATAGATTAGGCCAGAGGTGTTGAGCTAGAAAGGATCTTGGAGATCATCTGGTCTAGTTCCTCATTCCTTTCCAGAAGGGGAAACTGAGGCCAAGAGACGCAAACTGACTTACTTAAGGTAACCCTAGAAATTAGTAGCAAAGCCAGGATCTGAACCCAGTTTCTTTGACTCCAAATTGCATGCTTTTCTACCATAACATTGTCTCATCTATCAATATTCTATGCTTGCAAGGGTCCCTGATCTCATCAATATCGTCCCAACCTCTTCCAAACCAGATGACAACTCACCCATGCCTTCTCATCCTGTTGGATTTTTGTTCCCCTTCTCCAACAAACGCTGCTCAAAAGAGGGTCTGCTCAATGTAATGAAGGATGTCCTTAGCCTCTTTTTTCTTTTTTTAAATTAATTAATTTATTTTTAGTTTCTATTTACAATATTCAGTTCCTCTAGTTTCTGAGTTTCAAATTTTCTCCCCCTTCTTCTTCTCCCCCTTCCCCACCCAAGATGGTATACAGTCCGATATAGGTTCTACATATACCTTTGCACTAAACATATTTTCACAATAGTCAAGTTTTAAAGAACTGTAACCATTGGAATGAATCATGAGAAAGAAGAAACAAAACAGAAACAAAAACAAACAAACAAAAGAAGAGAGCAAATAGTTTGCTTTGATCTGCATTCAGACTCCGTAATTCTTTCTCTGGATGTGAATCGCTTTTTCCATCATGAGTCTTTTGGAGTTGTCTCAGAACCTTGCATTGCTGAGAAGAGCCAAGTCTATCATAGTTAGTCATCAGAGATACCACGTGTCTGTAATTGCATATAATGTTCTCCTGGTTCTGCTCCCCTCACCCAGCATCAGATCATATAAATCTTTCCAGATTATTATGAAGTCTGGTGCTCCTGATTTCTTATAGCATAATAGTATTCCATTACATTCATATACCACAACTTATTTAGCCATTCCTCAACTTGTGGGCATCCCCTTGATGTCCAATTCCTTGTCACTACAAAAAGAGCTGCTGTAAATATTTTTGAACATATGGGTCCTTTTCCTACTTGTATGATTTGTTTGGGATATAGCCCTAGAAGGGGTGTTTCTGGGTCAAAGGGTATGCACATTTTATAGCCCTTTGGGCAAAGTTCCAAATTGCTCTCTAGAAAGGTTGGATCAGTTCACAACTCCACCAATAATGCATTAATGTTCCAATTTTCCCACATCCTCTCCAGCATTTATCATTTTCCTGTTTTGTCATGTTAGCCAATCTGACAGGTGAGATGTGGTACTTAAAATTTGTTGGGATTTGCATTTCTCTAATCAATAGGGATTTAGAGCATTTTTTCATGTGACTATAAATATCTCTAATTTCTTCCTTTGAAAACTGCCTGTTCACATCCTTTGACCATTTATCAATTGGGGACTGACTTGTATTCTTATAAATTTGACTCAGTTCTCCATATTTTAGAAATGAGGACTTTATCAGAGACACTGGTTGTAAAAATTCTTTCCCAATTTTCTGCTTCCCTCCTAATCTTGGTTGCATTGGATTTGTTTATACAAAAACTTTTCAATTTAATGTAACTAAAATTATCCATTTTGCATTTTGTACCATTCTCTGTCTTTTGTTTGGTCATAAATTCTTCCCTTCTCCATAAATCTAACAGGTAAACTATTCCTTGCTCTCCCAGATTGCTTATAGTGTCAGCCTTTATATCTAAATCATGAACTCATTTTGACTTTATTTTGGTATATGGTGTGAGATATTGGTTTCAGCCTTTTTTAATGTGTCATGGATACCAATGAACATCTCAGGTTCTTTATCTGCTATTCCCTCTCTCTACAGGACCAGGCACTGCCCTCCTCCCGCCCCACACCTCCTTTTTTGGTTTCTCATGGCTTCAGTGAGGACGTTACATCACTTTCCATTGCTGGCGACATACTCAAATAAATAACTCACTTTAAAATTCTTTATTGAAATCTTCCACTTCTATAAATCCTATCTTTCCCAATGTGTTTTGCTAGCAAAAAACCCAGTCATAAGGATAAACAAGAAAATGAAGGGGGAAAAAACAATTTAACAAAACATATATCTATCTGCTCTTACATATGCAAATTTTGGAGGTAGATAGGAGGCACATTGAATGGAGTGTTGGGCCTGGAGTCAGGAAGACTTGAGTTCACATCCAGCCTCATATGCTTTCTACCTGTGTGACTCTGGAAAAGTCACATAACCTTTGTCTTCCTCAGTTTCTTCAACTGTAAAATTGGGATAATAATAGCACCTACCACACAGAGTTGTTGTGAAGATCATATGAGAAAATATTTGTAAAGCGCACATAGTAAAGCACACATGCTTAATAAGCACTTGTTTTCTTCCTTTCTTTATGCAATGTTTCACATCCAAAGTTGCAAAGTAAGAAAGTATGTGCCTTCTTATAGCCCTTCATTGGGGCCAGGCTTAGTTAAAATTTTATAGCATTCTACGTCAATTATTTTGTTTTGTTTTTTCTTTCCATTTCTAGTGTTGTGGTTATTGTGTATATTGTTTTCCTAGATCTACTTCTTTCACTCTGCATCATTTCCTATTAGTCTTCCTACACTGCTCTGTGTTTTTTCCCAGTCTTCATTTCTGACATCCTAGTTCACCTACATAGCATGCTTTGAAAAGACTTTGTCTCACCACAAGCCTGTGGCATTAGTAGCAGAATATTTTTCACCCCATTTTATAGATTTGATACAATTAAATTAAACAGATATTTAATAAGGGCTTATTCTGTGCTGGACATTGTGCTTGGCACTGGGGATATAAATATGAGAGTGAGACAGGCTTTCCTTGCCCTCAAGAAACTTTTGTTCTCCTGGGTAAGGCACTCCATGTATACAGATATATGATACATAATACATAAACTAATTTGAAGAGGGAGAGAGAGCACTTAACCACTGGTAGGGTGGGGTTAGGGGACTGTAAAAGAGTTTGGAAAGGGTACATCATGAAACAAGTTATTAAGGTAGGTTAGACCTCCTTGCAGAGGACCAGTGATGAAGCTCACTGTCCCTTCCTAACAGAAACGTGATGGACTGAAGGTGCAGAATAGGAGGGATGTCTTCAGAGATGGCCAACATTCAATTGGGATTTTATTTTGCTTAATTATGCATATTTGTTATATAGGTTTTCCCCCCTTTTTTCTTTTCTTTTTCCTAATGGGGAAAATGGCAGGGTGAAAGAGGGTATAGTAGTAAAGAAGAAAATAAATAAAATGATGAAAAAGCAAAACAAAAATACAGGTAGGTTGGAACCAGACTGGGAGAAGTTTGCACTGCCTGCCTGCCTGCTGATTTTGTATTTTTGTCCTAGAGGCAAAATGGAGCCACAGAAGATGCTTGAGCAACAGTCATACCCATACAGGGATATGCTAGAGCCAGCTCATGTGGCTCATGAGAGCAGATCTTTAAATTTTTAGTGTGAGTTAAATTTTTAATTTGAATCCTTGGAAATCAGCATATACCACAAGATCAGGGCTTGATTTATTGTTTTCTTGGTTGTTTAGATTTAAGACAGTGATGGAGAAAAATGTTAATAATGCAAAGTCAACTTAAAAGTCTGTGTATATACTTTTTCCCCCAGAGAACCAGTTGTTAAACATTTACCAACACACTCCTTGGCTCTATCTTTGGAATATCTTTCTCATAGTTGAGAGAAGGATGGATTGGTGAAAGTCAGTGCTCAAGAGACCAATTGGAAGATGATATAGATAAGGATCCAAAAGTATTAAGAGACTTGCCAAGGTCAAAATGCTAAAAAATGACAGAGACAAATCATAAATCCATATCTCCTTCCTAATTGAGAGTTTGATGCTTATTACACAACAACTTGTTATGTTTTAGAACACTGAGAAAAATAAAACCTTAAAACAGTATTTAGTTTTTTTTTAAAATAATCTTACATTTTATTTATAGATGGTTTAATAACTGTGTAACTTTTTGTTTCAGGTTTCTGGACAGGGTTCTGACTCTAAGTTTTATATTCTTCTTTCAACTGCATATGGTATTTTTCGTTTGTCATTAGATCATAGATCTGAAGGTGGAAGGGCCCATAGAATGCTGGAGCTGGGAGGGACCTGGGAACATAGAATGTTACAAAACAGAATTTCAGAGCTAAAAGGGATTTTAGCAGGAGTAGGCAAGGAAACTGAAGCTTAGAGAAATGAAGTGACTTACTTGAACTCACACAGTTAGTGGCACCATTGGGATTTTTTAATTTAAATTTTTATAGTTTAATAGTTATTCTATTTCAAGTAATAAATTTTAGAAAATTAATCTGACCTTCCACTACCCTCCTCTAATTGTGGAAATTGAAAAACAAATCCATTAATATGTATGTATGGAGTCTGACAAAATAAATTCCCACATTAACCATGTCCAGAAATGTATATCTCTTTATGCATTTTAGGTTCATCACCTCTTTTGTAAGGAGATGAGTGGTGTATTTTATATTCATTCTATTGGACTTGTGGTTTAATATTGCATTGATCAAAGTTCTAAAGGCTTTCAAAGTTGTACCTCTCTATAAGGTAGTCATCTTATAAATTGTCCTCCTGCTTCTGCTCACTTTGATCTGTGTCAGTTCATAATCATCAAGGTCATCGTTTCTTTTGGCACAATCACATTCCATTGTCTTCATTATGTGTTGCAATTTGTTTTACCATTCCCCAAAGAGTGACACATGTTCAGTTTCCAACTTTTGACTACCATGAAAAGAGCTGCTGTAAATATTTTCATATATATTTATCCTTTTCCTTTGATTTCTTTGGGATATAGGCCTAGTAGTGGTAAAACTGAAAGGATTTAGTAACTTTCTCGGCACAGTTCCAAATTGCTTTCCAGAATGGCTAGACCAATTCATATCTCTACCAGCATTAGTGTACCTGTTTTTCCACAGCACCACTAACATTTGTCATTTTTCTCTTTTGTCATCTTTTCCAGTTTGCTAGGTATGAGATGGAACATCAGGGTTGCTTTAATTTGTGTTTCCCTAATCATTAGTAATTTAGAGCATTTGAAAATATGTTTGTTGAAAGCTTGGATTGTTTCCTTTTAAAATTGCTTAAATTGCTTAAAATATGCCTAAATAGATATAAAACCATGCATACCCTTTGACCAGCAATACCACTACTAGGTCTGTATCCCAAAGAAATTAAAAAAAAATCCAAAAGGAAAAGGACCTATTTGAACAAAAATATTCATAGCAGCTCTTTTAGTGGTGGCAAAGAATGGGAAATTGAAGGGATGCCTATCAATTGAGAAGTGGCTAAACAAGCTGTGGTATATGATTGTACAAGAATACTATTGTGCTATAAGAAATGACAAACAGGATGCTCTCAAAAAAGCTTGGAAAGATTTATGTGAACCGATACAAAGTGAAATTAGCAGAACCAAGAGAACATTGTACGCAGTAATAGCAATATTGTAAGATGATCAATTGTTAATGACTTAGTTATCCTCAGCAATACAATGATCCAAGACAATTCTGAAGGACTTATGATGAAAAAGGCTATCCGTCCCCAGGGAAAGAACTGATGGAGTCTGAATGCAGATCAAAATATACTTTATTTCAAACTTTATTTTTCTTGTTTTTTTTTGTGATTTCTTTCACAACATGTCTAACATGGATATATATTTTGCATGAGTACATGTGTAAGCTATATACAATTGCTTGCCTTCTTAATGGGGGTGGGAGGGAAGAGAGGGAGAGAATGTGGAATTTGAAATTTTAAAAAACAAATCTCAAAAATCGCTTTTACTTGGAATTGGGGGAAAAATAAATAATTTAAAATTGCTTGTTCATATCCTTTGACCATTTATCTATTGGAGAATGACTCAGGATTTTAAAAAATATAATTTTCTTGTATTTTAAACTTAACAAACACCAAATAAACCAGACATTTCCATACACACAATAGCCTAGAAAAAGAGGATTCAGTGTGAAACTGTGAGTCTCTATTACATAAGCTTGATTTCTTTTAAAAATATATATAATAAATTCCGATGTCACTTTCAAACATCCTACTTTTCTGTGACTCTTTCTGGTCCTCTTTCTGTTCTCTTTTGTGTGGTTGGGCTTTGAACCCAGGTCCTTTGATTTCAGATTCATGATGCCTCTCCCTTTCCTTTAGCTGAGTCTTGCCAAATAATTGACTGCATTTATAAAGTACTTGGGGCTTTTTTGTGAAGAAAAGCTATATTTCTGTACCTTATAATGCTATAATAATTACCTTAGTAGCATGGACTGGATAAAATGAGAACTCTGAGGAAACTATAAAAAGGGGAATAAAAGAACCATCATAGAAACAGCTGGAAAGAACCTCAGGAGTCATCCAGTCTGACACTATCATTTTACAGATGAGGTAACTGAGGCCTAGAGAAATGAAGTGACTTGTCCAAGGTCACACAGAAAATAAGTGGAGGAGCTGGGATCTGAATCCAGGTCTTTCGAATCCCACAATGCTTGCTACCATGCTTCTTGGCAGCCCTTTTTGTGTGAGCAAAAAACAGTAGTGACAAATCCAGAAGCAAACTGGGTTCCCAGCATTTGGGGAATGGTTGGTGGATACAATCGATATACTACTATTGCACCAGAGGCCAGAATGGGGAATTCAAGTGATTGCAGGAAGATGAATGAAGTGATACAGAGAACTGAATGAAAACTGCGTGTCTACTAGCCATGGAACTATTGGCAGTGACAACAGTAACAAGTCCACATCAGATACAAAGGAAAGAAATTCGAATGGGCTCATGGAACTAAGGTGGATGATTTGGTTAAAGTCAACATATGTGAGCCTCTGTGTGTGTATATGTGTGTGTGTATGTATACATACACATATGTATTTTTTATTTGGGGACTAACAAGAGGGGAAGTTTATGAACAGATGGACAGTCATATAATCACAGAATCTCAGGGTTGTGAGGGGGCCTCTGGGGCTAACAAGTCCAACCCATAAAAGACCACTGGCCCTTGAATCAGAGGACCTGGCTTCACATCCTGTTTCTGACACTATTTGTGTGACCTCCCTGGACTTCCTCATCTATAAAATGAAAGAGTTGGAGAAGGTGACCTCTGAGGTCCATTACAGCTCTAAATTTATGATCCTATGAGGAGAGGACTATCATATGTCATCTCTCAACAACCCTGTGAAGTAGGTACTATGCGTATTATTATCCCCATTTTATAGTTGAGGAAACTGAGTCAGGACAAATGCACCTGGTTGGCACAGTGGTTGAACATCTGTTCAGTATTGTTGATTGCCTCCTACACCCTAAAGGAGCAGAGGTTATTCTAACTGGTCATTGGTTCATGGGATATGAGAGAAAGAGAGACAGAGAGAGAGAGAGACAGAGACAGAGACAGAGATAGAGACAGAGAGAGACAGAGAGAGAGCCAAAGCCAGGGAGACATAGAAACAGAAACAAAGGCAGAGAGAGACAGACAGATGGAGAAGAGAGATCAAAGAGAAAAGTAGGGAAGAGAGGAATGAAGAAAGAGAAAGAGATGAAAACAAGAGCAGTAATGAAGTGAGAGACAACAGCGTGGATCATTACATGTGTTGGTGAAGTAGATGAATGTGTGCAGAAAGGAAAAACCTGTGGGTATGGACCTCTCCCATGCACCCCACCTCCTTCAGGCACTTCTATGCCTGAGTGTAGCCAGAATGCCTCCAAGGACAAATCTTTGGTACTAATTCTCTGTTGGGCATGTGGGCAGTGGGTTCTAGGCTGGGCCAAGGTGAGTGAGTCTTGCCTGGGGGCATCTGGAGAGTATGCCGCTTGGCTTCAAGTGCAAGTTCCCATGGAGTAATCCTAGTAGGTGGGATGTGCTGTGACACATAGGTCAGGCTTTATCTCATACAAGTTATCTGACTTGGCATTTCTGAGCACTACAGAAAGATATTCATAGTGACTAAAATACTGCTCAATGAGAAGCCAGTGTGCCCAGAATTTGGAGAGTTCTGGAGATGAGAATGTGTGTCCAAGTCTGTAACAGCTGTTTTCAAGAATCTCGAGGACTGTCATGTGAAGGAATGATTGATGAGATTTGTTCTATTTGGCCCCAATGGTTGGAAGCAACATTTGGAAACTGAAGAGAGGCCACTTTCCTAAGAATCAGAGCCATGCAGATGTGAGATGTGCTATCTTGGTAACTGATCGGAAGCAGAGCTGAAGGTTCAGTGATGACTCCAAGGTGGTGAACCTCGTTAACTGAAAAGATGATTGGGCTCTCAACAGAAACAGAGAAGTTTGGAAGAGGAGTGGGCTTGGGGAGGTGGGGGAGAATGATTTTTGTTTTACATCTGTTGAGTTTGAGATGTCTTTAGGACATATTCTTAGGGATGTCCAGAAGGCAATGGGGAACGTGAAATAGGAACTCAGGAGAGAGATTAAGGTTGGTTATAAAGATTTGAGTGTTATCTATAAAGAGGTGATAACTGAACCCATGAGAGCTGATGAGATCATTATAGGAGAAGTTTAGAGAGAGAAGAGTGTCCAGGAGAGAAACTTGAGGGTACATCCATTTTAAGTAAGCTGGAGGAATAACAGATTTTGAGAGGCAGAATGGTCCGCAGCCATCACCAAGTCCAATCCACACAAAAAGAATCTGCACTATAACATACTCAACAAGTGGTCACCCAGCTGCTACCTGAAGACCTCCAAGGAGAGAGAAACTACCACCTCTCAGAGACAATGCATTGCACTTTTAAACAACTTTTATTTTGGGGAAATCCTGGACACTTATATTTCAGTTTATCTCTTTCAGATGTCTGCTCAGTGTTTCTTGTTCTGCCCTCTGAGGCCAAATAGAAAAGTTGAATCACTCTTCCAAATGCAATACTTAAAATAAGACATTTATTGTGTCTCCCCGAATCTTCTCTTCTTCAGGCTAAACATTCCTAGTTCCTTTGAGCAATCCTCATATGATACGAACGCAAAGTTCTTCATTGTCTCCTCCAGACACACTCCAGCTTATCAATATCCCCAAAGTGGTGCCCAGACAATGATCATCTAGTAAAAAAGAGTGAAAAGGAATGCCAGGAAAGGGAAATGGGAGTTGGCTTTCTTTACACCATGGTGCTAAGCACATAGTAGGGGCTTAACAAATGCTTGTCATCCCTGATTGAGCACTGGAGTCAGAGTCAAGAAGAACCTGATTCAAGTCCTATTTCTGATGCTAGCTGAGTGACCAGGGCCAAGTCACTGAGCCTCAATTTCCTCATCTGTAAAGTTAGGTTAATAATATCTTAGAATCCATCTCATAGGCTTGTTATGAGACTGAAAGTAGCTAATATATAAATAATAAATAAAGTAGCTAATAATAAAGGCAGGGGTGGGGGAATAAGTTTCTCCCACCTAACCTCTTCCTCTCTCTTAACTTCACTATTATTGTCAAGGGTAACACTGTCCTGGTTTTTTAGGCTTACAACCTAGAAGTCATTCTGGACTCTCTCACTATCTCTCCCCCCGACCCCTTCCCCCATATCCAATCTGTTGTTGAGGCCTGTTGATTTCACCTTCACAATGTCTCCTGAATACACCCCCTTCTCTCCTCTGACACTCCCACCAACTACCCTAGTGCAGGCTCTCATTGCCTCACACCTGGATAATTGCAATAGCTATTCAGCCACTAACATGATTTTCTATAGCTCAGATCCAATCATATCACCTATCCACTCCCCCCTCCAACACAGACACACGGACACACACACACTCACTCACTCAATAAACTCCCATGGCTCCCTACTGCCTCCAGAATCAAATACAAAATACTCTGTTTGGCATTCAAAGCCCTCCATGACCTGGCCTCTTCCTACCTTTCTAAGCTTCTTACACCATACACCCCACCATTTACTCTTCAATCCAGTGACACTGGCCTCCTGGCTGTTCTGTGAACAAAACCCTTTATCTCTCAGCTCTGGACTTTTTCTCTGGCTGTCCCCTGAGCCTAGAATGCTGTCCTTCTTTATCTCCACCCCCTGGCTTCCTTTAATTTCAAATTAAAACCCCACCTCTTATGGGAAGCCTTTCTCAACCTCACTTAATGCTAGTGCCTTCCCTTTCTTGACTATTTCCTGTTTTTCCTGTCTATAGCTTGTTTGTACATACTTATGTACTTGTTGTCTCTTCTATTAGATTGGAAGCTCCTTGAAGCAGGGATTATCTTTTGGGTCTTTTTGTTTTTCCAGCATTTTAGCAGTGTCTGGAGTATTAGTAGGTGCTTAATGAATGCTTACTGATGATTGACTGGAGCATTTCCCATGGAGCTGGACATGTGCTCTAGCCCCTTGATGGGTGGCATATGTCCTTTAGTAAGGGGCCAGAGCATGTGTCCCCACAGGCTGATTGCTTGGGAGTTTGAATGTGCAGTTATTTACCTTTCTTTTTCCTGGATATACAGAAGGCATCACACCTCACTCAAACTCAGCCATTGTTTCAGGGTTAGAAGAGAGTTCCCATTCCTACTTTTCTTTGCTCTCAGCACAGATCCCAAGCTGAGCTTTTATAATTAAAAGAAATAAATCAAAGTCTAATGACAAGGTGAAAAACCACCCTGGGGGTCCACTCCCAAAAGCCCTGCTGGACTCCCAGCCTTCCAAAGGAGATCAGCTTCCTGGCTCAGAAATGGTTCCTCC
This sequence comes from Trichosurus vulpecula, assembly GCF_011100635.1. Lineage (NCBI taxonomy): Eukaryota > Metazoa > Chordata > Mammalia > Diprotodontia > Phalangeridae > Trichosurus > Trichosurus vulpecula. Next base: position 34,703,281 of record NC_050573.1, on the reverse strand, counting down.
CTTCTCAAGAGCCCCCAACCCTAGGCAACTAAGGGGCTCAATGGTTAGATCACTGGACTTGGAAGAAGACCTGGGTTCAAATCCAGCCTCAGACTCCTACTAGCTATGTGACCCTGAGCAAGTCATTTCACCATTGTCTGCCTTAGTTTCCTCAACTGTAAAGTGAGGTTTTCTCCTCCAGTATTGTTGTGGTCAAATGAGATAATATTTGTAAAGCACTTAGCACAGTGTCTGGCACATAGGCACTTAATAAATGCTTGTTCCCTTCATTCCTTTTCCACAAGAAATTAGACTGTCAGAAAATAGATTTTCACCCCATTGGAAAAAAGGAAAGATCTTCATTCTTCTGAGCAAATCTTAAACACTGCCTATTATGCCTTGCTTGCTTACTGGCTTTGCATCTAGTGAATGCTTAATAAATGGATTTCATTCATTTGTTCCTTCATTAATTCTCATGGGAAGTGACAGGTCTGTGTTCTTGCCCAACATGCCATCCATCCATTGATGCTGTGTGTGTGTGTGTGCGCGCGCGCGTGTGACAGACTACACCCACATCTAGCTCCTACCCCAGGGACAAAAAATACCTTGCAGAGTGTCAGGATGACCTGCCAAGGCCAGAACAACCAAACTTGGGGAGGAATAGTTTTATTTCACTTCTAGACCACCACCAGGAAAGACTATCTCTTGGGGAGAGCAGCAACTGCCAACTTTGTTACTGGGCACTTGTTACGGTACTTTGTCAATGGAAAGTAAGTTCCTGGAGGGCAGGAACTCTTATTTTGGGCTTTATATATCCTAGGCCTGCACTGGGCTTGGCACAGAGTTAGGGGCTTAATAAGTATTTGATGAATTGAAGTTGGATAATTATATTAGCATTTTCTCCTCTACTTCAAAAGCTTTCCTGGAGTGGGTATTCCATCTGAGCCTCTCTGACCAACGAGCATGTATTAAGCACTTAGTAACGGCAGGCCCTACGCTAAGTTGGGGAAACAAACGCAAGATTTAAACAGTTCCTCCCCTCAGAGTCTTACATTTTATTTTCATGAGATGCTATGAACCTCCCCCACCATGGTTTTTATTTTATATGCATTTCCCATACAAAATTTATAAATGCACGTGTTGTTTTCTGCCATAGAATGGAAACTTCTTGAGGGTAAGGTCTGTTTTAATTTTGTCTTTATATCCTGGGTACTTAACACAGTATTAGGTAGAGTGGTCACTTTATAAATATTTGTTGATTAGTTTCTTGCTTTTAGGTATAAATTACAAAGGTGAGCTATGCTTTCATTTACATAAGGAATTTCTGGTGTGGAAATTCCTTTCACCAATATAGACCATAACCTGTCATGGATTTACTTTCTAAATCTTAATGCATCTTTTGAGACACATAAAAGTTAGGTGACCTTCCCAGCATCACATAGCTACTAAGTGTCAGAGATGAGATTTGAGCCCACAGATGGGATTTGGCCTACTTTTCTTTCTTTCCTTCTTTCTTGTCTTCCTTCTTTTTTTCTTGTCTTCCTTCCTTCCTTCCTTCCTTCCTTCCTTCCTTCCTTCCTTCCTTCCTTCCTTCCTTCCTTATTTCTTCCTTCCCTCTTTCTTCCTTTCTCTCTCTCTCTCTCTCTCTCTCTCTCTCTTTCTTTCTTTCTCTCTCTCTTTCTTTCTAATTGAGATTAACTGATTTGCCCAGAATTACACAGTAAGTACCTGAGGTCACATTTTAACTCAGGTCCTCCTGACTCCAGAGTTGGTACTCTACCCACTGCTTTATATGTTTTCTAAAGTAGGGTAAGAGGATAGGTATCAAAACTGAACAAGAATCTATATCAAAATACTTGCCATTCTTGGGGGGAAGGAAGGAATCTGGTAGTCAAAAATGATTCAAAATTGTTTTTACATGTAATTAAGAAAAAAATAAAAACATCCCTAAAAAAAACTGAGTAAGTTAGTCAACCAGGCCAGCAATCCATTTTGTCTATACATATAAATCATATTTAGTATGTGAAACTACTTAGCTCAATTCAATGTGTGATTTCACCAGTTTGGAAGTTTTCTTCAGCATCACAGATTACAACCCATCCATGCCTTGTGACTTTGTGACCTTGTGACCATGTGACTCTTGGTCCTGTTCTCCCATGAGGTTGTTACAGGGGAGCCTCCCGATGAGCTGGAGGCCTTCCTCACTTTCTCTCACCATTTCAAGGGCACCAGCAGAGCACTGGAGCTGCTCACACCTCACTCTTGCCACCTGACCAGCCCACCTCTTCCTGTCATACAATTCTTCACTAACATTCTTTATTCCTGTTTTTTCATAATGCTGTGATGAATAGTGCCTTGTTCTCTACTAGAATTATGAGAAATTCACGATTAAAAAGGTAAGGGGAGAGACCACTATTCAAAACTAGCATTTCCTAGTCAAGCCCCATGATTCAAGCCTCAGAATCTCCCATATGGGTCGAGAAGTCAGATGAGTCTGGGGTGAAGGAATGAAGGGAGGTTTTGGTGTTATGGTGGATTGCAGCTCAAAGGCATGTATCTCAGGGTGAAGAAAGCCTTCCAATCCTGGAGGAGAGAATAGGAGCTTTTGCTTGGAATAGGAAAGCATCCAGACAGCATTCCTAGATGTTGGCATTTAGGGATAAGGGGTTTCTTTTTGGCATCTACAGCTTTTTTCCACCATAAATACCTTTATTAAATGTGAAAATACACTGGCATAAAAATAGTACCCACATTTGTACACATGTCTGAGACCCAGTTCATTGCATTTTAGGTTCCTTTCCTTTTTTAATATAAAACATTCAAAAATGTTAAGATGCATTAAGTTAGTCATCTCACTCAGATAGCTGAACTGTAGCTTTAGGGTAGGAGTAGTATCTAACTTACAGTAAGAAAGATCACCAATTCATCTACAGCTTTTTTTTTTAATAGCTTCAAGCTTTTTGGCCAAGTTTGGGATTTTATAGTTCTGAGCCAGATACATCCCAGCCTGGTGCTGTGGTATGGATGTTATTACCACAATTTTGACAAAGCTCATTACCTGTGTGACCTTGGGAATGTTACTTACCCCTCTGGGCCTCAGCTTCCTAAATTGTAAAATGAGAGGTTTAGATGCAGCATTGTAAATGCTAGGGAAATGCTGGATTTGGAGTCAGAAGAGCAGGGTTCAAATTTTGTCTCTGATACTTATTAGTGTGACCTTGCACAAATCACTTTAACCCCATACCTCAATTTCCTCAGCTGTAAAATGAAGGCCTGGCTAGTTGCTCTTTAAAGCCTCCTCTAGCTCATATTTATGATAATATGACTAGATATGATCTAAGATTCTTTCCAGTTCAAATTCTTGTTTTCCAAATGAGGATGAAGAGAGATTTAAAAGCACATAACTAGCAAACATCAGTCAAGATTCAAACCCAGATCTTGAGACTCCAACTCTGTCATGCTTTTCATTGTCTCTCCAAGTGCAGAAAAAAGATTGATAGATTTGGTGTATGAGGAACTGGGTACAGACCTTAGCTGGATGAATGAGTGAAAAAAAGCATTTATTAGGCATTATTAATTTAATTTATTAATCATTAATTTATTTGTTACAAGGCAAATATTCAGTTGGTGGTCAGAAGAAGTGATACAAGGACACTCTCAAGGTCGGTCTTAAGAACTTTGGGATTGATTGTGTGTCATAGGAGACAGTGTCACAGGACCACTCAGCCTGGTGTGCCCTCATCAGAGAAGGTGCTGTGTTCTATGAGCAAAGCAGAATTGAAACAGCTCAAAGGAGAGCAAATTTAGAGATTCCACCCCAAATGTTCACACGGACTATTTGTGCCCAAGCTGTGGTAGAGCATCCCAAACTCGTATTGGCCTGATCAACCATAGTAGGACACATTGAAACTTGACTCTAGCATAGTGATGGCACTTTGGTCCTCTTCGAGAACGAAGACAACAACCACCATTAATTTATCTCTTATGTAACAAGCTGAGGGGAGAAAACAAAATTCTTATTGTCAAGGAGTTTACCATATAATAGAAAGAGGCAACATTCATAGAGGGGCTCAGTCACAGGGCAGCTTGCAAGACCCTGAGGGCCTAAAGGGTCACTAGCAGGGCAGCTGGCTAGACCTGGGAGCCCCTGGCATACATTGGGGTGCTAACCTCATTGAAGGGGACTGGTCCACCATCATTGAGAAGGGGGAAATGGGTCGATGGGTCAGAGTTGAGCAAGGATTCTGGGGTCCCTACAGTCCCTATGGCAAGTCAATTTCATTTTTGTTATCTCAGTTTCCTCCACTGTAAATTATTATCTACAGATGGTCTCTAAGGGTCCTCCCAATCTTATTTCGTTGTTTTTTGGCAGGGCAGTTGGGGTTAAGTGACTTGCCCAAGGTCACACAGCTAGTAAGTGTGTCAAGTGTCTGAGGCCAGATTTGAACTCAGGTCTCATGACTCTTAATCCAGCCCTCTTCCCACTGTACAATATTGCTCCAAGGAATAATATATTAGGCTCTAAGACATGTTGTTTTTTAACACCAGTCCCAAGGCCTAAAGGAAATCAACCTGTGGGCTCCCAAAATCTTTTGATAAAATGAGAATTTAATAATGAAAACCCTCAAGAATCTTGTGAACATAGTAAGAATTGTAATAAAGTCTGAGGTCAGGTTGGTAGGTCAGAATGTCCCACTTACTACTCCTTGCCTAATGACTCCAACACAATAGAAGCATAGAGAGTTGGGAAAATGTTGGCCCATTGGCGAAACACATTTTATGGGTGGAGTGAGCCTTGGAAAGGCTTGGGAAGGGTCAGGCTGTCTTGTGCCCTAACACTTGATGACATTGGTGAGGCATATTCTGCTGGGGATGGGGTGGGGCTTGTTTTCTTCTTCCAGTGCCTGGCTAGGTTTTTGGGCACCCAATGAAAGACAAACCCGTCTTGGGCTTGCCCGGCCCAACAACTCCCTGAGTTCAGTCATCTTTAAGTGGGAGGAACTGACTGATCACTGAAGTCTTAGGGAAGGACATTCCAAAGTTGTGACTGTGTTCAAAAAAATAACAAGTCAGAGTAAATCTACGATCCTGTGCCCTTATAGGATCAAGGATGGAGACACTGAAGAGCAAGTGAGTCGATCTTCATTCCCACCCCTTCCCACACATGCATACCAGTTGGGTTCACCACATGGTCACTAATCCAGATGGAAACCGAAAAAGCCCCTCAGTTATCCAGACTCTTCTCCCTCCACCACCATGCTATAAGTTTGTCCACATTTGCATGTTATTAACTAAGAGATTTTAATGTCCAGATCCGATGGTCTTTTCTAAGTCCTCAACTCTTTTGACTTCTCTTCAACCTTTGATTCTGTTGATCTCCTTGTCTTCCCGGATAGTCTTTCCTGAGTTTTGGGGATATTGCTCTCTCCTGGTTCTTCTGCTACCTGTCTGACCTCTCCTCCATCTCTTGGGATGATGGGGGATATCACCATTGCTAGTGGTGGTGGTGGGTTTCTCAAAGCTCTGTCTTGGGTCCTCTTCTCGCTCTAGGTGGCCTTATCAGTTCCCATTGGTTTACTTATTATCTTTACAGATCTACATATCAAGGAAGGAAGGGAGGAAACAAGCATTTACTGTGTGTGAGGTCCTGTGCTAAATACTTTACAAATACTTCATTTGATACTCAAGACAACCCTGAAAGAGAGGTGCTCTCATTCTAATTTTACAGTTGAGAAAACTGAGGCAGACAGGTGAAGTGACTTGCCTGGGGTCACACAGCTAGTGTCTGAGGATGGATTTGAACTCCAGGCCCGGTGATCTATCCACTGTACTACCTGATGGCCTCATTTCTCTCCTCTGAGCTGCATCCTCACATTGACAATGGCTGGTTGGACATTTCCAACTGGATGTTCTAGAGGCATCTCAAACCCATCTCAAATGCCCAAAACAGAACTCATCATCTTTCCTCCAAACCCAGCCCTCTTTCAGACTTCCCTATTTCTAGCGAAAGAAAAAAACTCTCATTTTTTCAGTTTTTGAGGTTTGTAACCTTGACTTTATTCTTTAAAAAAATTTAAATTTGAACAAAAATTATTTCTGGTTCCAAATTCTCTCCCTCCCTCCCAAACCCATCAAGAAGGCAAGAAATACAGTGCCATTATACATATGAAGCCACGCAGAGCATAAATTCACATCAGCTATGTTGCAAATATAAAAGGAAGAAAAACAAAGAACCTGACTTTATTCACGATCTTTATTTACTCTACTCCATCCTACATATCCAGTCAGTTGCCAACTCTTTTCTTTTTCTATCTCTGCAGCATGGCTTACATCTGCTGCTTTCTCTGTTCATAGGAACACCAACTTAGCAGAGGGCTCTCTCACCTCTTGCTTGGGCCTCCTAATTAATCTCCCGCCTCAAGTCTCTCCCCACTCCAGGCCTCTGCTACATACCAGCTACTAAGTTTTCCTTCAGTGCAGATCTGACCATGATACTTTCTTTCCCAATAAACTCCAATGACTTGCTTTTTCCTGAATCAAATATAAACCTCTTGGTGGCTTTTAAAAATTGTATTTAATTTATTTATTTTCAGTCTTCAACATTCATTTCCATAAGTTTTAAATTTTCTCCCCTCCCCCTCCCCAAGACTGCATGCAATCTGATATGTGCTCTATACATACATTCCTGTATGTAACACATTTGCACATTAGTCATGTTGCATAGAAGAATTATAACGAATGGGAGAAACCATGAGAAAGAAAACAAAACAAAACAAAACAAAAGCGATAAGAGTTTGCTTCATTCTGCATTCCGACTCCATGGTTCTTTCCTTGGTTGCTTTTGAAGTCATTTGCAACCTGGTCCCAGCCTATCTTTTCAGCTTCCCCTCCGTACTTTGCTATGAAGCCAGACTGGAGGCCATCTCCAGTTGTCCTGATCTATATCTGGCCACTGGACTCAGATGGCTCAGGAGGAGAAAATAAGGCTGGTGACCTAGCACAGCCCTCCCTCACTCCAATCCAATTCATTGCAAGTCATGCCATCCCATCCCTGATGCCATGGTCCTTTTCAAGAGCAAAAGACAAGCAACAACAATCAAGCCAAGCTGGCCTTCTCTCTGTTCTTCACACACAATACTCCATCTCTCATCTCCTCGCTTTTTTTTTTAGAGGGGGGAAGGCAGGGTAATTGGGGTTAAGTGACTTGCCCAAGGTCACACAGCTAGTAAGTGTGTCAAGTGTCTGAGGCCAGATTTGAACTCAGGTCCTCCTGACCCCAGGGCTGGTGCTCTACTCACTGTGCCACCTAGCTGCCCCAGTCTCCACACTCTTGTTTTTGTACTGGCCATCCCCCATGCCTGGAATGCTCACCATCCTCACCTCCGTCTCATAGAATGCCTCTTTTCTTTCAAGCTACAGCTCAAGCACCACCTTCTACAGGAAACCTTTCCTGAGCCTCCCCAGCTCTCCCTAGCTGCCTTGTATTTATTAATCTTTATACTTATTCTGGGATGTATATGTATATTTCCCCTGTAGAATGTAAGCTGCATTAGAATAGAGACTATTTCATTCTTTGTAGTTGTATCCCCAGGCCCTAGTGCATAATAGACACTTAAATACTTTCAATTGATCGGTTCTGAAATGATATTTAAACATCTGGGTATTGTAAACATCTGTATGCCTGACTGACCTTTTCATTTTCATTCATGTTTATTATTATCTCTATAACAGAGAGTGATATATAAACAGAGAATAATGGAGGTGGGAGGTGGGATTTTTAAAATGGTAGGAATGGCGACAGAGCATGGTTACACAAGGGAGAAAGGAGAGAGGGAGGGGAGGGGGGAGAGAAAGACAGGGAGAGGGAGAGAGAAAGGGAAGGAGGGGGAGGGAGGGAAGGAGGGAGGGAGAGAGAGAGAGAGAGAGAGAGAGAGAGAGAGAGAGAGAGAGAGAGAGAGAGAGAGAACAGGAAAGGACAAAATAGTTTTTTTTTAATGAATCTGTCCTGCCAAAAGTCTAGTGAGTCAGAAAAATTTTAGGCCCTAATGCAAAACATTCATCCCTTTATAGAAGAATTTTCCTTTTAAATTTTAATTTGAGCAATTGCTGTTAAAGCAAGGAATTTTCTCAACTCTCTCTCTCTCTCTCTCTTCTGTCTCCTCTCTGTCTCTGTCTCTCTTTTCTCTCTCTCCTCTCTCTGTCTCTTTCTGTCTGTCTCTGTCTCTTTCTTTTCTCTCTCTCTTCTCTCTCTCTGTCTCTCTGTCTCTCTCCTCTCTCTTTTTCTGTCTGTCTCTGTCTCTGTCACTGTCTCTCTCTGTCTCTCTGTCTCTCTCTGTCTCTGTCTCTCTGTCTCTCTCTGTCTCTATCTCTCTCCCTCCCTCTCCTTCTCTCTCATTGACACGTCAGGCCTTTTGGAAAAGCAGCCAGGCCTGTAGCTGGGAGACTATTGATCAGACTGTGGGTTGGCTTCGGTGCAGTCTTTCCATCCCACAGGGGCTGGGTTGGGGCAGGGACTATCTTTAGATGGCCTCAGTCAGTTCAGAAGAGTTTCATTAGCTGATTAGAAGATAATACCCCATTCATTTTCTTCCTTAGGAGCCACTCTGGGTCACTAGTTGGGCCACAGAGGGGAGGGCTAGGCAAAGATATATGTATACGTGTGGGAGAGAGTTAGAAATGACAGCCTTTTTGTGTTGTCCGCTAAACAGTAAGCTTCTTGAGGATAGTGTTCATATCTTCTATACCTCTTATATTTTACCTACTCTGGCCCCCCACTCCTCAACCCCAGCACAGATGCCCGTTGTACCTTGCTGCCATGGTCTGCTGCAGGAAGCAAGCGCTCTCTACTACTCCCCAGTGGGGATGGGAGCGGAGGAGGGGAAATCAAGAGCTGTTCCACAGGTTATTTAGAGGCACCAGCAACTAACCATACAACCAGCCAACCAACAAGCAGTTATTAAGGGATTACCACGGGCTAGATACTGGGCTAAGCATCATGATACCAAGAAAGGCTCTCCCTTATCTCTCCCTGGAGATGGACCCAAGATGATAGAGTGGCAGGAAAAAGTATAGCTGAGCTACTCAATATAACTCCTCTGCAAAGATCTAGAAAAAGCATCAGATCTAGTCCTGATAGGGAGATGCAATAAAAAGTCACAGTGAATCGTATTTTCAGCCCAGGTCAGCATAAGATGACAGATAGAGAGGTCTGCAGAGACTGGGGATGGGATCTGGCCATGAACTAAGGCTTTACATCAGGGCAAGAAGAGGTCCCAGACCCAGGCAGTCTAGGCTCTCACACTTGTTACTCACTGGGACACAGTTTACTCATATGAGAAATGGGGGAAGGAGAGAGCAGAAGTAGCTAAGGACTCTTTTAGCTCTGAAATTCTGTGTTGTGTGTTCTAAAGACAAGTTGTATTCTGTGACTTCTCCTTACTCTGACCTTCTGTGTTCTAAGGGCCTTCCCAGCTCTGATATTCTCTGTTCTAAGGGTCTTCTCAGCTCTGATATTCCCTGTTCTAAGGGTCTTTCTAGCTCTGACGTTCCCTGTTCTAAGGGCCTTCTCAGCTCTGACATTCCCTGTTCTAAGGGCCTTTCCAGCTCTGACATTCCCCGTTCTAAGGGCCTTTCCAGCTCTGACAGTCCCTGTTCTAAGGGCCTTCTCAGCCCTGACAATCTGTGTTCTAAAGGCCCCATTAGATCATGAATTCCTTGAGAGTAGGGCTCTCTTTGTCTTTCTTTGTGTCCCAAAGGCTTAGTATAGTGCTTGGTATATAGTAGGCACTTAATAAATGCTTGGCTGACTGCTTCTGGGATTCTTCATTGTGGGGGCCTCCTGGTTCCACTGTTCTGCATTCTAAGGTCTGTCCCAGCTCTGACATTTGGTGACTCATCAGCAGCCACAGACTCTTAATGCACTCCTGTCACATTTGCAGAAGCTCCAGCATCAGCAGTGTCCGTAATCCAATTGCCTCCAGAAAATTGGACACAGGGGTGAGTTTGAAATTGAGGATGAATGTCAGCTGGTGGGTCCCTGAGGCTGGCTGGTGACCTACATGCTATGGAGAAAGAGAGTCAGGGCTGGGGGCGGCGGGGAAACTCTCAACAACAAACAACTTATAAAAATCTCCTTGAAGTGACACAGACCTTGAGGAACAGAGCCTGGCTGCCAGGAAGAGAATGATATACGGTGTTCTACAAGTTTGAGTTTTAACCTTTAATAACTTTTGTAAAGTCGTGCTGGTTCTAGCTGGACAATTATAGCCATAGAATGCTGGACAGAATCATAGAACAGAGAATGTCAGGGTTGGGAGGGCCTTAGAACAGGGAGTGTCAGAGCTGGGAGGGGCCTTAGAACAGGGAATGTCAGAGCTGGAGTGGGGGGCCTTAGAACAGGGAATGTCAGGGCTAGGAGAGGGGGGCCTTAGTACAGGGAATGTCAGAGCTGGGAGGGGCTTTAGAACAGAGAATGTCAGAGCTGGAGTGGGGGGGGCTTAGAACAGGGAATGTCAAGGCTGGGGGAGGGTGGCCTTAGAACAGAGAATGTCAGAGCTGGGAGGGGCCTCAGAACAGGGGATGTTGGGGTTGGGAGGGAACTTAGAACAGGGAATGTCAGGGCTGGGGCGGGGGGTGGCCTTAGAACAGAGAATGTCAGAGGCCTTAGAAGAGAGAATGTCAGGGCTGGGAGGGGTCTTAGAATGGGGAATGTCAGAATCATAGGATCTCAGAGCTGGAGATACTGTGATATTTCATTCTCCCTCAGTCCCAGTACAGGACTTGGTAGCTCATTCCCATTTGTTATTTACAAACATTTCTCAAGCATCCGCAATGTGCACACCCCTGTGCTTGGCCGTAGGGATGCAAAGGTCATTATTGTTGTTCACAGACCCTGCTCTCAAGGACCTTACAGGAGGGGTGGGGTGTGGGTACAAAGATGGACACCCAAAGTTCACTAGAAAAGAGATCTTAGACAATTCCTAATCGAGTCCCCTGTTTTCCTGGATGCGGAGGGGGAGTGATTTGCTTAGGATTGATCACACAGGGAATAGGAAGAGGAGCTGAGATTTGAACGTAGGTCCTCTGATTGAGTCCCCAGCAGAATGCCCTTTCCATTCAATCATTGCACAGTAGGACCAAAAGAGGTAGGTATTAGGATCACAGATTTAGAGCTGGGAGGGACTTTGGAGGTCATTTAGTCCAATCCCCTCATTTTCTAGATAAGGAAACTGAGGCCTGAGAGGTACGTTGACTTGCCCAAAGTGGAAGAAGAAGGATGTCAAGACCAGGATTTAAACTCATGTCTTCTGACCCCAAACTGACCCTGACTGCTCTCTTCTCTACTATTTGGACCAGTAGGGCAGGATAGGCAGCAAGTCAACAAGACAGGGAGGTCAAAGGTACAGTTGAGTACCTCTAACAGGAAAGAAAGTCCTTAACCATTGTACAAGATACAAGGAATACAGTGGTCAATGATCCACATGGGAGAGAGTAGAAGAGCAGACAGTCCACTGGTATTCTGATCTCATCAGTGGCAGCATTTCTTCTGGAGGTCAAGAAAGAAAGTGGGGGAATCTGTTGAGTGGCAGATAAGAGCCACTTGAGTTTGTGGAAGTGCAAACAAGTCAATTGTAAAGGAACTTGCTGGGGGGTGGGTGGATGGATGGATGGGGGGAAGGAAAAGGTCACACTAATTTACGAGAATATGGACAAAGGGCCACATCTTGGCCAAGCCTTAATTCAATTCAAGTAAGCAAACATTTATTAAGCATTCACTATATATATATATGTGTGTGTGTGTGTGTGGGTGTGTGTATGTACACACACCCACACACACATATTAACGGCATCTCTGGGTGGCACTGAGGGTTGAGCATTAGACTTGGAGTCAGGAAGACCTGAGTTCAAATGTGCCCTTAGACACTTACTAGCTATGTGACCCTGGGCAAATCACTTTATCTTTACCTACCTCAGTTTCCCCATCTTTGAATTTAAGAGAATCCAATGGGATGTGTTTTTAACTTTGCAATTTTGAGTCGTCAAAGGACTTTTTGGTCTATTGGGCAGGAGGCAGGAGGTTTTGACTAGGAGGAAGGGGAAGCATTTATTGGTCACTGTCTTTAAGTCTGGAGGTAGCTAGGTGGCATAGTGATACAGAACTGATCTCAGTCAGGAAATCATCACAGCTCCCATTTCTGGAGCGCTTTAAGGTTTGCAAAGCATTTTACATGTTATCCTGTTTGATCCTCACAAAACTCTGTGAGATACATGCTAATATTATCACTTTACAGATGAGGAAACTGAGGCCAAGAGAAATTAAGTGATTTGCCCAGAGTCACACAGCTAAGAAGTATCCGAGGCAGGATTTGAATTCAGATCTTCAGATCACCCATGACACCCTGGATCACCTGATTTCAAAGAGCCCAATTTAGGCTTGAGGTCAGGTAAAAACTCCCGCCCCCCCCAACAGTATTTTATTTTTTCCAATTACATGGAAAGATAGTTTTCAATATTTGCTTTTATAAGATTTCGAGTTCCAAATATTTTTTCTCCTGCCTGTCCCCCCTCCCCAAGATGGCAAGCAACCTGATATAGGCTGAGGCAAAACTTCTTAATAATTAGAGTTCTCCCCAAGTGTCCTGGTCTCCTTTAAGGTTTGCAGTGTGTGGTATAATCATTATTGCAATTGATATTCACAACAACCCATTTTGTAGTTGAGGAAACTGAGGTGGAAAATAGTTACATGACTTAGGCAGGGTCACATCTGGGGCAGGACCCCAACTCAGGTCTTCTGACTCCAGACTCAAGGCTCTGTCCACCACATAAATTCATCTTCCTGAGTTCAAATCTGGCCTCAGACACTCAGTAGCTGTGCGACCTTGGGCAAGTCACTTAACCCTATTTGCCTCAGTTTCCTCATCTGCAAAATGAGCTGGTGAAGGAAATGGCTAACCATGTCAGTGTCTTTGCCCAAGAGAAAACCCCAAATGGGGTCATGAAGAGTCTGAAATGACTGAATAAGAACAGCAACAGCCTCCCCTTCCCCCAGGCAAAGGCTCACATAGCACTGACCCGAGAAGTCTTTAGATGAATCAGAATTGCTAGGTTGGGGGGGAGGATGCTATTAGGGGTTGACAGAAGACAGCCCAGAACGCCCCCCTCCTCCCCAAATGCCTTGGCTGCAAACTCCCAGTAAGGAAGCATCAACCAATACACCCACTCACCTCCCTGGAACTCTTGGAGGAGAGACTTTCTCTTGCAGCTGGAGCTGGGGTAATTACAGAGAAATCTCTTCTGTGGCTTTAATGGGGGTGGCGTGGGGGGGGGTGGGGCACTCCCTTTCTAGCCTAGGATTTATTTGCTGCCTGGCCTGTGGCATGGGCTTCCTCCATGGAGTACTCCTTTCTTCTCTCCCAGGATTTCAGAATTCCTGGGGTGGAAAGGCTCTTAGAGATGTAGTCAGATCCCATCATTTTCCACAGGCAGCCTAGAGAAGGACAGGGACCTATCCAAGGACCTACAGCTAGTAAGTGGTAGCAGTTTCTCCTGAAGCCAGGGCCTTTGCTTCAAATTCAGTATTAAATCTGAGGTTCGATTTTCTTTAAAAATCAAAGGAATATTTTAAATTAACAAAATGTTTTCTCTCCCTTCCACTCCCTCCCCCCTTGAAGAAAAAAGAAAAAACAAAACCCTTATACCAAATATACCTAGGCCAGCAAAACAGAGTCCCCTGGACCCAAAAATGTGTGTCTCATTCTCCATCTTAAGTGGAGATCAGCGGCATACTTTAAGTACTAACTCCTGTCTTTTTTCTCTTTACTCTGACTTTTTTTTAAAAAAAAGATTCCCATTGATAAATTTTATTTTTTTGTACCACTTTAATTTTCTTTTGTATCTATCCCATTTACCTCTTCCAGGGAACCATCTCTAATGAAGAATTTAAAAAGAGAAGAGCAAATAATTCAGAACATTGATCGACACAATGAAAAAACTCAGATGTAATATACAGTGCTTCATACCCACTGGACCCCAACCTTTTTGTGAAGGAATGAGGGGAGGTGTCTTCTCATAGTTCTTCTTTGGAGCCAAGATTGGTCTTGATGATTTCACAACATTCTGTTTTTTAAATAAGTTTTAATGGTGTCTTTAAAAAACACATCCCTCCCCTCCACTTCCTGAGAACTGTTCTATGTAACAAATAATATTTTTAAGATGAAAGAAAAAGGGGAAATAAATTAGTACATTGAGAGTCCAAAAATATATTCAATGTATGGCACCTGTGGAGCTTCCAGCTCCTCAAAGAGGTGGGTTGGGAATGGTCTCTCATACCTTTTCTTCAGATCCATGCTTGTTATTTATAATTTTGTAACATTCAGTGTGTGTATGTGTGTGTGTGTGTGTGTGTGTGTGTGTATTTTGGGGGGTTGTTCTTTCCATTTGTGTTGTAGTCACTGTGTATGTTGTTTTCTTGGCTCTACTGACTTCACTCTACATCGACTGTCTTTCCATGCATCTCTGTATGCATCACACACATCATTTCTTACTGCACAGTAATATTCCAGCCCAGTCATCTACCCCAATTTGCTTAGCCATTCCCCAAGTGATGGCTATCTTCTTTGTTTCCAATTCTTTGCCATCATAAAAAGTGCTGCCATCAATATTTTGCTGTATTTGGCTTCTTTTCTTATCAATGACCTCCTTGGGGGTATATGCTTAGCTGTGGAATTGCTGGATCAAAGTATGGTTTGTTCCTTATTCTCCATGTTCAATGACTTCCTTGAGAAGCTCTCCTTTGGATGGGGAGCAATGGAAAGACCCTTCATGGAGGCTGTGAAGATAGAATGGTCAGTGCTGGACTTGGATTAAAGAGGGACCTGGGTTCAAACCTTACCTCTGACCCTTTCTATTTGTGAGACCAGTGATCAGTCACTAATCCTTGTTGAGATTCAAGTTTCTCATCCCTTGAGTGAGGATAATAACATTCCCAGTACTTCCCTCCCAGAGACGGTGTGAGAATCAAATAAAACAATGCATGTAACTGGCTCTATAAATGTTAGCCATTGTTATTCCCAGCTGGGAATGGATTTTTCTTCCTCCTTGTCCTGGTCTATAGATTTTCCTGTGGTTTTTTCTTGTTATTTATTAGATCCATGGTGACATACTGTTAAGCTGGGGCTGCTGCTTCCAGACTTTTGTGGTGGGTTCTTCTCTCCAGGAATTTCTGCCATAAATCACCTCAGCAAACAACCGCAGCTTGGCAGTAGGAAAGTGCTGTGGTAGGAAGGGCATGTCCTGCATCTGCATCTGGAGCCAGGGGACTTGGTGTGGCATCTCAGCTCTGTCATGAATAATATTAGCTGTGTGATATTGGACAAGTCCCATAACCTCTATGGCTTTCACTTTTCTCCTTTGTTAATTAAGGAAATTGGGCTGGATAATTTCTAAGGTCCCTTCCCTCCAGTCCTAAATCCTATGAACCCATGAGCCTTTGGATTGTTGTCTGACTAGACAGCTAGCTTTTATATAGATAGCAATTTAAGGTTTACAAAGTCCTTTATATAGCTTATTTCATTTGCCCCTCACAACTCTGTGAAACAGTAGCCATTTTTATCCTCATTTTACAGATAAAGAAACTGAGGCTGACAGAGTTTAGGCCAAGTAAGTGTCTAAGGCAGGGTGTGAATGCATATATCCCTGACTCTGTCCATTGCTCTGCCTAACTCTCAAACGTTATTTAAGGTAGCTCTCTCTTGGTTAATTGGATGATTGGCTGCATGATGTGGTCTAGGAATAATTAAAGTTTGATTGAATGGGGATTGGAGCAGATTTGGCATGTAGTAAGAGTGAGAAGAAGAAGGAAGAAGAGGAGGAGGAGGAGAAGACCTACGAAACATTAAAGGAATACACGGAAGGCCATGCAGGGAAGTAGGGAAGGCGGCTTAGAAAAAGAGAGCTGTCTTATTATTACCATATTAAGTCTAACACACAGAGCTGGAAGGAGACCTCAAAGGCCAGCTAGTCGAACTCCTTTTCACAGGGGCAGAAGCTAAGGTCTAGGAGGACAAGGGTCTTGTCCGAGGTCTCACCAATGGAAGAGCTAGGATTGGAACCCAGATTCTCTGACTCCAAAGTCAGCACTCTCTCTCTCTCTCTCTCTCTGTCTCTCTCTGTCTCTCTCTCTCTCTCTCTCTCTCTGTCTCTCTCTGTCTCTCTCTCTCTCTCTCTCTCTCTGTCTCTCTCATGCCAAACTGAATTCAGTCAACCTTCCTCCTTTGACAGATTAAGAAAGTCATGAGGAGGAAATATAGCAACACAGGATCTAGAAGTGGAAGGGCACTTAGAGGTCATCCACTTCAAGTTCCTCGTTTTACAGATGTGTATACTATGTCAGGTTGAGTCAACAAGCATTTTATTGAGCACTTATTATGTGCCAGGCACTGTGCTGAATGCTAAGAATGCAAAAAAGGCAGTCCTTGCCCTTAAGGAGCTTATATTCTAATGGGACATAAAATCGAGCTGAACAACAGGGGAGAAGGTACCTATGATAGGAGCATGGAGAAGTCCAGAGAATCAGGAGGAGTGAAGGAGTGAATGTGGCTAGCTTCTTTAAAATGGAGGAACTCTCCAATCAGTGGGGGTAAAGAGGTCTTCCAAAAGACAGAAAGTCACAGGGACAGAGATACATTCTAGGGTGAGAATGCTACTGGGAGTGATGGATAAGGCTGGAGAGTCAGAAGCAGAACTGAAAGAGGGGTTGAAGGAAAGGTACAGAGAGAGGATGTGGTTTACCAAAGGATCATAGATTTAAAACCTGAAGAAGCCTTAGAATATGTCTAGTCCAACTCCACCATTTTACAAACGGGGAAACTGAGGCCCAGAGAAGTGACTTGGCCAAGGTCACAGAGGTAGTCAATAACAGCCAGCATTCAGACAGAGCCCAACGAGGACCTCAAATTTGGTGTTCTTTCCATTGCACCACTGGAAGTCCTAAGGACCGAAAGGGGATGGTGATGGGGCTGGTAATGATCGTAACTCTTGTTCTCTTCCCGCATGACCTGGGAGTTCAGATAGAAATGATTCTGAGATAGCATCATAATTCTGAATATTAGTAATCCCTCAAGGAAAAGGGAGTGCTGGATTTGGAGTTGGGAAGACCTGAGTTTGAACCCTACCTCTGACACTGCCTTGCGATCTTGGACAAGTCATTTCTTCAGTTTCCTCCCCTCTAAACTGAGATTGAACTGCAATGGTCTCTGAAGTCTCTTCCAGCTCTATAGCTATGATCCTATGAATTATCAATATAGCCCCTTAATCAATCAATCAATAATGAACTGAAACGAAGAGAGACAGGAAATGGGGTTGGTTTACCAGCAGAAGATAAGGGACTGACTAGACAGAGCCAGCCTTATCCTCTGGCCTACCATGGGCTCCATTTGTAAAAGAAATTCCTTCTCTTCCATTAGATTGTCAGCTCCTAGAAGGCAGGGTCTGTTTTTGTCTTTCATTATATTCCTATCACTGAGCACAAAGTACACACTTAATAAATGCTTTTTGACTGATTGTAGAGAGTGCCAGGACATCTTATTAACTTGAGTAACATCCTCTTCCATATGCAGGGACATTTCCTGGTAACATACATCAATCATCTGTGAATTAATTAATCCCTCCCTCATTTTATTTTTGGATAGTGTCACCTCTTGGATAATTGGCTCTGTATGCATACTTCTTGCTTTCTAGAAGCAGGACGCCCTTTTTTATTAGTCTTAAAATGTTGTCCTTCATATTTCAAAGGGGAGTGAACCCTTTAAAAAAAGAGCAGCAGCCTGGAGTTACTGTGAAGGTATAGAAGCTCTGGGACACCAGTGGTGGGAAAGAGGTGGTAGGGAAACGAGGATGAACCAGATCTGCTGCAAGAGCCCTGTGGTAGGTCTCATGCATGCATGCATGCATCCATCCATCCATCTAACCATCCAATCCAATCCATCCATCCATCCATCCATCCATCCATCCATCCATCCATCCAATGATTCATCCATCTACCCATCCATCCATCCATCCATGCATCCATCCATCCATCTAACCATCCAATCCAATCCATCCACCCACCCACCCATCCATCCATCCATCCATCCATCCAATGATTCAACCATCCATCCATCCATCCATCCATCCATCCATTGATTCAACAAGCATTTATTAATTGTCCTGTGTTTAAATTACCATGCCAGATCCTGGGGATGGAAAGATGGAAGGAAATAGTTCTCAAGTTGACATTCTAAGGGGAGGAGCACAGTATATGTGAAATATTTAAGAAGTCAATACAAAATAATTTCAAGGGGCTTTAACAACCTGGGGAGGGGATTAGAAAAGGGTTCCTTGGGGATATTAATTAGAGGTACATGATTTGAATAATAATAATCCTAGGATCATAGAGCTAGAAGAGTCAGGCACTTTAGAGATCATCTCCAACCCCTTCATTTTGAAGAAGAGGAGACAGAGGGAGAGAGGGGAAGGGACATGTTCAAGATTACACAGAGAGTAAGTGTCAGAGGTGGGATCTGATCCTAGGTCTTTTGCCACCAGATCTGATACTTTTTCCACTGTCCACTGGTAAAAACAACCTCTTCTGTTTGTATAGCACTTTATATTTTTAAAATGCTTTTTTGTTAAATGTTCATCCTACTCAAGGCCCCTGGACAAGGTAAGCTCTTCTTGGTGATTGCAATAGGCAGCATATGGGATCATGATCTAGAACTGGAATGAACTTCAGAAGTAATAACAACGGCTAACATTTATAGAGCACCTACGGTGTGCCAGGCATGTGCCAAGTGCTGACATTTCTATAGTAATAACAACAGCTAACATTTATAGAGCACCTATGGTGTGCCAGGCACTGTGCTAAGTGCTTTACAATTATTATCTCATTTGATCCTCACAGTAACCCTGGGAGGTAGGTGCAGTTATTCTCCCCATTTTACAGATGAAGAAACTGAGGCAAACAGCTAAAATGACTTGCTCAGGGTCACACAGCTAGTAAGTGTCTCAGGTCTTCCTGACTCCAGGTCTAGCACTCTTTCCACTGCACCGTCTAGCTACCTGTCCACCTTCCTCACTTTACAGCCCTGGTCTGCATCCCTACCCAAACATAAGAGACAAGGTATCTTCCCCAAGCGGGGCCTGTCTTAATCCGCTCTTAGCCCCCAAGGCTGTCCCATTTATGTCCCACACGGGGGAATCCTAGTTATTTTGCCCAGGTGGCTGCTGGGGTCATTGCCCACCTTGGGCTGGGTGGGTTGTGGTGGTGGTCTTCCTTCAGAATCCTCCCTCCCCTGCTGCCTCCCTACTGAAGTACATTAGGGTATCCAAGATGATGGGTGAGAATGGGGTTAAAAGCAGAAGCAGCTCCCAAGATCAACAGGTTTCTAGGCCTGAGAATGAGCTAGTCATTGACTTCCCAGGTGGGGCTCAGAAAGAAATCAAGCATGGATGTTGGGATTCTCCCCCATCCCCAATGATTCTTCCTCATTCATCTAACTCCAGGTGTTCCTCTCTGTGTAATTAAGTGATTGCTCATGTCAGGCTGTTAGGCCTGTGGTAAGCTCAGGTTTCGGTTCTGAAAGAAGAGAGGAGCCTGCCTTGCCTTGGGGCAGGGAGTACCTGGAGCAGGTTAGCCTGTAGGACTGGCTTGCTCCTCACTTCTTCATGACCTAGCTTTGGGCCTGTGCAGAAGGGAAGGTATGGGGTGGGCTAAGGCACTTGGAGGGTGAGGATTTAGGGAGTCAACCATGACTTCTGCTCCTGCATACAGCCTGGTCAGTACCTGCTGAGACCTGTCTTCCCTCCTGCCCACCCAACAGGGATCTGATGATATGACAGGCCTTCTGCAGGGTGATGCTGAGGCTGACGTGTGGAATGATGGCTGCCTCCAGGTACAATGAGGGAGCTGTTAGCTCTTCTATGGCTGCATCAAACCCCACTTGGATTCTCTTCTTAGGGAATATGATGACTGACTTATCAGATCCATGCAGGCTACTGCCAATAGGTATACACCGTTCTCAGAATAAACAACGAGGTCATGGATCTTTGGATCCAGAGCCATAACTAGGGTGGAGTGACTAGAACAATTGGGACTTTGTCCCAAGGCAGTGACATGAGGGGGGCACTACCTCCCTGCAGAAGCCTAGCTCATGGGTCCCATGACTATAGTATTCCAGTAAAAGTACACCATGTACACAAATAAGCATAATCAGAATGGGGTAGGAGCAGAGATTATCTAGGAAAACTTTGATGAGGGAGGAATGAGGGAAGGGAGTGTCAGAGAAGGCTTCATGGACATGGTTCCTCAGTTGGTCCTTAAAGCAAGGAAGGGACTTCAAACATTGGTCAATAAGCCAAGAACTGGGCTAAGCTCTGGGGATAAAACTACGAGCAAAAAGAAAAAAAAAAGCCCTCCCCTCAAGGAGCTTACATTCTAAAGGGGGAGGAGAATGTGTGTGAAAGGGAGCTGAAGAGGGGCAGGGGAAAGGTTCTGAGGATCCATGGTGGCAAAGTCTGGAGAGTGAAACATGACTGGTCTGGGCCCTTCCTCGAAATGGCGGTTTCAGGAAAAAGTCACCAAAGTTTCAACATAGAGAAAGATGAATCTAGGCATAAAAGACCCAAAAACACAAAGTCGGGAGACAGTAGAACAGGATAGCCACTAAACAATGTTTGACTTAAACAAAATCTATATGAAGGAGAAATGATGTGAAATGAGGCTGGATAGGGAGGTTTGAATCAGATTATAGAAGGTCTTGAAGACTTTGAAATTTAAAGTTGTCAGTTTAATTATTGCAGAACCACTGAATTTATTTATTTTCCCCCACTTACTAGTATTTCCCCCCAATTACATGTAAAGAGAGTTTTCAACAATCACTTTTAAAAGACTTTGAGCTCCAAATTTTTCTCCCTCTCTCCCCTCCCCTGCCATGACAGCAAGCAATTTGATATAGGTTATACATATACAATCATATTTTTACATTTAATAGCATTTTGTTTTTTCCAATCACATATTAAGATGGTTTTCAAATTCAATTTAATAAGATTTTTGAGTTCCAAATTTTTTTTCTCTCTCTCTCCCTTTCCCCCTCTCCAAGATGGCAAGCACTCTAATATAGGCTATAAATTATACAATCATATTAAACATATTTCCACATTAGTCATGTTGTGAAAGAGGAATCAGAACAAAAAGGAAAAACCAGGAGAAAGAAAAAGTTAGAAAACAACAAAAAAAGTGAAAATAGTCTGCTTTGATCTGCATTCAGACTCCATAGTTCTCTCTCTGGAAGTGGATAGTATTTTCCATCATGAGTCTTTTGGAATTGTCTTGGATCATTGCATTGCTGAGAAGAGCTAAGTCTATGAAAGTTGATCATCACAAAATGTTGCCGTTACTATGTGTACAATATTGTACAATGTTGTGTACAGTGTTCTCCTGATTCTGCTCACTTCACTTTGCACCAGTTCACTAAGACTTTCCAGATTTTTCTGAAATCCACCCGCTCATCATTTTTACAGCACAATAGTATTCCATTACATTCATATACCACAACTTGTTCAGCTATTCCCCAATTGATGGGCATTCCCTCAATTTCCAATTCTTTGTCACTGCAAAAAGAGCTGCTATAAATATTTTTGCCTATGTGAGTCCTTTCCCCTTTTTCATGATCTCTTTGGATACAGATCCAGTAGTGGTATTGCTGTATCAAAGAATACGCACAGTTTTATAGCCTTCTGGGCATAGTTCCAAATTGCTCTCCAGAATGGTAGGAGCAGTTCACAACTCCACCAACAATGTACTAATGTTCCAATTTTCCCACATCTTCTCCAGCATTTATCATTTTCCTGTTTTGCCATGTTAGCCAATCTGATAGGTGTGAGGTAGTACCTCAGAATAGTTTTAATTTGCATTTCTCTAATCAATACTGATTTAGAGCATCCCCTTCCCCATATGACTATAAATAGCTTTAATTTCTTCATCTGAAAACTGTCTGTTCATATCCTTTGACCATTTATCAATTGGGGAATGACTTGTATTCTTATAAATTTGACTCAGTTCTCTATATATTTGAGAAATGAGGCCTTTATCAGAAACACTGGCTGTAAAAATTGTTTCCCAGTTTTCTGCTCTCCTTCTGATCTTGGTTGCATTGGTTTTGTTTGTGCAAACCCTTTTAAATTTGAGGTAATCAAGATTAATTGTTTTGCATCTCATAATATTCTTTAACTCTTGTTTGGTCATAAATCTTCCCTTCTCCATAGATTTGACAGGTAAACTATTCTTTGTTTTCCTAATTTGCTTATGGTATTACCCTTTGTGTCTAAACATGTACCCATTTCGACTTTTCTTGGTATACAGTGTGAGATGTTAGTCTATGCCTAGTTTCTGCCATACTATTTTCCAGTTCCCCCAGCAGTTTTTGTCAAATAGTGAGTTCTTATCCCAGAAGCTAGAGTCTTTGGGTTTATCAAACAGTAGATCACTATAGTTATTTACTACTGTGCCTTGTGTACCTAACCTATTCACTGTTCTACCACTTTGTTTCTTAGCCACTACCAAATACTTTTGATGATTGCTGCTTCATAATGTAGTTTTAGACCTGGTATAGCTAGGCCACCTTCCTTAGCATTTTTATTCATTAATTCCCTTTATATTCTTGATATTTTGTTCTTCCAGATGAATATTGCTATTATTTTTTCTAGCTCTATGAAATAATTTTTGGTAGTTTGATTGGTATGGCACTGAATAAGTAAATTAATTTAGGTAGAAATGTCATTTTTATTATATTAGCTCGGCCTAACCACAAGCAATTGATACTTTCAGAATTGTTTAGATCTGACTTTATTTGTGTGAAAAATGTTTTGTAATTGTGTTCATATAGTACCTGGGTCTATCTTGGCAGATAGACTCCCAAATATTTTATATTGTCTACAGTTATTTTAAATGAAACTTCTCTATCTTTTTGCTGCGCTTTGTTGGTAATATATAGAAATGCTGATGATTTATGTGGGTTTATTTTATATCCTGCAACTTTGCTGAAGTTGTTAATTATTTCAAGTAGTTTTAAAGTTGATTCTTTAGAATTCTCTAAGTATAGCATCATATCATCTGCAAAGAGTGATAGTTTTGTTTCCTCATTGCCTATTCTAATTCCTTCAGTTTCTTTTTCTTCTCTTATTGCTAAAGCTAATATTTCTAGTACACTGTTGAATAATAATGGTGATAAGGGGCATCCTTGTTTTACCCCGATCTTACTGGGAAAGTTTCTAGCTTATCCTCATTACATATGATGCTTGCTGGTGGTTTTAGATTGATACGACTAATCATTTAAAGAAAAACTCCATTTATTTCTATACTCTCTAGTGTTTTTAATAGGAATGGGAACTGTACTTTGTTAAAAGGTTTTTCTGCATCTATTGAGATAAGCATATGATTTCTGTTATATTTTTTTTACTGATATGGTCAAATATGCTGACAGTTTTACTAATATTGAACCAGTCCTGCATTCCTGGTATACATCCCACCTGGTCATAGTGTGTTATTCTCATGATAAATTGCTGTAATCTCTTTGCTAATATTTTATTTAAAAATTTTGCATCAATATTCATTAGGGAAATTGGTCTATAATTTTCTTTCTCTGTTTTGGCTCTTCCTGATATAGGTATCAGCATCATATTTGTGTCATAAAAGAAATTTGGTAGGGTTCCACCTATTTTCCCAAATAGTTTATGTGGTATTGGAATTAATTGTTCTTTAAATGTTTGGTAGAATTCGCTTGTAAATCTAGGCATCTTCACTGGCTGTCCCCATGTTTGGAATTAATTGTCTCCTTCCTCAACACCACTTTTGAGCTTTTTCTAGTTTTTCTTTCTTGAGTCATTTGTGTTTTGGGGTTTACCTGACACTGAATTTTTGAGTTCCATTCAGGTTTTTCAATGGCTAAAAATAAAGTGATGGTATTTTTCTGTTGACAAACATATATAATAAAGGAAAGAATTCAGAGTAGGTGACTAGTGAACAATGACCTCATGCCCTTGGCTTGCCTTTTATTTTGGCTTAAATTCATTTGCATGCTCAGCTAGAGAGGAGATTGGGAATAGCTACCTCTAAGTCAGTTGTTACTTGAAACAGAGGGCTGTTCCAAAACACAGGGAACTAAGAGAAAGGCTAATCTTAGTCTGAGGTCACTCCAGCTGGCTTTTGTTAGCTGGTTGTGGTGGATATGAGTAAAGAGCTGTCAGCCTGTCCTTACTGGAGGACTTCTAACTACTATACCCTAACAAATTGGAGCCGAGGGCATTGCCAGCTGGCCCTGAAGAGATGAAGCTCAGAAACTGGTAGCAAGGAACAGTATACAGCAGAGACTAGATATGCTCAGTAGTTAATACGAGACCACTTATGGGGAAATCTGTGGAACAGCATCCTACAGAGACTACTGTACCAGTAGCCATTTAAGAACAGCAATGAGCAAAGTCTAGCTCAGACACCACCCCAGCAGGGAGCTAGCCTGGTGAAAGAATAGCCATGGTAGCCCCGGTGGGCATTAGTGGCCATTTCCCATCATTCTCTATTCATTTTCCATCACTGGCTCTGTTACATTTTGATTCAATGAACATCTTGCCTTCCCCAGGATAAGCTGATTACCTGAAACCTCATCACCTTGCGGATTGACTCAATTTTTGATACTCAGCACCTTCTCAGCTCCCTCAGGTCCTTCTCTCCTCTGATAGGAGAGCTGAAGGGCAGAATATTAAACTCCTCCCAAAGAGAGAGAGAGAGCTCAGACCTTTCCAAGGAACTCTTCCTTTTCCATCTGGGGTTTTGCTGGATTTCAAATCCACAAACATAATACCACCTCCCCCACCTTTGTGTTGAATATCCCCTGAGGGTCCACCCCCTCATTTAGCTTTCTTTTGTGTATTGCAAACTCCTTGAGGGCAGGAAATGACTTTCTTTTCCTAAAGCCTAGGTGTAGTAGGCGCTTAAGAAATGTTTATTGAATTGATTTGAACTAGTCAGAGATTTAGAGCTTAAGAAAACCTCAGAAAGTCATTTGGTCTAGACAGTTTTGCAGATGAGGAAACTGAGGAACAGAGCTGTTAAGTGACTGGCTGAAGTCAGGTCCTTTGAAAATCGAGCACATTTTCCACCGCATCCCACTGCCTTTTCATGAGTGTACTCAGGCTACATGGATTCCTTTCTCTCATTTGTGATTCCCATGCATATCCCTACTTCTCAAAGATAGTATTTATATTTTATAGTATATTTATTTTTATAGTATATATATTTTGAGGAATATAACCTCAGTTTGTGGGTGGAGGAGGAAATGCCCTATTGCCATTTTTCTTGCTTGGTTATTTTATTAAATGCTTTTGTTTTGAGCTAATTGTATCCTCTGGCAACTAGTAAAAGTTAACACCACCTTGGATGGGGTCACATGGACTACACTTTTGAATGAATCAGACCCAGCATGCTTTGATCCTGGGAAAGCTAAAGAGTCCCAGCTGCTAGACATACAAATGGGTGACTGGTAATAAAAGACAGGATGTTAATAACATTCAGTTGTTCAGTACCAGAGGAATTCAGAGGAAGGAGGGGTCAGTGTAGGTCAGGGTGATCAGGGAAAGCAGGGTGGAGGAAGTGGGGTTTGAGAGGGACCTTGAAGAAAGGGAAGGATACTGAGCAATAGGAGGGAGGGCAGGACATTTTCCCTAGGATGAAGGAATGGCATGGACAATGTGTCAGAAGTTGCTACATATGCCCTGAAAGGAGTTTTTGTGTTCTGGGAAGCAGGTTGGAAGGTTACAAGTGGCCTTTTTCTTAGCTGAGTAACTAGAAATAGACACAGTTTCAAAGAGATACATTACTTTCACAGAATAACAGAATTTCAGAGTTGCAGGGGACCTCAGAGACCATCCAGGTCTACCCAAACATGGACAAGAAACCTTTCCATACCATATTAGAGAAATGGTCATCCAGCTTTTAGTGGATCTCCATTGGGAGGGAACTCATTCTTTTCCAAAGTGGTCAGTCTGTCGGTCAGTCAACAAGCTCTTAATATGCCATTTATGTGGTCAGTCAGTCAGTCAACAAGCACTAAGTGCTTTCTATGTGCCAGGCACTGCATTCAACCCATCAGCATCAGGTATGAGTTGACCAGATGTCCACTGAGAGTTCTTCTAACTCTAAAATTCAGATTCTATGATTCTGTACCTAAGTACAGCCTTGATCTACCCTCCTCCCTCCCCAGGGTCATCTATCCTTTGCTTGGGCCCTCCAGTAAGGGCAAACTCACTACACCAAGAGGCAGCTCATTCCATGTTTGGACTGCTCTGCTGGTTACAAGTTTTTCCTGAGATCAAGCCTAAATTTGTTCTTTTACCACATTTCTCCATTGAACTACAGGTGCAGGATGATACTTTGTTTTAGATATGGCCGATGTGTGAATTTGTTTTGGGTGATTATTCTTATTCCTTAAAAGGTAGGGGCTTCTATCTGTCTATCTATCTGTTGTCTGTCTATCTATCTATCTATCCGTCTATCTGTCTGTCTGTCCGTCCATCCATCTGTCCGTCTATCTATCCTGTCTATCTACCTGTCTGTCTGTCTATCCTGTCTGTCTGTCTGTCTCTCTATCTGTCTATCTATCCTATCTGTCTGTCTATCTATCCTGTCTGTCTATTTATCTATCTGTCTGTCTATCTTGTCCATCTGTCTATTTATATATCTGTCTATCTATCTATCTATCCTGTCTATCTATCTATCTATCTATCTATCTATCTATCTATCTATCTATCTATCTATCTATGTCTATCTGTCTATCTATCTATCCATCTACCTATCTACCTATTTATCTATGAATTTTTATTTATTTGGCTGGGGGAGTAAGGAAGGGTGCAGGGATAATGAGAGTGATACTAAAAATAGAAAAGAAGAATTAACAAATCATTAAAAAATAGACAGAAGAGGACCAAAGATAATTCAGAAGGCCTCACACAGGCAAGCAGGGTAGTGTTAAGACTACCATGCTAAATTTGAAATGTACAGTAAAACACAACAAAACAAAAAAACAAACCTTCAACCAAGATGAACATAGTGGAAATTCAGTTTCACATGCAATCCTCTTTTTTGGTTCTTCTTTGTATAGTGAAAGGTATACGTTTGTTGGTATTTGTCAGTTTCATAATAATAAGAAGGAAAATAACTTCCCTCCCTCCCCCACAACTTCCTCAACTTGCCCCCAATTGCTCCTAGATTCTGTCTTCTGGGGCCATAGAACACAGGTCAAATATCTCCTCTTTGAAAACTTGAAAATAGCCACTATCTTTCCTCAATCCTCTCTTCTTCATGGTAAATATCCTTAAAATAACTTCATTATCTTTGCATTCGTGAACTGGAGTGCCAGCCTTTGAACTTTCGGGGAAAAGCAGCACCAATCTGTCTGGAAATGGTCCAAGGAACAATGTTGCCTGTGATACTCTTCTTCTGGTGGCCCTGGTAGTCATTTTCTCCAAGGTTCTGCTGCCTCAGAGCAGACAATATTTTAGTCTGAGTTGGTCTCCTGGCTTGGAAAAGGTCCAGCCCACACCCACCAGGTGGAGAGCATTGGAGGGGAGAGGGGGTGATTTGTCAGGTGACTCCTTTCTCCAGATGGAACTGATGAAGAGGAGCAAGCATGAATGTCATGAATGATTTCACTGAAGAACTAGAATGAATGCCATAAATGATTGCTGAGGAAATAGCAGAAAAAAAACCCCAAATTGCTTGAGGGCTTCCAGCATGCCTTTCTAGCCATCTGTGTATCTTTAGCTGGCTCCTCCATTCATCCTTAACTCATTTATTTTTGTCTCAGTGGGTCCCCACTCCTGCAGGCTGCCTTTTTAAAAAATGGTATTTTAAGTCTACTAATTATAAAGTGGGTATAGATGGAGGTAGGGAGAAAACTCGGCTGTTGGCAGGAGTCTGCAGGGGCCTGGTTGGAAGGATGCTCCCTGAGCGGCAGCTTAATTGTTTCCTGGAATAATGGGCTTCCTCTTTCTTTCTTTTGCAAAGACCTCAAAAAACCCAGCATTGCTATTTGTTTTTCTCTCCCAATAATTCCATTCAGATCATAGAATCATAGATTTAGAGCTGAAAAGGACTTTAAAGGTTAACTAATTCAATCCCCTCATTTTAGAAAACATGACTGGTCCAAGGTCTTCCAGGCAGTAAGTGTCCCAGGAGGGTTCTGACTCTGAAACCCATGATCTTACCCCTGTAACACTTTGCCTTCTATTCGGTATGATGCAACTCATCAAAAAATTATTAAGCACCTGCTGTAAGCCAAGCCCTGTGCTAGGAAAAAAAGGAAACACCCTCTGCTTTCAAGCTTCCATTTACCCTATAATGTGTGTGTGTGTGTGTGTGTGTGTGTGTGTGTGAGAAACACTGTGCTAAATGCTGGGAATACAAAGAAGGGTAAAAGATAATCTTTGCCTTCTAGAAAGTCATGTTATAATAGAGGAAACAATATGCAAACAACTATATAATTAGTGAGATGTCTTGTTTATACATATAATGCATATATCTTGTTTGTACATTTTATATAGATGAACACACATATACATATTGATATATACAGACAAAATCTAGCGGCAATTGGGGTAAGGGGAGGAAGTTGTGGGGTTTTAAAATTTTCCTTTTTATTATTATGAACTTGACAAGTATCCACAGTTTATATACACATACATATAATTTGTACAATATTTATTTGTACATATTTGTTTGTATGTTCTCTCTTCCATTAGATTGTGAGCTCCTTGAGGGCAGGTACTGTCTTTTGCCTTTCTTTGTATCCCCAGAGCTTAGCATGGTGCCTAGCTTGTTGATTAATCGATAATAAAAAGCAATTTGAAGAGAGAAAGAGGATATTGATAACTGGAGGGATCCAGGAAGGCCTCACATAGGAGCTGTGCTCACCTGAACTCTGCTTGGAAGGAAGTTGGGGAGTCTAAGAGGCAGAGGTGAGAAGGGATTTTAATTCAAGCAATTTGCCTATACAAAGACCTGGACGTAAGATATGGAATGGTACGTACAAGGAAGAGACTGAAACTCAATTTGCCTGAAATGGAGAATGCAGGAATAATGCTAATAGGAAGTAAGACTGGAAAGTTGGGCAGGAGCCAGATTGTGGATGCTTTTAGATTCCTTTAGCTGAGGAGTTTGCATTTTACCAGGGAGGTGCTGCCTGATGAATGGGCGCTTGCTCTGATGTGGAAAGGGAGCCCCTGCCTTGTCCTGCTGGTTTGGAGTTTGGGAGGGCCATGGACTTAATCATGATTGAAGCATACTCTAAGCAGTTCAGTAGCTAGCTAATGGATTAGTTTTTGTGTTGTTTAAAGCTGGATTCCACCTGGAGAAAGACCTTGGCAGAGATGGCCATGTGGGGCAGGCTTTATCTCTTCAGTAAGTTTTTTTTTCTTTTGGATTTTCTAGATCAGATCTGCTCAATACTCAAGCCAAAGGTTGCTTTTCTTAACTGCCTGGAATCCTCAGCTCATGGAGCCATGAGGCCCACTTAGGTGGGCCCTGGTTTTGTTGTACTTGGCCTTTCTGGGAAGACAAAGGAGGATTCTGGGAAAAGGCATTTGTTTTTGGTTTCAGGGCTGGACCAGGTGATAGATGGCACAAGGGAGTCCAGGGAAAGGAAGGGTAAGGAAGCAGAAGAGGCAGGATATTTCTTCCTGGCAGAATCCTGGGTCACGAGTAGGAAGAAACTTCAGGAATCATCTTGTCCAACCCCCTCATTTTACAGATGAGAAAACAGCCTGAGTGAAGTGAAGAGACTTGTCCAATGTTACTAGCTTACACAGCTAGTAATTGTTATAGATAGAGATTTGAACCTAGGACTCCGAATCCAGCCCTCTCTCCACTAAGTCAATTCCAAAGTGGTTCTGGGGGAGAGATCTGGAATAGATTTAGAGTAGGAAGGGACCTCAGAGGTCATCTCACCTCCCCCACCATTTTACAGGTGAAGAAACTGAGGCCAATGGAGGTTAGGTGACTTTCCCAAGGTCACAATGGTAGTAAACATCAGTGAAAGGATTAGAATATACACCCTCAATTCCAGAACCAGCTTTTCCCATAATAAACTAATGAAGCTGGCAATGGAGACTCAAGTCCCAGAGGCCTGTTGAGACCCATCTGAGATGGTAGCAAGCACCATCCTTAAAATGGGCCCTGTCCACACTCCCTAGTTATGTGAATTCATTAGTTCACACAATGGGACATATAGAGGAGATAAGGGGTTGGAGAGAGCCCTGGATTCAGAGCCGGAGGACCTGGCCTTGAATCCCAGGTTTGAATCATTGAGGAAACTGATGGCATATTGGACAGAGCACTGGGCCTGGAATCAGGAAGACATGAGTTCAAATCTCGAATCAGATCCTTATTAGCTGTGTGACCTTGGGCAAGTCACTTAACCTCTGCCTCAATTTCCTCAACTGCAAAAATAAAGATGATAATAATAGTATCTGCCTCAAAGGGTTGTTACGAGGACCAAATGAAATATTTGTCACAAGTACTTAACACAGTGCTTGGCAAACAGTAGGCACTACATAAATGCTGATTCCCTTCCCCTGCTATGAGTGTGACCTTGGGCAAGGCAATCAAGCTCTCTGAGACTCAGTTGCTTCATCTGTTAAAAAGAAAGAGTAGGGCTTGATGCTAAGGCCCTTTCCAGCTGGAAACCTTCTTCCATTCTCTGATCCTACTGTAGACAGGTATATGGCACAAACCAGGCATGTGCAGGACCCTTCTTCCTTCTTTCCAGCCTCTTGCAGAAGTCCTTGTCCAGCAATCAGGAGCTAGGTGTTCACCCAGATCTTCAATGACCTCTGAACCCTCATCTGCAAAAGGGGGAGAACGTTCCCTGCCGTGCGTCTGACTCAAAGAGGAAGGCGGAGAAATCATGGGCTTGATGTTCCCAATGAAGGACTTTCACAGAAAGTCCATAAGCATAAAAATTACTCTAGTTTCCATAATCCTTCAGAGGACCTGAGTTTGAATCCTACTCGGAGGTTCCCCACCCCTGAATTCTAGTTCATTCCCTTAAAAGGGTTTGGGATGGAAAAGGCGGGCCCTGGAAGGGAGGAAGGAGAGGCAATCAGGGAACCTGGGTGTGGTTTGCTTTTGGGATTGCTGGGTGAAGTAGACCATGAGGCAAGGCTATCCAGGGAGGAAGTGGTGCCCTGAGCCAATAGCTCTGTTGTCCTGGCCTAGTTCATGATGCTTTGGAATGACATAATTTAAAAAAGCATTACCTTTGTATTTATTTCAAGCACTCATAGTGCCAATGAACATCTAACAAAGCATTTTCAGGCAGAGGCCTTTCTGGGCCTGGTTTA
Source organism: Trichosurus vulpecula (assembly GCF_011100635.1). Lineage (NCBI taxonomy): Eukaryota > Metazoa > Chordata > Mammalia > Diprotodontia > Phalangeridae > Trichosurus > Trichosurus vulpecula. Next base: position 34,671,880 of record NC_050573.1, on the reverse strand, counting down.
ATGAGGAGATAAGAGTGGTTACTAACTAGCATTATTCAGTCTAGAAGGATATCTTGTTCTCTTTGGTTAAAGGGAGACTCTGTAATCTCATTGACCTTATACATTTGCTTATCAAGCCATTTCTTGGCAGAGCAAAGGTGAACTTTGGCTGGATCCAAACAGTTGCTTTTGAGCCACCAGGGTTGTCTTGAAGAAGCTTGGAATAAGGGAACGTTTATAAAGCACCTACTGTGTGCCAGGCACTGTGTTAAGCACTGAGGATACAAAGAAGGCAAAGGATAGTCCTGCCCTCAAGGAGCTCACAGTCTCATGGGGGAGACAATATGCCAGCAACTATGTCCCAACAAGATACATATAAGATACATTGCAGATAATCCACAGAGGGAAAGCACCAGCATTAAGGCAATGGGAAATGTTTCTTGTAGAAGGTGGGATTTTAGCTGAGACTTAAAAGATTTTTTTTTGTTCAATTAGTCATGTCTGACTGATGATCTCATTTGAGGTTCTCTTGGCAAAGATCCTGGAGTGGTTTGCCATTTCCTTCTCCAGCTCATTTTTACAGATGAGGAAACTGAGGCAAACAAGGTTAAGTGACTTGCCCAGGGACACACAGTTAGTGGGTGTCTGGGGTTGCATTTGAACTCAGGTCCCTTGACTCCAGGCCTAGTGCTCTGTCCACTGTGCCACTTAGCTGCACTTCCCCCCCTCACCCCCAAAGAAAAGAAAGACTTAAAAGAAAAAAAAAAACTTAAAAGACCTAAAAGAAAGACTGTAGGCTGGAAGCCATGAAGGTTCAAGTTCAGAGTCTGGGTTCAGGAGCTATCCCTGATGTGTATTAGCTGAGTGACCTTGGGCAAGTTTTTTAGTTCTTCCCTCTTAGTCTCTGCATTTGTAATATCCTATGCTATCTAGAACATTCTAGAGATAAAAGTTATTGTCCTTGGAAGACATTCCCTAGTTTGCAGCAGGATTCAAACCCAGAACCTCACCTGGGATCAGAAATGTTAGTGCTTTGACCTACAGCTCAGCTATGGAACTCCAGGGACTAGGCCAGTCTATAAATGCTTGTTGATTGACTGACTGACTGTGCACAGAGACTTAGAACCGGAGGATGCAGGGTGAAACTCAGGAAAGACAGTTATCTTCAAGTACTTGAGGGACTGAGTGTCAAGGGGAGGAAGGATCACATTTTTGTTGCTTGACCCAGAGGCAAATGAGGATCATGGGACTGAGAGCTAGAGGAGACCTCAGAGGCTGCTGAGTCCAATTTCCTCATTTTCCAGATGAGGAAACTGAGGTTCAGAGAGATTAAGTGGTCCTTCCTTAAGGTCACGCTTCATAAGTCATAGCTTCATAAATCTGGTGTGGGAAAGGACCTCAGGGGGCCATCTGACCCAGCTCTCTTGTTTTACAGATGAGGAAAACAAGGCCCAGGGAGAGAAGGGACTTGCCCAGGGTCACACCTACATATTAAGACACAGAGGTAGGATGTGACGGATATGTTCTGACACCAAAGGTTGCACATTTTCCGATTCCCCAGATCACCCAGACTGACTCACTCATCTTACAGAGCAGGAAAGGGCTGAGACTCTCAGTCCAACTACAGGGGACTCAGGAGAATCATTTCCAAGCTCCCAGTGCCAGGGTAGCCCTAGCTCCAGGGGAGCCCAGCAGTGAACAATGGAGAGCTGGCAGCCACCTGAGGGGCTGCCCACTTGGGAAGGGTGTGGAGGAGACGGAAAGGAACACGGGGACACCCCAGGCCATCGTGGCCAAATCATCACTCTCTGGCTGGCTTACCCTGTCCTACTTGTGGTCACACCAGCCACATCCCTGGCAGAGGCCTCTTCAAGCCAAACTAATTCTATGCAATTCAGTTCAGTTTAATTTGATTCAATCCAGTTCAGTTCGATTCAATTAAATACAGTTCAGTTTGATTCAGTTCAATCCGGTCCAGTTCAATTCAGTCTGGTTCAATTCTATTCAGTTCGATTGAGTCCAGTTCAGTTCAGTCCAATTCAATTCGGTCCAGTGCAGTTCCATTCTAGAAGCGTGTATGGGCACCTTTTACGCGCAAGACACTGAAAGAGACTCTGACTTCAGGAAGTTTCTATTCTCTTGCTCACATGTTTGAGGGGCCCAGAGGTTCCATCCCTGACCTTGGAGGCAGAGGATTTTCCTGGACCTTAGTCTGATTCTTCCTTGTTCCCCTTCTCAAAGGGCCACCCTCTCCACTGTCTTATGACCAGTCTCAACAACGAGAGTCCATAGAACTTTGCTCTTGGGACCCATGACAAAGCTGCTCAGTGTGTCTGAAACTCCCTCCCCCACCCCCCACCAAATGTCAAGGACTTCTGTCGGCTGTACAGACAAGGCTTTGATCTTTGGGAGATTGATGGCCAATCAGCTTGTATTCACTGGACTCGAAGTCAGGAAGATCTGAGTTCCCATCCTGCCTCAGACACTTACTAGCTGTCTGACCCTGGGCAATTCACTTAACCTGCCCAGCCTCAGTTTCTTTACCTGCAAAATGGAGATGACAGTAGCACCTACCTCCCAGGGTCTTTGTGGAGAGTAAATGAAATAGCAGAAGTAAAGCACTTTGCAAGCCTTCGAACCCTCTGTTAATGCTGGGTATTAGCGCTGTATTTGTTCAGCTCCACGCTGGGCTAGGCACTGAAAAGTCAAAGGCAGAAAGGAAATGGTCTCTGCCCTCTGGGTGCTTCCATTGTACGGGGCAAACACAACACGAGATGAGTAAACACTCTCTGTCTCTGTCTCTGTCTCTCTTCTTCCTTCTTTTTCTCTCCCCCCCATGTATATGTACATATATACACACGTAGTATTTATGAAACAGTATTTATGTACATGTTATGTATTATTACATATATTAAATCACATATATGATATATGATTATATTATTAATATATGGTATACAATATATTATTAATACATATTTTATATGTACTGTATAATAATATAGTATATGGTATCTTATCAGTCTCCATAATATCATATATATCTATATATCTTTAATACAAAATAATTTCAAGGAGGTTGATGGTGGAGAGTCCTAACCACTGGGAGATCAGGCTATATGGTATATCCTTGAGATCAGCCTGAAGGGAGGCTCCAAGAGGTGGAGAGGTGGGACAGCAATCAGGCATGAGGCACAGCCTATGCAAAGATGTGGCAGTGGGAAATGGAATGCCATCTTCAAAGAACAGCAAATAGGTCAGTTAACCTGGAATGTGGGAGTTCATGAGAGGAATTCATTTAAGACCAGTCACTGAAGTTGGGTGGGAGTCAGACCGTGAAGGACTTTTAGTGCCAGCCAGAGGGCTGTGGTCAGGGATACGTTGTGACCGATGATTTCCCAAATCAACCTGGGCTGGTACTCTCCCCTCCCTCCCTCCCTCTCACCCACCTTCTGGCCATTAGAGGCCCTCAATTTTTATCGATGTACATCCTACCATAATTCTCTTCTTTATCATTATAATTCTGATCATGACCATCCCCTTCCTCTTCCGCATCATCACACTTTAAGCTTTGGAAGGTACTTAACACACTTTATCTCATCTGATCCTCCTGACAATCCTGTGAGTTAAGTGCTATGGCTCTTTCCATTCCATTTTACAGATGAGGAAACTGAGGTAAATCGATATTACCAAGGGCACACAGTTGGTATGTGAGGGGGGATTTGAACTCAGGCCTCGAAGCCAAGCTCAGCCCTCCATCCACCATGACACATTACCTTAATGCTAGGCCCTATTTGTTGAATTCGACATACATGTAGCACTAAGCAAATAATCTGTTCAAGACCTGGGTTTGTTCGATTGTTTCAGTTGTGTTCAACTCTTTGTGACCCCGCTTGGGGTTTTCTTGGCAGAGATGCTGGAGTGGATTGCCATTTCCTTCTTCAGTTCACTTTACAAATGAGGAAACTGGGGAAAACAGGGTGAAGTGACTTGCCCAGGGTCACACAGCTAGTAAGTGTCTGAGGCCAGATTTGAACTCAGGAAAATGAGTCTTCCTGACTTCAGGCCTTGTACCCTATCTACTGTGTCACCTAGCAGTCCCCAGGCTTGTGTTATCAGAGGCTGAAGGAGGACTGAGAAAAGGTTACATCCTCATGGCACCTTGCCTCCTCTGGGAAGCCTTTCCTGACTACCCTCTCTTTCCTCTGAACTGCTTCCTGTACCACTTACTACCCACAGTGTGGGAGAAGGTGTGGTGTGGTGGTGGAGGTGGGGGTGGGGAGGTGAAGTGGAGGTGGGGGTGGGGAGGTGAAGTGGAGGTGGGGGTGAGGGGTGGAGTGGAGGTGGGTGGGGGAGCAATCAGGACACCTGGACTCTTGGGAGAGGCAGCCCCTAATGTGCCTTACCTCAGGGTTTCAGGTTTTCCTCTGAGAAGCTGAGGGGGTGGCCTTAAATGTGAGCTGAAGGTGAAGGACTTCATGGGACTCCAAAGTCCATCCAATCATAAATCTATGATCCTTTGGTCTTTTCCATATCTGACATTATCTGTTCTAAAGTTCCTCCCAGCTCTGATTGTATTCTAAGGATCCTCCCAGCTTTGAAACAAAATCTGTTTTACTCCCAGCATTGACATTCTAGGAATCCTCTGCAGTTAACTGGTCGTGTGACCTTGGGAAAGTTATTTCACTTTTCTGAGCTTGTTTTCTCTTCTATAAAATGAGGGGATTGGACTTGACAAAATATCTCAGTTCTGCAGAGCTCTGTAATACACACTTGTTCGGCTTTTAACCCGAAGTATAGCACTGTATAGGTCAATTCTTCACATATTTGTGTTTTTCATTCATTCTATCACTCATTCCATGCTACAAATGCTTACTGAGTATCTCCTGTATGTGAAGCATCGTGCTAGCCTTAAGGAGCTGACATTGTCCTGGGGTCGAGGGACTGGGATACAACAGGTATTCAGAGCAGGAACTATAAGGTCATTTGAAGAGGGAAAAAATATGGACCACTGGGAGAATCAGGGCAGGCTTCACAGGAAAGAACTGAGCAGGGAAGAGAAGTATCCTGAAAGGCAGAGGGACCGAAGAAGTCCATTCTAGGTATGGGGGAGAGCTTGGGCAAAGCTGGAAATGCCATGTGATGCTGTTTGATCATTCGTTCATTCATTCACTCATTCACTCATTCATTCAGTTACTCATTTTCTTGTTCTTTCATTTATTCAAGAAGTATTTATTTATTGAAAAAATAAACTCCAACAGCTTCTATCACTTCTAGAAGAAAATATAGATGCCTCTGTAAAGCATTCAACACTCTTCACACTCTGAAACTTGGCATTTCCTGCGTTATTATACATTACTGTCCTTTACAGGCCAGACAAACGGTCTTCTTCCTGGTCTTCCTAAGTGACACTCTGTCTCCTTTGCCTTTGTACCAGTTACCTCCATATTGATTCTCTGTAACTGTGTGTGGGCTCCTGAAAGCCTTTTGCACCTTGTGTCTTCTGCATTTTCTATGAAGTGAAATCAAGGCCATCCTCTCCCTGCTAGGTATTTCTAACTTTGGATGTGTGCACGGAGGGGCTGGGCCCCCTGTTACCCACATTTGTGGAAAGCTAAGCAGCTCTCATTGCTACCAAGTCACTGTTGTTTTTTTGTGCATCAAGCCAGACTTAATAGCTCAGAATCACATAGTTAGATAGTAAGTGTCAGAGCCGGGATTTGAATCCTGTTCCTCCGGCTCTGGCTTTAGCACTCTTGGGCTATACTTTATCTGCCTTCCCATCAATGGTGGAGGAAGCAACAGTGGCCCAAATCTCCAATTTCTCTACTCCATAGCCTGGCTCGGTGGAATTAGACCAGCTTGGTGGCTGAAATTCTGCAGTCCTAGCTTCTGCATCTCTCCCCCCTCCCCCCTCAATCCCCAAAGCAAGGTAATTGGGAGAGAGAGGGCTAGGGAGAGAGCCATAAGCCCTTAGGGCTGAGGTAGTGTCCCCCCCTTCTCCCCCCAGGCTCCAGCTGGCAGAAGGATGGGCGTTGCTTAGCAACTCAAATGCAGATCTGGGTCCTGTTCAGGAAAAAAAAATGTCTTCCTCAGCAACTTGGCTGAGAGTTAGAAGCAGGAGGCCCCTGGGGGAAAAGAATCGGGCTTTTCAGAGAAGGAACATGAAGGTCCGAGGGAGTCAGAGATCTGTTCTTCAGCCGATCTCAAAGCTTCTGCATGAAGGAATGAGCTGGAGGGCTTGGAGTTCATGGCTGGGGAGGGGAGTGGGGAGAGCCTAGGTGGAATCCTGGAAGAGCACACTGGGCAATTATGGAAGGAGAAAGGGGGACAGGGAGTCCCATGGTCATCAACAACCATAACACTTGGCAAAAAACAAGAACCAAAAACACCTTTCAATACAGCAATTCCATTAGAAAATGCTTATTTGCTCTGACTACATACAAGGTGGCATGAGACAGTGGAATGAGCCTCGGAATAGGGCATCGAAGGACCTGGATTCAAATCTTGATTCTTCTGCTCCCTCTCTGTGTGACCACAGGCAGTCACCTAACCTCTCTGACCCTTGTTTGTTGAGTTGTTTCAGTCATGTCTGACTCTCCATGACCCCATTTGGGGTTTTCTTGGCAAAGATCCTGGAGTGGTTTACCACTTCCTTCTCCAACTCATCAGGGTCTTCAGTTCCTTTATTGATAAAATGAACAAATAGGTCTAGATGATCTTGGAGGCCCCTTCCTGCTTGAGAATTATCTACAAAATCATAGGGGCTGCTCAAGCTCAGAGGTTCCTTTGGGCACCATATTTAGGACATCCTTATCATTTGCCAAGGGCTCAAAAGCAAAACCAAACTGAACAGAAATCTCAATACTTGCAAATCACAAAGAGCTGAATAAGTGTGTGTGTGTGTGTGTGTGTGTGTATGTGTGTGTGTGTGTGTGTGTGTGTGTGTGTGTGTGTGTGTGTATCTGCAGCAACTCTGCCCATTATAGAAGGGTAAAACCCACAGAAATTTGCTTAGGGAGATGGAGGTACTAGGATCTAGGTGCTGAGGCTGTAAGTCCAGGTGGGATGAGTGTGAAGGTTATCAGAGGAGGGGGACAGATAGTGTCCAAGGACCCGGAGGCAGACACAGTGGACACTGAGACAGAGTGAAGTGATGCTTAATTAAGAGACTCCTTAGATAGTTTAAGTCAAAGGCAACTGAATTCAGATGAAATACCAGCATGATTCAGTGGACTTAAAAATTCAGGTTATTGTGTTTGAGTTGTTTAATTCATTTCTGACTCTTCCTGACCCCATTTGGGGTGTTCTTGTCAAGGATACTAGAGTGGTTTGCCATTTCCTTCTCCAGCTCATTTCACAGATGAAGAAACTGAGGCAAACAGGCTTAAGTGACTTGCCCAGAGTCACATAGCTAGTAAGTATCTGAGGCCAGATTTGAATTCAGGTCTTGCTGACTCCAGGCCAGGCACTCTTTCTGCTGTACCCTTCCTACCTGCTCCCCAAACAACTTATACTCTTTGGACTTCTTTCTGTCCCTTTCTATTGCGTTAATCATACCGTATCATGTCCCATGTTTATCTTATCTGTGTGTCTTACCACTAGATTGTATATTCCACAAGAATAAGGAGTGATCTACAATTTGCATGTCTCCCAGTGAGCAGTACAGTGATGTGAACTGATCTATACATTCATTTGGTGAGCACTTTTAAGCACCTACTGTGTGCTTGGTACTGTGCTAGGTCCTGGGGTTGCGGAGACAGAACCAAAAGTACTCAGTGGTAATAAATGTTTGTTTGACAGGCTGATGGACTGAATGAATGAACTCATTGTTAAAATGGAAGGCTATGAAGGTGGAAGGAAAAGAGAGGGTCCCATTTACCTAATTATTGATTTGGAAGGATTTTAGAGAAATTAAAAATAAAAGTTTGTATGAGGGAAAGAGAACCATTTGATGCTTTTAAAAAAGACACTAGTCATTCCATGATCTCCAGTCTTCTAAGAGGTACTCTGCAATCAGATGACCTGGGTTCAAATCCCTCCCCTGAGACTTACCACCTTTGTGACCTTGGGTCAAAGATAAACCCCCTGGGCCTCATTTTCCTCATCTGTAAAATGAAGGACTTGGATTAACTGGCCTCTGGGGTTTCTTCCAGCTCTACATCTGTGACCCTTTGAGCCCTGAGCTTAGAGTCAGGAAGACTCATCTTTCTGAGTTCAAATCCAGCCTCTGACACTTACCAGCCATGTGACCCTAGGCAAGTCACTTAACCCTGTTTGCCTCAGTTTCCTCATCTGTAAATGGAGCTGGAGAAGGAAATAGCACTCCAAGAGAACCCCAGATGGGGTCATGAAGAGTCAGACAGGACCGAGAAATAACTGAGCAGCAATAATTAAGGAAAATTGTTCAGCAGAATTGATTGGCCGAGATCACCGCGGATGGAGCAAGCAGGGACTCCATATCTGTGATTTCCACCCCTCTGCTCAGAGAATGGAAATAGGCTTCATCATCCATCCTTTCAGGATGAAAACTGGTGCTCTCATGTAATCGGAGTTCAGCTGAAAGGCAAGGGATTCTTGTAGGTCGGATGACTCTATAGCAAATCCTCCGGGGACAAAATTTCTTCCAACCAGCCTTACACGTAATAGAAGCATTTCCAAGTTCCTGAGCACTGACTATGGAGAATAGACTGAAAACTAAAAGACATCTTAGTGATCCTCCAGCCAGAACTCCTCATTTTTGTGTCACAGATCCAGGTGGTGCAGTAGATTGAGCACTGGATTTGGAGTGGAGAAGGCCTGAGTTCGAATCCAGTCTCAGACACTTAGCTGTGTGACTCTGGGCAAGTCAGTTAACTGTTGTGTGCCTCAGTTTCCTATGGGGATAATGATAATAGCAGCAACTTCTAGGGTCTTTGTGAAGATCAAATGAGATAATATTTGTTCAGGTCATTGCAAACTTTGAAGTGCTAGATAAATGTGAGTCATTATTATTAAATAAATATTATTACCCAGAGTGAATTGCCCAAAGCCACAGGCTTGTAAGCAGCATGAGAAATTCTCATACATATTTCAAACCCTGATACAGTTATTGTTCCAGTCAAGCCAAGACATTTAGACGGTTGCCCTATGGTAATGAAAAAATAGCTTTGCCATTCTGATGGGCAGAATGTGCCAGGCGGGGCTGGCTTAGAGAAGAGGGCAAAGGGGGCAGCCGGAGGAACAGAGGGAAGAGGCTGAACAGAGATCTGCCAGCCTGGTTGCCTGGCTGCCTCAGAAAGCCACCTGCTCCGGGGAGAGCTGGGAGCTGTTGTCTATTTCAGGCCCCCATACGGGCTTCTCCACCACAGGCAGCTGTGGGGCCAGCGGGGCCAGGGTTGTGTAACACCCATGTGGAAACCTGGTTATGTAAGCTTGGCTGAGATCTGGATGGCTCTTCTCACCCTGGCTTGGTCAGGAGTTGGCAGCATGCTATGGTAGCGAGAGAGGGGATGGATCTGGGATCAGAACGCCCGGGCTGGAATCCTGCCCCTGTAAAGGGCTTTGCAGACCTTAAAAGTCTTCTATAAATGCTAGCCATCATCCTTCACACTTGCTACCTGTGTAACGTTGGACAACATTCATTATTCATTCAACAAGCAATGTTAAACATTTAGTATGCTAGGTTGAATGCCAAATGTACACTTGCCTAAAAGACTATTTTATGGAGAACTCACACAGGGCAAGTGCTCACATGGTGGCCAGAAGAAACGATAGAAGGACACTCTCAAGGTCTCTCTTAAAAACTTTGGGTTGCTTGTGACATGGGAGCTACTGGCACAGGACTGCCCAGCATGGTGTGCCAACATCAGAGAAGGTGCTGTGCTCTATGAGCAAAGCAGAATTGAAACAGCTCAAAAGAAACATAAGATGTGCATATTTAGAGATTCCACCCCAAATGTTCACATGACCTATTTGTGCCCGACCTGTGGCAAAGCATTCTGAGCTCGTATTGGTCTGATCAGCCACAGTCGGGCACATTCAAACTTGACTCTAGCATAGTGATGTCATTTTGGTCCTCTTCAAGAACGAAGGGCAACAACCAACCAACCAACCAACCAACAACACTAGGTGTTGGGAATACAAATGCAATGAACAAAGTCTTTGCCCTCAAGGAGCTTACATTCTATCTAGGAAGACAACATGGACATTTGTCAGTTTTATTTTATTTTAGAGGCAATCAGGGTTAAGTGACTTGCCCATGGTCATAGCTAGTAAGTGTCTGAGGGTGGATTTGAATTCAGGTTCTCCTGACTCTAGGGCTGGTGCTCTATTCCCTGAGCCAGATATTTGTCAATCAATGGATCAATGAACATTCATTAAGGGCTCACTGTGTTTGAGGCATCGTGCTAGGCACTGGCAATTGAGGGACAAAAATTATATTGTCCCTGCCCTCTGGGAGCTTACATTCTGCTGGGAGATAATGATATTAATAACAGCTAGAATTTATAGAACTGCTGTAAGGTTTGCAAAGTACTTTAATATGCTATTTCTTTTGATCTTCACAACTCTGCGAGGTAGGTATTATTAATTATCCCCATTTCATAGGTAGGAAAATTAAAGTCGAGAGAGGTAAAGTGATTTGCTCAGGAACAACACAGTTAATAAGTCAGAATTAGAACTCAGGTCTTCCCTGACTTCAAGTCTCTCTCTCCATCATGCAATTTGGCTGGCTAACCAAGGATGTAACTTGGACACAGGTGAGCACATAAGATGAAGAAACAAATGGAAAATCATTTCATCTGGGCTGAGAAGGAAGATACCAGCAAGCGGAGGAATTAGGAAAGGCCCGATGTAGGAGGTGTCACTTGAGCTTTGAAGGGAGCTAGGGATCGTAGGAGGTGGATGTAGTGGGAGAGAGGACCCTGGAGACATGGCAGCTAGCCTGTGCAAAGGGAGGTAGGTGGGAAATGGCGTGCCATGGGCCAACAGCCAGTTTGGCTGGAACGTGGATGAGGGGGAGTCATGTGAAATCAGTCTGGAATGAGAGGTGGGAGCCAGACTGTGAAGGCTCCAAATGCCAAATAGAGGAGCTCGTATCCTAACTTAGAGGCGATGGGGGAAATATTGGAACTGCAGAAGCTGGGGAGTAGTGTGGTCAGACCTGGGATTTGGCCTGGCTTTTCAGGCAGGCATGTGGATGAGAGTCTGGAGAGACTAGAGGCAGGAAGATCAATTAGGAGGCCCAGGAGAGGTGAGGAGGGTCTGGCTGTGTCTGTGGAAGGGGAGGGAAAGGAGACTGGTGGGAGAGATGTAGGCAGGGAACGTGGACAAAACCAGGCAGCCGAATGGACAAGGGGGACCGGAGGTGGAAAGGCTAAGTTTCCTTCAGGTCCTTCCTCTCTAAGATGGATTTGTTGGGCTGGGGAGGGGGGCTCTCAAGTCCATTACTAGCTTTATAATGTAGGTATGATTGAAAAGTCAAAAATGAGGAAGATATGTCTTTTTCTGAAAGTTGAGGTGCGGGGGCAGCTCCTTCTGAACTTGGGGGCCCAAACCGAGGCCTGGGAAAGACCTCGATTTAGAAAGGCCAAGGTTACCCACTGTATCCTGGGCCATAACCAGTTGCTCTGACTGTTGTCCTGCCACTGGACTCTGATGATTCTGGAGGAAACAGTGAGGCTGACAACTCTGTGAAGCTCCAACTCACTTAAATCTGATTCATAAGCAAGTCAAGACATCATGCTTGTGATGTCATTGGTCCTCTCTGAGAATGAAGGATGAACAACAACAAGAATTGTTGCTCACATCAGGATAGGGCTTTACTTTATAAAACTCACATAGAGAGGCAGTGGGGAGCAGTGAAAAGAGAATGGCTCTGGAGTCAGAGGAGCTGGATTCAAATTCTGCCTCTCATATTTACTATCTGTGTGACCTTAGGTAGGCTACTTTACCTCTTTCTGTTTCTTCCTCTATAAAATGAGGGTAGTCCTCTAGTCAGCCTTTGAGGTAGCCTTCTAACTGTTGATCAACTGCCTCTGGGCAGCATCAGAGTGAAGTTTTGACTTAGGTAAAGCTAGTATCATAACTAGCCCTGTTTGATTGATAAGGAGAAAGGCACAGGATGGCTAGGTGGTGCCATAATGGATACTGCACCAGGTCTGGAGTCAGGAAGACTTATCTTCTTGAGTTCAAATCTGAACTCAGACACTTACTAGTTGTGTGACCCTGGGTGAGTCAATTCACCTTGTTTGCCTCAGTTTCTTCATCTGTAAAATGAGCTGCCAAGAAAACCCCAAATGGGGCCATGAACAGTTGGACACAACTGAAAGAAACTGAACAAAAAACCAACAAAATAGTCGACTTGGAATCAGGAGGACCTGAGTTCAAATCTTGTCTCGGATACTTCCTGGATATGTGAATTAGGACAAGTTGCTTAAACTTTCTGTGCCTCAGTTTAGCTAACTGCAAAAAGAGTTGTTGGACTTAATGGCTTTTAAGGTCCCTTCTAGCTCTAAATTTTTGACCCTGAGAAACTGAGGGCCAGAGATGCAGGGGCTTGCCCAGGGTCTGACTGATATTTTGATGGATCTGTGATTTCCTCATCGAGGGTACTCCTCAGAACTATAACTTAAGGAGCTGTGACTTAGGTTGTACCTCATGGAGTAAAAGAATTTATAGTTTGCTCTCTGCATTTGAAGTCCTTCAGCACCTTTTTGTTGTTTTTTAGTCATGTCTGACTCTGTGAGTTTTGGAATTTTCTTGGAACAGATACTAGAGTGGTTTTGCCATTTCCTTCTCAGGCTCATTTTACAGATGAGAAAACTGAGGCAAACAGGGTGAATTGACTTGCCTAGGGTCACCCAGCTAACTAATATCTGAGGCCAGATTTGAACTCAGGAAGCTGTCTTCCTGACTCCAGCCTGATGCTCTGTGGACTATGGCACCATCTGGCTGCCTTTTCAGCAGGCTTAGAGTAGACAAAATAGAAGCCACCTGGAGAGCTTCTCCCTCATCCCACCTTGTTACTCCTTTCCATAGAATAGCCTCCCCCATGGCCAGTGTCCTGGAACCTTCCTCTTCTCTCCACTGCTGTCCCGTAGGATGGTTTCTTGTTGTACTTGGGAGCAGTTTACAGTACCTGTCCTGGGCTCAAACTCCCTCGTTATAGTTCTATTTCCTCCAGTGATAGAAAGGGTTGTCACACCTTCCAGGAATGAAACCACACGACCATCTCAGGGAGTGGCCCCATGTCTGTCTATCCCTTATAGAATCAGAGGCCTCTCATTTGACAGATGAGGAAGCTGTCATGTCTTGTCCTGCATGTCTTCAGTTCCTCAAATGACGTCCTTTATTCAGTTTTTTCCTTCAAGGTTCCTCACTGTAATATGCTGCAGCCCCGCTTGTGCTCACCGCATGCTTCTCCATTGCTTGTTGGGTGATCCTCAGGGTCCTTCAGAACCTGGAACATTCTGTGTCTTGTCTCCATATACCCCTGGAAGAATATTCCCTTCTTTCCCACCTTTACCTCTCTGAGCCTCAGTTTCCTCTTCTATTAAATGGGGATAATAGCACTTATGTCACATCATAGGGTTGTTGTGAGAATCGTAAGAGAAAATGCGACTAAATAACAGTGCAAACCCTAAAATGCTGTAGAAACATCATCTAATGTTAAGTGATAGATTTAGGCCCTAATCCCAGGGCTTCAGACTCCTAGTTCCAGTGTTCTTTTTACCACATACGCAAGGATTAGAATTTAAGAGTTGGAAGAGACTTCAGCGACCATCTAGTCCAACCCTTTCCATATACAGAGATAGAAACTGAGGCCCAGAAAAGGGAAACTGCTTGGCCAAGTTCATACAACTAGCAAGTATCAAAGATAGGATTTGAACCCAGGTCTTTGGGGATTTGACCAGGCACTCTCTGGCTAGACTCTAAGATCATAGATGTAGAACCGGCAGGAATTTCAGAGGCCATCTAGTTCAATCCCCTCATTTTATAGATAATTGAATTGAATTAAATTCATAAATAAGTTCAATATGTAAATTTCATAATCACTGAATTAAATACATAAAGAGGAAGAGGGGGCACAGAGCTAGTAAATGATAGAGCCAAGCCTGAAACCAAGGTCTCCTGACTCCAACTTCAGTGTGCTTTCCATTTGACCATGCTGGAAATCGAAAAGGGAATTGACAAGAGGTTTTGTAAACTGACAGGAGGGAGCTTAGGGGTGGGGGGGTGTGTGGAAATTGACAGGAGGGAAATTGACAGGAGGGAGCTTGACATGAGGGAAAACTTCCCCAACTATGAGAATTAACCCAGAATAGAATGGGGAGCCCCAGGAAGTCATGGGTTTCCCTTCTAGAGGTCTTCTGCAAAGGCTGGAGGAAGACTTGATTCTCAGGAAGGTTGTAGAGGGGATTTTTGTTGGAGGGGTCTGGTTGGACCAGCATCCTCTTCCAATTCTGACATTCTCAAATTCTGGGCTTCAAGTTGCACCCTGAGAACCATCAAGGGCTTATGACTTCCCTGAAATTTATTTCATGGATATTCTCCTGCCTGCCACTCATCTAGCAAAATTGCAAAACATTTAGATTCAGAATGGGGATGGAGGTTTCGGCAAACAGGAGTTTTCACTCTAGACCTACTCTGAATGCCTCTTGTGTCAGAACCTGGGAATGGGAGTAGTTAGTGACAAATGCACCAAGAAAGGGAAAATAAGTTAGTGTAACTTTATTCACTGATTTAATTCATGGGGATTAACAGAGGGCCCTGTATGGGTTGGGAAATCCTGGTCCAGGAAGGCTGGAGTATCTGATTCACACCCTTGAGCCTTTAGGCTACCCATAAGGTGATTATGTCTAAATCTTCAGCAGCTCAGTGTGCCTGGGCTCTGGGGCAGAGGCACCTGCTGACCTCCTGGCCCTTAAACCAAAATGAATCAAGGACAGCCCAGAGACTGTGGGACCTGCACAGCTATCAGACTTTCTCTTTCCTTTCCTGGTACCTTTGAATGCAGAGGCCACTTGGGCAGTTCATACACTTTCATCTACTATCCACCTGGGTCACAAAATGGTAGAATGTCATAGTTAGAAGGTCTGGAAGATCATGCATGCAACATTTACTATGCATCATAGATGCCTTTTTCTATATTGGTAATGCAAAGATGGAAATGACCTGGTGCCTCTTCTTAATGAACTTTCATCTGCTGGGGGGGAGGGGAGACAAAACACGGACACAGAAGTAAATTCAGTGTGGGAATTGAGAGGGAGGTAGCATGGCTTGATGGATTATACACAGGAATCGGATTCAGGAACAAGTGGGTTCAAATTCTAGGCAAGTCAGTTCCCAATCTCTCTTAATTCTAGTGCCTTATTCTGTTGATTTCTTACTATTACATGTTTTATGAACTATGACTACTTACTATTATTTACCATATCTGTTGATTACTTAGTATTTATCCATCTATAGTTTGTCTGTACATAGTTGTTTGCCTGTCACCTCTCCCATTAGATTGTAAGTTCCTTGAGGGCAGAGACTGTCTTTTATCTATTCCCAGTGTTCAGCACAGTACCTAATACATTTTGTTGTTTACTTGTTTTTTTCAATTGTGTCTGACTCTTCATGACCCGAATTCGGGGTTTTCTTGGCAAAGACATTGGAGTGGTTTGCCACTTCCTTCTCCAGCTCACTTTGCAGATGAAGAAACTGAGGCAAACAGGGTTAAGTGACTTGTTCAAGGTCATTCAGCTATTAAGTATCTGAGGCCAGATTTGAATGAAGGAAGAAGAAGTCTTCCTGACTCCAAGCCAGGAACTCTATGCACTATGGTGTCACCTAGCTGTCCCTAACACATAGTAGGTGCTTAATAAATGCTTATTGACAGACTGACAACCTCCCTGTGCCTGAGTTTCCTCATCTGTACAAAGGCGATGACAGCGGATGAGATGGACAGATGGTGTCATGAAAACAATGAACATGAGCTTGGACAGACTTTGGGAGATAGTGGACAGTAGAAAGGCCCGATGAGCTATATAGTCCATGGGGGTCACAGAGAATTGGACATTACTGAACAACAACAGAAACAATGAAGAGTTGGATTGGATTTTTCCAAGGTCCCTTCCTGCTCTATCCCTCTGATCGTCTGAGAAAGCTAGCCAAAGTACTCTAGAAGCATCAAGGGAGGAAAGAACAGCTGAAGAGTATTTCTAGACAGTCATTGCAGAGCAGGCAACATCCCAGTTGAGCCTGGGGGGAAAAGGGGGATTTTGAAGGACTCAGAAAACAATTCACAAAGGACATTAAGCAGCCATGGAAGTCCCACTCTGCTGCAAAGTTGCAAAGAGGGCAAATTTAATTTTGACATGATGGAAAAATTCCTCACAATGAGAGTTGTCACACAGGGGAATGCATAGCCCCAGAGAGTCATGGATTTCCTCTGCTGTCAGCTAAGGTTAGGCAAGCACTTCTCCAAGATGCTGTAGAGGGGGTTCTTGCTCAGGTACAGGTAGGGCTCAATGGCCTCTGGGGTCCTGTCCAGCTCTCTGAATGTACTCTGCCTTGGGGCTGTCTATAGCAATAACAGTCAAATTCTAGTTGTGACAATTATAACATATGGTAACATTTTTCTATCCCCACCCTCTGCCATCCCAACTAGACTACAAGCTTCCGAGGGCAGGGGCTTGTGTTGGTAAACAAAATGGGCTCTTAGCACTCAGTTCAACCAAGTGCCCTTGAAGAGTTTGGCCTTTGTTTCCTCGATCAGATTTGGAGTCCTTGGTGACCTCCTTGCCTCAGGGGAGGGGCTAGTTTACACATGGGTTTGAGTGACACATTTGGGACATCAGAGGCTTTTAGACCATATGGGTTTAAGTTGCCTCTTTGTGACGATTTTAGGTCATGTGGGTGAGTCACATGTGTGACTCACCCTTGACCCTGAAAAAGATATAAACCAGGGGTTGGCTTTCTATTTTTCGGAGCTCTTACCCACAGCTGTGGTGGTGTGCGTGACTCTGGGCCAGCCCTTGTTATGAGCTCCTGGGCTGAACCTAGATATTGGTAATTATGAATCTGTATTTGGTCTGTCTGCCGATGTTTGTAATTTGTTTGTATTTTGCTCTGAAGTTCAGGTTGCTGGCTTTTTCCCCTGAACTAAGTGAGTGGTATTTGTATGCTGAATTAAAGTAAGCTTGTTAACTTCCTAACGTCGCTTTCCTTACTAAAGCAGATCAAAAGAACCTGGGCTTTTGCAGTGTGCTGGTAGCGTGCTTGTTGTTGGGCTTGTGTTGGTCTTTCACCCCCACAACAGCTGCTAGCCAGATTGTTGAAACAAGGCTTTCCATATTATATGTCCACAGTGCCTTGGGATATGTATGCCTCATACATATCCCAAGATTACTGAATTGACCACGGAATGTCAGGGCTAGAAGGGATATGAGCATTCATTCATTCCAGGGGTTCTTCACATGGGGTCCATGAACTTGTTTTAAATATTCTGATAGCGGGGCAGCTAGGTGGTGCCTGGAGTCAGGAGGACCTGAGTTCAAATTCAGCCTCAGACACTTGACACACTTGCTAGCTGTATGACCTTGGGCAAGTCACTTAACCCCAATTGCCCTGACCAAAAAAAAAACGATAAATATTCTGATAGCTGTATTTCAATACAATTGGTTTCCTTTGCAATCTGGTTTTATTTATTATTAAAACAATATTTTATTATTGAATCTGTATTTTACTTCATGCATTTAAAACATGATTCTGAGAACAGATCTGTAAGCTCTATCAGGCTGGAAAAGGGTTCATGACACAGAAAAGGTTAAGAACTCCTTATCTAGTCCAAGTCCCTTATTTTACAGATGAGGGAACTGAGGACCAGTGAGAGGAAGGGATGTGCCTAGGATCACACAACTGATGACCAAGTCAGAGCCAGGTCTACCAGCTCCTTATCCTGTGCTTTTTGCATTGTGTTAGCCCTGAGTAAAATGCTTGTGAATGAGCATGAGTTGACCCCAAGATGGTGAAGTCTTGTGGGTGATTTGGAGAGAGATTAAAAATGGACAGAAAGCAAATTAAGTAAAATAATGTCTGAACTATGGTCCTTGTGAGAGGATGGGACAAGTTTTTCTGCTCTTAAACTTGGCTCAACTGAGTAAGGAAGAATAAGGTCATGCCTGATCTGCTGCTTATGATGGGGAAATCTCTGGTGTCTTGGCAATAGCCCAGGGAAAGTGTGGGGAAGTGGAGGAGGAGTGAAGGTCACCTGTCATGAATGCTATGAGGTCGGCCAGCCTGGATCTCACTTAGAGGTTCTTTCAGGGCCCGATCTGGCCTTTACTTGCTGGAAGGAGAGAGAGGAAGGAGGTCTGGGGAAACTAGAGGAACCAAAGTGTGGGAGAAAACAGGCCTTCCTTGTTCATAAAATTAAGAGGTCAGACTATATCAGTGGTTCCCAAGGTATGGTCCAGGGACCCTTGGGGATCCCTGAGATCCTTACAGGGAGTCTGTAAAGTCAAATTATTTTCACAAGAACAATACTCCATTTTAATTTCTAAATGGCAAATATTGATAGATAGAAACAAAAGCTCTTGGGGGTTTCCCAATAATTTTTAAGAGTGTGAAGGGGTTTGAGAGCCACTAGACCTAACCACTTCCATCTCTGACAGGCTAGGCTCTCAGGTCATTTCCAGCACCTCCATTCTATGCTCAGAGATTACAGAATCACAGAACCTCAAAGCCAGAGGAGACCTGAGAGACCATCTGGTCCAATTCTGACCTGGAACATCGTAGGATCATAGATTTAGAAAAGGACTTTAGAGACCATCAAATCCAACCCTGACCTGGAGAATTCCTTCTGCAAAATCCACAACATGTGACCATCCAGCCTTTGCTCGAAGGCCTCCAATAAAAGAAAATAGGAAAGCATCCCCAGGCAGGCCATTCCACTTTGGGGATATGTGAATTGTTGGGAAGACTTTCCTTACTCTAACATTCAAATACATGAATCTCGTTGATTCAGGAGATCCCTCTAATGATGTAGCTCTTAACCTTTCCATGTCTACCTATCCCATACAGTTCTGGTCCATGAGACTATGGGGTGGGGGATACACTCAACCTGCTGGAGACCTTGCATTCTTTGTCAGGTCCAGAATACACTCTATCCTCATTCCCATCTCTCACAATCTCCACTTTCCTTCAACATTCAGTTCGGATTCCATTTTCTCCATATGAAGACTTCTCGAAGCCTCCATCAGATTGTATGCTCTGTGAGGGCAGGAATTGTCTTTTCTCTCTGTTTGAAATCCCTAGTACTTAGCACAGTGCCTGGCACATAGCAGGCACTTAAATATTTATGATTATTGATTGACTGATTGATGTAGCTAGTGCCTTCCCCAAGCCCACCAATTACCTTGAATTCATTTTTTTATATATCTTGTATATATTTTTATGTATACATATCATCTTCAACATATATGTAAATTCCTTGAAGAAAGGGAACACTTCATTTTCGTCTGTATTTTGCCTTTGTCCATGTCATTTTTTTGGTGTTTTGTGTTCTAAGGCCTCTTCCAGCTCTGACATTCAATGTTCCAAGGCCCCTGCCAGCCCCCGACTTTACCTGTTCTAAAGTCCCTTCCAGCCCTGACATTCTCTGGCTCTCTGACCCTGTTCCTACCCTCCCTTCACCCGCTTTGACTCTTTGTGAGGCTATCTTCCAGGCCTGTCACACTCTTCAGTGAAACCTCAATGTTGCCTGTGATCAATACAGGGACAACAATCCTGGGGTCAATTTCTCAAGGCCAGCAGGGAGTGAATTTTTCTTCTTCCCAGTCTCAATCAGCTCTATATTATTAGCAAAACCCTATCACTATTTCCAGTGAGTTCTCTCTTTATGAAAGAATTGCCTATTTCTCTATTTCTAGCCACTTAATTTTCCTCCATCTGAGTCTGCAGCTGTGAGTCAGTGCCCACACTGTTTGCCACTCATTATAGGCAGAGCGGGTGGTCATAGGAAATGACTGACTCCCATTTCTATGGGAGGAAACTGACTCCCATTTCTATGAAAGACTCTCTATAGGCAATCCCGATAAACAGGAGAACATAAATAAGATATACCTTTGCCTGCTTACTAGCTGTGTGACTATGGACAAATTGGGCCCCTTCTTTGGGCTTCTACTTTATAGAATTACAGGATTTATTTTTGGAAGGGTCTTTCGCAGCTACCCAGGAGAAATCCCCATTATAACATATTCATCATTTAGCTTCCACTTGAAGCCTCCAAAGAAAAAAAAAACCCACCCCCTTAAAGGAGTCTCATTCTCCGTTTGCATAGCTCTGATGGTTGGGAGGTTTTTCTTGGTATCAAGAATTGGCCTCTTTGCCAATTGGCATTCATTGCTCCTGGGTTTGAACTTTGTGACCAAATAAAGCATCATCACCATCATCAATAACCTTCTTCTTCTTCTTCTTCTTCTTCTTCTTCTTCTTCTTCTTCTTCTTCTTCTTCTTCTTCTTCTTCTTCTTCTTCTTCTTCTTCTTCTTCTTCTTCTTCTTCTTCTTCTTCCTCCTCCTCCTCCTCCTTTTCCTCTTCTGAATCACAGCCTTTATGATACTTGAAGGGAACTATCATATTCCCCAAGTCTTTTCTTCTCTAGGCTAATTACTCCCAGTTCCCTCTAGCATCTTCCTAAATGACATGGATTCAAGGCCTTTCAATACCCTGATTGCCAAATTTTAGATGTTTTCCATCTTATCAACAGCCTTTTTAAACAGTGGCACCCAGAAATAATAGATAATAATAATAATAGCTAACACTTATTAAGTACCTACTATGTGCCAGGTGCTGTGCTAAGCACTTTACAGCTATTATCCTCATTTGTTCTTCACAACAACCCTGGGAGGTGAGAACTATGATCATTCCCATTTTACAGATGGGGAAACTGAGGCAGACAGCAGTTAAGTGACTTGCCCAGTAAGTGTCTGAGAAATTAACACTATCTGCCGAATGTGTTCAGACTAGGGCAGGGTACAGAGGGACCATCGCTTCCTCATTGCTTTCATCTGTGCCTCTTAAAGCAGCTCAAGATGGAGTTAACTTTTTTTAGTTGCCACATCACATGGCTGACTCATATTGATATGAGGTTCTTTAAAACCCTCAGATATTTTCCAGACAGACTGCTTTCAAACTGTGCCTCCCTTATCTTGAACTTGTGAAGTAGGTTTCTTGAATGCCAATGTAAGTCTTTACATTTTGTTTGTTCAGATGTGTCCGATGCTTTGTAACCCCATTTGAGGTTTTCTTGGCAAAGATCCTAGAGTGGTTTGCCATTTCCTTCTCCAGCTCATTTTACAGATGTGGAAACTGAGGCAAACAGGGTTAGTTAAGTGACTTGACCAAGGGAAGTGTTTGAAGCCAGATTTGAACTCAGGTCTTCCTGACCCCAGGCCTTATGCTCTATCCACTGAGCCACCTAGCTGCCTTAAATCTTTACATTTACATCTATTGAATTGCATCTCATTTCGTTCAGTCCAGTACTCTCAGCCAATAGTGTCAAATTCAAATAGAAATAGATCCCTGCTGGCCACATATTGACTAGAAAACCACAAATTAACAACATTATTTATGTTTTATTGAATTTTTATTTATTTTGTGAAACATTTCTAAATGATATTTTAATCTGGTTTATGTCCCACGGGAAAGAGAGTTTGATACCTTTGCTCCAGGCTGTCAAGATCCTAACTCTGGCAATGCTAGTCAGTCAGTAAACAGTTATTAAGCATCTACTGTGTTCCTTTCATTGCAGCAAGCATATAAAGAGACAAAGAAAGGCCCTCCCCTCAAGGAGTTTACAATCTAATGAGGGAGACAACAAGCAAAGGAATATGTACAAACAAGGCACATATAGGATAAATTAGAAATAACAACAGGGGAAAGGTATTAGAATTAAGAGAGATTGGGAAAGGTTTTCTGTAGGAGGTGGGATTTCAGCTAGGATTAGAAGGAAGTCAGAGGAGCCCTGAGGTGGAAATAAGGAGGGAGAACATTCCAGGTACAGGGGACAGCCAGTGCAAATACCTAGAGTTAGGAGGTGATGTCTCGTATGAGGAACATTAAGGAAGCCAGTGTGACTGGATCAAAGGGTTTTTGGTACATGGAAGGGTGCAAGGAAGGTATAAGAAGATAGGAAGGTTGGGGAAAAGGCTTTTTGTTGTAAAGGGTTTTGAAGTCCAAAGAGAATACTTTATATTTGATCCTGGAGGAGATAGGGAGCCATTGGAGTTTGTTGAGTCAGGGGGTGCTATGATCAGATAGCACATTAGCTCTTTTTTCAGCTTTGCCCCATCCACAAATTTCATGAGTATTTCACCTATACATTTATCTAAGTCACTGGTAAAAGGGGTTAACACACAGAACTGAACACAAATGCCTACGGCACCTCATTGGAAACTTCCTGCCAAACTGACATTGAATCATTGACTTGTTTTTGACTTCAGTGGTTCAACCAGTTCCAGATTTATCGAGTAGCTCATAGCTCTCCATCTTTTCCACTACCATAGAATAGGGTACTTTATCAAACGTTTTGCTGAAGTCTTTACAAACTGTAAAGGCTGCCTCCCCCTGAGCTTCTAGGTTAGTAATCCTGTCAAAAGAGGAAATAAGATCAGCCTTTTTTGGGGGGACCTTTTTCTATCTCCTCAGTAAGGGATTGAGCAGGGATCCTGTAGGACTGGACTGAATCCTTCTGTAAGAAGTTCCTGGACCTTATTATTATTTTGTGAGAAATTATAGAAGCAGGTAGTAGAAAAGTTTGGAATTTGTTTTGATGGCCTCTCTATATGTCTTTTTGCCACAAAAAGTTGGGAGAAGGGAACAAGCATTTCTTTAAAGATTACGTTCAAGGAGGACTGGCATCTTTGGTGTGAGGACTTGCTGGGCCCTTTTCAGGGCTGCTCATCCACCTTTGGTACCCACCTGTCACCCAGTTCTCACCTGTGGCTCCAGGAAGGTGTAGCATGTGCAGCCGTCACTCCCTTGGCAGACAGGCTAAACCAGGGTGCAGGTGACTGACAGGCCTCAACTCATCAGTGAATTGGGGGGTGTCTACCTCAAACACGTGAAGACTTCCTCTCGTTGAATGGGTGGATGAGAACAATTTGTTCCAACACCCATGAAGGTGGCTGAAGCAGGCGTTGTAGAGCTCTTAGAGGTCAGTCAGGCATCGAAGACACCAAGGTCATCCACTGCCTCCTGCGCCATCGCCAGTCATCTTGAATTTTGTCCTGCCACTGCACTTGGATGACTCTGGAAGAGAAAGTGAGGCTGATGACTTTGTGCAACTCTGCCTCACTTAAATCCAATTCACCTGTAAACTAAGATGTCACACCTTGAAGTCAGTGGTCCTCTTTAAAAAATGAAGGACGAACAATGACAACAATATCCTCAGCACTTAGGGCAGTGCCTGGTACATAGTAGGTGCTTAATAGATGTTTATTGACTGACTGACTGATTTCCCAGGAATTGTTTTTCTTAATTGTAAGATTAGGAGGTTGGACTACAGGATCTCTGAGATTCCTTCCAATCTACAATCTTAACATAAATCGAAGATAATCTAGATATCATAGAGTTTAGAAAGGGACCTTAAGAATTCTTTGATTCAACTCTCTCACTAAAAAATATACATATGTATGCATATATATCAATGCTTTTGTTTTACAACTGTATTATGAAGGCAGAATTTATGATTTCAAAAAGAATCATATATATGTCTGAACGATCCAGAACTGCAGGATATAAGGAATTCCCTAAGTAGAAGGCAGAAGAAATAAAGCATTTATTCAAGCTCCAAAGTAGCAGACGCATGAACCGGTGTCCCCATTTTGATATCCTGGTCAAAAGCTTCCAGGCCCAATAAGTCCGCCTCACAAGAGTAACCAGGAGGCCACAGAAAAACATGATGGCATTAAACCGAATCATATTCATGCTTCCCCTCTCCGGTAAGAAGATTACCCACTGGCCTCAAGCCCTTGCTCAGCACTCCTCAGTCCACACGTGGGTCAGCCCTGCTACCAGCAGCTCCTGGCCTTCAGCTCCTTTGGCTTCGGCTTTATCTTCAGCTTCGGCTGTAGCTGTCTCTGGCTCCAACAAATCTCAATCTCCAAGCTGTCTTCTCTCCTCTTATAGAGTTTTTGACGTCATCAAGAGTCATCTGAATGACCAAGACTTAGGCTCTAGTGATTGGTTCCTGAGTTGGCCCCTCCCCTTAGGACCCTGGGAGGGTCACATCCACATAGATTAGGTTAGCCTAATAGGGCATGGCTCTGGAGTTAGCACCTCCCCTTAGCCAGCCCCACCTTGGGCCCCACCCCAGTCACCAATCCACACCCACATAGGTTCCACACCTAATAGAGGTTTGGGCCTGGGGCTTAGCACCTAGTAAGGCTCAATGAAATATACTGAATTACTCAAAGAAAACAAAGGCCATTTTGCTTACCAACACAACAACATAGTCATTTGGATATACAAATATACAGGCATATATATGTACGTGTGCATGTTAAGTGACTTGCCCAGGGTCACACAGTTAGTGTTTGTGTGCCATGTGTATATGTGTGTGTATAAAACCTGTCTCCTACATTACCACATGAGTCTTCCTTTGTTAAAACAGTAGCAACAACTAATGCAAAATCAACCAATACATTTGAGAACGTATACTACGTTCCATATTCATAGTCCCCCACATCTCTGATGAAAAACGAGAGGTAATTTCTTCTTCGGGGCCAAGACTGGTCATTATAATTATTCAGCATTCAACTTTGCTTTTATTGGTCTTTTCATTTACATTGTTGTCATTAGATCTATTGTTTTTCTGGTTCTGGTTCTGATTCCTTTATGTCAGTTTAGCAAGTCTTCCATGCTTCTCTGAATTACTTTCATTTGTCTTTTCTTTAATGGTACGGAGATGTACCACTACATTTATATACTACAATTTCTTTAGCTATTTCTCTATTTAGAAGACATTCTAAGTCAGCTGTAGTTTCTAGTTCCTACGTTGCTCCATGTAAAGACTTTCCCGAATCTCCCATGACTCTGATTATACAGCCTATCACTGACCTATATCTCCCCTGATTACTTTCCTTCCTCATTTGCCTCAATATCTTCTTCCTGCATCTCATGTCCTCTTATTCCTCTAGGTGCTAACTGTCCCTAGAAGTTCTAAGTCTCCCCTTCTAGAAGCAGGATGTCTTTTCAAGTACCAAATCCCCAACAGACAACACCAGCCCCATGGTCCCCAGCTCCCTTCACAGAATTTCTCTCTTCATCCACAGGAACACTTATCAGTGGGACCCCCTTCCATCACCAAAACAAAACTTCCCTCTTTTCTCCCTCCTTTAATTTTTCTCCCATCCTTCTCACCCACTACTCTGAAAGCTTTTGTCTTCCTGAAAGACCACAAGGATCAATTTCCATTTATTGCTAGACCTTAATTTGACCTGAGCACATCCCATACTTCTCTCTATTTTCTTTCTCCTCTTCCATACACGCTACCATCACCCATAGTTGGGATGTTGCAAGATTTTTTTCCTATAATGTTCCAGACTCATCTCTCCACCATTTTCTCCACCTGACTTCTGCCTTCACCCACGTCTTCTTGTATATATTTAGAAAGAAGTCTCTGCACTGTGAAAGAGAGGTGCACTAATAAATTGTTGGTGGAGCTGTGAAATGGTAAAACATTTTGGAAAGCATTTGGAATTATGCAAACTAAGTGACCAAGATATCCATAATCTTTGAACCAGGGACTCCATTATTGGACTTATACTCCATGGAAGCCATGGATAAAAAGAAAGTCCCCATACACACCCCAACATTTATAGTAGCTTTTTTGTGATAGCAAAGAATTAGAAACAAAGTAGATACCCATCAATCGGGGAATGGCTAAACAAATTGTGGTAGATGAATGTAATGGAATATTGCTGGGCTGTAAGACGTGATGAGTATGATAAATACAGAGAAGCATGGAAAGATATACATAACCTGATGCAGAGTGAAGTAAAACAACAACAACAACAACAGAACACAATATACACAATAACTACAACAATGTAAATGGAAAGAACAATCATACCCTAAAAAATCAGAAGTAAATGCAACAAAATTATAAAGATCAAGTGGGACCTGAATGAAGAGATATGAGAAGACACCCCAACCTATTTCTTCATCGAAGTGGGAGGGTTGCACATGTTACACATTGCACACATTTTCAGACTTTTTCACTTATCAATCACTTGTGCTGATTTTTTTCTTTTATAAAAAGATCATGCATTATATGGGAAAGGACAGTGGAGGAAAATTTGGGATAACTATGATGGTATAAGAAATAAAAGACATCAACAAAAACTTATTAAAAAAAAGAAAGAAATCTCTTACAGGTCTTTTGTTGCTATTGCTGTCTTTGGCCTCTGCATTTGTTCATCCTTCCTGCAAACGCATGTATGTTGTCTGGAATATTTGAGAAGCAAATAATCTCTTCATGTCTGGTCTTCTTTATATGAATATTTTGAATGCCTCTTATTATTGAATGTCTTTCTTTTTTCATTTATGGTTAAGGTCAGATTTGCAGGGTAGGTCACCCTGGCCTGTGAGTTCCCTTGCTCTTCAGAACACATTATTCCATTCCCTCTTATGTTTTCTGATAGGTACAGAATAATCTTGTGTTATTCAAATTTCCTTTCCTTTGTATTTTAAGGTCTTTCTCCTGGTTGTTTGCAGAATTTGTTATTTCTAAATTGAATTGTTAAATTTAATCACTATATGTTTTGGCAATTGTAGCCTCGGATTTTTTTCTTTTCTGGAGGCAGTTTTCTTGTATAATTTTTTACATTATGGTGTTCAGGTTCTTTGACTTGTCATGTTCTTCTGGGAGATCTAGAATACTTAAGCTGTCTCTATGCATCTCATCTTCAAGATTGGTATGTTTGGCTTGAATAGAGAGCACATTTTCTTTTAATATTATTGCTTTTTGTTTCTCTTCTTCTAGATTGTTTTTCATTTTTATGTATTTTATTCATAGTCAGATATCTTCTCTCTCTCTCTCTCTCTCTCTCTCTCTCTCTCTCTCTCTCTCTCATTCTCCCCTTATTATCACAGATTCACGTTTTTCTATTCTGTCAATTATTTTTGCTGTGCAAGTCATAAATTCTACTCTCATAATTTTAATTTCTCTTTTAAACAATTTAAAAACAGCATATTGTGGTTCCATGTTCTCTTCAAATTCCACAGGCTCCTCTGCCTCAGCAAGTGTTGGATTATTTTCCTTTATTTTGCAGTATTTATTCACAGATGCTCAAACTTGTTTACTAGATCTGGTGGACATATTTCCTTCTGCTGTTAATGGTTTTCCTTATTGATTTATCTGCTTATGTACTAGGTCTTTGATTTTTCTTCTTCCTGAGATCTTTGGTAATTTTAGTCTTTTCCCCCTTATTGTTCACCTTTTGACTCTCTCCCTTTTGAGGGTGAGTTCCTCACCCTCAAGGGGGTGGATCTCAAAACATTTCAACCCTCTCCCACCCTAGGCAAATAATTCACAGTTTAGCAGCCTAGGTCTCTGCCCCAAGTGACTTTTGGAGGGGGGCAGAGCTGGCCTTAGTTGGATACTGGGCTTCTTCCACAAGATGTATTAAAGTGCCATAAGTCCTGCATGTCTCCCCTCCCCCGCCCCCACCTTCACAGTGTGTTTTGTCCCAATTTCTCTGGTTCCTCAGATCTCTGACTCTGTAGCTGAGGTTAATTTCTATCCCCTGGAGTTTTTATCTCTGAGGCTGGGGGTCCCTGTGGCCTCAGCAAACTTCTACAGCTTAGAGCCCAGATCCCCATGGCACTGGGCAGAAGGAGAAGGGACCAGGGTATGGGACTGAGTTTTGCTGCAAACTCACAGGTCAGGTCCTCGGGGCAGCTAGTGAAGCCTTGTTGCTGGTAGCATGCTAAGTGGTGAGGGAAGAAATGCTGAATGAGCCTAAGAGTAGGCCTTAGCTCATGGACTTTCTTTTTACGTTTTGGGTCTGGAGTCAGGAAGACCTGAGTTCAAATCTAGCCTCAGATACTTACTACCTGTTTGGCCCTGCACTGGTCATATAACCTCTGCTTGCCTCAGTTTTTGCATCTGTAAAATGGGGATATTAATAGTATCTACCTCCCAGTGTTGTTGGGAATATCAAATAAGATAATAATTGTAAAGTACTTAGTACAGTGACTATAGCTATCCTAAGGCCTCACCCAGCTAAAAATCTATGATATGATGAAGTTCATAGATTTATAGTGAGGAGGGACCCTAGGGGCCATCAAATTCAAACCCTCATTTAGACAAGAAGACACTGAGGCCAAGAGAGATTAAATACCTTTCCCAAGTTATAGAGGAAGAAGTGCCAGAACCAGGATTTGAACCCAGGTCTTAAAAAATACTACAATGCACCTGGCTGCCTTATCCTTTTATGTTTACAGGATAGAGCAGGCCAAGGAGGCTGGGGCCAGAGGGAGGAGAGAGAACAAATGAACAGAAAACATTCTGGAGCTTTTGTGAGTTTACTGTATATAAATAACTTTGGAGAAAGAAGAGGCCACCTTGGCTACCAGTTCCATTTAGTCAAGAAGCTTATAGGAGTGGCTGAGGGAGAGGGAAAGGGAGAAGTAGAATGTATAGGCCAACAGGGGCCACATATCAGAAAGATGATGCATACATTCAGGAATTCTCATCACCATTTTCTGTCGAGGAGAACAGAGGATGCTTCCTGGGTCTTCTCAGAGCCAGTTAGAAGGTATCAGGACAAGCTTGGCTCTTCTAGGATCCAGCGGCATCTCTCCAAGCCCTCTTCCTAAGTACCTTCCCTAGCAATTTTGGCATCTGGGGCAAGCAGCTGGAAATGCATTCTCAAATCAACTTTTTAATTCCTGATGTGAAAATAATAGATCTTTCAAGTAATTGAGACAAATCTTGCTGAGTGTTGGTGGGGGAGAGGGGAGACTCAGAACACTGTCCCCTGGTGGGGAGATAGGGAAGTCAAAGTACAGGTCTTTTCTGGAGAAGACTGGGTTATAGCAGAGTTCTGCTGGTTTTGTTGTCAGAGGACCTTGACTTTGGACCTCAGCTCCACTATGTACTACGTGTGTGACCCTGGGCAAGTCACTTTCCCTTTGCCTTACTTTCCTCAAATATAAAATGAAAGAATTGACCAGGTAGTCTCAATGGTCACTTCCAGCTCTTAATCTATTACCCCATGACCTTGAGATTTTTTTTTCTGGGGAGGCCACTATAGAGGAGGTAGGGATCAGAGTAGGGATATATCAGGGGGCCTTGGGAGAGGCAGAGTGGGCCAGTGGAAAGAGTATTGTATGTATTATTTATTTATTTTATTCATCACATTTAGAGGTAGTTAGGTGGCAAAGTGGATAGAGTGTTGGGCTGGGAATCAGCAAGTCAAATCTTTTACCAAACATTTACTAGCTGTATGGCCCTGATCAAGTCACTTAACCTTTGTCTGCCTCAGTTTCTCTCATCTATAAAATGAGAAGTTTGAACTCTTTGGCCTCTAAGGACCTTTCTAATACTAAATCTGTGGTGCCATTAGTCATTATATCTCTCTGGGTCTCACTTTCCTCATCAGCAAAAATCAGGCAGTTGAATTAGATAGCATCTAAGGTCGCTTTCTTTGATCAAAGATCAAAGTGAATGATCCTATGATCCTAGTAGATTTCTACCTCAATTATCCTTGCTAGCTGTGTGCTAAGCTTAGTTGTTTCCACAATGCTGAAAGAGTGAAAGAGCTGCCAAAAAATAAATGTATCATCATTTAGAAGATGCGACATCTTTAAAAATCATTATTTAAAATTTTTATACCCACTGAATTTTGTTGTCATGGAGCAAAGCCCTGGTTGACCCACCCTAGTTATGGCTCTGGGCTTCAATGTGAAGCAGGCTCTCTGAGTCTCTTACCTCTAATAGCATCTTTGCTTGACCAGGCAAAACTTTTTCAAGGCTCTTGGGTCGCTGTGAAGTAGGTAGGATAGTCATTCTCATGTTATAGGTAAAGAAACTGATCTTGGAGAGAAGTTAAAGGTTTTTGTTTTACATAAAGATGGAGATAGGGAGGGAGTTGGAAAGGGTGACAGTGTGTGTGCGTGCGTGTGTGTGTTTGTGTGTGTGAGTGTGCATGTTTGTGTGTGTGTGTGTTTGTGTGTGTGTGTATGTATGTATGTATGAGCTCCATCGAGAGCCATCCCTGTTGTTAGGTTTTCCTTTGAATGCAGGTTAAATTTCTTTTAAGTCAGGGATTCTTCAACATCTTTGTCTGCTGGACCCCTTGGGCAATCAGCTGGTGAAGCCTCCAGACCCTGTTCAGAATCATGTTTTGTCACCTACATTCACAGTAGAAAGAAATGACAAATTTCAGTTCAACATCAGTGAAAATAAGTTTGTGTATCTCTTTTACCAGCCATGCTCATGGGACCCCTGAAATCTATAAGAACCTCTGCTTTAAGGAGACCCCAAATGACCCTACATGCCCACAGTGACTTTGGACTCCTTGTTGGTCTTGTGATTCCTTTCTTCTCTCTATCTCTTATTTATGTGAACTATGGTTTCATTGAAGCAGAGCTCATCTGGTGAGGAAATTCCCTGTCTAATACTGATCATTGTCACTTCTGCAACTTGTAGCTAGAGAGGAGCTGCCTCAGGTTCCTCAACCGTAAAATGGGAATAGCAACACCCATCTCAAAATGTTGTTGTGAAGATCGAATGAAATAATATTTGTGTACAGTGCCTGGCATATAGTAGGTGCTTAATAAATACTTGCTCTGTTCTCCTCACCACATGGGGGCACTGAAGATAAGTGACTTGTCCAGGGTCACACAGCCAGTGTGTGTCAGAGGGTGGACTTGAGCCCAAGTCCTCTTGATTCCATGTGGCCTCTCATATAAGAATAATTAATAAGAACAATCCACCTTTACCTGATGCCTTCTTCCTTCACCACACCTGTATGAAGTAGGTAATGATAATGACAGCTAACATTTGTTTCAGGCTTCAAGGTTTCCAAAGTGCTTTTATGTATGCCACCTCATTTTATCCTCACAACCAGCTGCAGAGGTGGGAGCTACAGGCATCATCCACATTTTACAGATGAGAAAACCAAGGCTAAGAGAACAGAAATGGTTTCCATAGGGTCACACAGCAAGTGAGTGTCCAGGCCAGGACGAGAAACCAGCTCTCTCCACTGCACATTTAGAATGCTCTCCTTTCTGATATCTGTCTCCTCTGTGGCCTTCCTCGTCGCCATACGCTGGGGTGAGATTCCTGAATATGCCAGCCTCCAAACACTGTCTGCCTGCAATATCTCTGGGCCTCTCTGAGAAGTCAATGTTCCCTGAGAAGAACAGGACAGAAGGACTGAAGGTCTTTCTTCTGGGAAGCTTGAGCAGTTAGCTGGAGATGGGCCCAAGTGCCAGGGACACAATTCTGAGATTGTTCTCACCAGCTGGGCAGGGATTGCTGTTTTTATCGTGTCTTGATGGGTAATTAAGTAACATGCAAAGAGCAGGGTGTTGAAGACTTCGAACAGAAAGGAAGTTTTGTTCTCTGAGCTCTAGGCTCTTTCCAATACAGTGGACTTGGCACTTGATGCTCTCAGGGCTCACCCTGCCGGCAGAGATGTGAGTAGGTGGCTGGTTGTACAGATGGTGATAGCTATTGGACTTTTTGTTGTTGTTGTTAAAAAGATGAACATTTTGGCAGCTCCAACATGAAACCAATCTGTTTTAGTTTCAGCAGAACAAATCCCTAAGCGGGAGAAGGTCACTAGCTTTTTGGATATATTTACATATGGATATTTACACACATATATGTATATGCACATATACACACATATGTATAGACACCCTCAAATATATATACATGTAGTGGGTGTTTTTACAATGGCATTTCATCCCTATTGTGAGTGGACAGTTCCAGACAAGGGAAAACAAATTAGTGACTTACTAGAAAAGGGGGAAAAGTGCCAAGTACACAGAACCCTGGACTTTATCATTTTCTCTTCTATTGTTCACAATGGTTGCTTCCTAGCATCCACTTGTCAAAGAAGCACAGGACGCAGAAAGATACATGCCTGCAGAACTAGAGCTCCATGCTTGCCACGTAGGCAACGGGCAACAGTGACATTCTGAGGCTGCTCCCCTCTCCAGTGATTGGAGATGAGACAGGGTCAGTCTCTGAGAATTGGTCAATTCTGGAAAAACCAATGGGCCAGTGAGATGGTTAGAAAGACTGTGTCTTTCCTGCCATCCCTTAGTGTTCACTGTCCTAGTCTGGACCTACGAACCAGGGGACTGGATATAAACCCCTCTCCTCTGTTATACTGAGTCTATGACACTAATCCCAATACAAATTCCTAGCTGTATTCCATTGATCTTCAGGAGCAGCACTTAGCACAGCACCGGCATAAAATAAGTGCTTAATAAATGCTTATTCATTGATTGGACACTGAGTGCTTTGAGACTCTACTCCTAACCCTAACCTATTCCAGACCCTAACCCTAACTTTCATCCTTCCTTAAACTCAGAAATCGAATCAGTGAGGGCAGTCATGAGGACTGGGCTGCTGGTTGGTTTCTCTCTGCAGTGCTAAGGGACTATGTGAGGAGTGCTTAATAATTTCTGCTGAATTTTTGCAAAGTCTAAGAAAACATGAGTGACAGCATCCCATGAATTCTTGCGGGGGAGGGGTGTCATTGAATGAAAAGGGAAAGCCCAGGTACAGGGTGTGGGCACAACCATAGAATTTTCTATTTAATTACAGTAATTCTGAGGCATATTTCATCATCTCCTACTCTAGATTCAGAGTCTGGCCAGCACAAATTTTAACCTGCCCCCACTGCCTAACCCCATACACTGCCTAGGGCTTAGTAGGGTGGGAGGCTTGCACATTCAGACCAGGGATCAGACTCCAAATTCAGAGACTATGACAAAATCACTTGTCTGGAGGCTTGATGAGAGTGCCACCTGGTGGACAAATCAAATATTAAAACTCTCTCCCTGGGCAAAATCCTGCCTTCCTAGAGAGTTAAGAAGGGCAGCCCTGAGTTACTTCTATGCATAAAGGGTCACATATGTACTCACCAAATGCTGGTGAAGCCTATAATGTTATCATATGCAAATTAGCTTTGGGGGGGAGGAAGAATTGGATGAGGGGAATCAGGAAAGGAGATAACTCCTGAACTGAGCCTTGAAGAAATTTAGGGAGATAGATGTGAGGAATGAGAGCTCCCCCCCCCCCCGCCCCCAGGCATGGAGGGCAGCTTGTACAAAGCTGCAGAGGAAGGAGATTGAATGTCAAATTCAAAGAACAGCAAAAAGGTCTGTGTGTCTGGGGTTTCCTTCATGAGAGGAAGTAATGGGAAATCAGTCTACAAAGATAGATTGGAGCCAGGTTATAAAGAGGTTTAAAAGCCAGTTCAAATTGTGCCTCAGACCCTTATGAGCTGTATGACCTTGGGCAAGTCACTTAACATCTGTCTGCCTCAGTTTCCTCAAATGTAAAATAGGGATAATAACAGTACAAGGATCAAATGAGATAATATTTGTAAAAGCATTTTGCAAACCTTAAAGCATCACATAAATATTAGCTATCATTATCATGAATATTCTTAGTATGCCCAACAGAAGAGTGTTAGAGCTGGAAAGGACCTCAGAAGTCATCAGCTAATCTTTGAATGCCCTCATTTTACAGAAAAGGAAATTGAGTCTCAGAATTAAGAGATTTGCCCCCAATCCTCCAATCTCCTCATTTTACAGAAAAGGGAATTGAGACTCAGAAGGAGTTTAATTACTTGTTCAAAGTCCTCCAATCTCCTCATTTTATGGAACAGGGAACTGAGGCTCAGAGAGAGTTAAGTGACCCGTCCCAAACTTCACAAGCAGAGGCAATCAGGTTTTGAACCAATTCGCCTAACTTCAGATACAGTGTTTTTTTATTAGGGAGCATGTGGCTGCATTAAGGGTTCCCAGTGGAACCATTCCAGTATTGTCAAAATGCAGGCGATTTTTGTTGTATCTTATTAGGGAGGCCCCAGAGAGGAAGGTGAGTAGAGAAGAGAGAGCTGGGGGCTGCACCTAGATGAACTTTAAGGTCCCGCCAACGTTCTATGATTTTGTTGCTTGGGAGAATATCTGAGCTCCCTGTCTGCTCTAGAATTCTGATCATAAGGAGGCTGAGAGGAAGCCTCCAGCTGACTCAACTCTGAGCAGGCTCTGAGACCTCATTACCAGGTTTGGTCCAGAAAGGCTTTTGTCTCACCTCTGCTTGACTCCCCATAGATTCCTAGTATTTCCTGGCTCTTCCCTCTAAAGTTCTACCTATGATTTCTCCAAAAGAATGTAATCCCCATGAGGGCATGGACTATTTCTTTTTTTGTCTTTATGTATCTTCGACAGCTGGCACATAGTAGGTACTGGACAAATATTTACCCAATTGAGTCAAATGATTTTCTTTTCCTCAAAGGCCATATCATATTCCTGCCTAAGAGTCATCTATGGTGCTGACAATCTGAGGTGTCTCGTATGAGAACTGTGAGGTAGCTGAGAAGCTGACTCTGTGTGACCTGGACCTCTCAACCTCAGTTTTCTCATCTGCAAAATGAAGATGGCTGGACAGGATGTCTTCTGAGGTCTCCAAATCTATTATCTATGATCCTATGACTTTCTGGTCCTCAGTTTCCTTATTTATAAAAAGGGATTGGACTAGATGATCTCCAGGGTCCCTTCAAACTTCTCTCCAAAAGATGGTGACATGGCCAACTAGGATCCCTAACTTTTATAAGATGATTTGAACATAGAGGCTTTTGGGTCTCCTGACATTTCCTTCTTATGCCGAAGACAATGTGGAGTGGTGGAAAGAATGTTGGACTTAGAAATCTCTTAATTCTGAGACTCAATTTCCTTCTCTGTACTTCTGAACTTAGAAGTTAGGTTCTGGGTTTGGCTCTGCCACTAATTCACTGTGTAACTTTGAACAAGTCACTTATCTTTGGTCCTCAGTTTCCCCCTCTGTAAAATATGGAAGAGAAGGTCATGAGAAATGAGTAAGTTGATGAACTATGAACTAGGAGATTAGGGTGTTTGAGGGAGTATTGATATGTATGCTAAAGTCCCATAGGATGAAGGCAAGGAGTTAAGAAGGACAGATTGCGAGCCAGGTTCTCAACTCATTGAGGAAGGAGAGGAATGTTCTGGAGGAACGTACACAGCCACTACTAGGGTTTTGATTGGGGGTAGATATGGATTGTGTGAACCTCAAAAGAGGAGAGGTCATACAGTTAGTAAGAGAAAGAAGTGGGATCTGAACCTAGGTTTTCCTGACTCCAAATCCAGTGACCTATCTGTGGGTCTCAGGTCTTGTACTTTTCCTCAAGGTTCTTTGGTTGTTGCTGTTTCATTCATTTTTAGTCATGTCTGACTCTTTGTGACTGCATTTTGGTGGGTTTTTCTTGGCAAGGGTACTGAAGTGCTTTGCCATTTCCTTCTCCAGCTCACTTTACAGATGAGGAACTAAGGCAAACAGGGTGAAGTGACTTACCCAAGGTCACACAACTAGTATGTGTCTGAAGTTGGATTTGAACTCATGAAGATGAGTCTTCTTGATTCCAAGCCCAGTGCTCTATCTACTATGGCACTGCCTAGTGGTCCCTTCAAGGTCCTTTGATCTCCCACAAAAAATGAAAGGGAAGAATAAAGGGCCAGAACAAAAATCCCAGCTGGAGGGGTGAGGCATCATCCTGTCACTCAACTCTTTCGCTCCAGATTCCAGACTTTATTATGCATGTGAGGTCGCCAATAAGCACCCCGCCCCATTTGGAGCAGCCCCTCAGAGGAGTCCTACTTGTTCTTTTGGTCCTAGAGGGCAGAACGAGGAGCAGTGGGCTTGGTAGGTGATGGAGGTGGGGAACAGAGCTGAAAAAAAGCCAGGAAAGAGATCAGGAAAAACTGTCTAGCAATTGGGGTTGTCAAAAAGTGGAACCACTGGTGGATCCCCTCCCCCCAAATCTTTAAGCAAAGACTGGGTGGCCCTTTGTTTGATCTGGTATAGAGGCATCATAGATTTGGACCTTGAAGGGACCTTAAGAAGTCACTGAGTCCAAATCCTGATTATACAGATGCGGAGATGGAGACTCAGAACAGTGAAGAGACTTATCCAGGGTCACACATCTAAGAAGGGTCTGGGGCAGGATTCCAACACAAGTCTTTCTGACTGTGAGTACAGTGCTCCCTGCACTATTCCAGATTGGCCTCGATGGCTGCTGAGGTCCCTACCAACTCTGTTATTTTGCTGTTTTATGGATCTAAGATGTTCCTGCTAAACATGATTTGTGATGTCAGCTGGGTATTTAAAGGGAAGATATATCAGCCAGTTCCATACTTAGCCCAGTGACTCACAGGTTTCAAATGTCAATGTCTGAAAAATGATTAAGTGCAATTACTCTCCAGACTCCTTATAAATAGGAATCCAATAGCAAGAATTTATTAATGTTGCATCAGAGGCAGCAGACCTCTGTGGCCCCTAACCAGTAAGGGGCAGTCATTTTAATTAAACAACACAGCAATTCTTTTTGTTAAACGATTCTTCAGTATCTATCAACTCTAGGCATGTGGAGTCTTGTGAAGCATCAATGTGCCAAGCCAGTGAGGAACACGGAGACTATTTGGGTAGCTGGCACTAGAGAAACATGGGCAAGAATCATAAATGGCGCCCCAGAAAGATTGGACAAAGTCGTTGGGCATAATGGGATCTTGGCTAATGTTTTATATATTGTATAGCTGACACTTATATAGCACCTACTATGTGCCGGAGACTGTGCTAACACTTTACAAATATTATCTCTCTTCATTCTCACAACAACCCTGGGAGGTAAGTGCTATCCCATTTTACAGATGAAACAATTAAGGTAGGGAGAGATGAAGTGACTTGCCCAGGCAGGGCCACACAGCCAGTAAGTAATAGAGACAGTATGATATAGTGGCTAGAGCACTGGACCTGGAGTCAGGAAGACCCAAGTTCAAGTCTTGCCTTACGTATTTACTAGCTTGGTGATCCTAAGCAGTTTCCTTGTCTAGAAAGAGGGGATTGTGATTTTGTTCAGTCTCAATTCTTCACGATCCCATTTGGGGTTTTCTTGGCAAAGATCCTGGAGGGGTTTGCCATTTTCCTTCTCCAGCTCATTTTCCAGATGAGGAAACTGAGGCACACAGGATGAAGTGACTTCTTCATGACCCCATTTGGGGTTTTCGTGGCAAAGATGCTGAAGTGGTTGTCATTTCCTTCTCCAGCTCATTTTACAGATGAGGAAACTGAGGCAAACAGAGTGAAGTGACTTGCCCAGGGTCACACAGGTAGTGTCTGGGGTCAGATTTGAACTCAGGAAGATTTGTCTTCCACAGACTGGGCTCTCTATGCACTATGGCGCCACCTAGCTGCAATCCCCCAGGTTTGTTGTAAAGATAAAATGAGATATTTCATAAAGTGCTTTGCAAAACTTGGAGTGCTATATAAATTATAGAGATTTTTTAGGTTTACAGAGTCTTTTACATATACATAACTACCCAGTGAGCTGGTGTTATTATTCTGATTTAACCAATAGGGAAACTGGAGCTCAGAGGGGGCAAGGAGTCAGGGAGACCTGAGTTCAAATCTGACCTCAGACACTTACTAACTGTGGAACTCTGAGCAAGTCACAACTTCTGCCTGTCTTAGTTTCCACATCTGTAAAATGGGAATAATAACAGAACCCACATCCCAGGGTTGTTGCGAGGATCAAATGAGATAATATTTGTAAAGCACTTAGCACAGAGCCTGGCACACAGTAGGTGCTCTGTAAATGTTAGCTGTTTTTGTTATTCATAAAATGGGGATAATAACGGCACCTGCACTGAAGGGTTGTTATGAAGATCAAATGAGATAATATTTGTAAAGCGCTTAGCACAGAGCCTGGCACATAAATGCTAGCTATTATTAGTAAGTGACTTGCTCAGGGTCACAAAGCTGCCCTTCAGGAGCTTATATTCAAGTCGGATAGACAAGATATAAATAACCAGGTGCATGCAAAACAGGTGGAGGGAAGGGAGGTCATAGGCTTAGACGCTTAGAGCTGGAAAAGACTTCAGAATCATCTGGTCCAGTCCTCTCATTTTCCAGAGGTGGAAGCTGAGGCCCGTGGAGCTTAATTGCCCCAATATCTCCCAAGTAGCATTAGAGTTGCGATTTGAATGGACCCAGGTACTCTGATGCCAGGAGCTAGTTTACCCTTGGAATCTTCGGCTCCAAAATCCAGCACTCTTTTTACATTGCAAAACAGTACCTTCCTGACACGCCCATCTTCCAGATGAGCAAGCTGAGGCCGCACAAGGCCTCATTTCATTTGCCCCCATGTCACAAGGCTAGGAAGACTCAAAGCTGAGATTTGAGCCTCCTCATCCCAATTTTATCTAGTGTCTTTTCTATCCCCTTCCTCCTCCCCCTCCCCCCCCCCGGCCCCGCCCAGGCCGGGCAGAAGGCTACACCAATTTCTTACCAAAGTTACCAAGGGACCCCTGAGGGTGACGGTTGTAGGGGTCTCCCTTTTTCTCCACGGCCCAGAGGCTGGGAATGTCTCGCGTGGGTCACAAAGGCAGGCCGTTCCAGCCCCACCCCAGAGAACGTCCCAGATTCCAGGAGAGACAGGGCCGGTGCCCACCACCGCAGCGAAGAAGGGGCGCATTGCCCGAGCCGGACTCTCAGATCCAAACCGGCGGTCCAGCCACCCATTTCCCCACTTCCCGCGTAAGCGTAGCCCCTTGCTCCCCAGTCCGCTCACGCTCCCCAGCGTCTAGATGCGCCCTGCGTACGCCCAGAGGTGGTTGGACCCGTCACCGCTGCTGCTGCTCTGGGCGGCCGGTGCAGGAGCGGGGAGGATCGTCCCCAGTCAAATCTCCTTCCTAGATTTTAGGATCGCATTGACCACTACTGTAGATCTGGAAAGGATCTTAGAGATCATTCGATCCGGCCTTTACAGCTGAGGAAACTGAGGCATGGAAAGCGCAGTCTGCTTCCAAGGTGTAAACATCTGGGGGAAACACTGCATCCTCTGGAACGGGAACAACTGCTCGTTCTCCGGGGTTAGCTTGCTTCCCCCCTTCCTATCCCCTTCCGAGAAGCAAAATGGCATAACGAAAAGAGGTTTGGCTCTGCAGTCAGAGGAGGTGGGTTCAAATGCTGCCTCAGACATTGAATTACTTACTGGTCAAGTCACTTAATCGAATAGCTAGCCTTTACACAGGCAATACTTGGCATATGTTACCTCCTTTGATCTTCACAACAACCTTCTGAACTAGGGGCTAGTACTATACCCGTTTTACAGATAATAACTGAGGCAGACAGAGGTTAAGTGACTTGCCTAGAGTCCCATAGCTAGTGTCTGAGGCAGGATTCAAACTCAAGCATCCTTGACTTTTAAGTCCGGCACTCTGGCCATTGTGCCACTCAGATGCCTACTGTTAAGCTGTGTGTGCCTGCAGCTTCCTCAGTGGTAAAATGAGAGGCTTCAACAGGACAAAATCTGAGGTCCTTTCCAGCTCTAGATTTAAGTTCTATCACTAAGGTTCAGACTCTGCCTCTGACACTGCCTATGTGATCTTGGGCAAACCAATTAATGTTTCCAGTCTTAATTTCCTCCTCTGTAAAATGAGGAATAGATGACCTCTGAGCTCTCTTCCA
This sequence comes from Trichosurus vulpecula, assembly GCF_011100635.1. Classification (NCBI taxonomy): domain Eukaryota; kingdom Metazoa; phylum Chordata; class Mammalia; order Diprotodontia; family Phalangeridae; genus Trichosurus; species Trichosurus vulpecula. The sequence continues at coordinate 34,632,137 of NC_050573.1, read as the reverse complement.
GCTTGGTTCTGTTTTCTGAAAGACCAGGGTTTATGGGATCTGTTCACCAAATACCTCTTAGGCACCTCCTGTGTTCTGAGCACCAGAGGGTGGCAGGGTGGGCAGAGACACAGAGTGTATATCAGACATGGTCTCATTTAGACCGTTGTCTACTGGGGGAGAAGGCCCCCGTGCAGCTTAGACAAAACATGGGGAACTAGGAGCAGGGCCATATGGGGAAGGGCTGAAGAAAATGGGGGTGTTTAACTTGGAGAAAAGAAAACTTGGTGACATTTGGGTAGTGTGGAGGAGGTGAGGAGAGGGCAAGAAATCTGTCTTTGGGTACTTAAAGACTTTCCTATAGCAGGTTAGACTTCTTCAGCTTGGCCCTAGGGGGTAGAACTGGGAGCAGCAGGTAGAAGGTGATTGATGGAAGGGACAACTTCCTAGCAATGAGGTCTATCTAAATGTGGCATGGGCTGCCCTGAGCTGTAGTGGGATCGCCTTCCCCAGAGGTCCATATAGGCAGAGGCTGCATGATCACTTATGAACAGGGCTTTAGAGGGGAGGCCGACTGGGACTAGATGGCCTCTCAGATCCCTCTTAATTTGAAGTGTCTGCACTTTTGTGATGGATGCAAGAGACAAGGGCTATATGAGATCGGAGGGCATATGGAAGGGTTTCAGGTAGGAGGAAGCATTTGAGCTGAGCATCAAAAGAATGAGGAAGGAAGAACTCAACTGGTGAAAAGGAAGGGAGGGTGCATAAGTTCAAAAGATGGAAGAGATTTCGAGGCCATCTAGTCCAGCCCCCTAATTTTACAGATGAGGAAATTGAGGCTGGAGAGGTCATGTGATTCTCCCAAGATTGTACACATTTCAGGCATAGGAGAGAGTGTGAATGAAGACACAAAGGTAGGAAAACAAAGATGGGGGCTGGGGGGAAGAGGAGCATAGTCCAACTGGGTGCTATATAAAGTACAATATGTAGAAAGAATTATGAGATAACTAAAGGGGTGAAGTGATGCCAGATGGTAGAAGGCTTTGGAGGCCAGTTTAAGGAGTACAAATGTCACTCATATATAATTTTACTTTATTTAATATAATCAAATTATCTTACTGCCTGCATACAATTTCCAACTGCCTGGTCTTTTCTCGTACATGAAGTAACTGTTTAAATTAGAAGACAAAGATAGACATAACATCTATCTTCAAATATCTGTCACATAGATTAGGGATTATCTATAGTTTCAGAGAACAAAGCTAATACAGATGGGTTAGATATTACAAAGAAGGTATGGATTTCAACTTGCTTTATAGTTTTCTGACTCTTGTCCAACAGTAGAATGAACTCTCTTGTTAGGTGGGAAGCTCTCTGTCATTGGGGGTATCCAAGAAGAATCTAGATGATCCACTTGTAAAGGGGACTACTGTTTGGGATCTTCTAGCTCTGATATTGGGTAGGTGATTGTACTAGGTATCATGAGAGGCAGTCTGGGACGATGGGTAGGGCACTCGACTTGAAGCTGAGAAGGTCTAGCTTCCAAGCCTTGGGCTAGACTCTGAGCTTAAAACACATCACCTCTCTGGGCCTCATTTGGCTCATCTACAAAATGAGGGGGTTGAATCCCTTCCAGCTCTAGAGCTATGATCCTAAAATTCTAGAAAGTCTCTCTAAGGCTTCTTCTAGCTCATAGGTTCTATGACTCTGTGAAGTCACTAAGAACTCCACTCTTGACTGAAAAAGTTCTTTCCAGAGGTGAGTAGACTTTCCCCCTATAGCAAGTTAGCTATTGTAGGTTTTCCTTTTTCCTTTGGTCCCCAACCAGGGGAGGATAAGCTTGTGGCAACTCTAGAGGGTTGAGGAAGGAGGGTGTTTTCTACCAATGAAAAACTTGGTGACTTTGGGTTCCTGGGACCTCATCCTCAATGAAAACAGTGGAACTTAGAAAGTTTCAGAGAAGCCTAGACAAAAGGGAAAGCCATGAGTTTGTTTGAAAAGGCTAGAAAGAACTGGATTCTGCAATATGGCACCTGCATGGGTTGGATTAACAAAAAGACAACACCTTATGGCTTATTTGGGGGATTCATGATCCCATTGAAGTGTCTGTCACGACTGAGGACGTGGTTCCAGCAATTTAAAGTTTGGGAAATATTTCATCTTCTGTGTGGGACTTACCCAGAGAAAGGTGACTTACCCAAGGTGTCACTCAGGGAATAAATGGCAGGTGTGGGATTTGAACCTGGCTCCTCTGACTCCAAATCAATTTTTTTCTTTGCTTTTGTTTTGTTTAGTTTTTGGTGGGCCACTGAACAGTTTACCCAGGGGGATAAAATCCCTAACTTTAACCTTACTAGGTAGGGTAGGGTACAAGGTCAGTTGAATGGAGCATTCATTGGACTGGGGAGTCAAGATTGGCCATATTCTGTTACCATTTCATTGGGTGACCTTGGACAAGGGGTTTCACCTTTGGGAGCCTCAGTCCTCTCATCTTTAAAATGGGCATGGTGACACTTGCCCTACCTAATCCACGGGGTTTGTGTGAGGCTCTAATGAACTAGGTCTGGAACTTTGGAGAGCAGAGACACAGGTATTATCAGCACCCTGCAGGTGACCCTATGCAAGAGTCATGCCACCCTCCCCAACTGGGCACTCAGTGCAACGATAACCACCAGAGATGAGCCTTTCAGAGAATATTCATTCCTGCCATTTTGATAGCATTTTGCAACCATCACCTCATCCCAGCTGCGTGATAGCCACATCAGACGTTATCATCTTTATTTTACATGCGAGGAAACAGGTTGAGAGAGGTCTCATGATTTGTCCATTGGGGTCACTGAGCAGCTAGTAAGGATCAGAAAGGTGATTTGAACCCAGAAATTTCAGGCTCTGAGTCTTCTTTTGACTACACCTCTCTAAGGGTCATTGAGTCCAACCCCCTCATTTTACAGACGAGGAAACTGAGGGCCCAGAGAATTGAAGCAACTTCCTTGGTGTCACACAGCTAGGAAGCATTCAAAATAGGATTTGAACCCTGGTCTTTCTGACTTTAAGTCAAGTACTTGATCTATGCTTGACTATCTACTGACTATATGTCAGGCATTGTGTTAGAATCACAGGATGTCACCTTGGATGGAACCTGAAGAGGGGCAGTTTGAAGTTTGGTGGAAAGAACGGTCACTTAGGTTTGAGTTCCAGTTCTCTTACTTGCCACATGAGCTCAGAGCTAATATCAATCTTCTCATCTGTAAAATGGAAAGGTTAGAAAAGGTTGTCTCAAACGTCTCTTCCAGCACTGCCCCCCACCCCAGTCTTCTGATCCTGTGATGAGTCGATGATGTCTCTCCCCTCATAGGTTCTGCTACAAGGCTAGGCACAGGGGAGGTGTCCAGTAGTATAGGGAGAGGGGACTGGACCTGTGATTGGGATGGGAAACTCCTGGATGAGAAAACTCTTATGGACCAATGTAAGTCAGCACCTTCTCTGCAATTGAGAATCTTGGAGCACCTAGAGAATAGGTGACTCACATACAACTATTATATGTCAGAGACGGGACTTGAAATATGATCCTCTTGGCTCCAAGGTTAGCTCTCTCTTCAGTGGTGCAGTGGATAGATTGCTGGGCCCAGAATCAGGAAGACCTGAGTTCAAATGTGCCTCAGATCCTTATTAGCTACGTGACCTTGGGTGAGTCACTTCACCCCTGTCTGCCTCAGTACCCTTAATGATAAAATGAAGATCATAACAGCCAGGGTTGTTGTGAGGACCAAATGAAATAATCATTGTAAAAGTGCTTAGCATGGTGCTGGCACGTAATGGGTGCTCACTAAATGTTTGTTGATTGATTGGTTGAATGAAATGAAGAGAACCTCTTGAACCCTTCTGATTTCCAGACATGCAGAAACTGTGGTTTGATCTCAAGACTCATGGGATCATAGATTTAAAATGGGGAGGCACCTCAGAAGTCATCCAGTCCAATCCCCTCATTTTACAGATGAGAAAATTGAGGCTCTAGGGCAATAAGTGACTTGCCCAAGGTCATACAGATCATAAGGGGCTGAGTCAGGATTTGAATCCAGGCCATTTGGATACCAATCCAGAGTTCTTTCCATAGAACCATGCTACCTCTCCCTTGTTCAAGGTTTATTGCAGTGAAGATTAATTTTTAAATTAAAATGAATTGAAATAGTTTTTACTGAGGCTTTGACAGTTTCTCAACCCTCCTTTGGATAATTAGAGATGCTTCGGGGGCCACTACAAAGCTCAGTTTGGGAACCCTGCTTTAAAAATCCTCATTTACTCTGAAGAAGAGAAGACCCAGCGGGGAAGGGCATCATAGCTTTCTGTCCAACATCTCAAGAGTTATGAACACGGAAAAGGGAAGAATACATGTGTTCAGCTTGGCCTCTGATAAAGGCAGAAGCAGGAGCAGTAGGTGAAGGAGGCAAAAAGCACAATTTAAGCTGGTTGTCAGGAAAAAGCCAGAGGTGGAAGAGTAGTCAGCTTTCTTTTCACGAAACTCAGTATTTCCACAAAGTAGAGTTTGAACCTCGGGAGTGTTGGGAACCTTTCTGTGGAAGGAACTTGGAATAAATAATGGGGGTTTGGTGCATGCCTGGAGCAGCTCTGATGGCGCCATCCACATGGAAGATACTGGAGGACCCACTTCTGGGATACTGAAGGACTGCCTTGTGGTTGATGCCATGTTGGGAGGTTTGGGCATGCACCAAATCCTCCATTAATAATAATAACATTAACTAACATGTTTATAGCATCTACTATACGTCAGGCATTGTGTTAAGCACTCTATAATTCTCCCATTTGATGCTTACAACAACCCTGAGAGGTAAAATATAATTATGATCCCCATTTTAAAGATCAGGAAACTGAGGCAAACAAGTTAAGTGACTTGCCCAGGGTCACATAGCTAGCAAGTGTCTTGAGGCCAGATTTGAACTCAGGAAGATGAGTCTTCCTGTTTCTGGGCTCATTGTATCTGAAACTGGATTTGTTTTCTGACTTGCCATCCAGTACGCTATGCACCACTTCTCATTGCCTTTTCAATATGTTGTAGAGGGATGAGTTTTCTTGGAGATAGGAGACTCCAAAAGCGGAATTACCTCTTATTATAAATGCTATAGCCTGAAGGGATCCTTGGCCAGGTACAATTTGGGCCCCAGGGCCTCTGATGTGGCTTTCAATTCTGAGATTCTGAGAGATTTCTACTATTCTGTGAAAGTCAGAATTTGAAGGTCAGAGCCTCGTGGAATCAGGAGAAATGAATGCATAAATACTGCCTTGAGCTCTTCAGATTATATAAGGGCAAAATGTGATCCAAATGCAGATTTTTGTAACAATGATGATCTGGGTTTGTCGGCAGCAGATTTAAATAAAGGAAAATTAACACCCACAGAAGAAAATTAGACTGGCAGCAGAGAAGAATTTCATGTTAACCCCTTTCGTGTTTGGCCTGCCTGTGATGTGCCCCGTTGGTCCTATCCAAGTGAACATATGAACTTTCATTCTTTATGGGACCCCTGCTTTCCCCCTAATAATAAATTCAGTAAGATGAACAGATCTCACCCTAACATTGATAAAAATATGCCTCTTCCATATGCCCAGGGAGCCACGGAGAATGCTGTTTTCATGAGTCAATCAGGATCAGAAGGAGGGAGAGTGGCCAAGAACTAAACCCTAGGCCCAGACCTCAGCAGGCTTCTAACTGCTGACTTCTCTTCCATTTTGGACAGGACATTGCTGAGAGGAATTTGTTAGACTTTGTCTGGTCACGTTCTCTGTGCAGAAGGAAAGTGAGATATCTTCACAATGTCACAGGTAAATGGGAAAGGAGAAGCCCCTGTAATGAAGACAGTTATGTAGGAAAATATAGTTGGCACCATCTTTGTTTTTGGAACCAATAAGTTGGGGGAGCTATTTGTGAACTAAGTGGGGGGGTTGGATTTCAATTAATGAACAAAGATATAATTGAGTAAATAAATAACTGTGGTTTTTACCACAGCTCCCCCTTTCTATTTCAGCAACCAAAGATCCATTCTCTAAGTTAGGGGTTCTTAACCTAGACATCCATGGATAGATTTTAGGAAGGTTGTCAACTTAGATGGGGAGGAAAATGACATCTTTATTTTCCTAAACCTCTAACTGAAATTGAGCATTTCCTTCCATTATTTGCAAATATGATTCTGAAAAGAGACCCACAGGCTTCACCAGACTGCCAAATGGTCCACAACACTGAAAAGCTTAAAAACAATCCCTTGCTCTAAGTGTAAACCCTGCCTGGTAGCCGTGGGTAAAAGGTGGCCCAGCTGCCTTCGGGCCTCAGCCAGGGCCTGAGATGGCACAGGATGAGGGAGAATCTTCCTTGGACTTTCTATGCATAGAGTCAATATCACTGTCATTTTGTTTATCTCCTCAAATACACACACACACACACACACACACACACACACACACACACATACACACACATATGTGGCATCTTCCCTTGCACAATATGGGTTCCTCTAGGCCAGAGATGTTGCATTTTTTGTCTTTTTGTCATCAGTTCTTAGCATAGTGCTTGGCACATAGTAGGCCCTTAACAAAGGCTTGTCAATCAGTTGATTGATTGATTACTTCTACCAAATACCCAACTTGACCCCTTTGCTTGATTCTCTTCTCAGCTTTCTCTATTCTCCTCTTCCCCACTCACCTCCTCCCCTATTTCCTCCATTTCTCTTTTATTGAAGACAGTGGGGAGGCGGCAGAGAAAATAGGGAATCTGGAGGGATAAGATAAAAGAAAATGACTTTCTCACTTCCACCCCCTCTCTTGAGCCCCATTAAAAGCAGAAATTCTGGTGGGGATATTTTTTGTCATTCCAGCATTGGGAAAGGGTCATTCATTGCATCCTTTTGCTTCTCCCAAGTCAAAACAACGCAGGAGAAAGCACCCCCGTGAAGACTCAGAAATTTTAGAGAAAGAAAAGCATCAGACAGCGGAAGCAGAGTTACGGCAACTCCGGCAGCAGTTTCGGAAGATGGTAGAGCAACGCAGGTCTTTTAATTGCAAGTCTCAGCAGCAGATTATGAGCCAGTGGTGAGTTTTTCTGGGACTTTGGGACCAACAGGGGCCAATGGGAGTGTGGATATGGCCTGAAGATCAAGACCTAGGAAGATCCTGAGGGAATCAGGAATGTTGAGTCTGGAGAAGAGAAGACTCTTCTCCAGACTCAGTGGGGGAATGGTAGCCAGAGCTGGCTTAGGGTGAAGTGGCTGGGTCTTGGCCCATGCAGCAAAATGAAGGGTCATGGCCAGTACTTGTACTTCTTCAGCAAATAGAAACAATTGAACTTAATACTCCAAGTGAGCTCCCTTCTGGTCAAGCTCCACCCTTCTCCCAAGCAGTGGCTTTATTCAAATCTATGTTTTTCCCTCATGGGGTGTTTCCTCCAACTCTCTGTATCAGTAAGGCAAGATTCATGACCTCAAGGATGACCATGAACATGTCTGTGTGGTTCAGAATCGCAAAGTATGAAAAACTCTCTAGGTAGAAGGCAGAGGAAGTATAACATTTATTTAGACAGCAGAGGATCAGATCCTAAGACCAATAATTCCAATTTGATATAGCAGTAATTATATTCCAAAACCAGTAAGCCCACCTCAATGTAGCAACAAGGAGATTATAACATAGTATTGTAGCAAGGAACCAAGTCATCCTGTAACCTTCCCTCCTGCTGGGGCCTCCCCATAAACACTCAAGAATCCTGTCTGCTTGCCTGCATTCTCTCCCCCTCAGTTCTCTTGTCTCCACAGCTCCCTGGTTTCCACTCTCCACTCTGTACTCTTTCTGCAGTTCTGTCATCCCAGAGTTCTTTTGTTTCCTCCTTGGGCTAGATTCTGAATTCTTGCTTCTGACTTCTGAATTCTCAGTTCTCAATGGCTACCTTCTGGGTGTATATATTCTTTTTAGGGCCTAAGGACTTCATGCCCAATTAGCAAAAGGGTATGGGCCTGAGGCTTAGCACCTACTTAGCAAAAGGTGTGGGAAAGATCTTTAATCACTGATTGGCATCGCAGAGGTGTAGGCCTGCCTTTAATCAGGTATCCCTTGACTGGCCTCACCTAAGGCCTATTGAATGGGTGGGAAGGATCTTTAATCACATTATCACCACACTCTCTCACAGCTGAATTTGTCCTAGAAGTTGATTCTGTTTCTATTCTGACCATGGAATTATAGAACAAGGGGTGGGGGTGGGAGACACCCTTCCGGATTTAAAGAACTTTTCTCCAGTTCCCCTTCCCCCAATTCCTTCACCATGGCATGAAGGAATACAAGAATCGCTCTTTATAGTTTTGATGAGAACTGTCTTCAACCATTCTTCCATACGCAAGAGGGATTAGTCTTATTATTCTTGTCCCTAAAGAGAAGAACTGGGGGATGGGCATGGGAGCAGTTGCAAAGAGGCCAGTTGAACTGTGAGGTCAGAAAATACTCTTTAACCTAAGAATGAGAGCTGTCCAAGGTGGGATTGCTGGTTCGGGAGGGAGTAGGTTTCCCTGTGATTGGAGGTCTTCAAGCAGAGGCAGATGAGTACTTGCCAAGAGAATAGATTCTTGTGCAAGTGTGGGTTGGCCTAGGTGGCTGCTGATATCCTTTCCCATTCTGAAATTCTGCGATAATCTCCAGAATCTGATTTCAGTTCAGAGGGACCAACACCCTCTCGGTGTCTTAAACAAATCCTACAGGGATAGACTCCATGGAGTGGAAAGGGAACTATTCCATGAAATGCCTTTTTTGTTGTTATGAAAAATCATAGCAAATGGAATTTGTAGGCATAGGGTTGAAGAGCTGGGAGGGAAGTTAGAGATCATTCGACCCAACTCCATTTTACAGATGAGGAAACTGTTACCCAGAAGGGTGAAGACACCCAGGCAGCAATAAGTAGCAGCCTTAGTTCTTGTTCCAATAACATTTGAAAAGGGGATGTGACTTGTCCACAAGCATAATAATTGAATTGGGACTCAAACCCAGATTTTCTGCCCCTAAGATTCAGGCACCTTTTCCCATATACCAAGCTAGATAGTCTGTATATGTTTAAAAAAGAAGACTATTCAGGATTGGTGCTTGAGGTTCTGGGTGATGTAGGTGTTCTGAGAAATTCTCTGGAGCTGCAAAATGTGATGAATGAATGACACTGACATATATATATATATACACACACACACATATATATATATGTCAGTATATATGTATGTCAGGGTATATGTATGTATGTAAGTATGTGTGTGTGTGTGTCCAATTCTCAATTACCCAGTGGGGAGGGATTAAGCAGCTTGTGGGTTACCCAGCCTTGAAGTCTTTCCCTGCCCCACTTCTTTCATTTCAATCCAATAAGCATTTATTAAGCTCCTATATTATGCCAAGGACTCTGCTTTTGTTGTTGTTCAGTCATGTCCAACTCTTTGTGACCCAATTTTCTTGGCAAGGATACCAGAGTGGTTTTGCCATTTCCTTCTCCAGCTCACTTTACAGATAAGGAAACTGAGTCAAGCAGGGTTAAGTGACTTGCCCAGGGTTATACAACTAGTAAGTATTTAAGGCCAGATTTGATGTTTTCTGGGCAAAGATACCAGAGTGGTTTTGCCATTTCTTCTACAGCTCATTTTACAGATAAGGAAACTGAGGCAAACAGAGTTAAGTGACTTTTCCAGGGTCACACAGCTAGTAAGTGTCTGAGACTAGATTTGAACTCAGGTCTTCCTGACTCCAGGCCTGGCACTTTATCCACTGTGCCACCTTGCTGCCCTAGCTTTCATTGTACTGGATTCTTTCTGAATCCTCCCCTTTTATTTATTTTCTGTTCCTCAAACAAGATACTCTATCCCTGAGTCTATGCATCTTCACTGGCTGTCCTCCATGCCTGGGATTCTCTCCCTCCTGTCCCCATCTTGGTTACTCTGGCTTCCTTCAAGTCCTGACTAAAATCATACCTTCTACAGGAAGTCTTTCCTGACCACCCCCCCTCCCCACCTTAATGCTAATGCCTTCCCTCTGGGATTATCCCCAATTTATTCTGACTCTATCTTGCATGCTGTCTCCTCCATTAAACTGTGAGCTCCTTGAGAGCAGAGACTATATTTTGCCTTTCTTTGTATCCCCAGCATTTAGCACTATGCTTGGCACATAGCAGGTGCTTAATAAATGCTTGTCAACGTGATTTGACTACTGCCCATTTGCCTCTCCCAACAGAGTGCATGTGAGTGAGGAGGAGAAGGGGAGAGGGATTAGATGGGGAAGAAAATGACGTGAAATATAGACAATTTGGTAAGTGGTTGGTAGCTGAAGTAGATGATGGGTGGTGGCTGACATGATGTGATTTTTTGTCTATAGGTTTTTAAATTTAATCTAAAGCCTAAATTGAAGTGTTTGTAAAGGAGAGGGAGAGATTAAACTTTGTGACATCATTAGAACAATGTCTGGCATATAGTAGGTGGCACAGTGGATACAGATCTGGGACTGGAGTCAGGAAGATTCACCTTCATGAGTTCAAATCTGGCCTCAGACACTTACTAGCTATGTGACCCTGGACAAGTCACTTCACCCTGTTTGCCTCAGTTTCGTCCTCTGTCAAATCAGCTGGAGGAGGAAATGCAAACCCCTCTAGCATCTTCACTAAGAAAACCCCAAAATGGGGTCATGAAGAGTCAGACACAACTGAACAACAACAGCCAGCATATAGTAGGTACTTAATAAATGCTTGTTGACTTGACTGTGGAGGAAAGATTTGGAATCAGAGGACAAGTTCAAATCCTGGCTCTCTTACTTGCTACATGTGTGACATTGAGCAAATTCCTTAATTTCTGGTCTTTCTGTAACTTCCTTAAGACAGGTTCTAAGTCATAGATGGGTCCAAGTTCCTTAATCCCTGGTCCTCCTATAACTCCCCAAGTTACTAAGATGGGTCACTAGGTGGTATTGGTGGAGGGAATTGCCACGCAGACAAATCACAGATCCTTGACATCTTCAAAATCTATGCCATGTTTGGAATCAAATAACTTTGATTTGGATTTTGGCTCTGATGTCTACTCCGAGTGTGATCCCCCTTCTATGGGGAAGTGATTGTCTATAAAATGAGGAAACAGGATTAGAATGTCTTTAAAGTCCCTTCCAGTCTTATGATGAAAGGTGCTGTCCATCTCCAGAGAAAGAACTGGTGGAGCCCGAATGCAGATGGAAGATACTTTTTCTTTATTTTGTTTTTTTTTTGGTCTGTTTTCTTTCACAGCCTAACTTAAAGGGAAATGACTACACATGCATAACCTCTGTCTAATTGCTTGCCTTCTAGATAAGAGGGGAGGGGAGGGAGTCAGAGAATTTGGAACTCAAAATTTGAAAAAAAAGGATGTTAAAATTTTTTTTACAAGTGATTGGGGGAAAAAATAAAATATTAAATAAAAAAAAGGTAAATAAAGTCCCTTCCAGTTCTAAGAGCCTATGGATTGGGGATAGTCATGAACCTATGATTTCACTAGTATTTGCAATTCCCGAATAAGGAATCTCCCTCCACCAACGCAGGTCAGCCCCTTCTCTGAATGTTACCTAGAGCACTGAGAGGTGAGGTCCCTCTCAAACAATCCATATTGTATCAGAGGCAACAAGGGAACCCATGCGTTCCTAGTTCTGAGGTCAGTTCTCTAACTATTATGGAACATTGCCTCTAAGACCTATGATAAAGAAATAACCAACATACCCAAGATTGATCAAATCATGTTTTTTTTATGTTTTTTTTTAACAGTAAAGAGATAAGTATCTTACAAGAGGAACAAGATGAGATCACACTGCTTTTGAGTCTTTTAAGATCACCCAGGAACTTGGAGCTGGATGATAAAAATTATACTGAACTCAAATTTTTGCTACAAACCAAGGATGAATATGATGCTTTAATTAAGGCAATGAAATCCCTATTAACAGAACTGGATGAGAAGGTGCAGTATTTTTCTTAACAGCTAATCAGGACCTGTTGGTAGGGATGGGGGTATGGGGGAGCAGGGGAGGCAAAGAAAGAAAGGAACTGAGGATGATTTGGGGAAAGACCTATTTCCCAAACTATAACTAGGACAGGGCCATGAGTGCTTTGTCCCAGGGTAAAAAATTTGAAATGCTTAACACTTAATTAGCAAGAATAATTAGTTAAAATAGGAAACTACAAGATCCTTCCATTCCAGCACCCCATTTCTTCCCTTTAACCAAGGGCAGAGTTTGTGGTGGTTACCCTGGGCACAAAAAAATCCTAGTTTTCTGCTCTGCCTACTTTTAAACCCACTTTGCATGATCTGTTCACTCTCTCCCTCATTTCCTTCACTGAATCTTCCCAATGAACTTTCATGTGTCTGCAACTGATTGTAGTTTTCTTCATTATCACAAATCAACAAGGGAGATAAAAAGCAAGAGAGATGGATGAAGAAGAGAGGATGGAAAAACGTGCCATCACAAGATGCCTTAGACCTGTTAGCAAATGAAAGGAGGAATTAAAGCTTCCTGAAAAGTAAAAAAATAAACAGTAACCCTCAGAAGTCAGTGGAGTTTTTGAGATCAGGGACTGTTTGATTTTTGCCTTTGCAGCTCCAGTAACTAGCTGAGTGCCTGGCACACAGTAGGACTTTAACTCAGGTTTGTTGATTGATTCCAGAAGAAAGAACACCATCAGAGCACCTGGGCTAGAATCCTGTTGACTTACTCCCTGTGAGACTTCGGCCACACCTAATCTGTCTAGGTCCCAATTTCCTTCCCTGTCAAATGAAGGGCTGGTGCAGGGTGGCACAGTGAAAACAGCCTTAGATTTTGAATCGGTGAACCTGGGTTCAAATCCTGACTTGGCCACTTACTGGAGTTGGCATAGTACAGTAGAGACAGCCTTGGCTCAGGAGCCAGAAGAGCTAGGATCAAATTCCTTCTTTGGTGCTTACTTCCCAGAGCAAGACATGTAATTTCCCTGAGCTTCAATTTCCTCATCTTTAAATTGAGAGATTTGGATTATATGGACTCTGGGGTCCCATCCACCTCGAAATCTATGACCTAGGGGGTCACTTCCTCTCTGCAGGCCTCCAGCTCTTTGTCCACAAAATATTGGGAGTGGACTAGGTGACTTATAAGGTGCCCTCCAGCCTGAACTCCTGTGACCTGTGAAAGCTCCTGGAGTCTCCTTGACTCAAGAGGAACACAGTAGGCACTATATTGATGCTAGCTATTCTTGTTGAGAACCTTTGATTCAGTCCAACTCTTTCTATCATGTGGTTGACTGTGGACCTCCCTTTCCCAGAAGGTATATTTACCCAGATTCCCCTTGACCCTGAGCCTGGATCCTTCAACTTGTAGGAGTGTCATGGAGGCAGAGGAAGCATTTCCTCTGGGCAGTGGCAGCTGGGTAGTACAATGGACAGAGCTCGGGTTTCCGCTCAGGAAGTAGTTATTTTTGTCTTTCGGTCATTTTCAGTCATGTCTGACTCTTCTTGATCCCATTGGGGGTTTTCTAAGCAAAGATACTGGAGTAGTTTGCCATTTCCTTCTCTAGCTCATTTTACAGATGAGGAAACTGAGGCAAACAAAGTGAAGTGACTTGCCCAGAGTCACACAGCTAGTGTTTGAGGCTGGATTTGATGTTTTCTTGGTACAGATACTGGAGGGGTTTGCCATTTCCTTCTCCAGCTCATTTTACAGATGAGGAAATTGAGGCAAACAGAGTGAAGTGACTCGCCCATGGTCACACTGCCAGTAAGTGTTTGAGGCTGGTTTTGAACTCATGATGATTTGGGTCAGGAAGACCTGAGTTCAAAGTCTGGCCTCAGACGCTTAATGGCTGTAAGGGCAAGTCATGTAACCTCTCTCTGTCTCAGTTTCCTCTTCTGCAAAACGGAGACAATAACAACGCCTACCTCCCAGGCTTGTTGTGAGATTACGATGAGATTATAATTATAAAGCACTTAGCACGGTGCCTGGCACATAGTAGGTGCCATACAAATGTTAGCTATTATTTTATTATCTTCAAAAAGAAGTAATAAGCTGATTGGAGAACCACAGCTGGCTTGGGGGAGAGAATAAGCCGTCTCCCTTTGCTGCAGTCTTTGCCAGCATCCTTCATTGGCTGACACTGTAATTACTCCGAGTATCCCAGGAGCAGTCCCAAGCATCGAGCTGCCCCAAGGGACAAACTTCAGAATTTAATCACAGGAGTGTTCAGAAAAATGGCTGAGTCTGCAGTTTTCCTGGCCGTGGAACCTGGGCTTGGAGAGTCTGATTCTGAACAGCAGGAAATGCTGCTGTTTCCTTTTTGGTCAAAGATGCTGCAAGCTGAAGACCCCTTTCAGGAGGGGCCGAGGACAGAGCAGAGGAGACCATGGACTCTTTGTCTCCTAGCTACAAAGAAACACGACGACTCTGTTTTACATAATTATGAAATCTGGAGACAAACTTGGCGGCCATCTAGTCCCTCTTCCTCTCCCCCCCCCCCACTTTACGGATGGGGAAACTGAGTTGGGGACGTTGAGTGACTTGCCCAAGGTTCCATAGCAAGTAATGTTAAAAGTGAGATTTGAACCCAAATCTCTGATTCCAAAATCCAGGATTCTTTGTCGGGTACCACATTGCGTCTGGTTCACCAGACTGCCAAATGGGTCTTTCACTCAAAAAAATTAAGACAAGTAGGGGGCGCCATAGGGCACAGAGCTCTGGGACTGGAGGCAGGAAGACCTGAGTTCAAATCCACCCTCAAACACATTCTAGCTGTGTGACCTTGGACAAGTCACTTAACTGCTCTTTGCTTCATTTTCCTCATCTGTAAAATGGGGGCAATTATAACACCTGTGTCTTGGGGTTGTTGTGACGATTGAATGAGATGATTTTCATAAAGCACTTAGCACGGTGACTGGCACATAGTAGGTGCTCTGTAAATGCTAGTTATTCTTGTTAAGAACCTCTGATTTAGTCCAACCCTCTCGTTTTACATATGAGGAAACTGAGACTGAGGGAGTCTTAGTCACTAAGTGACTTGCACAGGGTCACACAGCCAGTAAGCATAAGGGGTAGGATTTGAATAGTAGCCTTCGGACCCCAGGGCCAGTGAGTGTTCTTTCCCATCCTAAGTGGCATCAAGTCTAATGTCCCCGTTTTGCAGATGAGAAAACTGAGGCCCAAAGGGTCGCATAGGTAGTGTCAGGAGTGAGCTTTGAATCTAGGCCCTCTAACTCCAAAGCCAATTCACCTTCCCTTGCATCACATGGCATCCAGTCCAACCCCTTCCTTTCACAAACAAGGAGACTGAAGACAAAATGCAGAGGGGAAAATGACATGCCCAAGGTCACACAGGTTGTAAATAACAGAGACGGGATTTGAACCTGGGACATCGGACTCCAAAGCCAATGGTCTTTCTACTCCTCTCCCACTTACCACCTTCAGTTAATTTGAAAGATTTCATCTTAAATATGTCATGATCATGGATAAGAAAAAGCAGAAACACATAAGATTACAAAATTATAATTTTGGAATAGGAGTTGTGTGAATCAACAGCCTGTTAAGAATTTTAAAGAATCAACAAATTCATCGTAGACATCACGTTATACACCTAAATACTGAAAGTTGATGCCTTTGAATGGTTGTAATTTAATGGCAGCGAAGGGCACCATATTGTAGAATTCAAATGGAGGCTGGGGCTACAGTAATATATAAGGACCCCTGCAGGCTGTACTTTGACTAAGAAAGCCACATATTAACATTACCTATGTCCTATTGTATTTTTATTTTGTTAACTATTTTCCAGTCACATTTTAATCCGTTCAGATTTATGGGCCCAAGGCCACCATGTTGGATTCTTCTGTTGGAGTGGAAAGAATACTAGGCTGTGAGCCAGAAGCCTTGGGGTGAAATCCTAGCTCTAATATTCACTAGCTGTGTGATCATGAGCATTATACTTCTCTGTAGACTCTGTAAAATGGAACCAATGATACTTGCCCCATTTGCTTTTCCAATATGGAGAGGGAAATACTTTGTAAATTTCAAGCACTGTGTGAATTCCTGTCACCGCCATATGGCAAGCTTCATTGCTGAAAAGAGTTTAAATGAGGAAAGATTTCACCCGTAGGACTTACAGTTAGGAGAATTAATTCATCTATCAGAGTGTTGGCTCCTGAACCTACGATTTGACTCATGGCCACCCTCCCTATAAAGAGGGTCAGGGTCACAGGTTAATGGAACATTCATATTCTCACAGCATTTTATCATTTAAAAGTGATTTTAATAGCTAACATGTATACAGACCTTTAAGGCATAGAGAGTGTTTTTACACAACTCACTTGATCCTTTCAAGAGCCCTGTGAGGTAGGTGCTGTTATTATCCCAGTTTTACAGATGAGGAAACTGAGGTTGGGAGAGTTTAAGTGATTTGCCCAGGATCTGAAGCAGGATCTTCCTGACTCCAACTTCTGTGCTCTATCCACTGTGCCACCTAGCTGCCTAGTCACAATAACCTGGTCATATGCGTAGGATTCTAGGTGGAGAGCTGGGGGAAACTGGAAAGATACCATTAAGTCTTACCTCCTCATTATACAGATAAGGAAACTGAGACCCATAAAGGTGAGGCAATATAAGGTCTGAAGTACAATTTGAACCCAAGTTTTCCTATTTCTAAGACCAATGCCCTATCTACGATACTATGATGCCTCCGGTAGAGATGGAACTTTGCAAAGATGCTTGTTTGGAAGAATTGTCCATAACTTAATTATCCTACAAAGCTCATTTTAGTCATGGGAGCATCAAAGTATCAGACATTAATAGCTCAAATCAAGCTTCCTTCCTGGGGCCATGTGGCTCCTCTTAGACCAGCTTTCCTTATGATGCATTTAGGCATCATCCTCCTTCATTACAATGCACGGGCAATCCCCACCTTCCCACACCTTAAGGTGTCTCTTCTATTTTGGAGATAAGGTTCCCCCCTTCTCCTTGGGATTCCAGTTTCTTTTTCTTCTATTAACAATAATTATAGTTCTTTGTTGTTCTCTTTTCTGTCTTTTTCCTCTCTCCATTTCCCAGACCACCCCATTTAAGTAGCAACCAGTTCTTAGAAGGTCATTACATTTCCCTTCCAAGTCAGGGTTAGAAAGAGAATGGAGTTTCTTATAAACCACCGGGTATAAATAGGATTGGGTTTTGTGCCCTAAGCTAAAGATTGTCTAGACCATTGGGGTCCAATTAAAATAGAAATGGGTGCCACTAACACCTGCATAAGGGTCTCTGCAGGCCACATATTGACTTAGAAAACCACATGTTGACATCATCTATGTTCTATTGTATTTTTATTTATTTCATTAAATATTTCCCAATTACATTTTAATCTAATTCTAGCCCCCATTCTGGAGAGTTGCTGGCAGCCAAGGGGCCCCATATTTGACATCTATTTACTCACCAGTTTAACACTTTGGCAACCATAACACCAGGAAACCTTTTGAATATAATGAATACAGTACACTAAAAAGTTTATCCAGAGGTGAAATGTTCCAGAACATTTAAGGAGTCATAGTAAAAATCTCATAGATGTAGTCCCTCCCTATCTAATTTTCCACAGTGATTCTTCTAAATCTTTTCTTTTGTCTTCAAGCTCCAAACCCTATCTCTAATCCCTATGCATAGAACACATAACAACTTCCAACTTCACTGAGAGAATACCAGCCATCTGCTTATATGGAAGGAATTCCCCCAATTCTACTCCTCCACTTAAAACCTGGTGGAGTGGAAAGAGCCCTAATTTAGAGTTTAAGGATCTGAGTTTGAATAAAAGAAATCTCTGCTTACTGTGTGATTCTGAGTAAGGCCATTCCCTTCTCCGAGTGGGTTTCACATTCCTCATCTGGAAGTTAGAACACCTGACCTTGAACATTCCTCCCAGCACATAGGAAGATTTAGCATGAATACTGCATTTCTGACCCATGTAAATTTTATCCAGATATTGTTGACATTAGCTGGCGTGGGAATGCTGAAGAGGGATCTCTTGTTCAGTTACCAGCTGGACCAGGTGGACCCCGAGCTCCCTTCCAACTCTGTGATTCCATGACTCACACAGGACTGTCCAGCTCCTGGCTTCTGGGCATTTTCTCTGACTGCCTGCCAGGCCTGGAAGGCTCTCCCTCCCCATTTCTGCCTCCTGGCTTCTCTGGCTTCCTTCAAGTCCGTCTAAAATCCTACCGTCTACAAAAAAAGCCTTTCCCGATCACTCTTTTTTATTTTGAGGCAATCAGGGTTAAGTAACTTGCCCAGGGTCACAAAGCTAGTTAGTGGCTGAGGTTGGGTTTGAACTCAGGTCCTCCTTCAGGGCTGGTGGGTCACCTAGGTGCCCCTCCTGATCACTCTTAATGCTAGTGCCTCCCCTCTGAAATTACCCTGATTTACCTTGTATATATATATGGTTTGTACATTTTTGTTGTCGTTCAGTTTGTGCATAGTATTTGTTTGCATGTATTAGAATGCAAGTCTCTTGAGGGCAGGATCTGTTTTTTCTTTTCATTGTATCCCCAGCACTTAGCGTGGAGCCTGGCTTAAGTAAGGGCTTAATAAAGTCTTGTTGCTGGACCATTGACTGCCTGTCTGTAACTATAGGATGAATTACGGCCCCAGGTAAATCCATTTTATTTGTAGGTGGGTGCACCTATCCAGGATGGGGCTTTTATCCCTGTCTGCATGTGGATAATAAGGGCTGGCTCCAAATCAAGATTCATCAAACAAACTTTAATAGAGGATTATTAGGAATGCACATATCAAGTATCTGCATTTGTGATTCACACAATACACAAAACAAGGAAAGAAATTAGGAGATATTTGTGAGGAGGTGTTCGGAAAGCTGACTCAGGAACGTTTAGAGAAGCATCAGAATTGTTTACTACAGGCTGGTCTCTGTTTCCCCTAATGGTTTTGAGTGGCTACCATTTGTTTGTTGAATTGATTCAAATGTGCATCCCACTTCCAGGGCCATTTTTGGCACTGCCTGCAAATGAGCTAGTTTATACCTACAAGCCATCAGATACATAAGGCAAAAATAAAATCCCAACTTGCATATGTTCCTTCCATTTTAATAGTCAGTCTGGAGAATTCAGAACCTAATTCCCCCTTCTACAAATAGAAACCTTGGGGGATTCTGGTTCAAATTCCACTCTACTCTCTTCTCCCTTCCTTCCTCCCTTCCTCCCTTTCTTCTTTCCTTCCTTCTTCCTCCCTTCCTTCCTTCCTTCCTTCCTTCCTTCCTTCCTTCCTTCCTTCCTTCCTCCCTTCCTCCCTTTCTTCTTTCCTTCCTTCCTTCCTTCCTTCTTTTCTCCCTTCCTTCTTTCCTTCCTTCCTTCTTTCCTTCCTTCTTCCTCCCTCCCTTCCTTCCTTCCTTCCTTCCTTCCTTCCTTCCTTCCTCCCTTCCTCCCTTTCTTCCTTCCTTCCTTCCTCCCTTCCTTCCTTCCTCCCTACCTACCTCCCTACCTTCCTTCTTTTCTTCCTTCTTCCTCCCTTCCTTTCTTCCTTCCTTCCTTCCTTCCTTCTTTTCTCTTTTTGTGGGTCTTACAGACTAAATAAAAAAGGCAAAAGTGATTTTAAATTTCCATAATTTATTTCCTCCCACGGCTGGTAGATGAAGGGATGGACTTGGAAGACCTAGGTCCTCTCTCTGACATTTGCTCCATGATCTTGGACAAATTACTTCTCCGAGCCTCAGTTTCTTCACCTGCAATAAAGGAGCACCTACTTTCCAGGTCTGTTGTGAGGCTCAAATGACATTTGTAAGGGACTTTGCAAACTTTAAGGTACTTTAGGAATATGAGTTTAGAGGTATGGATGAAAATAAAAGTAATTTATTAGAGATTACTATGTGCTAGTGATCCTAATTGCTAAGGATACAAGTACAAAATGGAGGACAAATCCTGCTCTCAAGGAGTTTACATTTCAATAGGGGAGACAGCACGTAGAAGAGTGTGTTGGCTAGGGAGGTATGCTTTGGTGTGGAAAGTGACCTCATGGTAGTGTGCACCCACACTCCTGTAATCCCTGTCACCAGGGAGGCTGAGGCTAGTCAGCTTCTTGATTTTGTGTCTGCACTAAGTCTAACACCAATAACATGAGCCCTCTTTCTCTGGAGGGTGGGGGAGGAGGATATCAGGCTGCTTAAGGATAGGCAAGCTGCGCACCACCCCTGATCCCCAAATGGAGCAGGTCAAAGTTCCCTTGTCAATCAGCAGTGGGGTCTGGCCTATAGGTGTCCACTGTACTTCTAGGTGAGGTGAGTTGGGGAGATCTAGCCAAAAAAAAAGGAGGAGAAAGGGAACAGTAATGATAAGTGGAACCATAGGTGAGTAGATGGACATGGTCTTTACAGGAACAATGGCAGAGTTGATTTGATTATGGTTCCAGAATAGCAAGGGGGAGGGGAAGCACAAAGGCATGGCAAAAGGCTGTGAGACGGCAGGCTGGACAGCACCCCGCTCCCTGCCCCCATATCAGGACATCAGGGCAGGGGGTCCAGGGATACAAAGGCTAAATCTTCCAGGGGTAGTGGATAGAAAGCTGGCTCCAAAATTAGGAAGCCCTGGACACAAGCCTGGCTTTAGAAACACACTTGCTGGGACACTGTGGACAAGGGGTCTTAACCTTTAGCTGTGGCTCCAGGTCTTTATCTCAAACTGTAAGTTGCAGAGAAGGTGCCTATTTAAATTAATAAATAGAAGGAACTTCATTTAGGAATTACCTGGGCCAATGAAATCACAGGTCTGCCCCTCCCCACCAAAAAAACCCCATGCCAACCCAGTTATTATTAATATCTGAGATACCTTCACAAGAAATTTTGTCAGAATTGGGCAGTGCATTTAAGTTAAAATGGGTCAACTATTTCTGTCCATAGACATTGATACAATGGTCACTGTCTGGCTATGGATAGTGAAGGATGGAAAATAAAGGGAGGGGTTTGGAATTTTGAATTTTAGCGTGATCTCCCTTCCTCTCTGCTTTGTCACCTCAAAACTTCTCAGTAGTTCCATTCAGTCTCTCCTCCTTTTCTCCTGTTTCAGAGGAATGTTAGGGGCAGTGGAGGAGGAATGGAAAGAGTACAGGACTGGGTGCCAGGCAAAAGATCTGGGTTCTTGGTCTGTGTGATCTTGTGTAAGTCATTTTAAACAGGGGCTCCCAGCCACTGTTTCCTCAATTATAAGATGAGGTGTATTTTGATGACTATACTTCTCCTCCTCCTCCTTCTTCTCTTCCTCCTCCTCCTTCTTCCCTTCCTTCTCCACTTCTTATCCTCCTCCTTCTTTTCCTTCTCCTTTCTTTGGTAATTACTCAGCCAGTCAACAAGAATTTATTAAGCTCTTACTGCATGCCATTCACTGTGCTAATTGCTATGAATACAAATAGATTCAGAAAGAAAAATTGTCCCTGCTCTCCAGCAGCATTCTAGTGGGGGAAGACCATGCATAAAAGAGAGGTGAAAAGGGAGGGCAGGGAGGAGAGGAGGTACTTGGGAAAAAGTCCTGTGGAGAAGACTCAACGGTACATCCTGGAAAGTAATGAAGACTAGTAAATATTTTATTTCAAGAAACTTTAGTGAGCAGTTTTATGATGAACCAGTCTTGATATAGTTACACCTGTAAAGAGCTTCTAGTTTAAATGTTTACACAGAGTTAAGTAATTAATACAGCCAATAAGAATTTTCATAACAGGCTGCTAGGGGCCCCAGTGGAGAGAATTCTGGCATTCCAGAACCTCTAGGATCTTGCCAGAGTCAGTATTTCTGAACTCACACTTTCCTCCACATTCCCCATACAATTCAATACTCTGCTCCAGGGGTGGGGAACCTGTGGCCTCAAGGCCGCATGTGGCCCTCTAGATCCTCAAGTGCCACCCTTTGACTGAATCCGAACTTCACAGAACTAATCCTTTTATTTTTTTTAAATTTATTTAACATATTTAGTTTTCAGCATTGATTTTCACAAGAGTTTGGATTACAAATTTTCTCCCCATTTCTACCCTCTCCCCCACTCCAAGATGGCATATATTCTGATTGCCCTGTTCCCCAGTCAGCCCTCCCTTCTGTCACCCCACTCCCCTCCCATCCCCTTTTCCCTTCCTTTCCTGTAGGGCAAGATAAATTTCTACACCCCATTGCCTGTGTATCTTATTTTCTAGTTGCATGCAAAAACTTTTTTTTTTGTTTGTTTTTGAACATCTAAGAACTAATCCTTTTGTTAAGGGCCTGGTCTTTCCTGCCTTGGTAACTTTTGTTCATCTGCTCTCTCTACCCGAATACTCTTCCCTCAAAAATTCTTAACCTGCGGTCCTGGGAACTTAAAAATTTTTTGATAATTACATTCAATATAATTGCTTTCTTTTGTACCCCTGTATATTTTATTTTATGCATTTCAAAATATGATTCTGAGAACAGGCTTCACCAGACTGCCAAAGGGGTCCGGGACACAGAAAAGGTTAAACACTGGGCTAAGAGAGCTCTAAAATCCTTTCTAGCTCTCATATTCTAGAAAAACCATAGTGAGCAAGTCAGGACTTTCACTTGATGCTACAACTCTGTAGATTTGTGCTTAGAGTAATCATAGATGAATAGACCTTAGGGTCTCTATCTCCCTTAGGCTATTTGAGAGCAGATGATAGAACTCTAACTAAGATGAGGAAACTGGGTCTATGCCTTAGGGCACTGACATTTGTGGGGCATGCTGAAAACTTTTATATTTACACTCCTTTGGCAATGTAGAAATCGCTCAGTTTAACACCTAGTCAGCAAGAGTAATTAGTTAAAATTGTAGGCTTCCAGATATATCGCTTCCTTTAGGCCCTTACCCTCCCAGTGTTCAGGGTTTTTTGTCTTCTTCCTCCCACAAACGAATTTGTCTCTAATAGCTGATCCGACCTCAAGGGTGTTTTGTGAAGCTTACCCTGATGTGAAAAATGCTAGTTACAGCTCTCTGCCTGGTGTTATCATTCCCTGTGGCATTGTCTTTGAAGCCCTTTTTCTCTTACATTGTCCTCTCTGGCCTCAATCCCAGGCATTAGCCGTTCTGCATTCCTGGGTTTACAATCACATCCTTTCCCAAGGTCTCAGAGTCAGAAGGAACCCCAGTCAACATCTAGTTCAACACGGTATACACCTGACTGAGCGTTCCCACCAATGTATCCATTCAGCCTTCAGAGGCTCAGAGATGTAGCCCTAGAAAGGACCTTAGGAGTCATCTCCTTATATAGAAAGGACCTTAGGAGTCCCATTTTACAGATGAGAAAACCGAGTCGCAGGGATGAGAAGCCCAACATCACAAGGCAGTATGTAACAGAACCGAGATTCCAACCCAAGTCTTCTAACTCCTTTCTGCTGTACCATACTCCCTCTCTAAAACTGACTTAAAGACTTCCCATCATGGGAGAGCCCACTCCCTGCCCAGGATGCCCATCCTGCTTGGGCTATCCTATGGCTCTATAGCCATAATTGTTAGCAAACTCTCCTTTCTGTTGAGCCTGAATCTGCGTTTGTACAACCCCCACTATTCCTCCTGGGTCAGTCCTCTGGAACAGTAGAGCTGGTTGGATCCCTCTTCCATATGTCAGCCTTTCAAATACTTAAGGATGACTTTCACATGCATTACTCCCATCTACTTTGACTCTTCTCTACATCAAACATTGCCATTTCCTTCATTCAATCTTTGTAAAAACTCAGCTCCCTTCACCATGATTTTTCAGGGCTTTTCTTTGTATCCCCAATGCTTAACACTGTGCTTGGCACATAGGAGGTGCTTAATAAATGAATAAATGAACTTGACCATTCTGGTAGCCCTCTTCTGGAAACTTTCTGGCTGATCCGTGGCAGCCCCAGAATGGAAGGTCTTAGACAGTGTTGTGTGTTTGGATGTCTTTTTTCTATTTATCATAAAAATTTTCATCTCATGATAGGCCCCTTTAGTGTTAATGGAGTAGAAAGATCTTCCCCATCCATCAATAGGCTAATGTGACCACATGTGTTCAGCTCACAGCTGTAATACATCCTGAATCGCATAGAGCCCGTTGGAGGAGGAACTTGCCTAAGGAGGAGCTTGCTTACTGGGAGGCTTGCTTGCAGGAAGGCTTTCACGCCTTTTGGTACTAAGTTGATTAGGCACTGAGTCATGAGGGTTATGATGCCTTCTGGCTCTGAGCTATTAGCCAAAAGTGTATATATACTCTGAGGCTGAGTCATGAGGGGATTCCCTTATGAGAAGGATCTTTTGATTCCCTGGATGGGACTCTGAGTAGCCATTTGTTAAGAGCCTCTGGACTACTCAGATGCTGTTGATTCCCTGATCCGGGGTGTATATAGGTGGTTGTATTACGTTGCTCAGACAGTTAGGAGCCCTGTCGATCTTTTTCTCTGCTTGTATTTCCTCCATGTTCAGGGTGCTGACCTTTTCCCATGAACTAGTAAATGTAATTAAAGTAAGATTGTTGACCCCATTAAAGCTATCTTTCCTTGAAAAGCAGATCAAAGAACCTGTGCTGGCAGGCCATCCTGGATGTGTCAGGCACATTACACTAAGTGGCACAAAAGATGTGTGTGTGTGTGCGTGTGCATGTGCGTGTGCGTGTGCGTGTGCGTGTGTGCGTGTGTGCGTGCGTGTGTTCGTGTGTGTGTGTGTGTGTGTGTGTGTGTGTGTGTGTGTTGGGGGAGGGGTTAAGGGGCAGGTGATGAACTGAGGTGGGGAAGTGGATAGAACACTGGGTCTGGAGTCAGGAAGACTTGAGTTCAAATTCTACCTCAGATACTTTATATCTGTGTGACTTAACCTCTGTTTGCCTTAATCTGCTGAAAAAGGAAACGGCAAACCATCCAGTATCTTTGCCAAGAAAATCCCATGGACAGTATGGGCCCCTGGCTTACAGAGAGTCGTACACGACCAAACTGAATAATAATGTGCCGGGCACTGCGCTAAGCACTGGGGTTACAAGTCTGGAGCCCAGAGCCCGGCTCTGAATGAACGTGTGTTGAATCCATTTGATGTTGAATCTGTTCAAACAACAGTACAATTAATGATCATGTTGGGCTGTTCCTTCCCTATTCTTTTTCCGTTACGTCACGTCTCCCTGAGCCTTTCCTTAGAAGTCTTCGAGCAGAGGAAGGATGACCACATGTTGAGGAGGCAGGAGGGGGAATCCTCCTTCCAGTACAGATTGGATTAGGTGACCTCAGAGTTTCTTACGACCGAATATAAACCTGAATCACTTTGTCCCAATACAGTTGCTAGAATCTTTTAATTAGCCACGTGACTATATGTAGTTAAGGAAAGTATACTCTCCTCTGTGGTTTTATATTCTTCTTAATTTTTCTTTACTTTTAATCTTGGATCTTATTTTGTGATTCTGTGCCTGACATGGCCCCCTCACCACTGCTGTTCTCCTTGATCACTCATCTTCCTGCACTTGAATGCCTGGGGAAAAGGGAGGCAGAGGGCCTGAGTTCAAATTCCACCCTTGCCACTGTCCTCTACAGTCTGGCTTCTGACCACATCACTCCACCAAACTGCTCTCTCCAAAGTTATCGATGATCTCTTTGTTGGCTGATCCAACAGCCTTTCCTCAGTCCTCATTCTCTTTGCCTTCTCTGCAGATTTTGGCTCTGTTGATCACTCTCTCCTCTTTGATACCCTCGTCTCTCTAGGTTTTTGGGATACCCTCTTCTCTCTCCTTCTCTATCTGACCCCTCCTTCTCAGCCTCCCTGGCCTCCTTCAAGTACCAGCTAAAATTCTGCCTTTTACAGGAAGCTTTTCCCAATCTCTCAATTCTAGTGCTTTCCCACTGTTGATTATTTCTATACACAATTTTCTCTTCTTTCCTTCCTTCCTTCCTTCCTTCCTTCCTTCCTTCCTTCCTTCCTTCCTTCCTTCCTTCCTTCCTTCCTTCTTTCCTTCCTTCCTTCCTTCTTTCCTTCCTTCCTTCTTTCTTTCCTTCTCTCTCTCTCTCTCTCTCCCTCCCTCTCTCTCCCTCCTCTTACTTTCTTACTTTTCCTGTAAATAGCTTCTTTGTACACAGCTGTTTGCCCATTGACTAATTGACTTTGTGGTCTTAGGGAAGTCCTCTCACTTCTTTGGGCCTTCATTTCCTCACCTGTAAAATAAGGAAGCAGGGGTTTGACTAGATGGCCTTGAATATCCTTCCCAATTGTAGATCTGTGAGCCTGGAATTCTTACTTCAGTATCTTATATTGCCTGTCACAGCTTCTCAAAACCCATCCCTGGGTTACTGCTGCCATCTGCCTCCTCTGTCTTTGTTTGCTGCTGAATAAACTGATAAAAACTGTGCCAATTAGGCCCATCCAAAAGTGTGTTACATATTATCAGCTCTGCCTTCACTGTGGCAAGGCAATCCTCTTACTCCTTCCAAAGTCAATTCACTATTCCAATCACCACAGAGTCTATTCCAAACCTTTTTGTCTCTCCTCAAGTATTCCACCCACCTTCCACCCTCTAGGCTGAGGACTTCACCTTATACTTTACTGAAAAAAATTACTGTCTTTCACAAAGAGCTCTTCTCTCCTCCTACTCATCTCGAATCACTCAGACATCTGCCACCATCTCCTCTGTCAGTCCTGGCTACAATAAAGAGGTGATTTTTCTTCTTGCCAAGGAAAACTCCTTCATGTGCACCCATGATCCCACTCCCTCCTATTTTTTTCAACAAATTACTCCCTCAATCATTCCCACTCTCTCTCTGTGTTCTTCAATATCCCCCTATCTACTGGCTCCATGCCCTCTCTCTACAGATATGTATATTTCTCTACCATCTTTAAAAAAACCCCTTCTTTTGATCTGACCATTTCTCCATGGCTATTATCTTTTATCTATGCTCCCCCTTGAGGCTAAACTCCTCGGGAAAGTTGTTTATCTTCTTTATATTTCTTCTCACTCTCTTCTAAACCTCTGCAATCTGACTTCCAACTTCACCATTCTACTCTCTCCAAAGTTACCAGTGATTTCTTAATTGCCAAATCTGAAGGCCTTTTCTTCTTGACCTCTTGGTAGCTTTTGACACTTTATAATGATCTCTTTCTAGATCTCTTTCTCCTCTATTTTCATATTTCCCCTCCTGCTTCTCCTACCTGTCTGACCACTTCTCACTCTCCCTTGCTGGATCTTCATTCAGATTTCTCCTGCTAACTGTGGATGTCCCTCAAAACTCTGTCTTGTACAATTTTTTCTTCTCCTTCTATATTATCTTGCTTGGTGCTCTCATCACTGCCACCCCCTCCCCTTACCACCTGGATTGAGTTATCATATCTAGGCAGATAATTCCCTAGTCTATATATCCAGGCTTAGTCTGTCTCCTGAGCTCTAGTCTCTCATCATCAACTGCCTTTTCAATATCTCAAACTGCATGCCCTGTAGGCATCTCAAAATCAACACGTCTAAAACAGAACTCTATCTACCTCTACCCCCAATTTTCTGCTTCCCAGCCCCCAGCCTTCTCTCTTCCTAACTCCTCTGTTACTGTTAAGGTAAAACCATCCTTTTAGTCACTCAGGCTTACAGCTTTGGTTTTATTTTTGATTCCTCACTCACATGCACCCCACATATCTAATGTGTTGCCAAATCTCATTTCTATCTTGAGCACATCTGTCATAAATGTTCTCTTTGCTCCCCAGGCAATACGAGAGGTAGTGGCAGTTTCGCTACTCTGGTGCAGGCTCTCATCACCACATATTTCTACTATTGCTGTAGCCTGCTGACTCATCTCCCTGCCTCAACTCTCTCCCCACTCTAATCCATCTTTCACTTCAAAATAATTTTCCTAAAGCAAGGTCTGACCATGTCACTGCCCTACTCAGTCAGTTCTAGCATCTCCCTAATACCTATAGGATCAGAGATAGTCCTCTTTTGGCATTTGAGGTCCTTCACTGTCTGGCTCCTTCCTACCTTTTCCGTCTTTTTACACATTACTCCCATGTACACACTCACACTCCATGATCAGCTATTCTGGACTCCTTGCTATTCCTCCAACAGGATCTTCTTTCTTCTGACTCTGTTTTTGCACTATGCTATGCCCCATACCTGGAATGCTTTCCCCCCTCACCTTCCCTTCCTGGCTTCCTTTAAGACGCAGATCAAATCCCACCTTCTGCAGGAGACTTTCCCCCTCTCCCCTGCTACTATTGCCTTCCCTCTGGAACAACCTTCTCTTTGCTCTATACAGATGTTGTATGTACCTAGTTATTCACATTTTGTCTGCCCATGTGAGAATGTGAGCTCCTTGAGGGCAGGGATTATTTTCAGCCTTTCATTGAATGCAAATTTGGAGGTGGTTAGGTGGCCTAGAAAATAGAAGGCTGGGCTTGGTATCAGGAAGACCTGAGTTCAAACCTACCCTTAGACTCTTGATAGCTGTGTGACCCTGGGCAAGTCACATCACCTCTGCCTCAGTTTCTTTATCTGTAAAGGGGGGATAATAATAGCACCCACATCCCATGGTTGTTGTGAGAGTCAAATGAGATATTTATAAAATGCTTAGCATAGTAAGGGCTATATAAATTCTAACTATTATTAATAATAATTTTAATTGATTGGAGGAAATAAGACATAGAAACAAGACTCCTCAATTCCAATGAATCTGTAATCTCACCAATTTGAGAGTTTTCTCCAGTGACACATGCAGATCACGCTTCCCATGAATTCTCCACAAGAGGAATCTACCTGATGCTGGGGGCCTTCTGCAAGTTTCCTTGACATGGCATGGATGCTCATGGGGCCCACAGGCTGCTCATTGGTTTTCCTGAGCTCTCAGTACATGAGCATCCCACCATTTTTTCTCATCATAGTTTTCTCATTTGGCAGCCTCTTGGTGACATGTCCCCATGTAATTCCTCATTTGCAATGTGATGTGGCCTGTGCAATTTCCTCTATGAGATGAGAACAAGAACTGGTTCCCTCTTGTCTTTGTATCTCCATTGCCAGACACACAATTTTCTTTCTTTCTTTCTTTCTTTCTTTCTTTCTTTCTTTCTTTCTTTCTTTCTTTCTTTCTTTCTTTCTTTCTTTCTTTCTTTCTTTCTTTCCTCTCTCTCCCCTCTCTTTCCCCTCTCTTTCCTATCTCTCTCTCTCTCTCTCTCTCTCTCTCTCTCTCTCTCTCTCTCTCCCTTCCTTCCTTCCCTGGGATTTTATTGGTGAGCTCCCAAACTGAAACTTCTTTTATTATGGCAGATCAGCAACTGCTCTGGATGGGAGAGTTTTAGACTAAAGTTGCCTGGGGGCCCTGAGGGGTTAACATGACTTGTCAGGATGTGTCAGAGATCCAGCTTGAACTCAGGTCTTCCTAATGCCCAGTTCAGCTCTCTTATCTGCCATGCCATGCCTGAAACATAATAAATGCTCAGAGACAGTTCAGTGGCACAGAAGATAGAGTACTGGATTCAGAGTCAGGAAGACCTGAGTTCAAATCCCACCTCAGACACCTACCAGTTGTATATTCCTAGGCAAGTCATTCTATCACTCACAGCCTCAGTTTTCTCATATGTACAATGTAAATCTATGTGTAAATTTCAATCTGTAAAATCTTGGGGGAGGGGGAAATTCTGTAAAATAACCTTAATAACCTTCATAGGGTTGTTGTAAGTGTCAAATGAGATAATATATGAAAAGTGCTCTGTAAACATCAAAGCATTATGGAAATGTCAGGTATTATTATCATTATTATTATTACTGTTAATGGCTTGATTGTTGATTGGCTGTGTGTGTGTATATGTGGTGTGTGTGGTGTGTGTGGGGTGTGTGTGTGTGTGTGTGTGTGTGTGTGTGTGTGTGTGTGTGTGTTGATTGTACAAGGACCAGCCCACCTAGGTTTATAGTAGTTCATTGCCAGGATTGCTGGTGGCCAGAGGGTGATGTGGCATATTTTTCTACCATATCAGCTCTTAAAAGTCACCACCTAGTCACAAAGGGTTTGGGATCTGCACTGGTGCAGGAGAAGTCACTCCATTATGCTTCACTGTCATGGGAAACAAATCATGGGTCCCTAAGTATAAAAAAAAATGGGCAAAATTTGTGCGGATCTCAATACAGCTGGATTTCTTTTCTTCCTCTTCCTTACCCTCCACCCTCACTCCAAGATAATGGACATAGAAAACAAAATCTTGACACAAAAACGGATCTTGGTGAAAATACAACAAACCCAAAACCCCCGGAGGTTACAAAAGCAAATTTCTATTCTGGAGACCCATTTGAATCTGGTAAGTGACATCATTGGCCTCACTACCCAAATCACCCCTTTTCCCTGCAGTGGACATAATAGGATGCAATGAGAAAAGAGCTGCATTTGGGCAGTCAGAGGACCTGAGTTCAAATCCTACCTCTGACAGTTGGTGTGTGGCTCTCAAGTACCAAGAAGCAGTCTGCAATGGTTGAGGGAGCTTTCTCCCTGGTAATTCTCTATACCAATTCCATCATGGTTCTGGTCCTTAAAAATAAAGCCACAGTCCTCTTGAGCTGGACCCCTTCTTTTTTCCCACTGGCACAGGGAATGAGCTAATTGGCACCTCTGTGACTTTGATCAAGTCCTTGTGTCTATGGGGTTCCTCCTCTATAAAAGATAGGGGATGAGAGTCTATGACTTCTGGAAGCCTAGCTCTGGACCTGGGATCCTATGATCTCATGCTGTCTCATTTTCTTCATTTGTAAAGTGTGGGGATCATATTCATACTCCCTACTTACAGAATTGTGAAGCTGGAGGACCATTGTTAACCTTAAAGTGCTCAGAAAAGCCAAGTTATTATTTGACATCCAGGGGACTTCTGGGGAAGAGAGAGGAGCTCATGGAAATTTGGCTAATAATTTCAGGGGGGCCTGGAGTCAAGTCCTAATGCTCTGCAGGGAAATGACTTTCTTTATGGGCTTTCATCTCACATTAGTTGCTGCCTGCCCAGCGTAAAGAACACGATCTCAGAGTCCCTGGAATTTCTCTGAGTTCCCCCTAAATAGTTCTCCTACCATCTCCTTGGTATCCGAAATGTAACTGTCAATAACAATGCCCTTTATTTCTTAGTGATCCTCCAGGCTTAAAATGCAGCTTCCCTTTGGAGAAGGAACCCACTGGAAAATGCCCAGTGAGGGATAAGCAACTTCTATGGGGCAGCTGGGTGGCGCCATAGTGCATAGAGCATTGTTCCTCATGTCAGGAAGACTCAGTCTTCCTGAGTTCAAATCTGGCCTCAGACACTTACTAGTTATATGACCCCGGGCAAGTCACTTAGCCTTGTTTGCCTCAGTTTTCTCATCTGTAAAATGAGTTGGAGAAGGAAATGGAAAACCACTCTAATATCTCTGCCAAGAAAATCCCAAATGGGGTCACATGGAGTCAGATATGACCGAACAACAAAAACCAGGTCCTTTCCTGGGACCCCAGTTTAGTAGAGGGAAAAGAGGGTGAGCCAGGGGCTCTCAGGGTGTCTAAAGGAGGTAATACTATGATCCTTACTGCTTTTTAAAGTGTACCTCAGGTGGGACCTTCCATTTTCCAGTTATCATTTCCCCCTTCTCACCCCTTGACATCACAGGGTACCTATTTTGTATGGACATTCTGTGTCCCTGTGGTTGTTTTCCCCCCTCCCTATAGAATGTCAGCTGTTAGTGACCAACCCAAAAGGAGAACCCGGGTTTTCTGGGCACTTTCCCACGCAGTACTGTCTTTAACCTACCTATGTCCTAGGTGCGTGTTGTGAGAATCAAATGAATTCTTCTCTGGGAATATCTTTTGAAAAGTACCAAGTATTATTCACAGGATGACTCTGGTGATGGAGCACATTTTGAAGCCAAATGAAAATTTTTTTTAACCGTTACTCACTGTCTAGAGATACATAGTAGAGAGACAGTTCTGGCTGTTCACACACTTGGCTGTGTGACTCTGGGCAAATAATTTCACTTCTTAATGCCTCAGGCAATTCTCGAAGCCTTTAAGCTTTAGAGTAAGGGCCAGTCTGCAATGGTTGAGGGAGCTTTCTCCCTGGAAATTCCCTATACCAATTTTATCATGGTTCTGGTCCCTAAAAATAAAGCTGCAATCCTCCTGAACTGGACCCCTTCTCTTCTTCCACTGGCACAGGGAATGAGCTAATTGGCACCACACATGAGGAAAGGACATGCATAAGCTGGAGCATGTCCAGAGAAGAGCAATAAGGACACGGAATAGACTCCTGATCATTCCAGGTGGAGGGTCTGTAGAAGGAAGTAGTGTTGTTTAGCTTAGAAAATAGTCTGGGGGGTCTTAGTGGGTTGGTGGGTGGGGGCCTGAGGGCTCTCTTCAAAGACTTGAAGAGTCCCAAAGGTTAGCATGTGAAAGAAGATTCTGCTTCCTTCCTTCCACCAAGTTAAAACTAGCAGCCATGGGTAAAAGTTACCAAGAGGACAGTTTAGGAGTGAATATAGGAAAAACTTCCCAGCAGAGAGAGCATGACAAAGTGTACTGGCCTGCCTGGGGAGCAATCGGCTCCTGCCTCACTGTAATCTCTAAGAAAATGCTGGGTGACCACATGCTGGGTGGGATGGAAAGGAGGTTCTTTTTCAGTTCAGGGGTGGATGGCCACTGGGAGATTCTGGGATTCCAAGAAAGAAGCCATTCGACCAGAAAGACCGGAACACTTCTTAGGGCAGTGACCACAAGATCCCAGCTCCAGTTTCCAAAGGGGAGGAAAGGGAATATCTTTAAACTTCTTGCATGAGAGGCAGCTGATATAGGGGAAGGAGCTCTAGACTGGGAGGCAGAGGAGCTGGGCTCAAAACCCAGGTCGGCTGCTTACTTCCAGTTGACTTTGGATAAGTCACTTTCCTTAGTTTCTCCCTCTGCAAAATGAATGAGTTGGACTAGATGGCCTCTGAGATGTCTTCCAGCTCTAAATTCTTTATCTTGGTACTTGAGAGCCACACGTCATATTTCCATGCAGAGCTGTCTCTCCCTTTTCCCACTAAACCCTGACAGGTAGTCTCTTGGGTAGGTCACTGTCCACTTTGACACGATGCTAACCACCAATTTCAAGCTCCGGAATGCCATAGAGGATCTGCGGTTTGAGAAGGCAGCATATGACCATGTCTACCAGGAGCTCCATCGGCGGCTTGTGATGCAGAAGAGAACGATGCATGTGGCAATTGAACAGTCTACGCAAGCTTACAACCAGCGGTAGGCAGGGAGAGAAAAATGGCAGGATGGGAAGGGACTTTTGTGGGGCTTGGCTGAGAATCTGCCTTCCTCCTTGGACTAGAGGGGAAAAAAATTCAACTCCATTTTGGTTATACAGAGGTTGTGTCTTTTTTGTGTGGAAAGGTTTGTGTTGCCTATAAATTAATGTTTGTTTTTTGAGGGGCAAAGTTGGCTTTAGGACAAAGTCTTTCTGTAAAAAGAATCCAATAGAACACCGTAGAGTTCTATGAAAAAATTAGAGGTGTGTTTGCATAGGGAAAAAATTCCCCTCTGTACTTCTAGTACCAAAAATGGTAACCTATGATCCTATCTATCCATCCATATATCTATTTATCTGTCCATCCATCCATCCATCCATCTATCTATCTATCTATCTATCTATCTATCTATCTATCTATCTATCTATCTATCTATCTATCTATCTATCTATCTATCTATCCAGCCAGCCAGCCAGCCATTCTGGAGACCTTCAGTACAGAAGAGGGTGAATATGATAGCTAAGCCCATGGGTTCCTGGCTTTTATAGTTCTGGGAATAGTAATTTTGGGTCCTAGGAGTTCCGTATTCTGCAGTCC
The DNA here is from genome assembly GCF_011100635.1 of Trichosurus vulpecula. Classification (NCBI taxonomy): domain Eukaryota; kingdom Metazoa; phylum Chordata; class Mammalia; order Diprotodontia; family Phalangeridae; genus Trichosurus; species Trichosurus vulpecula. The sequence continues at coordinate 34,598,366 of NC_050573.1, read as the reverse complement.
TGGGTTCAAATCTAGGTTCTGCTGCTACCTGCATGACCTTGGGCCAATGGCCAATAATTCTAGGTCTCAGTTTCTTCATTTGTAAGATGAGGGAGTTGGATTAGATTTCCTTTGAGATCTCTTCTAGCTCTAAGTCTATGATATTATGATCCTATTTTTAATACTTTGGAGACTCTTGGACTGTGCATCCGTAGTGCCTAGCACAATGACTTGCTTATATTCATATATGGGAAGAGGCTATAATTTTGTCAGCATGGGGAAGTCCTGGTATGGGAACTCCCTCCATCAATGCACATAGAAACCTAGATTCTAAAGGGTGGCCTGAAGCACGGAGAGATGAGTGACTTGGCTAGGGTCATAGTACCAGAGGAAGGATTTAAAATCAGGTCTTCCTGACTCCTTTACTGCTGTACCATATTACCTCACACTTACGTGTTTTGCACATAATAGGTGCTTAATAAACATTTAAAATATTCAATTGAAGGTTTAAGGCTCCCTTGACTTCACTGGGTTCCCAATTTCTGGGGTTTGGTTCCCTCAACTTGCATCTTTTTTGAGTTTAGAATTAAAATGGTTCAGTGGCAAGGGCACTGCTAATGTTCACATCCTACCTCTGATGGTTACTACCTGTGTGACCTTGGGCAAGTCACTTAAACTCCTCATTTGGTCCAACTCCCTCATTTTACTGATAAAGAGATTGAGGGCCAAGGAGGTCAAGTGATTTGCCCAAGGTCACATGGCTAGTTAGAGGCTAACCAACATGGAATTATATCTGTCACCTGAAATTCAAATCTCAAGTTTAATGAATCAGGGGTTATTTTATTATATATTTATTATAAATATATATTAGGTTCAAATGTTCAATGGAGCTTACTTAAAGTGAAGAACTACTTTAAACTCACTTACAATTGTTGCTGTTTGTTGTTTAAAAAAGAAAGGGCAGAAGAAGGGTAGCGGGCAGCCAGTCCAGAACTCTGGGTTATGTCTATGGTTTTCACACTTCCTTTCTTATAATGGGGTCTTGAACCATTCTATCAGCCTCTTATTTCCTCATTTTTTTTTCTGTCAAATGAGGATAACCACCATTGTTCTCTGTCTTCCTCTGCAGCTAGAAGGGAGATCAAACTCAGAAATTTGCTGCAGCCACCTTGAGTGCTCCCCATAAGGCACCGTTTTCATCAAGAGCTGTCTCATAATGTCAAAGCTCTTGTCTTTGTTTTCTCATAAAAGGAGCTGGGCTATAAGCTTGGGAGGTTAGGAACCCTCCATTTGTCTGCCAAGTCTGGATAACTTGAGGTACTTTGGATTTAGGATAGAGAAACAGTGTAGAAGAGTCTTGCCTTGTAAATGATTTGGTGTTATGACAATAATAGTCTGACTGAATCCTCCCTAAGGACTGGCAGATGCTACCTTGTTACCAGAGTAACAAAGAGCCTTGTTACTCTGAGACCTGAAATCTCACTAGGAAGCCCTACTGGATGCTGGGGAGAAGAGATGTTAATAGCTTCCTCTATTTCAACCATGAGGGCTAGAAAATAACATACCCTTCCCCAGCAGAAAAGTTTGTGGGCTACTGGGAAAGGACATGGGATAAGGTCTGAATCTGCAACTGACTAATCTTAATCAATTGGTTTGAACTGAAGAACAATAAAATTAGTTCTATCTCCTTATTTTCACTATGTTGTAAATGTTCTTCTTGTATGCTGTACATAGTTAGGTTTTTTTTTATCCATTCCATCACTGTTTTTTAAATTCGGGAATTTAATCCATTTACATTTAGAGTCATACTTGTTAAGTCTATATTTTTTCCCCATTAAGCTCTTTTACGTTCTTTTTCCTCCCTTCTTTTCTGTCAGCACTTTGTTCTTGTGGTTTGTTTTGATTACACAAATCTGATCCAGGTCTCCTCCCAATAACCATGGAAAGAGATCCAGTAACCCTCCCATTATCCTGCCAACCTCAAGTTCTTTTAGTTGCCTTTATTATTCTCTTTCTCATTTTATCCTTATCTTTCCTAGTGAAGAGAAGAGCATATCTTCCCATTTCCCATTTACCACCGTCTGCCTCTGCTGCTTCCATCTTCTCTTAATTTCAGTGACATAAATTTGTAACACCCCTTTCTAAACAATGCTGTTTTATCCCACCTCCCTTTCTTAAGTCCTTTCCCTTTTTAGGATATGATCAACTGATTTGGGGATGGAAGGGCTCACTGATCTGTGTATGTGGGTTTTTTTCTCCTCGGTAGAATGTAAGCCCCTTAAGGGAAGAAACAATTTCACTTTGTTTATTGCCAAAACCTAGAAGAGAGTGCCTAGCACACAGTAGTCACTTAATAAATGCTCATTGAATTGAATTACCTACCAGCCAATAAAGTCTGCTGAACAGGCACTATTCATGTTTTTAACTTTTGAGCAAATCCTGTCTGGTTTCAGTGAGTACTGAGATAGGTTTGGGAGTAACCAATTCTATTACTTTTCTATTAAGATGTAATAATATCAAGACCGATTTGGCAAGGACTAGCTTAAATGAGGGAAAGTTAGATTCTGGGGGACCTTGGTTCTAACTTAACTCTGTGGCCTTGGGAAGTTCCTTTCAGCTCTCTGGGTTCCAGTTTCCTTATTTGTAAAATGGGATGGTGAGAATTGAGAAGATATACTCTGATATTCTTGGGTCTATTCTTGTATCCTCTAGGAGTGATAGGGCATTGAACAAAATGTGTCTTTGGTGGGAATAAGAGCTCACTGCCTTCCCATGTACCCTTGTCAACCACACCATGAGCTGCCAAGAAGCAACAGGTTTCAGAGAATTACAATTCAAAACAAAACAAAACAGTCCAATCCAATCCAACTTATTTTTGAGGCCTCCTGTATGCCATGCACTATGCTTGGGCACTGATGATACAGGGACAAAAATGGAGTTTCTGCCCTCCATGAGCTTATATTCCACTAGCAAGATAGAGCACAATAATAGCTAACATCTAGCCCTTTATGGTTGGCAAAGTGCTTTATATATATTATCTTTATTTGATCCTCAGCCACAACTTTGTGAGGAAGGTGCTGTTATCATCTCCATTTTGCAGATTAGGAAACTGAAGTTGAAAGTGATAAATGAAGTGACTTGCTCAGGGTCACACAGCTAGTAAAAGTCTGGAGCAGAATTCCAACTTAGATTTTCCTAACTCTATCCTTTGTACCATCTATTTAGAAAGTTAAGTAAACATAGGACATATTATAAGATAGGGACTGGACCTGTAATTTCATTGGTGCAAGGGGCCATTTTTAAAGGAAATCCCCTCTACCAAAATTGGTGCTTTTCCAGCACTTACAGTCTTATGTGGTACCCTAGATATACATAGTAATTTTCCAGGGTAGATATGCAAAGGACTAACAATTTAGCAGAGATTTTGGGAGAGAAATCAGGCATGGCTTCATGTATAAGCTGGTGGTACCTGAGTCTGAACCTTTATGGCAACCTAGGTGGTACAGTGGATAGAGTGCAAGACTTGGGAGTTAGGAAGACTAGAGTTGGAATCCTGCCTCAGATATTTGCTAGCTATGTGTTTCTGGAAATGTCACTTCATTCGACACTTTCAACCTCAGTTTTCTCATCTATATAATGAAGATGATAGTGCTTACCTCGTAGGGTGGTTGTAAGGATCAGATGAGTTAACATTTGTAAAGTACTTGGAAAACCTTAAAGGACTTTATAAATGCTGGCTATGTGGGAGGGAGAGGTCCAAATAAGAGGCAAACAAATCAGTTCATCGTGCATTCCAGGCAGGAGGAGCAGTCTGTACAAAGACATGGAACTGAGAGTTGGAATGTCATGTATGAGGAATATAGCAAGTAAGTCTGTTTGGCTGAAGCCCAGAGTATATGAGATGGAGATGAAATCAATCTGCAAAGATAGCATGGAGCCAGACTGTTAAGGGGTTTTAAGGGTCCAAACAAAGGTGTTGGCATGTTATCCAAGAAGCATTAGGGAGCTTCTGAAGCTTCTCGACTTCCTATGTTAGGAGCCAGCATTCACCCGGGACAAAGTTGAGTCTCTCTGATAAGTGGGAAGGACAGCTTGTTTTTCTAGGGGAAGACAGGGAAGAGGAGAGCTGCTGTAATATTCAAAGGAGATAGGGATGGAGGAAACTGCTGAGGTCCCCAGCTTTGCATCTCTCTCTGCCTAGGCTGGAAGCTATGGCCCGAATGGCTGCCATGAAGGATCGACGGCAAAAAGATATCTCCCAGTACCAAATGGAGATTAGGGAGCTGGAACGAATTCATGATCATGAAACAAAACTGAAGTCCTTCTTACTCATCAAACTTATGGATCGGAGTGAATTTGAGGAACAGGCCAAAAAGGAAGAAGGTACAGTTACCCCTCAGGGAGTGGTCCATAATTACTAACAGTTTCTAATCTGATGCTAATGTAGTGCGGTATAATGGAAAGATAGACCCCTGGATGGATGAAGGGAAAAGTTGGGAAACTTGGGTTCTTACATCCCCGCTCTTCTCTTACTGCTGGAGAGCTAGACCTGTATTCAAATGCAGCCTTAGATACTTGCTAGCTGTGTGACCCTGGGCAAGTCACTTAACACTGTCTGCCTCCATTTCCTCATCTGTAAAATGAGGTAATAATAGCCCCAATCTTCCAGCATTGTTGTGAGGAGAAAATGAGATAATATTCATAAAGTGCCTTGTAACCTTAAAGTATTACATAAATCCTAGTTGTCATCATTATTATTATCGCCAGCAACAATCATGGTGCTGGTCCGGAAGGACATCTGAGTACCTTATCATCCCCACCTGGGTCATTCTTGCGGCAGTGATGACAGAATGATAAGGAAATAAGAGCTCCAATCTAGTCCTTTCTACCAGGTTCTAGGCTTTCTATGCCCGCCCTCAAGCATCCTTCTCCCTGCCCTCCCACTATTTTTTAGCTGATCTCTGCTCAAGTAACTTAATTCATTCTACAAACCAATTTAAGTGCCCACTGATGTACTGGAAGCTGGAAGGAGGTACAAAGTTGAGATAAGGCGTGGTCCCTGCTTTTAGGGAGTAAAGGGGTGGTGATGGATGGTGATAACCGACAAATCAAATCAGTCAGCAAATATTCATTTAGCCCCACTGTGTAGGTACATAGGTGGATAGAGAACTGGCCTCCAGTTCTGGAAGGCTTGGGTTCAAGCCCCATACTGGCTATGGGACCCTGGCAAGACACCTAACCTCTCAATGCTCTTGGCAACTCTCTAAGACTATTGAAGTTGCAGAGGAAAGAACTGACCTGCATGGTGGAGGGAGTTCCTCATCCAGGAGTTCCCTATACTTATGAAATCACAGGACCAGTCCGTATCCCTGTGTATAATTTATAACATTACATGGTAAGTGCGTGGATTTCACTTAGGCTAGTTTCTTCCACTGTCCAGGAGGATCCCCACCACCCCTACTCCAGGGTCTCCCTGGATACAGACAGGTCTAGAGGTTCTTAACCTCAGGTTCTGGGAAATACATATATACATATATTATATATATACACAAATACATAATAACTATTTCCATATTATAATCTAATCTATTTTATCTTATGTATTTAAAAACACTGTCTTAAGAAGGAGAGGCAGCAAGGAAGTGCCAGGTTTTCTGTCAAGAGGATTGGAGTTCAAATCCAGCCTCAGACACCAGCTATGTGACCCCAAGCAAGTCACTTAACCCTGTTTGCCTCAGTTTCCTCATCTGTCAAATGAGCTGGAGAAGGAAATAGCAAACCACTCTCGTATCCATACCAAATGGGTTCCCAAAGAGTGGGACGTGACTGAAACAACTGAATAACAAAATCCTGAGAAGGGTTTCACCAGATTATAAAGGGTCCGTGACGCAGGAATAGTTAGGAATCCCTGCTCTAGGCTGAGTGGGTCACTTCAGGCTGTGGGCAAAGGGAAGGTTGGAAGTATCCTAAGGCTACATTTCTTTGGGAAAAGAATGAAGAAGCCCATTTCCACAGCCATTCAGGACCTAGGGGGGGTATCCAGGTGCCCTTCAGGGCTATGGACTTTCCCTGTGGGAAGGACAGAGGCAAACCTGCCAGGACTACAGGAGCACAAGAGGTGACCCTCCAGGCAAATGGTCCTTCAGGACTGTAGACTCTCCCTGAAGAGAATAAAGGGAGGTACACCAAGGCATGCATTGGCTCTCTTTCAGGTAAGAATGGAGGCAAAGTCCCCTCCTGCAGGCTGTGGACTATAAGTGTCTATCGAGCTTTTAGGAAATCTCTTCAGGACTACAGATTCTCTCATTCAGGGGAGAAAGAAAGCAAGTCCCTCAAAAGGCAGGGGTCCCTCAGGGCCATAGGCTCTTTTTCAGGGGAGAGTGAAGATACCGCTCTCCCTGAGATGAAGGGTTTGCCCTCAGGGCAAGTGTTCCCCACAATCATAGATTCTCCCTTGGGAGAATGGAGGACATTTCCTCATGCTGTGGGTTGGTTCTCCTTCAGGGGAAAATGCCAGCAAGGGGTGGGCTAACTGTCTTGTCTAGTCCTCAAGGCCAGCAAGCCCCACAAGAAGCTCAAGGGGGAGAGCTTCCAGAGCTACGAGGTAGCCCACATGCGCCTGCTCAA